>NC_086444.1:873322510-873940010 GCF_028390025.1 Pseudophryne corroboree | reverse complement strand
AATTCCCCCATAGTGTCTTAAAAATGTTATTTCTTTAAAGACATATTTTTACTTATGCCAATAAACCAAAAAGCAAACTTGTTTAAACAAAAATGTGCTGATGTTTGCAATTCAGAAAATGATTTGTAATACTAGTGTTGGAATGGATTAAGAGGAACACATTCAGGAATTATCTGACATGAGCATAGACTGAGACTTTTAGGTGATAATGTCTACATCTCCCAATCCCTACCCCCTCCCTTCCCTCTCTGCCTCCCCCCACCCTCTACTTCTAGTTAGAAACTTTTGGATGAAGAATGTGGGAGGTTTGTTCTTCTTTCTGCACCCACCAGAAGACACTCCCCTGTCCAATTTGGGTGAAGCACTACCTTTTTTTTTTTTTTGCTTTCGTCCCAGGGAACACAACTTGTCTCCTTTCTTTTCTGTCCAGTCACCACTAAACAAAAGAACCTCTGGACACTTTACCATTCTCCAGAACCTGAAGGTATATATCTGTTTCTCTCTCACTGTGCCTGTATGCGGGGATAAGCCATTGATCTTTCTTCTCACAGATTGTGACTGCAGTCTGCTTTTGATTTTGTGGATTAATTTTATTTTATTTTGACCATTAATGAAATGAGTGAATTAAAGTGAGTTAATATGTAGGTATCAATGTATTTAGTAACAACTACAAAAATTTAGTGAAGTATGTGTAACGCGGTTGGTGTAATTATGCAGATGGGATGCTTATAAAATAATTCTTTTAAGAAATGTGCAGTTGTTCAGATCCAGATGTGAGTTAGCTGCAGACAGAAGTGAGTGGGACGTTATCAGGGTAAATTCTTCCCAGTGTACAGGCAGTATAGGAGAATGCAGCAAACAATAGTGTAATGTCTGCTTTTCATTGCATCTCTGCATATCTGAGACCTGCAATCCTGAAGCTCATTTTTCTTTCATTTACTAAAGCTGAAGTGTAGAATATCAGGGGTCTTTGAGTAAAAGATTGCAGCATCAGCTGCATGAACAGCCCTCAATGAGACAATTGAGCAGGACAAAGTTATTCTGCGCTCTGTAGGAGTCTTTGTTAGAGAAAGTCTTGATTTGTTCCATCCATGTCTTGTAATATCCTCTCTTCCCGGCATATTACATAGAGGGAGCAAGTTACATTTATGCATTGGGTTATTTTTGTTGTTACTTTTTTTATTGTTATTTGATGTAACTTTTTCACATCTTCCTTTTTGTGCCAGCAAAGCTTTACCTACTTTTTTCTTTCACTTTATGTAAAGCACAAAGGACACTTCCTATACAGTTGATGTGCTTTTGAAAAGTAGTTAAGAGAATGAATGGACCTAAGTATAGTGGGACGTGTATGATACTGTAAAAGTTGTGATGCCATATTTCAAGATGTGACTTAACACAATCCATTTTCTGTAAATATTTTCCTAATTTCAAATGTCCAATTGTTTTGATGTGTGCGTTAATCAACATTCTTCTGCACTTGGAAAAGTGGAGTACTCTCTACATTTCAAATATGATATTAATTAACATAAAATGTTTTGCAATCCACAACTACAACAATGTGCAAAATTGATGGTATGATGTTTGATGTTCTGTAAATATCTACAAATCATTTGCTTGTTATATGTCAGTAAGTTTTTGTAGAATTTGTTTTCATAACTAAATGTAATTCTCTCTCTCCTCTCTCTTTCTCCTTTTGTTAAATTAAATGTAATATATTATGGATACAGGTACATACAGTATGTGATGTGTGCATACTTGACTGCCTTTTGTGATGTCCAGTGGGCTACATTCTTTGGAATTTGTGCTTATGCCTAATTACTTATACATAATTGCATCTGGGCTTTTACTGACAATAACTGCCTTTGCTTTCTAAGCAATTTTAATTGCTATACAGTCCTCTCTCTTTATATGGCCCCTTTTGTACAGGCATTGTCCTTGCAAATGTCCATTGAATCATATGCAACCATCTTCAATCCACTCTGCTACCAAACCGACTTTGACGCATGTTCCACTGTGACAGATTAGATATATGTATGTATTTGAGAACTATGTTGCTTATCATTTATGAAGAATGGTTCCATACAGTATTCTGAAAATTATGCCATTCACGTCATGCCATATTTATCAGTTAACTTGTTCCTAAGTAATGAATCTATACTTCACTAGATGGTACGGTATGCACAGAACTCTCTTTTTCCATCAGGTTATATAGATTGCGATAGTTTGAATGAGAGTAATTTTTTTTTAAAAAGGGCGTGTTCCGTGCTGTGCCAATAACGGAGAAATGTCATGCAGCTGGGAATTGTTTCAGAGCCATTTGAGAGGCACCAAATTAAACTGGGCGGGAAACACCTCTGGAATTTAGAATATTAAGAAAATACTGTTCAATAAATTATAATAATGCAGGATGTGAGCAGCTCGTTCAGGAATGGGATGCATATGTTTTGTACCATACACATCTGCTAAGAAGCATGATGCCATTTCTGAGGTAGTTTGTTAGCTTTGTAGCTCATTCAGCAGCCAGGAAACTTAAAGACAATAAATGACAATCACATAGATGTCTCAAAGAGAGATGAATGTGCGCTTGCAGCATCCTTCATATTTGAAAAGCTGAAATCCAAGCAGATACAGCCTTCAGTTATTCACCTTGTACAAAAAGTACACTGTACAGTATGTTGTAAATGATACCTACAGCAATCCATAATGTGAATACATTGTAACAGATTTTGGGGGAGATTTATCTAAGCTTGGAGAGAGATATGTGGAGAGATAATTTTCAGCCAATTAGCTTCTGTCATGTTGCAGATGTGTATGAAATATGACACTTAGGATTGGTTAGTACTTTATCTCTCTCTAAACATTGATATATACCCCCCCACCCCCCACAGTATAATATTATAGAATTCAGTAATATGTTTTGAAAATTTACGACCAGCCCACCAAAAATTAAGATTCCTGAACGCCATGTATTAGGGCAATATGGATTTTTTTTTACGGCGAATGTATTGGAGCCCATCCCAGTGATCAGTAATAAGTAAATTTGCAATCATTTTACGTATGGGTTCTGAACCCAGCTCTACAGTGCATGTGCATAAGGTCACGCATGTGTAAGAGGCCATTGGCATTTTGTGAAGTGTAGCCCATAGGCTAATGACGGCATTCTTGGTAAATTTGTCATTTTAGTCTGGGGCTGCTTTTTTGATACCGAAACCGGTATCGATGTTATCTCCCCTGTACATACATCTTGGTGGTACTTATTATTTGCGATTACCCCCTAAAATGTGTGTTTTCAGGGAACATCCCACAAATACTTTTTGATAAATATGCCCCTTAATGTAGAACAAATTTATACTCCTCAGAGTCACTGTTATGCTGACTAGATTTCTAACACTGTACATAGGGTTTACATGCATTTCATGTGTCCTAGCTTGTTTATAGAATACAGTAATAAGATGGAGATCGAATAATATCATCATAGACATACATTGGGGGTATTCAGGGGTTTTTTTGGGGGGGGGGGCGACTATAAGTAATGGGGTCCAACATAGCAATTCAATTGTTTTGCCGATCGGGCGTGACTCCATTACTTATCAAGCTTGTTGTGGCCAAATGTACCAGGTTTAGCCATGTAAAGTCCTATTTAGTGCACCAAAACGATAGTTTTTGGGTGCCCAGACAGCCAACTTTTCACTGATCTCTTCTTGCCACCTCAGGAGGCAGCGAACAAAAATCATGCAGTAGTGCTCAAACAAATGAACAATTCAGTAGCTGCTATCAGATGACCACTGCTAAGAATTGGGCTACAAACAATTGAATTGCCGCCAGGGATGCTACCATTGTTTTCCAATTTAGAATAAACCTACATAATAAGAATTAATCAGAACTGGAAAGTAAGTGTAATAGAATCTACATTTTTACGACTAAAGAGGCGGAACAGAGATATAGTGGGTCACTTCACATAGGCAAAGTTCAGCAAGGACGCTTTCATTCAACTCTGCAGTTGTGTCAACTTGACACAACTGCAGTCAGAGTTGAATGAAAGAGTAAATATGTTGATGACTAGTAGCAAACCAGGTGTACACATAGGGGTGGTCACATCACAGGTTAATGCTGCATGTGGACAAACAGTCTCATTATTTTCTGTACACGTTGCTATGGGGCAGCATATGTCTGATCTACTTGCAGCTCTGTCAGGCCACTGCTGTGCGGCGCTATTGTTTCCAAGAGGCTAGTATGGGCTATTCAGACAGTCAGACAGAGGGGGTCATTCCGAGTTGATCGTGGCTGTGCTAAATTTAGTACAGCTACGATCATCTTCCCAGATATGCTGCAGGACACCCAGCAAAGGGCTAGTCCGCCCCGCATGTCAGTCCGCCCCCCCCCCCCCCTCACAAGTACAAAAGCATTGCACAGCGGCGATGCTTTTGTACATGAAGAGTAATTCCCGGCCAGTGCAGCTTCTGCGGCTGGCTGGGAGTTACTCGTTGCTGCCCCAGGTTGCAGTGGCTGCGTGTGACGTCACGCAGCCGCTGCGGCCCGCCCCCCACACGGTCCGGTCACGCCTGCGTTGGCTGTACCGTGCCCTGAAAACGGCGGCCAAACACTGCCATGACACCCCCTCCCACCCAGCGACCACCTCTGCGGCGCCGGCGCATGTGCAGTTCCGACCCGATCGCTGTGCTGTGAACAACTGCAGCATGTGATCGGGTCAGAGTGACCCCCAGAGTGACAGACAGATTGGGTAGATGAAAAGTGGTTCTTTGTCTTTAACAAAACACATGTAACAAGAGACTGAAAGAAGAAGAGAAAACGTAAGCTACAGTAATTCTAATTCGCTATGATGTGCTTGTTGGAAACTGGTCCTGAACAGCCTTAAGTTCATGAGTAAGCAAGGCTGTTCCTCCCATGAGGGGAGGTGAGACGCTTCCTGTGGTCACACACATACCCTCCCTAGCGCTTATTGACTGTACTGCAGTAATTGCTTTCAAAAGAATCATAAGGTGAAGGTGATGCCAGTCTCCTACAGTCCTTCGTGCAGTTATTGTTCTCCCGCTACTACACTAATTCACTCTATATGTTCTGTAGAAGTGAGTGACCTGTGGCTGGAGCATTTTGGGAGGGTTATTGGCACATGAAGCATTCAAATACGTTAATAAAAATACCTTTTAACAAATATTTCTATTATGACAAAGAAGAAAAATAGATTTTGAGTGTTTCAGCCTACACTACAGCATAGGGCCTAATTCAGACCTGGCTGAAGCCCTGTGCTGTGTGCGCAGCAGTCACACTGCACATGTGCACATAGGGGGTCATTCCGACCCGATCGCTCGCTGGAGTTTGTCGCAGCGCAGCGATCGGGTCGGATCTGCACATGCGCCGGAGCCGTAATGCGCCGGCGCATGGCAGTCGTTGGTGCCCAGCAATCGCCTCTGAGACAGAGGCGGTCGCTGGGCGGGCGAGGGCTGAACAGCAGCGGTAAACCGCTGTTTAGTAGGCACGGTCCAGCCAACAGAGGCGTGGCCGGATCGTGGGGGGGGGGGGCGTGGCGCGGAGGCTGTGTGACGTATCACGCAGCCGCTGTGGCCAGCGGCAGCGAGACACAACTCCCGGCAAGCCGCAGGAGCTGCGCTGGCCAGGAGTTACTCCACAGATACAAAGGCATCGCCTCTGTGCGATGCTTTTGTATTTGTGCGGGGGGGCCGGCACTGACATGCGGGGCGGACTAGCCCTGTGCTGGGCGTCCCCCCGCATGTCTGAGTTTACAATCATAGCTGTGCTAAATTTGGCACAGCTATGATCAACTCGGAATGACCCCCCTAGTGAGATGCTAAGGCAGAGGTGGTCGCGTGGTGTCGGCGGTGTTAGGATGGCATTGCAGTGGCATTGGGGGGGGCGTGGTCCAGACAACGCAGGCATGTCCAGACCATTTGCAAGGTGGCCCGCGGCAGCTGCGTGATGTCACACATAGCCACTGCAGCTAAAAACAGCTAGGCTGCGCAGGCAGGGAGCAATTTGGCAGGTGCAAAAGCATAGCTGCTGTGCGATACTTTCGTACGTCTGCGGGGGTGGGGGGCTGGCATTCCGTGGGACTAGCCCTGTGCTTGGTGTCCCCCCGCATGTCCGGGTTTGTAATCGTAGATGTGAGTTTTTTCGCACATCTACGTCAGGTCTGACTTAGGCCCATGGATATAAAGGGTGTGTATCAGAGGCGGAACTACCATTGGTGCAGCAGGTGCTTTGCATCGGGGCCCATGAGGACTAAGGGGCTCACAGCTGCACAGACCAGCAATGAGTAATCCCCTGGCCCCCTTGCAGACCATTTTGAGCAATGTCAGATGAATGGCCCAGCACAGAGAGCAGGGTGGGTCCCTCTGCCTGAGGGACATGCCTCTAACACCCACTGCATCCCCGTCACCCTCTGCCTCCCCCTACTTTTCACTGTCACCCTCTGTCTCCCCCTACCTTCTGCTGTCACTCTAAGCCTCTCTATGTCAACCTCTGCCTCCTCCTGCTTTACTCTGTCACCCACTGCCATGTGGCATATTGTGAACTTGGGTTGAGGTGGAGGAAGGGGGCCTAACTTATATTTTTGAACCTGAGCCCACCACTCAGAAGTTCCACCACTGGTGTGTATACAAATAAAGACTCCAAAGCATGCTGCATGGGAGAGTAAAGAAGTGTGAAAAATGTGGCTTGCCTAGTATTCTATGCTTCTTTTCGCTCCAACGCAATCCACACATCTGAAAAAACCCATCTGTGTGCGTGTAACCTAACTAGCACACATCAGTGGACAGTTTAAATTACTATTTCAGTAAATAACTCACCTCTCCAGCTGCTGCTTATGGTAGATCAGTTGTAAATTCTATCTATGCTGTGACCTCGCTGCCAGCCATTGCGCTGGGCTGACACTCATACTGTGCTCAATGTGAGGACTGCAGAGGAAATGATGATCTGTAGGTGTTCCAGTATTTCATCTGACAATGGTAGGTACTTTGTTGATAGAATTAACTTCTACTCTTCTGTAAGTTAAGTAGCTGAGATGGGTAATGTAAAAGCAGAGGGGTGTGCTGTTTGCTGATTCAGAGGGGAGGGGTCAATTAAAAAAAATTAAAAAAATAAATAAATACATAATATATAATTTAAAAAATCCTATAACCATCTGTATGGTACTATTAAATGTTGGTTTGCAGAAATAGTGAAAGGAATTGGTACAGATGTATCCTCATATATCTTTGCTGCAGTCGTGCCAAACAGTCCCTCTTAGCACTCCAGATCCCGTGAGTCTATTTTAGCCTTTTTTCAAGAAAATGCATCTTAGTCGCAGCTACAGTAGAACGCACCAGGACACTGTGCTGATTAATTTGATATGCAGCACTTGTATGTTTGTGTGCAACTGAGTCTTTGCATACAAAGACTACAATGCAGCAGACGTGGCTTTTTACCATATCAACTTATAAACAGACTCAGTTGCACACAGCTATACAAGTGTTATATATCAAATTAATCAGTTCAGTCTCCTGGGACATACAACGCTAGCAGATTTTCATTTTCATGGAACCTGTCAGCTCATTCTTGCCAAGCATCTCCTCCTGCGTGACATGTTGAGGCTAGATGTATAAGGACACATCTGTATTTTTAGGTTGATTTAATAATCCCTGAGTTTAAAGGCAAATCAATTTATAAATAGTTGTCCAGATCTCGCCAAAAAATCATAATCAGCAAACAGTTGCAATACCCTGTAGTATAGATGCGAAGCTATGAATGATCAATTTTGAAAACAGCTGTGGCAACTGGCAATATCCAAAAAATGTTTTTCAGATAATCAAGATACACTCAAAACAAGTGAGTACAACAAAAAATGTATGTATGTACATCTGTGACACACAACCTGTGGGCTGCATGAGGCTTGCCAGGCCATTTTGTTCATTCCTGGAAGAGAGGACAGATACAGAGGAACCAGGAAAATACTATTGTAGCATTTATGTCTCAGCATCCCAAATCCTTGTACTGGGTCTCAATGTAGTTGTGGTATCTGCCTTGTAGTGCCTCTCACTGTGGTTACAGAGAATCTAATATCCCATGTCTATTGGTATTTGTCTTGTACCGAGTCTCATTGTGGCTATGGGTGATCCAGCATCTTGGGACCATTGGTATCTGTCTTGTACTGGGTCTCACTGTTGTTATGAAGGATCCAGTTTCCTCTATCCATAATTACAGTATCTGTATTGTTCTGGGACTTACTGTGGCTTGGTGAACCAGCATCCTTGGACCACTGGTAGCTATCTAGTGAATGTGACTGTGGGGGATCTATCATCCCGGGCCAATTGGTATCTGTCTTATACGGGTCTCACTGTAGTTACAGAAGATCTAGCATCCCAGTTCCATCAGTATCTGTCTTGTACTGGGTCTCAGTGTGACTGTAGCCAGCATCCAGGGTCCATTGGTATATATAATGTTATTAGGTCTCAGTGTGGCTGTGGTGGATCAAACATCACAGGGCCATTGTTATCTGTCTTGCACTGGATCGCACTGTGGCTGTGGGAAATCCAACACCCCAGCCCATTGGTATATCTCTTGTAAATACCAATGTCAAATTCAAAACAGACTACAGTCAGGAAAGTGCTTTTTCGATGAAAGCAGAGGGACATCAGATGTGCAGCCATTGGAAGCTTTACTGGCTTCATATTCAGCATCTATTCTTGGTAAGGTTAAAGAGACCATTTGTGGAGCCTTCGTGAGATGTGATTGGAGCATCCAACTTCGGCTCAGGTTCAATCTTCTTGGCCAATCGCTTTCCAAGTTCAACTCACCAATCATTATGTCCCTCACAGCTCCTTGATGTTGTGCTTATACAAAGCAACCAAAACTCCAACTTTTAATGGATTGAGTTCAGTAAACACTTTAGAATTAGGGTATCACTATGGAATCCAATCCCAGGTCTCCTAGTATCTGTCTTGTACTGGATGTCAATGTGTCTTTGAATCTTGTACTAAGTCTCACTGTCATTTTTGGAGATCCAGCACCCCAAGTATTCCCTTTGTTATGTACTGGGTCACACTGAGATGCATTATCCAGCATCCTGGTTCTCTTTGTATCTTTTACTGTGGCTTACTGTGACTATGGGGACCCCAAACTAAAGGTCCATTGGTATCTGATGTGCACTGAGGCTGGGGATTCTCCTAGTAATCATCGCTACAGCTGCAGTGAGGTGAGATTTAGAGACGTAACTAGACTTTTTGCAGCCCAGTGCCAGAAAGACTCTCTACAGCGCTATGCACAGACTCTCTACAGCACTGCACCGCTGCTGGTGTCCAGCAGAGAGGAGGGGGCCTGGACGGTAGAGGCTACACATGGGCCTCTTCCTCTCTTAAAACACCCCTGCATACAGTACAGTAATATTAGTTAATTATAAACACACCAGCTATTTCATGTATTCTATACATCTCTTTAATACACAGCCGCCTTTGAGAGATATTCATTTAAAATAGTGGCTTCACTTGCTAATATATAAGCAGTCCATCAAAAAGTCTATTCTCAGTGCATTGACCACTTACTGGACTCTGAAGTATCCAATAGAGGTGCATCAAAATGGAATACACGTTATAAAGGCTGATTAAAAATTCAGAAAATAGGATTTTATTTTTTTTAAATGCTACCTAACCAATAACAGATTACTTATCAGGGCAATGTAACTACAACCTCAAGGTACAGTGTAAATAGGAAAGTGGCAACTTTCACTGTCTCTTTATTGCCGTATTCTGACTTGGCTTACCACCTTCAGTCTTTGCCAATGCCAGAGTATAGGCTGCTGACTAGGGATCTGAAAATCCCACTTACCAAAAAGTTAGCAAGCAGGCTACAATGGCTAATAGCGCTTGAAGACAGAGATAGCTATTGGCACCAGTCTCTATAATGCTATTCTTTTTGGAGCTTTGTATACATAATTACGTCTCAGTTCCCATGGAAGTCTATGGGAATGGCAATATTCTGTGGGTCTTTCATTATCACATGCAAGATCTATGATCTCTCCTTAGTTAATGCTTTGATAAATGTTGCCTATACTACAAGTTGTGATAATCACACAGAACGAGTCATTTCTGCATGGTTTTTGGAATAAAACAGTTTGAGAAATAGGCCTGAGGTTTGCTGCTGATAATCTGTGCATAATAATTATATTGGAATGTAAATAATTCCTTCAAATGGGAGGATGTCAATTTACCGGCTGTCGGGATCCCAGCGGTCAGGATACCGACACCGGAATCCTGGCACCCGGTGAAATGCCAGTGACCGTAATCTCCACTCGTGGGGGAATAGATGAGTAGGGTCACCACCTGCACTCGCACCAGTATGCCGGCTGTCGGGATTCCGGCGTCTGCCTGCTGACCGCCGGGATCCCAACAGCCAGCATATCATACTGATCCCCTTCAAATAGCAAATGCATTTTCAATATTACCTATAACAAGACAGCCAGTTGTGTTAGAAGTGTAAGGGCAAATGACTAAATTAAGACAAAGAGAAATTATCATTTTACTGTATTATGCTAGTCATTGTTTTTTTTGTGCAATAAAAATGGTATAGTGCTAATAGTCATAATTCGTGTTTGCTTGCAGTAACATCATTTATGCACTTGCCTCTACTTCAGTTGATCCACACATACCCTATAGCAAACACACACACACACACACACACACACACACACACACACACACACACACACACTTTGTGTGCTGCAGCATTGATGCTATTTGGCTAGTAAAGCGTTGGTGTAACACTATAATACCTATCATTTGGCAGAAAATTTTAACAGGAATTTAAGGAGCATTTTTTTCGCTAGAAGATAACCATACTTATTTGATCTTTGGAATCCATTGCAAATGTAATATTTTTATAGAGGTAATTTCATGGTTTGGATGAGGCTCAGGAAAATGCAGTAAAAGAGTTTTTTTATGCGAGTGACCTTTCTATTAGGTTTATATCTTGAAAACATATGGTTCCCATAAGGATCAATGATCCCTATGGTACTTGTGTTAATATTTTTCTTAGTTGACTGATCTCAAACACACTAGCATGGAACTTGTTTCACATGTGGACAACATACCTACAATGAAATAAACTCCCCAGTGGGTGCTATCACCTCACGCTTACTGTATACAAAACAGTAATAACCAAAATCAAAATCATAAATCTCAACTACGGATACAAAAAAATAGAATTATATGGAGGGGTAAAAGGGTCAGCTTTATTTATTATAATTAAAGAATATAGGGGGACATTTACTAAGAAGTGATAAGAGCGGAGAAGTGAGCCAGTGAAGAAGTGGCCCCATCAACCAATCAGCAGCTCTGTATCATTTTATAATATGCAAATTACATATGTTACTTCAGTGCTGATTGGTTGCCATGGGCAACTTCTCCACTGGCTCACTTCTCCACTCTTATCCCTGCTTAGTAAATGTCCCCCATAGACTTGAAAAGGAAAAGTATGGTGGAGAAAAAAGAACGTCACAAATCACAATATCGCCATCCACAGTTATTATTCAACAGGCCTAGGATGGTAGGCCAACTGCTGAACCCATTACATAACACTCAAGATATCCAATCTCCCCACTCAATGATACAAAGAAAGGCTGACAGTGAAAGTTAGTGCCGCTGACCCCAGTAGGTTAGAATCAGCCTTAGCCGTGTATTGGCAGGGAAAGCATCTCGTGAACTACAAATGTGTCCTCTTACATCCTTGCTGCAGTCACACTAAATAGCCCTTGAAGTCACGCCATGCCATTGCGGGACTCGGTAGCGATGAGCGTCTTTTTTTGCATTTTTCAATGAAAATACGTCTTAGACGCAAAGTAATGTAATAGTACGCACAAGCAGCTTCTGTTGAGTAAAATGATAGGCAGCATGCCTATATTATGTGTGTAGTTGAGGCTCTATCTGCATCCGAAATGCCACGTTACAGTGTTTCCCATGAAAACACTGTGTAGCATAGAATTTTGTATGCGTATACAGTTGCAGTCACACACAGAATATAGTCATGCTGCATATCATTTTAATCAGCAGAAGCTGCTTGTACGTCCTATTACATTGCATTACTTTGCATCTAAGATGCATTTTTGCTGAAAAAAAAGCAAAAAAGATGCTCTGCGCTACCAAGTCACACAGCACTCACACGTTATGTGTAACGCGACTTGTAGCGCACAGAACAAAGAAGGAAGAGGACACATCTGTATAGGAGGAAGATACCGATAGCAACTGTTACCACCATTTCCACACACCGCAAAGCCAGCACCAATCAAGGGAGGGTGGGAGGGAAAATGCAGCTCAATAGATGACTGGAAAATGGATCATATCACGTACGACCCTAAACCCCACCCACTCTGTTCCTATCACATGAAAGATACACATACTACAATACTACACACTGTAACCATAACCCTTGCCTTGCCAAGTGTGAAATAATACACCCTCTGGGTTTAGATTCCTGCCAGGCATATTACATCTCTTCTATGCCAAGAAGGTGTATGATCGCCTGCACTGGCAATTCCTTACCGTCACTTTGACGACCATTGGCTTACAGGGACCAATTCTGTCTCAATTTCTGTATTATATATAGCAATCCTACTGCTAAGGTGTTGAGCAACGGTTTCCTAAACCCCCATATTCCATTTAAAATGGCACAAGGCAGGGGTTGGCTCTCTTCCCTTTAATGTACGTACTAGCCATTGAGCCCCTTCTAGATACTATCCATAACTTGGTGTCTTTTCCTGGTATTATTGTGGCCAAATTGAGAAGCGGTTAAAATACTGCTAGTTGGGATCCCGGCGATCACAATGCTGCTGCCGGAATCCCGACTAGTGGTGAAATGCCACCACCAGAATATCGGCGCCACAGCCTATTCTCCCTCTGTGGGTGACCACGACACCAAAAGAGGGAGAATATATCCTGTGGCGAGTGCAGCAGGCCCGCAGAGTGGTGAGTGCAGCAAGCCCAGCATTCTGGCGGACTGGATCCCGCTGACGGGATTATGACAGCCGGGATCCCGCCCACCGGCATTTCATACTGAACCCACCAAATCTACCCATAAGTTGTGTTTATTTGCCGACAACGTATTATTATTTGTCACCAGCCCGGAGTCCTCGCTGCCTGCCTTGCATAAAGTTACTGTCAGTTGTAGTGAAGCCTCCATGTACGACCAAAATGGAGGCTTTACTGTTTTATATCCCAAGTGTTACATTAACTCCTCTTAAATCCTTATATAAGTATCATTGGAAGAAGTATTTAGGGGCCTATTCAAACCTGGATGCAACCGCACGTTCGTACACAGTGGCCGCATCCAGGTGGTCTTTGCACTGCCATTGTGCGCGACCTTACACATTGCAGCTGCATCCAGGAAGGATGTGGCTGCAGTGTGATTGACAGCGGCGACCGCATTCTTCCTGGTGGCGTATGCAGCGATCTGCATTCATCTCTGAATAAGGTCCTTAATCCTCTACACGGGTATACAATAATTATACCGAATAGTGAATCGACTTTTGATGAGATTAATTACAACCCCACTGTAGCTCACATTACTAATCTTTTAAAAAGCTGGTTCAGCTTTGAGGTCTCCTGGTTTGGTAGATTAGCAGCTTTTAAGATGATTTGGTATTTCCAAAATCAATGTATTTATTCTGCACCATCCCATGTCTGGTCTCCAAACCAGAGGCGTAACTCTGGGAGGCAACGGAGTCGGCTGCCGCCAGGCTCCTGCCCTGAAGGGGGCACCACTCCTCAAGGATGTTGGGGACTGGAGTCCCAGCAGGCCATTTTAGCCATGGAGAGATAGAGCCACTGACATACCTTAGTGGTGCAAGTTGTTTCACTCTTCTGTGCACAACCGCCCCCTTCCCCCGGGCCACCAACATTTATCTTGCCACCCGGCGCATGGGACGAATTTACGCCACTGCTCCAAACGTTATTTTTTTTGCGATACGTAAACAAGGTCTGACTTAGATTTGGAAAGGTAAAATGCCACAAATACTGTAGCGTATCACCACTTAACACTGTCCAAACATTAAGAGGTCTGTCTCTACCTACAGTAACTTATCCGTATACCACTCTGCATGATTAGTAGCACAAATCAGTGGGTGGATTTGGAAAGAGCTCTGCTGTCTCACTTTCCATTATCTGAGTTGATTTAAACTCCTAAGCAACTCCGCCCTCTATTGCCCAATACTCCTAGAGCCATATTGGATTCCCTAACAGCCTGGGATGACACCTTTCTGTCCTCTAAAATTACGTGTGTTACCAATCCGCAATCTCACCGTGGCGACCCTTTTATGTACTAAGTCTATGCTCCATTTCTCCCACCTACAGGAACATTATCACTTGCTCCCTTGGGAATTTTTACTTATTTGCACATTAGCCATTAGGTGTCTATCATGCTCAGGATAAGTGGCTCCTTGAGTCTTCCCTTATCTCCTATTTTAGCAAAAAATGTAGACAGGCAACCAGGGGCGTAGCCAGAACTTTGTGGGCTCCATAGCAACATTTTAAAGGGGCCTCCGTTCCAATGCTTCTAGAGAGAGCAGTTGTTAATTGTATGCCCTATAATAGTGCCCTAGTTAATTTTCTGAACCATAGTAGAGCCTTATTTAATGTTATGCCCCATAGTAGTCAGGGCCATACTAACAATGAGGCGGATGAAGCTACAGCTCCAGGCCTCCACATAAAAATAGGCCCAGCATCATGGCAGCATGATGATCACTAGCCACCAGTTGGCCACATGGTCGGCCATAAATCATAACTTATAAGATTGCATTTCTTTTTTTATTACAAAATTATGCTCTTTTTTAAATATTCTTACATATTTAGGGAGACATTGGAGCTGATAGTGTAGGGGTGTACACGCCCACATGGCTCTGGCCACACCCACACATCACTGATCACACATCCCCCAATTCTCACAATAGGCTCTTGAATATTTTCAGCCCCATGCCAATGTAGCCCTTAATCCGACCCTAATAGTAGTGCCCTAGTTTCTTTTATGAATCGCAGTAGTGCTTAGTTCGCCCTATGTTACATTTCAGAGCTGCCAGTACACATTATGCCGCTCAATACCCCCAATTCATATTATGATATATAGTGCTCCCCGTTCATATTGTGCCTCATTACAGTACCCCGGTTCATATTATATAACATTAAAATGCCCTCCAGTTCATTTTATACCACACTACAATAAGCAGGTCCAAGGGCATACCTAGATATATTGCAGACCCCAAGGAAAAAGTTTGAAAGGACTCCTACATACCACCCAATGGCGAAAAATGTATATAACACATGTAACTTTGACAGGGAAGGTGGGCCCCTCTCAGATCTGGGCCCCATAGCAGCTGCACTGCCTGCGCCTATGGTAGCTATGCCCTTGCAGGCAACTCAAGAGGTGCTATATGGTTTTGGTACTCACTTCCTCTGAAAGGCACAGTTACAATGGGAATTGGATCTCCAAGTGACTTTTACGGCCCAGCAATGGGAATCACTATTTCTTACTACTCAGTATTTCCCCAAATGCTGTAATTACTTGGAGATGCATTTTAAGCTTCTTCATAATAAGCTATATTTTACACCGGCCAAGCTACATATCATATGGCCCTCCCAGTCTAAATATTGCTGGCAGAATTGCTTACAAATGGGAGATATCGTTCATGTTTTTGGGGGTGTCCCATGATACAGCCCTGCAGCATGAGGTCTTCTCCTTGGCCCATAACATTTTCAATGTTCCCTTTCAGGAATCTTCCACCATGCCCCGGCGGCCCATCTTCATCTCTATACCCCAGATTTGTCTAAATCTGATCACTTTCTTTTAGGCCATAGCTTGATTACCACTAGGGACACCATTGCTTGGGGCGATAATACTTTCATGCTGTCTTGCCACTGCACTGCCCACTTGGCCACGCCACATCCACTGCACCTCCCACCTGGCCCCACTCTCCCGGAAGGAACTGCAAGAAGATTGTACGTGGGATAATGAGATAAACTGTTGAGTTAACATGGACCCAATCTGCCAGGTGAAACTTTTGGTTAATATATGAAACATAGAGTCCCTTTTTACAGCTTGTTCATTTATTGGTTGTTAATTTGCCCATTTTTATGCCAACTGTATTTGATTTTACAATGAAACCAAATATTCAAGGCACATAATTAAATATTTTCTCCATCACATCAGACTTAAAGTGGGTACATACTGTGCTATAATCGGGCACAATAGACAATTCTCAGCTGCTTGGCATAATTGTTGCATGGTGCGTGCGGTGCACCTGGGACTCACTGTCATTCCAAAACCAGTTGGATCTACTCCCGACATCTGGGCTGCTGCATGACTGCTGTGCAGATGAACACGTAACGTGCAGCTAGTGTAGTGTGCGTGTGTACAGAGACCATCTGACAGTCTAAAATGTTACCTCAATGATCTCCAGGGACAGTTATCGTTCAGATAAGACTGATGATTGAGTAATGTGTACACTGGACATCAGATGTTCCCTGACTCTTTTCAGCTCTCAATAAAAAAAGTAATGGATTGTTTCTCTAATCTGTCAGATTTGTATCTAGCTTTGCTCCTCAAGTGTAAACCTTTCATTCTGATATTTTAGAATTCTAAGAATTTTTTTACTAAGTACAGTGGGTTCACGGATACAATAAAGGGTACTAAGCAGTGCTGGACTGGGGCATGAAGGGCCCACCAGGGAATGCAATGCCACAGAGGGTATTGGCCATCCATTAGAGAGGGCATGCAAAGAACAGTGCCTTTTTATAAAGGTGGTGACAGGGGTATGTCATGATTACCCACTTTGATTGGCAGAAGGGCTAATCTTGGTGTAGATTCCACAGAAATAAGTTCATTCATGATCCTGCTTCACCAAGTTACTGATCCCTAGAGGAGGGAGTAGGGCCCATCTGGACTTCCCCTGTACACTTGAGGGTCAGTCTAACCCTGGTACTAAGTATATATACCCTACACCACACTGTGAATCGATGCCATGTGCACAGTCGGCTGCTTTATCTGGGTGCTTCCATTAGGGCAGAGTGGATTTTTGGATCGGACAGGGAGCAGCATCCCGCTGAAACAGCCTAGCGGGAACACTATAACTATAATCTCCCTGAAACTACTTTTCAAAAGTAGGCAGTTCCTAGAGTGACACTAAGTGGAAGAAGGTCTTAATATATATATATATATATATATATATATATTATATATATATAAAAGACTGTGATTCCCATTGTTTGCCATCAGTAGCCACTCCCCCTGCTGTACAATCACGACATTGCATAGCGGGGTGTGTGGCTATGATGACGGGGTCTTGAAGCCACACCCCCATCGACAGCTTGACAGCTTGTTCTGTTATGTCATGCCCCTCCCTGCCCACTATACCAGGCCACACCACCTGTGTCCCGGAAGAGGATTCCAGTGGGACAGGGACTGATGGGAAGGACAAATATTCTCTATGCAACGCTATGTAATTTAGTGTCACTATATTAGAAAATGGTAATAATAATCAGTAACAAAGTGGCTATGCCATTACACTTTATCATACTTTTTGAAAAACGTTTTATATAATGTTTTACATATCCCTCTATATAATACATTTATTAGCAGTTACTGTTTACATTTCTAACACAGCCTCCTGCTATGTATACATCCCTTAGGTGGTGTTATACTTATATCTATACATGAGGCAGTTGTTTTAAATGTGGTGCAGGGTTTAATATTATCATTATTTCAAAATAATAATATTGTATCAACATTACCTTTATCGCTATTCCTCAAGTGCTGATGAAATACACATAGGGGGGAATTTAATTGTCCACGGTAATTTAAAGGGGTTAGCTGATCCCTCTGGGCTATCTAATTATCCCCGAAGGCAGCCTGATGCCGGCTGAGGTCCAGAAAAAATATCCCTGATAAGTGCCCTGTTTTCGTGATCGCATATGCAAAAAACATATAGGTGTTTTCGAATCCCATGTAATTTTTTGTGCGGTAAAAATGGCCTCTAATTGGATTGCCCCCCCCCCCCACCCCCCCAAAAAAAAAAAATTGCCCTAAAGATTACTGCGGGCAAGTGAATTCCTGTATTGTGCCAGTCTTTGTCATAAATATTAACCAAATGTCTTTCCTTTACAGCCTCTACAGGAGCGCGACAGGACTGGACACCTCTATGCTCAGGATTATTGCCAATACCCCTTCACACAACCAGCAGTGAGTGACAAGCTGATTAAAGAATTGGAGGAATCCTTTCACCCCTACGATCATGGGGGTAATATGGCTGGCTAAATTCATGCTGGGATGTACAGCACTATGGTATGTGGAGCAAGCTCAGGGACAGCTGGAGTTCAGTGACCAGCAAGCCTATGAAGAAAGGACAGCACAAAGAGTCAGAAGGAGAGGACAGGACACGTTGAGAGGGTATGTCATGGATTGATGTAATTTATTTGACAAAGAGTCATTTAATAGACAAATTAACACTTTACTTACATTAACATTTATTTTCTTATTTCTGTGTTTAGCTAAATACTCAAAATGTAATATTTCATTGTTTTTGGCATTAGAACAAGTATGATGTTAACTACATAAATTCAATTAGAATGTTATCAGGCATGTTGGAAAATGTACCAGTAGAAGAACATCCAAAGTGCTGAGGGAACCTTCTCGATAAAAAGAGATAAAATGTATAATGTACCGAACTAACCGGGCCAACAGCCGCTGACCAATGGCTGGAAGCCAGGCAAAAACAGGGACAGAAAAATGGACTCTGCATCACTAGTTTAACTAACACTCTGGTCTCTGATATCTCTGAATTACACATTATGAAAGAACTCTGATACATAACATGACCTAAACCATGTGGAAATGGCTGTTTTATCCTTCATAAATAGATCCCTCAGTGTAGATGCTATAGAGACTTGAAAAATTGAAAACAAGCAAGAAAAGCATTTGGTTAGCAATATGTGCAGGAAGTCCTCTAAAGGTGTCAAATCTATTTAGCACATACTTAGCTGCTCGAGTTGTACTGTATAATGTGACCATTAAATGTCAGGAACACTGGACTCTACCTGTTATTCATACTGCACCTTTTCATATCAACTGAGCACTTGCTTTTGGATATGTCATGTGGAAACTGGATTAGAGTTTCCTGCTCTAGTCATTAAGTGCACGTAACAGGAGTACTAGGTTTAACAATGTCCTCATAAAAAATATGTTGTTCTGTGCGTAATACATAAGTCATACTTGGTAGATTTAGATTTTAATAATTTAATGATTTTTAAAATTATGCTAAAATAAATAAAAGGGAGCTCTCAAGCCTACAATACTTAGTATACATTTGGTATGGGCAAAACGTACTAAAGGCCGGATGCAATATAATGGTGCCCGAGTTCAGCAGCCGTGCGGTATGCCGGCCATACTCCGTATTTTTTTTAAAAGGGCAATCATTCACAAGGCAAAACCATGCCTTGTAAGTGATTCCCCCTTTAAAAAAACGTCCAAGTTTGGCCGGCAACCCACACGGCTGCCAGGATCGGCCGTCATTACATTTGGCCCTAAATGTTTTTACGGGTGTGGTATGTTAGATAGACAAGACTTAGGTCGACAGTGTCTAGGTCGACCACTATTGGTCGACAGTAAGTAGGTCAACATGGGTTCTAGGTCGACAGGGACTCTAGGTCGACATGTACTAGGTCGACATGAAAAAATGTCGACGTGAGTTTTGTAAACTTTTTTGGCGCCGTTTTGTTTGTAGAGTGACCGGGAATCCCAATTAGTGCACCGTGTCTGCTCGCATGGCTCAAACGGGCAAGATGCCTCGCTTTGCTGCCGCTGCGCTCGGCACAGGTTACCGTTCCCAGTTGTAGTCCACGTGGATTGTAAAGTATTAAAAAGTTTTAAAAAATGGAAAAAAAATGTGAAAAACTTGCGTCGACCTTGTGTCATGTCGACCTAGTACATGTCGACCTAGAGTCCCTGTCGACCTAGAAACCATGTCGACCTACTTACTGTCGACCCATAGTGGTCGACCTAGACATTGTCGACCTAAGTCTTGTCGACCTAGCGACCGGATCCCGTTTTTACAGTATTTTAAAAAACTGGTCTTACTTTATTAAAAGATATCATCTGTCTAAACTATGGGCCTAATTCAGACCTGATCACAGCAGAAAAATTGTTCTCTAATGGACAAAAGCATGTGCACTGCAGTTGGGCCAGATGTAACATGTGCAGAGAGAGTTAGATTTGGGTGAGGTGTGTTTAAACTGAAATCTAAATTGCAGTGTAAAAATAAAGCAGCCAGTATTTACTCTGCACAGAAACAAAATAACCCACCCAAATCTAACTCTTTCTGCACATGTTATATCTGCCACACCTGCAGTGCACATGGGAGGTAATTCCAAGTTGATCGCAGCAGGATTATTGATAGCAATTGGGCAAAACCATGTACACTGCAGGGGAGGCAGATTTAACATGTGCAGAGAGAGTTAGATTTGGGTGGGTTATTTTATTTCTGTGCAGGGTAAATACTGGCTGCTTTATTTTTACACTGCAAATTAGATTGCAGATTGAATACACCCCACCCAAATCTAACTCTCTCTGCACATGTTATATCTGCCTCCCCTGCAGTGCACATGGTTTTGCCCAATTGCTATCAAAAATCCTGCTGCGATCAACTTGGAATTACCCCCATGGTTTTTCGCATTAGAGAACAATGTTGTTGCTGCGATCAGGTCTGAATTAGGCCCTAAATATATAATGATTTTTATATGGATTGCATTTTGAAGAATTATCATTTTTGAAGTTTCCCTTGACTCCATCACATGATAACATATTTTATATACGGATGTAGTATGTTATGCTGGCTGTCGGGATCTGGCAGCGGGGCGAGCACAAAAGAGCCCCTTGCGGGCTCGCTGCGCTCACCACGCTGCGGGCACGGTAGCGCGCTCTGCCCGCCATGCTATTTATTCTCCCTCCTGGGGGGTCATGGACCGCTTAAGAGGAAGAATAGTTGTCAGTATGCCAGCTGTCGGGATTCCGGCGCCGGTATGCTGAGCGCCGGGATCCCGACAGCCGGCATATCAAATGCCTCCCTTTATATACTGGTGGTGTTACCATTACATAGTATTATTGGAGATTACTTTTCAAAATATGTTCTGGACTTTTTAATTTAAAAAGTACTGGTGTTCCATTTTTCTCTTACGTTCTAGAGGATACCGGGGTTCCATTTAGTACCATGAGGTATAAACAGGTCCACTGGAAGCCATGGGCACTTTAAGAATTTGATAGTGTGGGCTGGCTCCTCCCTCTATGCCCCTTCTACCAGACTTAGTTTAGAAAATGTGCCTGGAGGAGCTGGTCACGCTTATGGAAGCTCCTGAAGAGTTTTCTGCATTTATTTTATATGTTTGTTATTTTCTGGCAGGGCTGGTTGGCACCAGCCTGCCTGCATCGTGGGACTTAGGGGGGGGGGACCAACCTCTTGAAGGGTTAATGGTCCCATTCTCTCCACTGACAGGACACTTTGCTCCTGAGGGAACTATTCGCAAGCCCCACCACGGCGTGCATACATTCCTGCAGCACGCCGCCACCCCTAACAGAGCCAGAAGAAAGAAGAGTGGTGAGTTCTAAGCCGGCGTCCCGACTAGCGGGTCGCCGACCATTATGGCTGCATGAGGGTACGGAGATGCGCGGCTTCTAACCGGGGCGGAATGTATCTCCAGACACCGTACACAGCTGCGTCACAGTACACTGTACACAGTACCTACACTGTACACAGTACCCACACTGGCAAAAACAGCCTTAAAATGGTTTTCTCTCCATTTTAAGCAACAGATTATCTCAGCCAGTATAAAAAAAAGCGGGAAAACCGTGTGCCATTGAAGGGGCAGGGCTTCACTATGAGCAGATCCAGCAACTCACCAGCGCCATTTTCCCTCTGCAGTGGACACAGACTGACAGGAATGCGTAGCACCTCCAGTGTGACTCCAGATTACCTTAGCGGTACCAGGGGGTCATAGCAGGGGGGAACGATTATTAGTGTACTAAGTATTACTATCAGGGTACTTAGTCTGCGACCCGGCTAAGCGTGGCATTAGCGATAAGGGCATGGTGGGGGCTGACTCCAAATTACTCTGTGTCTCCCTGAAGGGCTCTTTGTGGGTTAATTGTGCTTAACCTTTTCCTGTGTGTGTGTGCTGTCACATTTACATTATGTCAGGCAAAGAGTGTGTGTCTTGTACAGCAGAGTGTTCCTCTTCACCAGGGGGCTCACTACTGGGTACTCAGAGCAGTGCACCTTCCCAAAATAGCAGAGCTGAACTGGAATGGGTTAATTCTATTAAGGGAATGATCTCAAATATTTCTACAAAGCTATCCCGCAATGAGAAAGAGATGCAATACTTAAGACAGACTGTGGATGAGTTTATGAATAAAGACTCAGTCCCCAAACCAGCGTCTCAATCCCCTCCCATTGGTCCGCAAAAGCGATCTCTGGCCCATATCCTGCAGTCTGACTCTAACGCTGATGGATCAGACATGGAGGAAAGTGAGGTGGATTTGGAGGTGGGAGATTCCACTCTGTCACGGGGAATAGAGACTCTTATAGAGGCTATCAGAGATGTTCTGCATATTCCTGATAAGGTGTCAGAGGAGTGTGAGTAATCTTATTTTAATGTAAAAAAGAAGTCCTCAGTCACTTTTCCTGCGTCAAAGGAATTGAATACCCTGTTTGAAGAACTGTGGGTTAACCCTGATAAGAAATTTTAAATCCCTAAAAGGATGCTCTCATCTTTTCCTTTTCCTCTGGAGGATAGGAAGAAAATGGGAAAATCCACCGATAGTGGACGCATCAGTCTCTAGGCTGTCAAGAAAAATTGTATTGGCTGTCTGTGGTGCAGCCTCCCTAAAAGATACAGCTGATCGTAAAATTGAGACTACACTCAAATCATTGTACACAGCCGCTGAAGTGGCCCAGAGACCCACTATTGCATGTGCGTGGATCACAAAAGCCATTGCTAAATGGTCAGGTAACCTAATTGAGGGGTTAGATTCTGTGTCTAGGGGGATGTTGTTTTACTCCTGCAACATATGCAGGACTCTGCGAACTTTATGGTGGAAGCCATAAAGGAGATTGGTTTGCTTAATGCACGCAACACCGCTATGGCAGTGTCGGCACGCAGGGGCTCATGGCTACGTCAGTGGACTGCTGATGCGGACTCCAACAAAGGCGTGGAAGGCCTACCATTCACGGGAGAGGCCTTGTTTGGAGACAAATGGATCTCCAAAGCTACTGCGGGTAAGTCTACGTATCTTCCTTCCGCTGCTCCCCCTGCCAGGAAAGCTTATTCAGCTTCAAATTTACAGTCCTTTCGGACAGCCAAGTTTAAGGGAAAATTCAGAGGTGCTTCTACAGCCCCCAGAGGCGCAAAAGGTAAACCATGCAAACCAGCAACTGCCAGTGCTCAGGAACAGAGCTCAGGCTCTGCTTCCTCAAAGACTTCAGCATGACAGTGGACCGCGAGGACTGGAGGACTGTCAGGTGGGAGCCTGACTAAAATTCTTCAGTCACATCTGGTCAAGCTCGTGCCGGGATCCCTGGGTAATTGATCTGATTTCCCAGGGCTACAGACTGGAATTCTAAGAGCTCCCACCTCAAAGATTCTTCAAATCAGGCTTACCAGCTTCACAAGAGGCAAGTATCACTTTGCAGCAGGTCATCCAAAAACTGGTACAGACTCAAGTCATTGTTCCAGTTCCACCTCATCTACACAACAAGGTGTACTATTCCAACTTGTCTGTAGTACCGAAACCGGACAGTTCAGTACAACCAATTCTGAGCCTCAAGTCCTTGAACTCGTTCTTAAGAGTGTTCAAGTTCAAGATGGAATCTCTGAGAGCGGTGATCTCAGATCTGGAGGAAGGGGAATTCCTAGTGTCTCTGGATATCAAGGATGCGTACCTTCACATTCCGATCTGGCCGCCTCATCAGGCTTATCTACGGTTTGCACTGCAGGACTGTCACTACCAGTTCCAGGCCCTGCCATTTGGTATCTCCACGGCACTGAGGGTGTTCACAAGGTGATGGCAGAGATGATGTTTATACTCCGCAAGCAGGGAGTGAACATAATTCCACACCTGGACGATCTTCTGATAAAGGCGCCGTCCAGGGAGAGGTTGCTGGACAGCATTGGCCTCTCAACCAAACTTCTCCAGGATCACTGGTGGATTCTGAACCTTCCGAAATCTCACCTACAGGCTCCCATTCCTGGGAATGATATTGGACACGGAGTTGCAGAAAGTGTTCCTTCCATTGGAAAAGTCATTGGTAATCCAGTCGATGGTTCGTGATGTCCTGAAGCCAAACCCGGATATCGGTGCATCTATGCATTTGCCTTCTGGGGAAAATAGTGGCCTCTTACGAGGCACTTCAATATGTATGGTTTCACGCAAGACCCTTCCAGCTCGATCTATTGGACAAATGGTCCGGATTGCATCTTCACATGCATCAGAGGATTCGTCTGTCGCCAAAAGCCAGGATCTGCCTTCTCTGGTGGCTACAGACCTCTCACCTCATCAAGAGTCAGAGGTTCGGAATTCAGGACTGGATCCTGTTAACCACGGACGCAAGCCTCCGAAGTTGGGGATCAGTCACCCAGGGGGTGCAGTTTCAAGGAAGATGGTCAAGTCAGGAAGTCATCCTTCCAATCAACATTCTGGAACTCAGGGCCTTATACAACGCCCTTTTGCAGGCCTCTTATCTTCTTCAGAATCAGGTCATTCAAGTCCAGTCAGACAACGTGATGACAGTGACGTACATAAACCGACAGGGTGGAATGAAAAGCAGAGCAGCAATGTCAGAGGTGTCAAGAATTCCCCTCTGGGCAGAAAATAAAACCCTGTGGCGTTGTCAGCAGTCTTCATTCCAGGAGTAGACAACTGGAAAGCAGACTTCCTCAGCAGAAATGACCTGCACCCGGGGGACTGGGGCCTTCTCCCTGAAATGTTCAGCTGCTTGACACGTCGGTGGGGATATCCACAAATCGACATGATGGCCTCTCATCTCAACAATAAGCTCAGGTGGTATTGTTCCAGGTTGAGAGACCCACAGGCAGTGGCGGTAGATGCTCTGATGACTCCATGGGTCTAGCAGATGGTGTACGTGTTTCCTCCACTCCCTCTGATCCCAAGAATTCACAAAAGAGTAATAAGAGAAAATGTTCAAGCAATACTCGTTGCTCCGGACTGGCCAAGAAAGGCCTAGTACATGGACCTTCTGGAGATGCTCCTCGAAGATCCGTGGGCTCTACCTCTTCGCGAGGATCTTCTGCAACAGGGCCCGTTTGTCTATCAGGACTTACCGTGGCTACGTTTGACGGCATGGAAGTTAAACGGCTGATTCTAGCCAGAAGAGAGATCCCTGACAAAGTTATCCCGATTATGATCCAAGCCAGGAATGGGGTAACATCTAAACATTACCACTGTATTTGGAAGAAATACATCTCTTGGTGCGAGAGCAGAACATATTCTGTGGTGGAAATTCACCTGGGATGTTTCCTGCTTTTTCTGCAGGCAGGTGTGGCTGTGGGCATACGTCTGGGCTCCATAAAAGTCCAGATTTCAGCCTTGTCCATTTTCTTTCAGAAACAATTGGCTTCTTTACCTGAGGTCCAGACGTTTTTGAAAGGTGTTGTCACGATCCGGGTTATTGGACGCCATTATCTACCTTTCAGGTGTCTCCTGAGGCTGGCTCAGCGTTCCAGGGCCGGGTCTCAGGCATGCTGCTGGCGTCCTCACGTCTCATCTCCTCTCTGCCAGTCCGCAGACGCTGTCACAAGGAACTCATGTAGTTAGAATGGCGGTTCTAGCCCTCCGCGGCCTTCGCCGCCATTACTGCACTTCCAGTATTCAAATGGGTCTGCATGGCGTCTCCTGTCCGCTGCGGCCTCTGCCGACATCCGTAGTTCAGGTGTGCAGACGGGTCTGCATGGCATTCTTCGCCCGCTGCGGCCTCTGCCGCCAGCTCTGTGAATCAAGTGCGCAAGTTGGCGTCCATTCTCCACCGCGGCTGCCGCCACCATTGCTGTAATTCCTCACATGGTGCAACAAGCTAGATTACCCTCCAAATGCTAGTATGGGCACAGCCATGTTGGTTCTAGTCACATGACACTATCTTACCAATCCACAGCACCACTGAACTCTGCCTGATTGACCATCCAATCCCTGTACTGCTGCAGGTATAAAGGTGCTGTTCCTAAACCAGGAAGTTGTCAGCGCTTCAGTTGTCAACCCAGTGATACCAGTCTCCTTGCTTGTGGTTGTTTGCTATTCCAGGTATTCCAGCTCCTGCTTCTAAACTCCACTAGAGAACCGAACCAGATCAACATCTAGCGGTGCAGCCTGACTACACAGTGTCCTTACACTGTCCACTGCAATTGGCAGTGCCCAAACATCGGCTTCCAGCGGCGTCCTGTCTTCTAAAATCATCGGTGCTCCGCCATCGAATCTCAACAACCATCGGTGCTCCGCAATCGAATACCAGCTGTTATCGGTGCACTATCACCGTCTTCTCAAATCCAATGATCTCTAGCTTCTTCTGTGCATCCCGTTATTCACCAGCTACATTGGATCATCATACACCCTGTTCAAGTCATCATTCAGTCCAGTTCCATCCGGCCTACCCAGCAACTAACTCATCTCTCCAGCAATACAGACCAGCTTCCGGGGAACCATCTGCTGGTCAGTTTCTGTCCTTTCTACACCACTCTGCAACTGGGTATAGGACAAGTACATTCCATCTCCTAAGTCTATCCAGATGTATACTTATCTCACCATACCCAGTACCATCTGCATCTCTGTTGTACCCACAGGAACTGTGTATTGCATACTCTCTTACCATTTCCGATGTTGCTGTTGATGTACCACCTGAACAGTGCTTGAAATAAACTTTTAAACTTTACTTTCTGTTGTCATGGTCACACCTTTGGGCTGGGATTCTGCATGTCCAAGAGTCCCATATTACCACCCAGGTTCCACTATACCTCTGCCCCTGCAACTGAGGCTTCCTCCCGTCAGCCCCAACCCTCAGTTGTGACAGGTGTTCTGCACTTTTGTGCCTCCCACGGCACTTTGGGATCTCAATTTGGTGCTGCAGTTCCTCCAATCGGACTGGTTTGAACCATTACAGGAGGTGGACGTTAAATATCTTACGTGGAAGACCATCACACTGTTGTCTTTGGCTTCAGCAACACGTGTGTTGGAGCTGGGGGCTTTGTCTCACAAGAGCCCTATTTAATTTTCCATGAGGACAGAGCTGAACTCAGAACTCGTCAGCAATTTCTTCCGAAAGTGGTGTCTGCGTTTCACATCAACCAGCCTATTGTGGTTCCAGTTATCACCGACACCTCTGCTACTTCAAAGTCTTTGTATGTTGCGAGGGCTTTGAAGGTATACGTCAAGAGGACAGCTCGTCACAGGAAATCCGACTCGCTGTTCGTTCTATATGATCCCAATAAAATTGGGTGTCCTGCTTCAAAGCAGACGATTGCACACTGGATCAGGTTCACTATCCAGCATGCTTATTCCATGGCAGGTTTGCCGGTTCCAAAATCTGTACAGGCCCACTTTACTAGGTCGGTGGGTTCTTCCTGGGCTGCTGTCAGGGTGTCTCATCTTTACAGCTCTGCTGAGCGGCTACTTGGTCTGGTTCAAACACGTTTGCTAAGTTCTACAAGTTCAATACTTTGGCATCTGAGGACCTTCAGTTTGGTCATTCAGTTCTGCAGGAACCTCAGCACTCTCCCAACCGGTTTGGGAGCTTTGGTACATCCCTATGGTACTAAATGGAACCCCAGTATTCTCTAGGATGTAAGAGAAAATAGGATTTTAATTACCTACCAGTAAATCCCTTTCTCTTAGTCCGTAGAGGATACTGGACACCCGCCCAGTGCTTCATTCTTCCTGCACTGTTACTTGGTTAAGTATTGTTGGTTCAGCTGTTGCTGTTTCTGTTTAAAGTTGGGTTAGCATAGCTCTCCTCTGTTTGTATGTGCTGGTTCGGAATCTCACCACTATCTTTATCTATCCTTTGTCCGTCTCCTCGAGCACAGTTTCCTAGACTGAGTATGGTAGGAGGGGAATAGAGGGAGAAGCCATCCCACACTATCAAATTCTTAAAGAGCCCATGGCTCCTAGTGGACCCGTCTATACCCCATGGTACTAAATGGTGCCCCAGTATCCTCTACAGACTACGAGAAAAGGATTTACCGGTAGGTAATTAAAATCCTATTTTTTTTCCCTCATGGGTCTCTCATTTGTCCCATCTCTATAGAAACAGACAGGCATTTGCATAATCCTAATTACCAGCATTTATATGAAAACCATTGTATATGGTTTCACTGAGTTTGGCATACAAAGGGAAGCTTGGGACGGCTTTTATGGATTGAGCTAACTTCATGTGACATTGATGTCTCGGGTTTCTGTTTAAAAAAAAAAATTAGAGCTCTGTCACATCACAGACTACTAAGAGCAGTTAGGTCTACACCTTTCTGAAGCCTTGTCTGTTCTGTGCAGACTCCGACCCTAAAAACTTACACAAATGCATCAAACTTTTCCAGCAACGATGCCAAAATGATTTCTATTCCATGGTGATCCCCAGCGAGGCTGTTAAAACAGTACTGCTGTATGCGGTCATCACACCTGGAAAGCGTTACATGTGTATAAAAAATGTATCTGCTGAACATCAAGCAAGGGTGGAGCAGTGGGACAAAGTGGTCTATTTCTCTGGGTTCTGTTTAGTAGAAAGGCAGTTTTCTTGGATTTCTTTGCAGTTTCAAACATTGGTTTACACTTACAGAAAATGTCTCACAATGGGCCTCACACTACAGGATGACTGAATTGCAATTACAAAGACGGGATTGTTGAATGTACAATATTGGTTCCATACATTGGTAGACTTTACAGTCCCTCTACAGGCTTTAGAATATCAGTGCTTTTATTATACTGCATCCAGGGTTTGGCTTAATCATTCTATTGCCTTAAGTCATTCTTCACTAAGGATCTATTTCAGACCTGATCGTAGCAGCAAATTTGTTAGCAGATGGGCAAAACCATGTGCACTGCAGCGGGGGCAGATATAACGTGCAGAGAGAGGTAGATTTGGGTGGGTAATATGGTTTCTGTGCAGGGTAAATACTGGCTGCTTTATTTTTACACTGCAATTTAGATTACAGCTTGAACACACCCCACCCAAATCTAATTGTGTGAACACACGGGGGTACATTTACTAACATTCGTAATTTCCGAAAATAGGTCAAAGTTCAATCACGAATGACATCGACAGTGTAAAACTGCAACTTTTTGAATTTATTACGATGGATTTACTAAGCTGTCGTATTCGGGTTTTTCTTTTCTTCCGATGTCGATGTCATTCGTTTTTTTTTTCCTAATTTTACGGCAGTGATTAGCAAAACACTGCCGTTTTTTTTTACAATCAATCTCGGCCGGATCTGTGTGATCCGTGCTGGGGTTCTTTTTATTTTTTATTTTTAATTAAACAATGTAAAATCCCCCCAAAAAATGCGTGGGGTCCCCCCTCCTAAGCATAACCAGCCTCGGGCTCTTTGAGCCGATCCTGGTTGCAGAAATATGGGAAAAAAATGACAGGGGTTCCCCCATATTTAAGCAACCAGCATCGGGCTCTGCGCCTGGTCCTGGTCCCAAAAATACGGGGGACAAAAAGAGTAGGGGTCCCCCGTATTTTTAAAACCAGCACCGGGCTCCACTAGCTGGACAGATAATGCCACAGCCGGGGGTCACTTTTATATAGTGCCCTGCGGCCGTGGCATCAAAAATCCAACTAATCACCCCTGGCCGGGGTACCATGGGGGAGTGGGGACCCCTTCAATCAAGGGGTCCCCCCCCCCAGCCACCCAAGGGCCAGGGGTGAAGCCCGAGGCTGTCCCCCCCCATCCAATGGGCTGCGGATGGGAGGGCTGATAGCCTTTGTTGTAAAATAAAAGATATTGTTTTTAGTAGCAGTACTACAAGTCCCAGCAAGCCTCCCCCGCATGCTGGTACTTGGAGAACCACAAGTACCAGCATGCGGCGGAAAAACGGGCCCGCTGGTACCTGTAGTACTACCACTAAAAAAATACCCAAAAAAACACAAGACACACACACCGTGAAAGTATAATTTTATTACATACATACACACATACATACATACTTACCTTATGTTCTCACGCAGGTCGGTCCTCTTCTCCAGTAGAATCCAAGGGGTACCTGTTGAAGAAATTCTACTCACGAGATCCAGGGGTCCAGGCTCCTCGGCAAATCCAGGGATAATCCACGTACTTGAATAAAACAAAAAAACGGTTGCCCGACCACGAACTGAAAGGTGACCCATGTTTGCACATGGGTCACCTTCCCACGAATGCCAGAAACCCACTTTGCCTTCTGGCTAAGTGGGTTTCTTCAGCCAATCAGGGAGTGCCACGTTGTAGCACTCTCCTGATCAGCTGTGTGCTCCTGTCTTCACTGACAGGCAGCACGCGGCAGTGTTACAATGTAGCGCCTATGCGCTACATTGTAACCAATGATGGGAACTTTCTGCTCAGCGGTGACGTCACTTTAGGTCAACCGCAGGGCACAAAGTTCCCATCATTGGTTACAATGTAGCGCATAGGCGCTACATTGTAACACTGCCGTGTGCCGCCTGTCAGTGAGGACAGGAGCACACAGCTGATCAGTAGAGTGCTACAACGTGGCACTCCCTGATTGGCTGAAGAAACCCACTTAGCCAGAAGGCAAAGTGGGTTTCTGGCATTCGTGGGAAGGTGACCCATGTGCAAACATGGGTCACCTTTCAGTTCGTGGTCGGGCAACCGTTTTTTTGTTTTATTCAAGTACGTGGATTATCCCTGGATTATCCGAGGAGCCTGGACCACTGGATCTGGTGAGTAGAATTTCTTCAACAGGTACCCCTTGGATTCTACTGGAGAAGAGGACCGACCTGCGTGGGAACATAAGGTAAGTATGTATGTATGTGTGTATGTATGTAATAAAATTATACTTTCACGGTGTGTGTGTCTTGTGTTTTTTTGGGTATTTTTTTAGTGGTAGTACTACAGGTACCAGCGGGCCCGTTTTTCCGCCGCATGCTGGTACTTGTGGTTCTCCAAGTACCAGCATGCGGGGGAGGCTTGCTGGGACTTGTAGTACTGCTACTAAAAACAATATCTTTTATTTTACAACAAAGGCTATCAGCCCTCCCATCCGCAGCCCATTGGATGGGGGGGGACAGCCTCGGGCTTCACCCCTGGCCCTTGGGTGGCTGGGGGGGGGGGACCCCTTGATTGAAGGGGTTCCCACTCCCCCAGGGTACCCCGGCCAGGGGTGACTAGTTGGATTTTTGATGCCACGGCCGCAGGGCACTATATAAAAGTGACCCCCGGCTGTGGCATTATCTGTCCAGCTAGTGGAGCCCGGTGCTGGTTTTAAAAATACGGGGGACCCCTACTCTTTTTGTCCCCCGTATTTTTGGGACCAGGACCAGGCGCAGAGCCCGATGCTGGTTGCTTAAATATGGGGGAACCCCTGTCATTTTTTTCACCATATTTCTGCAACCAGGATCGGCTCAAAGAGCCCGAGGCTGCTTATGCTTAGGAGGGGGGACCCCACGCAATTTTTTTTTTAAAAATAAGCACTTTCCCACCCCTTCCCACTGATATACATGCACGGATCTCATGGATCCGTGCATGCCTATCCAAACACGAATAAAAAAAAAAGTTCTGTTTTTTTTTAGCACTTTTTTACGAGTTGTAATTTTTCACGGCAGTGTTTGTTCTTTTTTTGCTTTGCACTTCTTAGTAAATGACCGAGATTCATACTTAAACAGCCGCGTTTTGACCGATGGTGTATTCATTCGTAATTTTTTACCTGAACTAGCAAAAAATTACGAATGCCCTCATCACTGCCGTGATTAGTGTTTAGTAAATGACCGAGATTAACCGAGATGACACTTTGAAGAAAAAACGGCATCTCGGTCAAAATCGGGAGCTTAGTAAATATACCCCACGGTGAGGTTTTTTCTTACAATTTTGAGTAAGAAAAGTTAGTGCAAATCGCAAGGTGTTATGCCACTTGCGATCCCGATTCGATCCTGATGCGCGGCCCCGTCAGGTCAGTATCGCAAGAAAAGATAGACTGTGCAGGCAAGTCAATCCTTGCTAGATCGGTGTACTATCTAGTTCATCTCACATGTCAATTAAATCTCACATAAGCCAAAATCGTAAGCACACATAGGCCCTCATTCCGAGTTGTTTGCTCGTTGCCGAGTTTCTCTATTTTGCGATTAGTCGCTTACTGCGCATGCGCAATGTTCGCAGAGCGCATGCGCTTAGTTATTTTACTCAACAGTTAGGTATTTTACTCACGGCATTACGAGGAATTTTCTTCGTTCTGGTGATCGGAGTGTGATTGACAGGAAGTGGGTATTTCTGGGCGGAAACTGACCGTGGGTGTGTGTGAAAAAACGCTGCCGTTTCTGGGAAAAACGCAGGAGTGGCTGGAGAAACGGGGGAGTGTCTGGGCGAACGCTGGGTGTGTTTGTGACGTCAAACCAGGAACGAAACTGACTGAACTAATCGCAGTGGCAGAGTAAGTGTCGAGCTACTTAGAAACTGCTAAGAAATTTCTATTCGCAATTTTGAGAATCTTTCGTTCGCAATTCTGCTAAGCTAAGATACACCCCCAGAGGGCGGCGGCTTAGCGTGTGCAATGCTGCTAAAAGCAGCTTGCGAGCGAACAACTTGGAATGAGGGCCATAGTCCATACCTCAAGAAAAGTTAGTCAAAACCGGTGGTGCTGGGCTCCGGGGAGTTCAGGGGAAATCGCAAAGTGAAAATCGGGCATAGCAAGGATCTCACCGTGTGTACACACCATAACTCTCTCTGCACATGTTATATCTGCCCCCCCCCCCCCCCCTCCAGTGCACATGGTCATCTGCTAACAAATTTGCTTCTACAATCAGGTCTAAATTAGGCCCTAAGGCCTATTACACAGGCATTTAATGTTTTTCAATGCCTATTCAATTAGGGTGACCATAATATCCCTTTCATCTGGGACACCTATGATTTACACAGGTTCTGTGGCTGGCTAAACTCTAGCCTGAATTCCCTAATTAAATAGACCTGTACAGACGCACTTAACTTTGCTCTGCGTCAATTTAGAGGATGCCTGTAACGTTTAGGAGCATTAAATCTCAGTAATGCAGCTCATTTATGCATGTAATTGCCTATGCTTCTGGGAAGTTTACAGGCCATGTTAATGAACATGCTTTGAGAACTATGTTAAAGTGAGAACAAAGAGCAAGGTTCTGTCTGTGATCAAACTAGGGCATACTTACCTACTCTCCCGGAAGCTGCGGGAGGCTCCCGTTTTTTGGGGTAGCCCCCCGCCACCCCGGAAGAGTGGGCAGGTCTCCCGCATCCTGCTCGCACCCTAGTGATGCGAGCAGGATGGAGAGATAACCTCCCGCATTCGCGGGTCCGTCGGGTGGAGAAGGGGTTAAAATGACGCTAATCGCTTAGTGATGTCACAGCCCGGCCCCGCCCCCCGAAGGCACCTGCAGCGTCTCCTCTCCGGGAGAAAAACAATGTAGGTAAGTATGAACTAGGGTTATTCTTCAATACTAGTCTAAACATTGACTATTTTTTGTTTTGTTTTGTTTCCAGTTCCAGTTCATGTCCAATATTCAAACATATTGTTTGAGGTAAAAAATGATTTTATAGGTAGCATTGAGAACTAAATAATTACATTAATTCAAGAGTTTTGTCTTTGTCCTTCTTAATTAAAAAACCTTTTAAGGTATATGAAGAATTCTGGGGTGAAGAAATATTAGAATAAACTCCCGAGCCTGTAAGGTCATGCTCACATCGCTTACTTTCTGCTGTGTGTAACAGAGTGTGTCATATGGGAGGGGCTTACCTCTCACTAGCCTCTGGACTCTTAAGCTGGGTATACACTGGAGCTCTTGAGTCCAGATTGAGGGGGTCATTCCGAGTTGTTCGCTCGTTGACGATTTTCGCTATACTGCGATTAGTCGCTTACTGCGCATGCGCAAGGTTCGCAGAGCGCATGCGCTTAGTTATTTTACACAAAAGTTAGGTATTTTACTCACGGCATAATGAAGCTTTTTCATCGCTGTGCTGATCGTAGTGTGATTGACAGGAAGTGGGTGTTTCTGGGCGGAAACTGGCCGTTTCATGGGAGTGTGCGGAAAAACGCAGGCGTTCTAGTTGCAAAACGCAGGAGTGGCTGGAGAAACGGGGGAGTGGTGGGCAAACGCTGGGTGTGTTTGTGACGTCAAACCAGGAACGAAAAGGACTGAGCTGGTCGCAATGGCTGAGTAAGTCTGGAGCTACTCAGAAACTGCTAAGAAATTTCTATTCGCAATTCTGCTAATCTTTCGTTCGCACTTCTGCTAAGCTAAGATACACTCCCAGAGGGCGGTGGCTTAGCGTGTGCAATGCTGCTAAAAGCAGCTAGCGAGCGAACAACTCGGAATCACCCGAGTGTATAAACTGGGGTGACGTTAATGATGGACGGAATGATCATGTTCCGTCCTTCATTGGCACAAAGAAGATCTCTAGTGATATCGCTACGTTTGATGTGCATCAGTCACCAGCAACCGTGGGAGCGTGCAATCACCCATTCACACTGAGCGAAGTTCTGTAGGCAATATGATGTTACGAAAAACCAAACCAGCCCGACATTGCTTCAGTATATACCCAGCTTTAATATTCTTCTAATTGAGGTTTCTCCTAGGGCTCTCAGGCATGACAAGATGCTTTCATCCTCTGATTATGGGAAGACCTGAGGGCTCTCAAATTCCTGCCCCTATACTTGTGAAAGTGTGTGTACCTTACAAAACACATTCTTCTTCTATCTAATGAACCTAACAACTTTTAGTTTTGTTTAACATGAACTAATGAGCAGTCTTATGTGTGCAATAGAGGTTTAGGAGCCTATCTAGCAAGCATATATTTGTCTTAAATCATGCGGAAATGGCAGCTACACCATGATAAGGCAAATACTAGTATCAGGGCTATTTAAAAATAGGTTAAAGCAGGAGTTGTTGCAGCAATCTACCAACTGCAAAATGCTTAGCACAGAGCTTGTCTCCGATAGCTAGCTCCATCTTCTCATGGCATTAGCTGTTGTAGCCTAAAGGCTACATTTTTGCTCAGGAGGAACCTGTGGATGATCTTGCATCCGCATTAGGTAAGCCATGTCTGACTCTTATAGGAGACACTGTCCCACTAGAGGTTTTTCATAAGTGGCTCTGAAAAGTAATTTCTTACCTCTGTAATATGGGGCAATAAAAAAATTAAACTGTTTGTGGGCAAAATGTGAAGGGTCTTAAATAGACCCCTATGGGCCCTACACATTGCGTGATCCGCCGCTGAGCTGCCCGACGGCGGATACGGCCAACGGGCGACCCGGCAGCGGGGGGCAGTGATGGGGGGAGTGAAGTTTCTTCATTCCCCCCGTCACCCGGCTCCATAGCAGTGCAGGCAAATATGGATGATCTCGTCCATATTGGCCTGCATGCACAAGCGACGGGGCACCAGCGATGAACGAGCGCGGGGCCGCGCATCGTTCATCGCTGGTGCCTCCACACTGAAAGATATGAACGGTATCTCGTTCATTAATGAACAAGATCGTTCATATCTTTGAGTATTATCGCCCAGTGTGTAGGGCCCATTAGATATGCACAAGTAATTTATAGTAGTTTTAGAACTGTCCTGTTATATATGAATCAATGACAAATGTATTATTGATGTCATGCCATTATGATGCTAGATTACAAATGTAAGTAGAAATAAGAAATGCTATAACTAAGAATAGTATTGTAGATGTTGAATGAGCTAGATATAGGTGTACTCTATAAACTTTACCAATATCCGGTAGGCTTGTTTATTTTATACAATTAAAGCAAATCTCTTACTGACTGCTCTAGTTTACTATTTGCTGCCTACAGATCAATGCAACCATTGATTCACCAGCACTAACTCATGGTCAAATTCAGTTAGCTGTGGGTTGAGCTGCGTGGTCTGTTCTCCCTGGGTAAAGTTCATGGAGCTATTAAGTTACAGACTAGCGATCACACCAGGACAATCTCAAAGCAGCGGTTAATGCTTATTTTTGCCTGTACCCTCTGTTGATTCAACCTGCAGCTAATTAAATCTGCCCCTAGGAGGTTGGAGAAACATACACCATTAGATCTACACTTTTCAATGAAGCACTATCACAAGTCACTAGTTTGTCATGAATTCAGTATGGCGGGTTCAGTATGATATCTCAGCATTCGGGATGCCGATGAACACATGACCGTCCCTGGCATCTCAAACCCGAGAATCCCGACACATTTGGGGGGTAAGTAGGATAACCCTCGCCCATCCCCCTACCCTAACCCTTCTCTGGTGGCGGCTAGTGCTAAATCTAAGTGGGTGGCGGCTATGGCTAATCACCCCTCCTAGTGCCTACCCCTAACCCCCCTAATGCCTAATGCTAACCCTACCCCCTGGGCCCTAACCCAAATACCTACACCGATACTTACCTTCGGGATGTCGGCTGTCAGTGTCCTGGCTCTGGTCTCCTGAGCGGTGTTGGGAATCCTGCGTCGGTCACATGACTGCCGGCATCCCGACCGCTGGGAATGCAAACGCCTCCCGTACCAACACAGTGGCAAAGTAACATGCAGTAAAAATAAAGGAGGTCGTGCTTACATGTATCAAGTTCAAAAGAAATTGATCTGTGGGTATTTATGGCCATTACTAGAATTGTGATCTTGACTAGAGAATAAAATTAAATAGAATAAAATGAAATATTTTTTTGTCCATTTTAAGGGAGTTGAATATGTTATGGTCCAATCATGATTTTTGGGCTTGAATGCTGCATCTAAGTATGTTGTTTAATATTCAAGTTCACAGGTCACAGTTACATTACAAGACATCAAATTAAACTGTAAAAAAAAAACCTAACATGTTACCTGTTTAAGCTTAAATGGATACATTATAAAGTATTTTTTTGTTGTTGTTAAAACAGCAAACATTTCTGTGTTCAAGTTCACATTTTAAATTCCAGTTTGAGTGTACCCTTAACTTGGAAAAATGTTACATTTATTATACAATTAGGCTATTTAAGCTCAAACAAGTTCAAACGTGCTTCAATCTATTCATCCTGCTTGACTGGAGTTCAATTTATTTTTGTATCTGAAGTTCCAAAATGTATCACAAATGTAAAACTATACAGCTGATTCATTGTGCTTGTTCTTCAACCTTTTTTAAGCTTATTTCCACATCTCTACTCGATACGCCCAATCTTTCAATTGACCCACTTTAGCTGACATGTTAAAATAAAGGTTTTAACTAACTCTCTGTTGTGTTTGTAAGGAACATGTACACAGAGAAAGTTCACACCAAGAAAATATCATCTAAATACTGTATGCTTGCTTTAGCGTCTTACCTGTTGACGTTGACTGTTTTATGATAGATTGCTTATTGTAAAGCAAGATAATTATTCACATAAAGATAAGAGGTTGTCTATTTACTATATGTGCTATAGACAAAGAAAAGGGAAACATTTATTTTACAGAAACAGAATTTGAAGACCAATTCTTTCTGGTCTATGCGATCACACCTATAGGGGAGTATTCAATTAGGGTTTGATCCTCTTCGACAGTGAGGATACGACACTTCAGTATTCTATTGCAGGCCGTTTCCCCCCATTTCCCCTCACATTCCAACCATTCATTTCCATCCTCTCTTATGGGCAAAAATGATTGGTCGAAAACTGACCCGTTTTCTACCGCGGCGGGGTCGAAAACACATGGATGAGCAGAGACTCTGCTCATCCATGTATTTTTCGACATATTGGAATTTTTGACAGTGCAGAAAAACGGCACTTCAGTTGAATATTAAAGTGTCAAAAAGTGCAGATTATCGCAGAAAGTGCCGTCTTTCCGTCCTGTCGAAAATTCCGACACTTATTGAATACTCCCCATAGGCTGTGTGCGAATGGCTGGTGCTGTACTCCACAGATGGTGTAAGCTCCATTAAGGGGAAGGAAGAGGCCAATGAAAATCCAACTAGTAACTGGAAATTCTTCTTTAATTAATACGTTCTATGGTTTTTACAAACTGGGAAAATAAGGCAGCAAAACAAATTAGACTTTTCTTCTATTCTAGCTCAGTTGTGATGATTCCACAAAGAAGGGCATAGAAGATGTATCACATTGATTGCATCAATTCTGATGGCAGAACTAGGCTGACCCAGGTGTTTCTTGCTGATAAGTGCTAAGTACAATAATGATAAAGATGTCCAAAAGGATCCAATAATTGATCTCCATAAATATGGTATATTTGACAATTTCAGAGAAATGATGTGATAGGAGCTGATTAGTATGGACAGTGTTGATATGCAGATTGAGAAGGCTTATCCACTTTTGACTGGCTGTTCCAAGGTGCCCAAAATAGTGTGCTTGTTGCAATTCAGATGGATATACATATGGGGATTGCCACAGTGGTTACTTGCCTCCATTCATTCTCCTTAATATTGTAGGTTGCCTGTCACTTTGGACACCTGATTTATATGCTGCTGATAAAGAACTGTTGCTGTATCCTAGTTTGATGTCATTAGGGGGCCTATTCCTCATGGTAATTATTGGGCATCAGGTGGCCCCTGATAATTAAGTAGCCAGCTCACTGCAAGTAGCAGCAGTGGATACAAAATCACTGGAGCAATTCAACATTTCTCTGGTGCAGAGATCAGCTGTTCCCACAGTTCCTATCTCCACTGCTTTAGTGTGCATGCATCAACTGGAGCCGAACATAGGTGGAAGGAACCGATCGGATACCTCTTCGTAACCACAGATATCCTTCAGCTATGGTTCCCGTTGTTAAGCTCCAAAAATGTTGTACTTTTTGGAGCTTGATGAATTTAGGTCCCCTAGTGTATAAGGTCAACGGGCCAGATCGGGACTGAAAAGTAAGCAGGAGATATGCGTTATACCTACTGCATTACTTTTATCATGAATAGCCCCAATACTTAATTTCTACAAAAAGAGGTGAAAATGTTAATTTTCCCCTACTTATGTAGAAACTAAGATATGATGAATAGTTCCATAGGTATTTTTATTTATGTACAATTTTGTGTATCCTGTTTTTTTAAGATAATATTATATATATATATATATATATATATATATATATATATATATAGATAGATATATATATATATATATAAATAATGTACTAATGTGTATTTTTTATGTTTTATGAGTATAGTATAATAACACCATGCTCGTGTTGTTTGAGCTATAGCAAAACCAGCGCCTCATACATTCTTTTTCAATAGCTTTTCTTTGAAGAAACCAGCTATTTTCTTTTAGGCCTCTGTGTTGTCTATATAAGAAGGTTCCATGCTGTCAGCGCAGAACACATTTGGTGTTATTTCTAAGTACAGTAATGCCCCTGATAAATCATACGAGATTTTACTTTTCTTATGAGCTTCAAGACTTGGAGACTGCTCATTGTGTGGCTGATGTAAAGTTGGACGCATTTTGTTCCAAAAACGCAGACATATAAAGGGCCAAAAAATATACACATTTTGCCCAACTTGCAGAGCTGGAAGTATCTCAAGATACCCCAGGATGGTGTCAGGTGAAACAGTAGCATATGCGCCAGGTTTACACCAGGAAATGTGGCTGCACATTGTTAGTACTATATGATCAAGCTGTAGTACACAATTTGTACATTATATAGTACTTATCCCATATATTAGACTATCTTTGGACAGTTTCAGTAATAAAAAATAAAGCTACATTTCCCATGGAAAAGAGAATCAAAGACAAAACAGAAGTACTCATTCATTTCAATAAATCCAAGTTCAGTAGACGTCCCTTTGAAAATGCAAATAGGAATCTGCTTTCGTGCTGATGACCAATTACACTGGGCCTGGTTCTGATTCAGATGCAGCAGCGATGTTAGATACAGTGGAGCAATGTTTTTTATACAGGGTTGCAGTACAGATCTGGATGCATGGTATCAGAAATGTAAGGGGCATTCCTGAACTGTGACTGGAAGGTAACAGGGGGTAGATAAAAAGACGCACATGCCTCTTATGGAAGTGTCACGGGTGTGTTGCTAGAAGCGGTTACATACAAACACACTGAACAGCTGGCATAGGAGGCCATACTCATGCGTATAAACTGCAACTGCACGAGTAGCCACCATCATCATCATCAATGCGTGTTTTGCACCTGCAAGATATATGCATTTCTGTTGTAGTCTACATGACCCACATTTCAGTAGATGCCCTTACTGTACTCTGCCAACGTTTGCACAGTCCTTTCATTCTCCATTCCGCCTATCTGAGCATGACAATGTGTTTATGCAAAATGCATCACTTTCTAAATATGGATCAGTGCATAAAATGTATTGTCCCTATTATGTGCAGTATAAAAAAGCTGAATTTGCATAAACAAATTGCTCTTACTGTACGTACTATTGTATATCATCCCCTGTGTGGGTCTGGGTGTGTGCATGGCAGGGCTGTAACTATGTGTGTGTCAGCGGTGCCTGGGACACAGCGCACTGCCCGCATCCCCTAAAGTCAGCGGCATTGTAATGAGTTAGACAGATTCATTACAAGCCGCCTGTGTGCACTGCCTCCGGAGCGAGGAGAAGAGCGGTACTGGGTCAGGGGAGGAGGAGGAGGAAGAGGGACGCAGGAGTTGCAGCAGCTGTCCCTCTCCTTCCTCATTGGCTGGCCGCCGCTGCTGTGAACACCGGGATGCGCTTTCCGCATACCAGCATTCACAGGGGCGGCCAGCCAAATGTGGAAGGAAAGGCACAGCTGCAGCTGCGCTGCCACTAATTACATTGTGCTGCTGTGGCTCCCGCGTCCCTCTCCCTCCTCCCCTGTCCCGTAGCTGCTCCTCTCCTCGCTCCTGCAACCTGACGACGCATTGGGCAACAGCTGTGCGGTAATGTATAGGTGAGGAGCAGTGACACACACACACTCAGTTTTGTGCCTGGGGCGGGGGACAGTGTTTGGACATACAGTGGCACTGTGTTTCTCAGCCTGCTCTGCCAGTAACTAACATGTCCTGGCTCAGAAGTGTGTCCCTACAGTACTATCATCACACACGTTGTATGAGGCCTGAGGATAGATATGAGGACGTGTATAGGGAGAGTGCAGAAAGTTTGTAGCTCCAGTGCTGCCATGCAATGACATGTCTATTTTCTTGTCCTGATCCTTTTCATTTTAAAGTACTTTTATTTCTAAAATCTCTATCTGTATATTAGCAGACAAGAGTGTCCCTGCTCTGGACATATTTGGTTAGGTTTGCTTATAAGCAGCATTTTTGTATTATTAGCAGTGTTATTATAATTGAATGCATTACCTGCCTGCCGTAATGTGTAAAAAGGGGAACACTACCTGCCATAATGTGTAAAAAGGGGACTCTACCTGATGTAATGTGTAAAAGGGTCTCTACCTGGTGGAATGGCGCTACTGTGCGGTGTAATTTGAATAATGGCGACTACTGTGCACCGTAATATGAATGGTATTATTTTGTGGCCACAACCCTTCCCTATATTTTTGCCCTATTTTAGATAAGGGGGGGGCACCGATGCCATTTCTTGCATACAGCGCTAAAATGTTTAGTTACGGCACTGGTGCAGGGGGAAGAGGAGTGTCACAAGAACCCGCAGAGTCTATCTTGCCCCACACAATGCCCTTACTTGTGAAATCCTGATTGTGACTGGGCATCAGTAATTACTTTCAATTAGCATTATTATTTATAATGCACTGGCATTTTCCGCAGTGCTATACAATAATACCCCTTTCACAACACACAAATAACTAAGAAAATTGCCAGATCGACGCAGGTCAATGTGCAGTGTGAAAGGGGTAAGTCCTGAATTCCCGGGTCGCTTGACCTGGTATTTCAACCTGGGAATAAAGCAGGGTTATTCTTGAGTTATTACAGGGTCAGGTGCGGTGTGAACAGGTAACCCGGGTCGATGCGAACCTGGACCTGTTCACAGTATGGAGGAGGCGGCGAGGAGAGGATCCCATCTCCAAGCACCGCTTCGGCAACCGCCCTTGATGACACGATGGCACAGCCTCTGCTCCCGCCCCCGTGGCAATCCAACCCGGCTAAAAGGGGTCTCATGGCAGGTCACACCCGGGAAGAACCTGTGTACAATTCCCGGATGCGTCCCGTTATTGCGATGCGAAAGCAGTATCAGAGGATCATCAGCAATACAAGTTACATACAGTAACAATGAGGGTCATTCCGAGTTGATTGCTAGCTGCCGTTGTTCGCAGCGCAGCGATCAGGCTAAAAATTGGCATTTCTGCGCATGCGTATGCACCACAATGCGCACGTGCGACGTACAGGTACAATGGCATTTGTTGTTTTGTACAGGTTCTAGCAAAGTTATCAGTCGCACTGACGGCCGCAAGAAGATTGACAGGAAGAGGGCGTTTCTGGGTGTCAACTGACCGTTTTCAGGGACTGTTTGCAAAAACGCAGGTGTGTCTGAAAAAACGCAGGCGTGGCTGGGCAGTCGCTAGGTATGACGTCAAATCCGGACACGAATAAGCAGTAGTGATCGCAAGCGCTGAGTAGGTTCAGAGCTACTCTGAAACTGCACAAACTGTTTTTGCAGAGCTCGGCTGCACATGCGTTCGCACTTCCGCTAAGCTAAAATACACTCCCCAGTGGGCGGCGGCATAGCATTTGCACGGCTGCTAAAACTAGCTATCGAGCTATCAACTCGGAATGACCCCCTATGTAACAGAAGGGAAATGTGGCCCTGCCCGAATGACGTTACTGTCTTACTGGCATGGGGATTACTTGATACATAAGTTAGTGGAATAGCAATTGTAGCTGATGGTGTGGGCGATTACATTGTTACTACCAGTAGAAAAGCAGTTATTGATGACTGACAGTTATGTGCAGATGACAGTGCCATGGTACAGTTAGAATGGGAGAAGTAGTGTGAGGTGGAGACATGAAACATGAATTAATCATTGTAGAAATCTTAAAACAGTCATCTGTTGGCAACTGTCATTTATCATAACTGAGCATCCAACCAGTTCTGGTTCTGTTGTGCTGCATGGGCACTCCAATGGGCTTTCCACCAGCTAACAGTAGCTGTGTGTACCCCAATAACTTTCCTAAGCATCATGCTAGCCGTTAGAAACATTTGTTCCCCATGGTTGTCTGCATCTGCTGTCACCACCTGTATCTAGCAGCATTCTATACCAGACAGCACACATAGGGGTAATATACTAAGCCTTGGAGAGTGATAAAGTGGAGAGAAATAAAGTACCAGACAATCAGCTCCTAACGGCCATGTTACATTCTGTGTTGGTTGGCAGTTAATCGCTCTCCACTTTATGTTTCTCCAAGGCTTAGTACCAGCGGTGTAAGTATGCGGGTACGGGTGGGTACGGCGTACCCTTAAGAATTTTGCTGTGTGTACACCGTACCCACACCGATGGGCTGCCGCTTGCTACCGCTGATGTGAGGGGAGGAGAGCGCAGCCTGCGCCTCTCCTGCCCTCAGTGTCTTCGTTCAAATCAGCGCCGCCCGTGAGCCAATCAGAGCTCGCGGAGCTTTGATTGGCTCACGGATCGGCGCTGAATATTGAACTCACCCGCCGGAGACTGAGGGGAAGGAGAGGCGCAGGCTGCGCTCTCCTCCCCTCACACGCGGGAGACAACACAACAGCAGCAGCGGTGAGCTGGGGAAGGGGGGGGGCAGCCCTGTGGGGGGCAATGTATATCTGGCACTGTGGGGGGCAATGTAAACCTGGCACTGTGGGGGGCATTGTATACCTGGCACTGTGGGGGGCAATGTATACCTGGCACTGTGGGGGGCAATGTATACCTGGCACTGTGGCGGGCAATGTATATCTGGCACTGTGGCGGGCAATGTATATCTGGCACTGTTGTGGGCAATGTATATCTGGCACTGTTGTGGGCAATGTATACCTGGCACTGTGGGGGGCAATGTATATCTAGCTCTGTGGGGGGCAATGTATATCTGGCACTGTGGGGGGCAATGTATATCTAGCTCTGTGGGGGGCAATGTATATCTGGCACTGTGGGGGGCAATGTATATCTGGCACTGTGGGGGGCATTCGTGTATCTGGCACTGTGGGGGGCATTCGTGTATCTGGCACTGTGGGGCACTCGTGTATCTGGCACTGTGGGGCATTCGTGTATCTGGCACTGTGGGGCATTCGTGTATCTGGCACTGTGGGGCAACGTGTATCTGGCACTGTGGGGGTCATATGTGTATCTGCCCCTCCCCCATATGTGTATCACGCCCACATTTTCATTGACCACGCCCCATATGGCATTTGGCCACACCCATTTTGGCGCGCGCGCACACAGTACCTGTAAGACATTTTTTCTACTTGCACCACTGCTTAGTACTCTTGCCCCATCATAACCAATTCAAATGTATAAATATGCCACCCGAATAAAAGAGAATCCAGATGCCACCTTTCTGTTTAGCTTTTCATACTCCTACCCACCACCTACGGTTGGGCAATGACCATTGCCTCTCCTCTACCCTGGTCCCTGCTTCCCATGCTCAAGTTCAAGATTTTGCCCGTGCTGCACCCCTTCAGTGGAACGCGCTCCCCCGCTCCATTAGACTCTCCCCGACCTTGCAAAGCTTCAAACGGGCACTGAAAACCCACCTATTCATCAAAGCGTACCCTTCCGATACATAACCTAGTTAAACCCTGCCTCATGCCTTGACCATCTCTGCTTTGCTTACATCCTGCCATTAAGCTATCTCCTGTTTGCTTGCACCTTATGTCATCTGTCTGTCGCCCCCTTCTCACTAGATTGTTAGCTCCTCAGAGCAGGGCCCTCTTCCCTCTTGTTGTCAAAGCCCTCTTCTCCTCACATTTCACTTAGAGGTCTCTCCTACTCAGCAACCATCTTTACCCACATTTTCTCTTGCTGACAAAGGCTCATCTCTATCTATGGCCACCAGCCCCTAGTAGTACGCTCCCTCGCTGCTTACATCTTAGCTGTATTGTGTATTGAGAATTGTGGTGCTCTTTGTTACAGTACCTGTACTCAATTTTTGTTATTATTACTGTAATGTTAAGTTCTGTCTCCCTGTACTGTTCTATTGTATGCTCTTTGTACGGCGCTGTGAAACACTTGTGGAGCCTTATAAATAACATTTAATAATAATAATAATAATGATAATAAAAAATAATAATAAATAATATTTTAGAGGAAAAAAGTCAAAAATTTAATTAATGATTTGTGTTCAATAGTGATAGATTACTTTGAAGTGAAGTTTTTACATTTACTGAAGTGCAAGCTTCTATGACAAGAAAAGAAATAATTACTGGCGCCGGCTGAAATTCAAAGATACATCAGACAACTGAATCAATAAGTAAAATATAATTGATTACTTTTAATAGACTTTCATGAAGGAGAAGTCCTACTCCTCAAGAATAAAAACAATTGCTATAGCACAATAGAAGTTTAAAATGCCACAAGTGCCCCTCAAAACACAATGTCCACAGTCCCTGGCTAGGACATAAATCCACAATTGCCCACAAGTTCATCAGGATGGAAGTTTATTTTACCAGACGTGTTTCCGGATAAGGTCCCCTAGGTATCCTGTGCACATAGAGACCAAGTAGCAGATGGGGACAGGTCCGAGTCTGTGAAGAACTTGTGTAGGAATTTGATCCAGTGGAGGCTGTTAGGTCCAGATATCGCCAGGGTGTGAATGAGGGTTCTGGTACTTGTGGTTCTACAGGAAAAGCCCAACGTGTTTCGCTGGTCTAATGGATGCCAGCTTCCTCAGGATGCTCCTGAGGATGCTGGCATCCATTAGACCAGCGAAACGTGTTGGACTTTTCCTGTAGAACCACAAGTACCAGAACCCTCATCCACACCCTGGCGATATCTGGACCTAACAGCCTCCACTGGATCAAATTCCTACACAAGTTCTTCACAGACTCGGACCTGTCCCCATCTGCTACTTGGTCTCTATGTGCACAGGATACCTAGGGGACCTTATCCGGAAACACGTCTGGTAAAATATACTTCCATCCTGATGAACTTGTGGGCAATTGTGGATTTATGTCCTAGCCAGGGACTGTGGACATTGTGTTTTGAGGGGCACTTGTGGCATTTTAAACTTCTATTGTGCTATAGCAATTGTTTTTATTCTTGAGGAGTAGGACTTCTCCTTCATGAAAATCTATTAAAAGTAATCAATTATATTTTACTTATTGATTCAGTTGTCTGATGTATCTTTGAATTTCAGCCGGCGCCAGTACTTATTTCTTTTCTTGTACACATAACTAAGGGAACTGACCTTCCCTGTACAGGCTGCTGTTGACAGCGCACTCTATCTATATATTTTGTCTTTTAAGCTTCTATGACAGCCTGCAGCCCCAGCAACGTACAGCATACCTCCCAACTTTTGGGAGGTAGAAAGAGGGACTCCCTTAGTGGGAAAGGGTGTGTGACCACAGGAAAGGGGCGTGTTCTCTCTGTAAAGCCGCTATTGTGATCCACGCCCCCATTTCATGTCACTATGGGGCATGGCCAGCGAGTGACAGAGCCTACTAACTGCCCCCCCCTGCCACACACACACACACTGCGGGGCACTGCTGCCCGCGGGTGGGACAGCGGGGGGATCCGGGGGGATCCGGTCTGAAGATCGACAGTGTCTAGGTCGACAATGTTTAGGTCGACCACTATAGGTCGACAGTCACTAGGTCGACATGGATGGAAGGTCGACAGGGTTTCTGGGTCGACATGTGCTAGGTCGACAGGTCTAAAGGTCGACATGAGTTTTTCACATTTTTTTTTCTTTTTTTGAATTTTTTCATACTTAACGATCCACGTGGACTACGATTGGAACGGTAAAGTGTGCCGAGCGAAGCAGTAGCGGAGCGAAGGCACCATGCCCGAAGCATGGCGAGCTAAGCGAGCCATGCGAGGGGACGAGGTGCACTAATTTGGGATCCCGGTCACTCTACGAAGAAAACAACACCAAAAAAAAAAATCCTCATGTCGACCTTTAGACCTGTCGACCTAGCACATGTCGACCTAGAAACCCTGTCGACCTTCCATCCATGTCGACCTAGTGACTGTCGACCTATAGTGGTTGACCTAAACATTGTCGACCTAGACACTGTCGATTTGATGAACCACACCCGACAGCGGGACAGTACCCAAAAAATGGGAATGTCCTGCAAAAATCAGGACAGTTGGGAGGTATGGTACAGTATGTATCTGAAAAGTGACATTAAGTAATTAGAATGTGGAATATACATCTGTGTATAAGCATAGTGGGCAAAAATGTTAGAAGAGTCAGATGTTTGTGCTGCGAGATAGTAAAGGAATATTTATTAAACAATTATATGAGGCTATTCTCATTAAATAAAATCTATATCATGATGTGCTATTTTCAAAACTACCTCAGGACCTTTAACATCCTCAGAAGAACTCTTAGCCTCGTTATGTATGCCCTCAGGACCAAAGAAAATGACAAGTCTTCCTAACCCTTAATTACCCTGAACAAGATGTTAGCAAATCAATTCTTTGGACAGTGAATCCTGAAAGTGAAGATAGGCTACCAGTGGCCTCTGGCTTCAGACAGTCCCCAAATATTATGCTGAGTTGCCCTTCAGAAACAGTGTGATGAATGGGGTATTCTCCTTACACAAGTACAGTAATGTTCTCACAGGCAATCACAATGCAAATGAGCAGATGGAATGTGACCCATTTACTTAATGTTGTGAGCTGAAGGAGCAAGCACATTGTTAAAGCTGTTACTTTACTGTTTGTTTGGTCGACACGAGACAGGACTTAGAGCGTCATTCAGACCTGACTGCACGCTAGAGGTTTTTTTTGCTGCGCTGCAATCAGGTCAGAACTGCGCATGTGTATGCACCAGACAGGTGCAAAGCGAATCGTTGCTGTGCAATGGATTTAACGAAGAATCCTTTCGCACAGCCGATCGCAAGGAGATTGACAGGAAGAAGCCGTTTGTGAGTGTCAACTGACTGTTTTCTGGGAGTGTTTGGAAAAATGCAGGCATGTCCAAACGTTTACAGGGCGGGTGTCTGACGTCAATTCCGGGTCCGGACAGGCTGAAGTGATCGCAGCGGCTGAGTAAGTTCTGGGCAACTCAGAAACTGCACAAATCTTTTTTGCAGAGCTCGGCTGCACAGGCGTTCGCACACTTTCAAAGCAAAAATACACTCCCCTATAGGCGGCGACTACCTGATCGCAGCGCTGCAAAAAATAGCTAGCGAGCGATCAGGTCTGAATTAGGCCCTTAGTTTGTACTAGTGGGGACTTATCTTTAGTTAAAGGGAAACTATATTTTATTTACAAGTTAAGCAGTTCATGGTTTTACAGAGTCATAACAGTGCAACAAATACAGCACTGCTTAATATATTTTGGAATGGGAGGCGCGGCAGGCGATCGTGGCATCCCCACAAAGTCTCACACCCTCTTTTACAGAGACCACTCCCACTTTTTGGCCGGGTGTGGCCTAGCCGTGCTGAGGATTCCCACTACTTACATAACAAAATTGGGAGGTATCCGTCCAGGCTATCTCCTGTGTTAGGGCAAGCAGCGCAGCGGCGGCAGCGTGTAATGAGTCATTGTGACTCATTCCACTGCTGCTGATTGTGGGTCCCTTCATAGTGCTGGGCCTCGGTGCATTGCACCTTTTGCATCGCGCAAGTTCCGCCGCTGGTTATGAGCAAACTATTGGTTTCACTTAACACCTAAAATCACACTCAAAAACCAGAATGTCCATTGCATAATCCCTTGAGTTTGTAAGTGTAAGCTTACGAGCAGAGCCTTACCTCTATGACTGTTTGTTATTACCCAGTTTTGTTTTACCACTGTTAGGGGTCTATTCATGAAGAAGAGAAAACCCCTGTCTTGTGGATAACAGGCCTTTTCTCTGCTTCATGCTATTCATGGATCAGGTTACACCCCCTCCTGCTCCCTTCCTGAATTGCATAACCATACTTTAGTATGATGAGTGCGATTCTTCTCCATGGAGTTCAGGTTCGCTTTCTCAGGATGGCGTAACCTGAACTGTGGTGCAGTAACTGCAGGGAGGTTAGCCAGCAGCGCATGCGCAGAAGGACCCACCAGCTGACTCCAAGCACCGCAGAGGGGAACCGCCGTAGAAGAGATCTTCGCTGGAGCCCAGGACACCGCATTGCTTCGCAGATAGGGTGAGTATACATAAATTGTTACTTATAACAGCTATATATCGCATCAAACCGATGCGATGTATAGTGATAAATATCAATTCATTTTTCATTTTTTTTATGCATAGACCCCTTACTTCCAATTGTAAAGCACAATCGAATTTACTGCAATGTATAAGAAACTTAATAAATAAATAAATAAATAAATAAGTAAGTAAAGACCTGCAGTCTTTATTTTGCACTGAAAGGTTTAAGCAATGATTCTATGATAGCAAAATTGAGATTTCACAAGCTGTTGTTATAATCATGCATAGGCAACCAAGAACCCTTGTCTGCATCAGATAAACTGTTTCCTATGTTAGTTGTGTCTCACAATGGGCAGCACACAATGCCGATAGTCGCGTACATGGTTGATGGTTTTCATCTGCGCAAGCATTTAGGTTACTAACAAGTAGTACAGTGCATAGCGTGTACGCACAGAAGCACATCTGAGACACACAGTATCCAAAATGTCTTGGATATGTGTTGGGCATTCCCAGGCAGTGATTGGGAGGTGGCTATTCAGACGCATGGAAATGTACAATCTTATGTGAGTTTTACGGGCATAACTGGTTGTGAGCTCAGATACCTAATCACTCACATTGCAGTCACTCAGAAGGAAATTCTGCACTTTGCATGGAATGGTGCAATTGAATTGATTGTTGCACTTACAGATGCACCAAGTGGGATTTTAGCTTCCAAAGATGCTCAAAGTGGGTGTCTCAGTCCTCACACATGCAGACGCATGGATGTCCACCATGGAAGGTGTAGCAGTATCAGCATATAGTTATACATGCTACACTGGCACACACGGATGTGGCAGCACCAATGTCTATTGCTTGAGCACTTGTGTTGCACTTGGATCATTATTCAGTTTGTTTTCTAGTAGCACAAGATCCATCTGCAAATAAAAAGCTATATACTGTATGCAGAAAAAAATAATTCTTCAATTAAATAAACATTGAAATGTATTATGCTGGCGGTATAGTGATTTTTTCATGAAAAATGTATAGTCGTTGGGAGGGGCAGCAAGGCAGGTGGCTCAGGGAGGGAATGTGGTGCTGCCAAATGGGCAGTGCCAGAGAGCCTACCAGTATCATCATGGCTCCTGTCCCCTGCTATACATTGGTGCATTGTAATGCCGTGCGGGAGTCAGAGCCATGATGACATGATTCAGCGCAAATCACATCATCAAGCAATATGGACTTCTCACTTCGCTCAAGAAGCGGGCGACAGAGGCCAGTCACTAGGGGGTTCTGGGAGACTTTTCTGAGAATCAGGAGTCTCACAGTCATCTGGGGGGCAGGCAAGATTACAGTAGCTCCCGTATTCTGGACACGTTTTTAGAAACTTATTTTTTTCATTTCTGAAATGATTTCAATGATTTGTTTCTGTCTCTGGGACTACATGTAGCCTCAACATGCCATACGGCATGAGACACCCGGTGTGACTGAGTCGCTTCAAGTCTTTTTCTTTAAATTGTGTGTTTTAGTCACATGACAGATGCAGCAATACAGCACTGAGTGTACTAGAGACACCAGGTTGTGACTGTAACCTCACAAGAATTAGTTTTAAACAAATACAAAGTCACAGATGCACCTAATTCAGTAAGGATTGCTCTCAGCAGATTTGCCATTGCAATCCTTAGCAATTCAAATGCAGGAGGAGGTGCATACTGCATAGTGCCTCTTTCCTGTTTTTGCGGTAGCAGTACTGTGATCGATGCTATTGCAGTCCAGGATGAACATTGTGACCATCAGTCGTGATGTTCATCTGCAACGGCAGGCTGAGTAAACTTGACCTTACGCAGACTACTGTACCTGTTTCAGGGCGGGATGGGAGGCCAAGAAAACTGCATCTCACGATGCAGTCCTTGGCCTTGCCACCCTCACCTGTCCCTCCCGCAAACACCTCTGCCTATCAATCAGGCAGAGGCTTTTGCAAAATCTGTGTTGCTATCGCAGGACTCATTCTGCACGTGCAACTCTCAGGAAGCTGCACATTAGATCGAAAAAGTGATCCAACCTGAATTAGACCCACATACACATATTTGTATTGGTATAACATTAGTGCCCAGTCTCAGTGGCATCCCAAAATCCTGGTGTCCATGCAGCTACCTGAAGATATGGCCTGAATATACAAACCATACATAAAATTCCAAAATGCAGAACTATACTTTAACAAATCTGCATATTCTCTATTTCATTTTCCCATAATGTCTTTCTGTTCTCAGTTCTCAAAACTTTATTAGTAGGCATGGGCCTAGCTATAGTGGATGCAGGTATTACCATTGCTATGGGGCCCACACCCTGTTAGTAGACATTATCTTTCTCTGAATATCATAGTTCCCACCACCTTCCAAGAAATGAATAGTCTTTTACCTGGAAAAGGAAATGATAAAAACCTGAAGTCATGTGAAAATTAAGTGTTCCCGTTGCACTGATTGATGATGTCTTTTTCTAAGAACCAAAAAGCCATTCTTTCTAGCATTGCAGGAATCTGAATGGATGTGGAGGCAAGAAGGCATGTTTAGGGGACAGAAGAAGTATGTGAAAGAACATACTGTAATTATGTTGTCAACGACCAAAGGATAACTGTATAGATGGAAAGATCACACATCAGCACATGTATACAAACACTCAGGGAGTCCTGAACAGTTCAAAGTCTACAGCTTACGGGCAGATTTATTAACATTTTTTTTTTTACTAAAAGTAAAAGTAGTTCGTGAAATACTGCCCCAAACCCTTTAATCGTCATATGTTTTATTAACCAGATCACATTTCCCATATGTATAATGGGAAATGTGATCTGGCCGAATTTACTAAAATAATTATTTTTTTTAGAAAAACACTGCAGTTAGCCCTGTGATAATAACGCTATCCTGAGACAGAGTTATCAAAGGGCTCATTGCGATATGCTTCCTCCTGCACAGCTTTCTCTGTGCGCTGACAGAGAAAGCTGTGCAGGGACCCGGCCAGTATAATCAGCTATGTGTGTTCGATGGACACACAAGCTGATCACAGTGTAAAAAAAATAATAATAATTATACTCAACTACAACCAGAGCATACTTACCTACTTTGTGGCTGCTCCCTCCGGGAGGTAGCTGCCAGGTCACGCAAGAGGGGGCATGGAGGAGGCGGTACGGGGGCGTGGTGACGTATTTGCATCATCGTAGCTCCACCCTTGCTCTGTAATGCCCACATTATTGGTATTGCAGAGTGGGGGGGGGGGGCTACGATGATGCAATTTAGCGTGATTGTGTCATTGCCCCTCCCCTTTTCCTATGCAACAGGATGAAAGTGGTGGGGTGCGTGGGATGCAGTGGGAGGAGTGCGGGGTGTGGCGGGGGGAGGGGGGGGGTGAGTGGGATGCAGGAGACTTACCCCCTTCCCTGGGGGGCCGGGAGTGCCACCCTAATTTCGGGAGCCTCCCCGCCTTTCCGGGTGAGTGGGCAAGTATGAACCAGGGACCTCTGATTGGTGCTTTGGTGAGGGCTGCCGGTCATCAGGTCCTCCTGCGCTGCTGTGTGATCCCTGGTGCAGTGAAGTAATGCTGCAAAGTGGCAGCTCACTTTACAGAACTGGGGGTCACAGCAGGAAGAGGATCCGAAGACTGTCAGTCCTCCATTCACCAGTCTCTGGCCTGGTGAGTATCAGCAGCAGTGGGGGGTGTCGTGTTGCAGGATGGGGAATCGCGGGATGGGGGGGAATTGCGACATGGGGGGTTTAACCTGGCGATGGCAGAAGCAGCGATGATGGGAACGTATGCACAGCACATACTCAAAAAATACCCTGATATGTCTGTGGAGAGGCATCGCTGGGACAGAGCTTTCTCACAAGCTCTGTCCCTGCACGTGATTATCGATACATCCATGCGAATAGGGATTGCAGGAAGAAATCATATCCACGGAAAAAGATTTTTCACTGTAATTATGACTTTTTGTTTTATGACCCAGTTTTGTTCTATCACTGTTGTTTCCAGTTGTAGAGCGCACAGGAATTTGCTGCGCTATATAAAAAACTGTTAATAAATAAATAGAATAAATAATTACTGATGGAACACTAGAACAATGAGGAATACTAGGGAGACTTTCATGCAGTTCTCCCCGGGAAATAAAATATTCAGAAGGAAATCCCATTCGCATTGTGTGAGTCAATGCCCCTGCCATTGGATGTTTAGAAAATAAAAAAATCTCTATTTATTTGCATTTATAGCCACTAATCAACCAGTAATAACCTTCTGGAGTTCCCTCGTGGACTACTACAGTAAGCTCAGTTTTATATAGCAAGTGGCTAGTGAGAGTTTTGTACATTACACAGTATAATTGTAATTATTGTCAGTTCCTTTGTCAGCCACTGGCCATGTTAGTAGCTCAGTCCTATCTGTGTTTTAGATGGCATGAAGAAAGAACGCAGAGGTATTTTTGCCTTCCATTCATTACTTATAAGTGTTCTTCAGACAGAAACACACAAATAGTTTATTTCCATTCAGCAGTTCACAGTAAACGTTTCTTTATGATTCATCTGTCAAGCAACTTTTACGCTGAGGACAGAACATAGACTTGTGTCTAGTTCTCACATTCACAACCTCCAAGCGTTCCCAAGACTTCCTTGTCAGATTTTATTTGCCGCTGCAGAATGTGCCATTGGACAGTGTTTATATTGTACTGCACACAGCTCTGTTCTTACTAGAATCTGCACATTCAGTAAATTATCAGGAATACCTTGTTTTACTTGGGCATGCAGATCAAAGTCTTCCATGAAATAGTGCAAAGAGCTGGAGCAGCTTTACTGAATTGATGTATTTATGTTAAGATCCAGCTTACTACATGAAACCCTTTCCATCCGAATTCTCTTCTCTGATGTGGTTAATCATTTTGGTAAACTTCACTATTCTCGGCACAGGTTGTAACGTTTGACCAATTCTTAGTTTTATTAGTCCAGACACGTTAGTAATAACGTCTATGCCTCTTCTTAACAGTTACATATAACAAAGACGGCACAGATTTACATTCCCTGCCCTTGGGGCAGACAGTCAGCTCTCTGATGTGTGTTGTACATGTAGTAGAATAGTCATTCAAATCATCATTACATTTACTACTACAGCATTTTTACTTTTAACAGTGGGCAGTGGCTATCATTTAGAGATAACGTATACTGGATAGTGCGCATTGGAGCCAATTCAGTAAGGATAGCAAATTCTGCTAATCAGCAGAATTTGCTATCCTTTTGCACGCATGCTGACCGGCGCCTCTTCCCCCTGACTACAAGCAGAAATCAATTTCTGCTTGTTAGCAGAAATTAAGGTTGAATCCTGCCGGCGCAGCTAAGCTGCGACCGCAGGAGTCCCGGCGCCATTTTACCTGTCGTGACGGCTGCGTGTGATGTCACGCAGCCACCACGACCGCGCCCCCGGCATGCCCCCATTCGCGACGCAGAACCCATAGTTTGGGTTGCCCCGCCCCCGCATGCTCCGTTCCTCCCTGAAAACGGAGCGTTGCCACCCCCCTCTCGCCCCGCGACCACCTCTGCTTGATTGACAGGCAGAGGCGATCGCATTTTCTGTGGCCACCCACAGAAAATGCGGATGCATGCGCAGTAGGGCCCGCTGCGAATGCGCCCGCGGCACCCCCGCAATAATTCCGTATGAATCGCGACTTGCGATCCGTACTGAATTAGCTCCATTGTCAGCAATATTCTCTTGCATAACTTTAAGCCAAGATTTATTATTAGGCACCCACAGCAAAACTGCATCTCAACTATAATTCTGTGCTTTATCTTTTCACACCTATTCAGTGTCCATAGTTTTAGCAATAGTTCCTTTCCTACATAATTTGTTCATAACTGTTGCCAACTTAATAACACTTGACCAATGTTATCATCATCAATCTGACAAAGCTTTCCCGTCACAGCCCTTTTTACTGCTGGAAATCTTTTATCCAAGTATTTTCCTATAGATCATTAATCAAAAAAGAAAAGAAAAAGAAAGGTGTGTCATTATACAGTACTCTGGGAAAATGCAATGTGGCATGGTTCTCCATACATACCGGTTTCCTAAACGGGTACCGGTTCTCCAATTGTTCTGTTTCTGAGGTCCAACTGCTCCCAGAATATTAACGCCAAAGCTAATGGGATAAATCCAGTCAGTAGGCTCCACAGATCATATAAGCAAGAGAAACATGGGGCTGTTATCACATTGAGTAAAAGAGCCTCCCAAAATGAATCCATAGCTAGTTTTTTCTAACGAGCTGAGCTTACGGCTGATCAGGGCTTTCTGTATAGAAGTAGGAGGGAAGGAGGAGTGTACTGATGCATACACACACTAGGTGATATTTTAGACAATATCGCTCATTTTCAGCCTTCTGAGCGATACTGTTCACAATAATGCCCAGGTTTCAAAGGCAGACGCGGGACAGCCATTTTTCAGGTTGCAGCAACTGCGTGTGACATCACATGGCTGCCCTGAACCTGCCCTCATTTCTGTCAACCCACCCAATACCAAGTCAATGTCTATGCCACTGCAACACCGCCGCAATGCCCGGCAAACACCACTGCCTGTCAGGTAGGCAGAGGCATTCACATAGTGAGATGCGATCGCAGTTTTCAGGCCCACACACGTGCAGTACTGAGCAGGGAAATGCGATCGCATATCGGTAGTGACAGCTACTGAATAGGGGCCATTGTGCAGGTTGAATTCTGCCAATCTAATCAGTTAGTATCATCGGTGGAAGACACTGAAGCAGTAGGGATGGAGGCACACTGTTTGATGTGAGGGAACATGTTATGCTATGCTCACTTCCAATTATGTGTTTCAGCCTTCGTCTGGGAACGTCTGTCCTATGTTACTATATGCTTTTTTGGTAAATGGTGATGGGATACAATGCAACCTTTCCATAGAGAGATTGCAATGTTAATTATGCCCCAAAATGAACAATCATATTAATGAACGTATAGAGTGCTCTCATAAGCTTTGCCTTTTCCATATTAAATAGAAGCAGCACCTACTACATATATGTAAGCATTACATGCTTGCAGCTGGCTCCTATTAATAAAAATATGTCATACTATACAAGTTACAGATATTTTCAGGAAACTGTCAGGAATTTTCAATGAGCCACATAAAAGTCTCAGAAAAGTCTCAAAAGACTTCAACTGCAGAAAGCCCTAAGCTAAAGTTCTGGCATCAGCATTCGGCTTATATATGAATTTTATGGTTTTTTTTCTTTAATAAGAGTGACATCACATTATGTCAAATTTTGCTCATATTCTAGGCATGCACGTACTCCAGGGAATACATCTGGGCACCTGATAATTATTCTACAGGACCAGAAAGCCCTGGCTCATAATACAATTCTAGAAGCATATAGGTTCAGTTTAGTAGGCAAAGAAATACATTTTTTGGTTCACAACTTTTCAGCGCAACATGTGTAAGCAGGTAAAGGAAATACAGTGATTTCAGTCCTGTGTGTTGCATACCCATTTGACTATAATAGGATTGTTTTGGGAAAGGACCTAAAAACCTGACATGAAGTTACAGGACTTACTTGTGAAATGTAGACAACTGTATTCTGTACATTTCTTTGGAATATTGTTGAAATTTGAAGAATGTATTAGGATTTTATCAATTGCATTAACACTTACTGGTTTAAATAAGCAACTATCATTAAAGGGACATTTTACTATGACATTGGGGACTATAAGCAACAGGGTATCAAGTAAAGACGTCTTTAAGTTTGCCCTATGTCCATCCTTGCTAGTTCAATTAAATTTCAATTGGACATTACAAAATCTTACATTGGCTCAATTGATACTAGATCATTAAGCACAGATGGTACAGCAGCTACTCTATTCTGTCCATCATCCAGAACAAATACCTTCCTCTACATCTTAGTGTACAAAGAGGAAGAGAGGATGTTTACAGCACTTAAACATCAGTATTCAGGTCAAGATTATGTAGTAAGAGGGAATGCTCAGAGGAACCAAGGTGGGCAGTGTTGAAATAAAATATCACATCTTGACTTTGCAAAGGGCTCACAATACAATCTCAGAGCAGAATTTCAGCAGGCATAAAAGAAGAGACACACTGGGCCTGATTCAGGACCCAATGGTATTGCGGCGCATACTGTAGCTCAAAGTACCTATGTTCTGTACTTTGCGCATGCGCCAGATCCGTACTGTGCATGTTTACTATGAATTCTGTGTCGTTAAATGCACTACAGCTGCTGACTGTCAACAGTCTGCAGCCGTTTGGAGGCGGGGATGGGATGGCAACGGCCCCCAAATCCCAAAACAAAGGCGTGTCATCTCCATTTTGGGGGAGTGCCAAGGCGAGTATCTCCATCATAAGAGATTTCCTGTCCTGTAGTTTGTAATTGCGGTGGTCAGCTTGCACTACTCCATGGGTCACACAGACAGCCAATGGTGTTGCAGGTGATCCGATGCTGCGTCTTAGCCACAGCACTGATCACTAATGCAAGCTGGTGGCATCTACTTATATCAGGTACCTCCTGCTGCATTACCATACTAGTGCATCGCTGCTGCTACCAAGGAAGGAGCAGCGATGCACTTCCCAACCACATCTGAATCTGGCCCACTGTGACTATTTGTTCTAAATACAGTAAACCCGATATCTATTATGTAGCTCTTTATGCCAAGTAAGTGAGGGCTACATGTGTTCCTTAGGCCTCATGCAGCATTTTGAGAACTCGGTTTCGACACTCATCTCATTCCTTGCTTTCTCATCATATTAGTCTATCATAGCATGTAGTACTTGTTTAAAATGCCTGGCTGGTAATGAGATAATAGAAAGGTCTCTCTCACCTCTCTTTGATTAAGTAATGTAAATTTACTTGCCTGTTCTTCCCCTCCCCTGGAAGAACTTTCAAGTGTCCTGATTTCGGAGATACCGTTTTGCCCGGCTGCCCATTTAGTGAGTAAAGTGGGCGGGTCCAGGCAGTCAATGACGAGATTCTTGCTGAATTGCATCATCATAGCCATGCCCCCTGCTGAGCCGATCTGGCTGCTCTCTCCCGGAGAGAGCAGCCAGGATGTCAGCAACTGTGCATGTTCAAGAGAGAAATATTAAATGCTGCTACATACAGTGCCTTGCTAAAGTATTCACTCCCCTTTGCATTTTTCATGTTTTGTTGTCCCACAACCTGGAATTAAATTGGATTGTTTGAAGGTTTCCATCATTTCATTCACAGATCATGGCTACAACTTTGAAGATGTTTTTTTTTTATTGTGAAGCAAACAACAAATAGGACAAAATAACAGAAAACTTCAGCGTGCATAGCTATTCACCCCCCTCCCTAAAGTCAGTACTTTGTAGAGCCACCTTTTGTGGCAATTACAGCTGCAAGACGCTTTGGATAAGTCTGTATGAGCTTGCCACATCTTGCCAGTGGGATTTTTGCCCATTCCTCAAGGCAAAACTGCTCCAGCTCCTACATGTTGGATGGTTTTCACTTGTGAACAGCAATCTTCAAGTCTGACCACAGATTCTCAATTGGATTGAGATCTGGGCTTTGAATAGGCCATTCCAACACATTTAAATGTTTCCCTTTAAACCACTCGAGTGTTGCTTTAGCAGTATGCTTCGGGTCATTGTCCTGCTGGAAGGTGAACCTCCGTCCCAGTCTCAAGTCACAGGCAGACTGAAACAGATTTTGCTCAAGAATATCCCTGTATATTTAGCACCATTCATCTTTCCATCAACTCAAAACAGTTTACCAGTCCCTGCAGCTGAAAAACATCCCCACAGCATGATGCTGCCACCACCATGTTTCACTGTGGGGATTGTGTTCTTGGGGTGATGGGATGTGTTGGGTTTGTGCCAGACATAGCGTTTCCTTGGTTGCCAAAAAGTAAAATTTTAGTCTCATCTGACCAGAGCACCTGCCTCCATAAATTTGGGGAGTCATCCACATGCCTTTTGGCAAACTCAAAACATGCCTTCTTATTTTTAACACTAAGTAATGGCTTTTTCTGGCCACTCTTCCATAAAGCCCAGCTCTATGGAGTGTACGGCTTATTGTGGTCACATGCGCAGATACACCAGTATTTGCTGTGGAACTCTGCAGCTCCTACAGGGTTACCTTTGGTCTCTGTGCTGCCTCTCTGATTAATGCCCTCCTTGACAAGTCTGTGAGTTTTGGTGGCCAGCCCTCTCTTAGCAGGTTTGTTATGGTACCATGTGCTTTCCATTTGAAGATGATGGATTTGATGGTGCTTCGGGGGATCATCAAAGATTTGGATATTTTTTTATAACCCAACCCTGACTTGTACTTCTCAACAACTTTGTCCCTGATTTGTTTGGCGAGCTCCTTGGTCTTTATGGTGTGATGCTTTTTGCTTAGTGGTGTTTCAGCCTCTGGGGCCTTTCAGAAAAGGTGTGTTTATACTAACAGATCACGTGACACTTAGATTGCACACAGGTGGACTTCATTTCACTAATTATGTGACTTCTGAAGGTAATTGGTTGCACCAGAACTTTTGAGGGGCTTCCACGCAAAGGGGGTGAATACATATGCACATGGCAATTTTAACATTTTTATTTATAAAAATAATTTTTTATATAAAAAAAATTTCATTTAACTTCACCAACTTAGACAATTTTGTGCAGATCCATCTCATAAAATTCAGATATTTTTTTTTTTTTATTACAGGTTGTAATGTAACAAAATAGGTAAAAAGCCAAGGGGATGAATACTTTAGCAAGGCACTGTAGACACATTTATGGCCAGGGGTAACTTTTCCTATATAGTCACCATCTACCGCGTGTAAATATAGGCCCTCATTCCGAGTCGTTCGCTCGGTAATTTTCATCGCATCGCAGTGAAATTCCGCTTAGTACGCATGCGCAATATTCGCACTGCGACTGCGCCAAGTAATTTAACAATGAAGATAGTATTTTTACTCATGGCTTTTTCTTCGCTCCGGCGATCAAAGTGTGATTGACAGGAAATGGGTGTTACTGGGCGGAAACACGGCGTTTTATGGGCGTGTGGATAAAAACGCTACCGTTTCCGGAAAAAACGCAGGAGTGGCCGGAGAAACGGGGGAGTGTCTGGGCGAACGCTGGGTGTGTTTGTGACGTCAAACCAGGAACGACAAGCACTGAACTGATCGCAGATGCCGAGTAAGTCTGAAGCTACTCAGAAACTGCTACGAGGTGTGTAATCGCAATATTGCGATTACTTCGTTCGCAATTTTAAGAAGCTAAGATTCACTCCCAGTAGGCGGCGGCTTAGCGTGTGTAACTCTGCTAAAATCGCCTTGCGAGCGATCAACTCGGAATGAGGGCCATAGTAACAGCAGATCATATGGACATAGAATCAGTGCAGCATTCCAGACTAACACAGACAATTGTGGTTACTGTGAAGAATCCTCCTTTTCATTTTACCATATTGACTGTGCACATACTGTATCATTCCTAGTAATTGCGACAGTTATGTGACTAAGGTCTTTCCGAGCATATATGATATCACTGGAAATTACAGGTCTGTCTGGAACAGCTGTGTCTGACCATCTCCTTCCATTGCTTGTGGGCATAGATGTTCAGCTCGTCCAGACTTGCTTCAAACTTGCTTCAGACTTCAAAGCACACGCAAACTTTTGGGACATGTTTAGTGAAACATTTTTTCAGAACAATGGATCCCATACTACACCCTCTAGGAGAGCCATTTGATATGCTGGCTGTCGGGATAACCATACCGACGCTGGAATCCCGACAGCCAGTATACAGACAACTATTCTCCCTCTTGGGGTGTCCACGGCACCCCTGGAGGGAGAATAAATAGCGTGGCATGTGTGGATGCAGCGTGGCGACTGCAGCGAGCTCGCAAGGGGCTCTTTTGCGCTCACCCCGCTGCCTCCATGACGGCTGTCGGGATCCCGGCGTCGGGATGCTGGGCGCCGGCATAACATACTACACCCCTCTCTAGTTCTCCTATACCATGATTAACCTGATGGAATCATTTTCCTTCCTAATTATTAGGATCAACATACAACTTTATTCATTCAAATCCCATCCAAGACATGCTCTGTACCAGGGGTAGGCTATGTGTGGCACTCCAGACCCTGTGCAGCTACATATCCCAGCATGCCCTGCCACAGTTTTGCTTTTAGGGCATTCTGAGAGGTGTCGTTTTTCAGTAGTTGGAGTGCAACAGGTTGCCTACAATAAGCTATATTCTATTACTTCATATTCACATCACATGGGTGTCATCAGTGTTTGAGGTATAAGCAATACATGGAGTAAAAATGAACAGTTACTTACTGATTGGGGCAGCCATTTTGTGGGATAAACCAATATTTGAGAATGTTACATCACTTCACTAAAAAAGAACGACATCCTGAAATATTGCAATATTAGTTCAGACCATACTATAAAGTGTTAAAATAAAGTGGCCCTTCCAACATGAATTCACATTCGCTGCCTTTACAGCGCATTCAAATATTCCTGTATATTATGATAGATTGTTAGGTCAAGAAACCAGTGTTTGAAATTATTATCAGATTTTGGTCTTGCACATTTAAGTGTCCTAGTACTAGTACACTCTGGCATTGCAACTGTCTAACTAAGGGATATGTACGTGTAGTATTTGCTTCTATTGGTATATAATAAAACTGTTAGGGTTGTGTCTGTACATTAGTAATGTGCACCGGACATTTTTCGGATTTTGTGTTTTGGTTTTGGATTCGGTTCCGCGGCCGTGTTTTGGATTCGGACACGTTTTGGCAAAACCTCCCTGAAATTTTTTTGTCGGATTCGGGTGTATTTTGGATTCGGGTGTTTTTTTACAAAAAAACCTCAAAAACAGCTTAAATCATAGAATTTGTGGGTCATTTTGATCCCATAGTATTATTAACCTCAATAACCATAATGTCCACTCATTTCCAGTCTATTCTGAACACCTCACACCTCACAATATTATTTTTAGTCCTAAAATTTGCACCGAGGTCGTTGGATGACTAAGCTAAGCGACCCAAGTGGCCAACACAAACACCTGGCCCATCTAGGAGTGGCACTGCAGTGTCAGACAGGATGGTCGATTTAAAAAATAGTCCCCAAACAGCACATGATGTAAAGAAAAAAAGAGGTGCACTGTGGTCGCTGGATGGCTAAGCTAAGCGGCACAAGTGGCCGACACAAACACCTGGCCCATCTAGGAGTGGCACTGCAGTGTCAGGCAGGATGGCACTTCAAAAAAATAGTCCCCAAACAGCACATGATGCAAAGAAAAATTAAAGAAAAAAGAGGTGCAAGATGGAATTGTCCTTGGGCCCTCCCACCCACCCTTATGTTGTATAAACAGGACATGCACGCTTTAACAAACCCATCATTTCAGCGACAGGGTCTGCCACACTACTGTGACTGAAATGACTGGTTGGTTTGGGCCCCCACCAAAAAAGAAGCAATCAATCTCTCCTTGCACAAACTGGCTCTACAGAGGCAAGATGTCCACCTCCTTCTCATCGTCCGATTCCTCACCCCTTTCACTGTGTACATCCCCCTCCTCACAGATTATTAATTCGTCCCCACTGGAATCCACCATCTCAGGTCCCTGTGTACTTTCTGGAGGCAATTGCTGGTGAATGTCTCCACGGAGGAATTGATTATAATTCATTTTGATGAACATCATCTTCTCCACATTTTCTGGAAGTAACCTCGTACGCCGATTGCTGACAAGGTGAGCGGCTGCACTAAACACTCTTTCGGAGTACACACTGGAGGGGGGGCAACTTAGGTAAAATAAAGCCAGTTTCTGCAAGGGCCTCCAAATTGCCTCTTTTTCCTGCCAGTATACGTACGGACTGTCTGACATGCCTACTTGGATGCGGTCACTCATATAATCCTCCACCATTCTTTCAATGGTGAGAGAATCATATGCAGTGACAGTAGACGACATGTCAGTAATCGTTGGCAGGTCCTTCAGTCCGGACCAGATGTCAGCACTCACTCCAGACTGACCTGCATCACCGCCAGTGGGTGGGCTCAGAATTCTTAGCCTTTTCCTCGCACCCCCAGTTGCGGGAGAATGTGAAGGAGCAGCTGTTGACGGGTCACGTTCCGCTTGACTTGACAATTTTCTCACCAGCAGGTCTTTGAACCTCTGCAGACTTGTGTCTGCCGGAAAGAGAGATACAATATAGGTTTTAAATCTAGGATCGAGCACGGTGGCCAAAATGTAGTGCTCTGATTTCAACAGATTGACCACCCGTGAATCCTGGTTAAGCGAATTAAGGGCTCCATCCACAAGTCCCACATGCCTAGCGGAATCGCTCTGTTTTAGCTCCTCCTTCAATGTCTCCAGCTTCTTCTGCAAAAGCCTGATGAGGGGAATGACCTGACTCAGGCTGGCAGTGTCTGAACTGACTTCACGTGTGGCAAGCTCAAAGGGTTGCAGAACCTTGCACAACGTTGAAATCATTCTCCACTGCGCTTGAGTCAGGTGCATTCCCCCTCCTTTGCCTATATCGTAGGCAGATGTATAGGCTTGAATGGCCTTTTGCTGCTCCTCCATCCTCTGAAGCATATAGAGGGTTGAATTCCACCTCGTTACCACCTCTTGCTTCAGATGATGACAGGGCAGATTCAGGACTGTTTGCTGGTGCTCCAGTCTTCGGCACGCGGTGGCTGAATGCCGAAAGTGGCCCGCAATTCTTCGGGCCACCGACAGCATCTCTTGCACGCCCCTGTCATTTTTTAAATAATTCTGCACCACCAAATTCAATGTATGTGCAAAACATGGGACGTGCTGGAATTTGCCCAGATATAATGCACGCACAATATTGCTGGCGTTGTCCGATGTCACAAATCCCCAGGAGAGTCCATTTGGGGTAAGCCATTCTGCGATGATGTTCCTCAGTGTCTGTAAGAGGTTGTCAGCTGTGTGCCTCTTCTGGAAAGCGGTGATACAAAGCATAGCCTGCCTAGGAACGAGTTGGCATTTGCGAGATGCTGCTACTGGTGCCGCCGCTGCTGTTCTTGCTGCGGGAGGCAATACATCTACCCAGTGGGCTGTCACAGTCATATAGTCCTGAGTCTGCCCTGCTACACTTGTCCACATGTCCGTGGTTAAGTGGACATTGGGTACAACTGCATTTTTTAGGACACTGGTGACTCTTTTTCTGAGGTCTGTGTACATTTTCGGTATCGCCTGCCTAGAGAAATGGAACCTAGATGGTATTTGGTACCGGGGACACAGTACCTCAATCAAGTCTGTAGTTGCCTGTGAATTAACGGTGGATAACGGAAACACGTTTCTCACCGCCCAGGCTGCCAAGGCCTGAGTTATCCGCTTTGCAGCAGGATGACTGCTGTGATATTTCATCTTCCTCGCAAAGGACTGTTGGACAGTCAATTGCTTACTGGAAGTAGTACAAGTGGTCTTCCGACTTCCCCTCTGGGATGACGATCGACTCCCAGCAGCAACAACAGCAGCGCCAGCAGCAGTAGGCGTTACACTCAAGGATGCATCGGAGGAATCCCAGGCAGGAGAGGACTCGTCAGACTTGCCAGTGACATGGCCTGCAGGACTATTGGCTTTCCTGTGTAAGGAGGAAATTGACACTGAGGGAGTTGGTGGTGTGGTTTGCAGGAGCTTGGTTACAAGAGGAAGGGATTTAGTGGTCAGTGGACTGCTTCCGCTGTCATCCAAAGTTTTTGAACTTGTCACTGACTTATGATGAATGCGCTGCAGGTGACGTATAAGGAAGGATGTTCCGAGGTGGTTAATGTCCTTACCCCTACTTATTACAGCTTGACAAAGGCAACACACGGCTTGACACCTGTTGTCCGCATTTGTGTTAAAATAATTCCACACCAAAGAGGTGATTTTTTTTGTAATTTGACCAGGCATGTCAATAGCCATATTCGTCCCACGGATAACAGGTGTCTCCCCGGGTGCCTGACTTAAACAAACCACCTCACCATCAGAATCCTCCTTGTCAATTTCCTCCTCAGCGCCAGCAACACCCATATCCTCATCCTGGTGTACTTCAACAGTGACATCTTCAATTTGACTATCAGGAACTGGACTGCGGGTGCTCCTTCCAGCACTTGCAGGGGGCGTGAAAATGGTGGAAGGCGCCACCTCTTCCCGTCCAGTGTTGGGAAGGTCAGGCATCGCAGCCGACACAATTGGACTCTCCTTGGGGATTTGTGATTTAGAAGAACGCACAGTTCTTTGCTGTGCTTTTGCCAGCTTAAGTCTTTTCATTTTTCTAGCAAGAGGATGAGTGCTTCCATCCTCATGTGAAGCTGAACCACTAGCCATGAACATAGGCCAGGGCCTCAGCCGTTCCTTGCCACTCCGTGTCGTAAATGGCATATTGGCAAGTTTACGCTTCTCCTCAGACGCTTTTAATTTTGATTTTTGGGGCATTTTACTGAACTTTTTTGGGGGGATTTTACATGCTCTCTACTATGACATTGGGCATCGGCCTTGGCAGACGACGTTGATGGCATTTCATCGTCTCGGCCATGACTAGTGGCAGCAGCTTCAGCACGAGGTTGAAGTGGATCTTGATCTTTCCCTATTTTACCCTCCCCATTTTTGTTCTCCATTTTTTAATGTGTGGAATTATATGCCAGTATCAATAGCAATGGCCTCCTACTATATATACTGCGCACAACTGAAATGCACCACAGGTATGGATGGATAGTATACTTGACGACACAGAGGTAGGTAGAGCAGTGGCCTACTGTACCGTACTGCTATATATTATATACTGGTGGTCAGCAAACTGTGCAAAACTGAAATGCACCACAGGTATGGATGGATAGTATACTTGACGACACAGAGGTAGGTAGAGCAGTGGCCTTCTGTACCGTACTGCTATATATTATATACTGGTGGTCAGCAAACTGTGCAAAACTGAAATGCACCACAGGTATGGATGGATAGTATACTTGACGACACAGAGGTAGGTAGAGCAGTGGCCTACTGTACCGTACTGCTATATATTATATACTGGTGGTCAGCAAACTGTGCAAAACTGAAATGCACCACAGGTATGGATGGATAGTATACTTGACGACACAGAGGTAGGTAGAGCAGTGGCCTACTGTACCGTACTGCTATATATTATATACTGGTGGTCAGCAAACTGTGCAAAACTGAAATGCACCACAGGTATGGATGGATAGTATACTTGACGACACAGAGGTAGGTAGAGCAGTGGCCTACTGTACCGTACTGCTATATATTATATACTGGTGGTCAGCAAACTGTGCAAAACTGAAATGCACCACAGGTATGGATGGATAGTATACTTGAAGACACAGAGGTAGGTAGAGTAGTGGCCTTCTGTACTGTACTCCTATATATTATATACTGGTGGTCAGCAAAATTATGCACTGTACTCCTACTATATACTACAATGCAGTACAGATATGGAGCGTTTTTCAGGCAGAGAACGTATAATACTGGTGGTCACTGGTCAGCAAAACTCTGCACTGTACTCCTCCTATATAATACTGCTGGTCCCCAGTCCCCACAATAAAGCAGTGTGAGCACAGATATATGCAGCACACTGAGCACAGATATGGAGCGTTTTGCAGGCAGAGAACGTATAATACTGGTGGTCACTGGTCAGCAAAACTCTGCACTGTACTCCTCCTATATAATACTGCTGGTCCCCAGTCCCCACAATAAAGCAGTGTGAGCACAGATATATGCAGCACACTGAGCACAGATATGGAGCGTTTTTCAGGCAGACAACGTATACTGGTGGTCACTGGTCAGCAAAACTCTGCACTGTACTCCTCCTATATAATACTGCTGGTCCCCAGTCCCCACAATAAAGCAGTGTGAGCACAGATATATGCAGCACACTGAGCACAGATATGGAGCGTTTTTCAGGCAGACAACGTATAATACTGGTGGTCACTGGTCAGCAAAACTCTGCACTGTACTCCTCCTATAATACTGCTGGTCCCCAGAATAAAGATATTTGCACTGCAGCCCCCTGAAACAAAGTGAGAGGACGCCAGCCACGTCCTCTCACTATCATTTCCAATGCACGAGCGAAAAATGGCGGCGACGCGCGGCTCCTTATATAGAATCCGAATCTTGTGAGAATCCGACAGCAGGATGATGACGTTCGGGCGCGCTCGGGTTAACCGAGCCATACGGGAGAATCCGAGTCTGCCTCGGACCCGTGTAAAATGTGTGAAGTTCGGGGGGGTTCGGATTCCGAGGAACCGAACCCGCTCATCACTACTGTACATAGCAATTTTTTATTTAGAAATATATTTCTAGGGACTGTTTATGAACTATGGAGACGGGGAAAAAAGTTTGCAAATTTTTCTCTGTCTGTTCATTCCTTCATTCTGCAAAAACTAATGGATGAATTAGGATTGTGTTTTCACTATTGTATAGCTTAGTGACCTAGAAAAAAACTGAGATATGTATGATCTCAATGTGACATCAGGGAGAGGACCAATAAAGGAAAAAAACATACATTTGACACTTGCACACTTAGGGCCTAATTCAGAGTTGATCGCAGCAGCAAATTTGTTAGCTAATGGGCAAAACCATGTGCACTGCAGGGGGGGGCAGATATAACCTTTACAGACAAAGCTAGATTGGGTGGGTTATTTTGTTTCTGTGCAGGGTAAATACTGGCTGCTTTAGTTTTACATTTCAGTTTGAAAACACCACACCCAAATCTAACTCTCTTCTGCCCCCCCTTCAGTGCACATGGTTTTGCCCAACTGCTAACAAATTTGCTGCTGCGATCAACTCTGAATTAGGCCCTTAGAGCACAGGCTCCGCAAAGTCCAAAATGACATTATACATAATATACATATATACTGCACTCCCCAAAAAATGCTCAAGATGTCAAGATCAGCTGCTTCTCCGATCGGCAGCTTTACATGGCTTGCTCACGAGTTAGTAGCCCCAAGCATCTGTTTGTGTAAAGGGGGGTACACACGGAGAGATCTGTTCTTAAAATCTAAGCAATCTGACTAGATTGCTTAGATTTTAAGCACGGATCTCTCATGTGTATGCCCCCTAGCGATAGCGATGCGCGGGGCTATCGTCAGTGCACAATCTAGCACATCGCTCATTTCACCCATTGTGTGAAATGAGCTCCCCTCCCCCTCCCCCACCCCCCCACCGTCACCTCCCCCTCGCTCAGCACACATCGCGCTGTGCTGAGCAGGGGAGAGATGTATGCTGAGCAGTCTGTGATAGATCGCTCAGCACACATCTCTCCCCGTGTATACGGGGCTTTAATCCATGAAGGAAATACTGAAAATATTGTTTACAAAGTGATTGTGATCAATGTGTATAATATAAAATGTACATCACAATATTAGTGGCAGTACTGCCTTTGTAAAATGTCACACAGGCAGAGGCGATCGCTGGGCTGAGAAGGACATCGGCTGTCTGGCATGCGCCAGCGCACTGTGACGCCGGCGCATGTGCAGTTCAGACCTCATCAGCTGCTGTGCGATAACGCACAGCAGTGATCCGGTCTGAATTAGGCCCAGTGAGCGAGTGAAGCCGCAGGCAAATGTTCATTTAAGATACACAGACAGAAAATGTAAAAAAAAGTTACTATTAGCAGTTGGGGGAGCTCCAGGCAGTGATGAGGGAACATGGTAGAGATGAGCGCCTGAAATTTTTCGGGTTTTGTGTTTTGGTTTTGGGTTCGGTTCCGCGGCCGTGTTTTGGGTTCGAACGCGTTTTGGCAAAACCTCACCGAATTATTTTTGTCGGATTCGGGTGTGTTTTGGATTCGGGTGTTTTTTTCAAAAAACCCTAAAAAACAGCTTAAATCATAGAATTTGGGGGTAATTTTGATCCCAAAGTATTATTAACCTCAAAAAACATAATTTACACTCATTTTCAGCCTATTCTGAACACATCACACCTCACAATATTATTTTTAGTCCTAAAATTTGCACCGAGGTCGCTGTGTGAGTAAGATAAGCGACCCTAGTGGCCGACACAAACACCGGGCCCATCTAGGAGTGGCACTGCAGTGTCACGCAGGATGTCCCTTCCAAAAAACCCTCCCCAATCAGCACATGATGCAAAGAAAAAGAAAAGAAAAAAGAGGTGCAAGATGGAATTATCCTTGGGCCCTCCCACCCACCCTTATGTTGTATAAACAAAACAGGACATGCACACTTTAACCAACCCATCATTTCAGTGACAGGGTCTGCCACACGACTGTGACTGATATGACGGGTTGGTTTGGACCCCCCCCAAAAAAGAAGCAATTAATCTCTCCTTGCACAAACTGGCTCTACAGAGGCAAGATGTCCACCTCATCTTCACCCTCCGATATATCACCGTGTACATCCCCCTCCTCACAGATTATCAATTCGTCCCCACTGGAATCCACCATCTCAGCTCCCTGTGTACTTTGTGGAGGCAATTGCTGCTGGTCAATGTCTCCGCGGAGGAATTGATTATAATTCATTTTAATGAACATCATCTTCTCCACATTTTCTGGATGTAACCTCGTACGCCGATTGCTGACAAGGTGAGCGGCGGCACTAAACACTCTTTCGGAGTACACACTTGTGGGAGGGCAACTTAGGTAGAATAAAGCCAGTTTGTGCAAGGGCCTCCAAATTGCCTCTTTTTCCTGCCAGTATAAGTACGGACTGTGTGACGTGCCTACTTGGATGCGGTCACTCATATAATCCTCCACCATTCTATCAATGTTGAGAGAATCATATGCAGTGACAGTAGACGACATGTCCGTAATCGTTGTCAGGTCCTTCAGTCCGGACCAGATGTCAGCATCAGCAGTCGCTCCAGACTGCCCTGCATCACCGCCAGCGGGTGGGCTCGGAATTCTGAGCCTTTTCCTCGCACCCCCAGTTGCGGGAGAATGTGAAGGAGGAGATGTTGACAGGTCGCGTTCCGCTTGACTTGACAATTTTGTCACCAGCAGGTCTTTCAACCCCAGCAGACCTGTGTCTGCCGGAAAGAGAGATCCAAGGTAGGCTTTAAATCTAGGATCGAGCACGGTGGCCAAAATGTAGTGCTCTGATTTCAACAGATTGACCACCCGTGAATCCTTGTTAAGCGAATTAAGGGCTGCATCCACAAGTCCCACATGCCTAGCGGAATCGCTCCGTGTTAGCTCCTTCTTCAATGCCTCCAGCTTCTTCTGCAAAAGCCTGATGAGGGGAATGACCTGACTCAGGCTGGCAGTGTCTGAACTGACTTCACGTGTGGCAAGTTCAAAGGGCATCAGAACCTTGCACAACGTTGAAATCATTCTCCACTGCACTTGAGACAGGTGCATTCCATCTCCTATATCGTGCTCAATTGTATAGGCTTGAATGGCCTTTTGCTGCTCCTCCAACCTCTGAAGCATATAGAGGGTTGAATTCCACCTCGTTACCACTTCTTGCTTCAGATGATGGCAGGGCAGGTTCAGTAGTTTTTGGTGGTGCTCCAGTCTTCTGTACGTGGTGCCTGTACGCCGAAAGTGTCCCGCAATTTTTCTGGCCACCGACAGCATCTCTTGCACGCCCCTGTCGTTTTTTAAAAAATTCTGCACCACCAAATTCAAGGTATGTGCAAAACATGGGACGTGCTGGAATTTGCCCATATTTAATGCACACACAATATTGCTGGCGTTGTCCGATGCCACAAATCCACAGGAGAGTCCAATTGGGGTAAGCCATTCCGCGATGATCTTCCTCAGTTGCCGTAAGAGGTTTTCAGCTGTGTGCGTATTCTGGAAAGCGGTGATACAAAGCGTAGCCTGCCTAGGAAAGAGTTGGCGTTTGCGAGATGCTGCTACTGGTGCCGCCGCTGCTGTTCTTGCGGCGGGAGTCCATACATCTACCCAGTGGGCTGTCACAGTCATATAGTCCTGACCCTGCCCTGCTCCACTTGTCCACATGTCCGTGGTTAAGTGGACATTGGGTACAACTGCATTTTTTAGGACACTGGTGAGTCTTTTTCTGACGTCCGTGTACATTCTCGGTATCGCCTGCCTAGAGAAGTGGAACCTAGATGGTATTTGGTAACGGGGGCACACTGCCTCAATAAATTGTCTAGTTCCCTGTGAACTAACGGCGGATACCGGACGCACGTCTAACACCAACATAGTTGTCAAGGACTCAGTTATCCGCTTTGCAGTAGGATGACTGCTGTGATATTTCATCTTCCTCGCAAAGGACTGTTGAACAGTCAATTGCTTACTGGAAGTAGTACAAGTGGGCTTACGACTTCCCCTCTGGGATGACCATCGACTCCCAGCGGCAACAACAGCAGCGCCAGCAGCAGTAGGCGTTACACGCAAGGATGCATCGGAGGAATCCCAGGCAGGAAAGGACTCGTCAGACTTGCCAGTGACATGGCCTGCAGGACTATTGGCATTCCTGGGGAAGGAGGAAATTGACACTGAGGGAGTTGGTGGGGTGGTTTGCGTGAGCTTGGTTACAAGAGGAAGGGATTTACTGGTCAGTGGACTGCTTCCGCTGTCACCCAAAGTTTTTGAACTTGTCACTGACTTATTATGAATGCGCTGCAGGTGACGTATAAGGGAGGATGTTCCGAGGTGGTTAACGTCCTTACCCCTACTTATTACAGCTTGACAAAGGGAACACACGGCTTGACACCTGTTGTCCGCATTTCTGGTGAAATACCTCCACACCGAAGAGCTGATTTTTTTGGTATTTTCACCTGGCATGTCAACGGCCATATTCCTCCCACGGACAACAGGTGTCTCCCCGGGTGCCTGACTTAAACAAACCACCTCACCATCAGAATCCTCCTGGTCAATTTCCTCCCCAGCGCCAGCAACACCCATATCCTCCTCATCCTGGTGTACTTCAACACTGACATCTTCAATCTGACTATCAGGAACTGGACTGCGGGTGCTCCTTCCAGCACTTGCAGGGGGCATGCAAATAGTGGAAGGCGCATGCTCTTCACGTCCAGTGTTGGGAAGGTCAGGCATCGCAAACGACACAATTGGACTCTCCTTGTGGATTTGGGATTTCAAAGAACGCACAGTTCTTTGCGGTGCTTTTGCCAGCTTGAGTCTTTTCAGTTTTCTAGCGAGAGGCTGAGTGCTTCCATCCTCATGTGAAGCTGAACCACTAGCCATGAACATAGGCCAGGGCCTCAGCCGTTCCTTGCCACTCCGTGTGGTAAATGGCATATTGGCAAGTTTACGCTTCTCCTCCGACAATTTTATTTTAGGTTTTGGAGTCCTTTTTTTTCTGATATTTGGTGTTTTGGATTTGACATGCTCTGTACTATGACATTGGGCATCGGCCTTGGCAGACGACGTTGCTGGCATTTCATCGTCTCGGCCATGACTAGTGGCAGCAGCTTCAGCACGAGGTGGAAGTGGATCTTGATCTTTCCCTAATTTTGGAACCTCAACTTTTTTGTTCTCCATATTTTATAGGCAGAACTAAAAGGCACCTCAGGTAAACAATGGAGATGGATGGATTGGATAGTTTACTAGTATACAATTATGGACGGACTGCCACGGTTAGGTGGTATAAAAAAACCACGGTTAGGTGGTATATATTATAATAATAATACAATTATGGATGGACGGACTGCCTGCCGACTGCCGACACAGAGGTAGCCACAGCCGTGAACTACCGCACTGTACACTGGTTGATAAAGAGATAGTAGTATACTCGTAACAACTAGTATGACACTATGACGACGGTATAAAGAATGGAAAAAAAACCACGGTTAGGTGGTATATATTATAATAATAATACAATTATGGATGGACGGACTGCCTGCCGACTGCCGACACAGAGGTAGCCACAGCCGTGAACTACCGCACTGTACACTGGTTGATAAAGAGATAGTAGTATACTCGTAACAACTAGTATGACACTATGACGACGGTATAAAGAATGGAAAAAAAACCACGGTTAGGTGGTATATATTATAATAATAATACAATTATGGATGGACGGACTGCCTGCCGACTGCCGACACAGAGGTAGCCACAGCCGTGAACTACCGCACTGTACACTGGTTGATAAAGAGATAGTAGTATACTCGTAACAACTAGTATGACACTATGACGACGGTATAAAGAATGGAAAAAAAACCACGGTTAGGTGGTATATATTATAATAATAATACAATTATGGATGGACGGACTGCCTGCCGACTGCCGACACAGAGGTAGCCACAGCCGTGAACTACCGCACTGTACACTGGTTGATAAAGAGATAGTAGTATACTCGTAACAACTAGTATGACACTATGACGACGGTATAAAGAATGAAAAAAAAACCACGGTTAGGTGGTATATATTATAATAATAATACAATTATGGATGGACGGACTGCCTGCCGACTGCCGACACAGAGGTAGCCACAGCCGTGAACTACCGCACTGTACACTGGTTGATAAAGAGATAGTAGTATACTCGTAACAACTAGTATGACACTATGACGACGGTATAAAGAATGGAAAAAAAACCACGGTTAGGTGGTATATATTATAATAATAATACAATTATGGATGGACGGACTGCCTGCCGACTGCCGACACAGAGGTAGCCACAGCCGTGAACTACCGCACTGTACACTGGTTGATAAAGAGATAGTAGTATACTCGTAACAACTAGTATGACACTATGACGACGGTATAAAGAATGGAAAAAAAACCACGGTTAGGTGGTATATATTATAATAATAATACAATTATGGATGGACGGACTGCCTGCCGACTGCCGACACAGAGGTAGCCACAGCCGTGAACTACCGCACTGTACACTGGTTGATAAAGAGATAGTAGTATACTCGTAACAACTAGTATGACACTATGACGACGGTATAAAGAATGGAAAAAAAACCACGGTTAGGTGGTATATATTATAATAATAATACAATTATGGATGGACGGACTGCCTGCCGACTGCCGACACAGAGGTAGCCACAGCCGTGAACTACCGCACTGTACACTGGTTGATAAAGAGATAGTAGTATACTCGTAACAACTAGTATGACACTATGACGGTATAAAGAAAGAAAAAAAAATACCACGGTTAGGTGGTATATATTGTAATACAATTATGGATGGACGGACTGCCTGCCGAGTTCCGACTGCCGACACAGAGGTAGCCACAGCCGTGAACTACCGCACTGTACTGTGTCTGCTGCTAATATAGACTGGTTGATAAAGAGATAGTATACAATACATACAACAATGAATATACTACTATACTGGTGGTCAGGCACTGGTCACCACTAGTCACACTGGCAGTGGCACTCCTGCAGCAAAAGTGTGCACTGTTTAATTTTAAATTAATATAATATTATGTACTCCTGGGGGCTCCTGCTATAACAACCTGCAGTGCTCCCCAGTCTCCCCCACAATTATTATAAGCTTTGCCTTTTATACATTGATGTGCAGCACACTGGGCTGAGCTGAGTGCACACAGACTGAGTCACACTGTGTGACTGGCTGCTGCTGTGTATCGTTTTTTTTCAGGCAGAGAACGGATATAGCAGAGAACGGATATATATTAAAATAAATAAAAGTTAACTAACAACAACTGCACTGGTCACTGTGGTAAACTCTGTCTGACTCTGCACAATCTCTCTCTCTCTTCTAATCTAATTTCTAATGGAGAGGACGCCAGCCACGTCCTCTCCCTATCAATCTCAATGCACGTGTGAAAATGGCGGCGACGCGCGGCTCCTTATATAGAATCCGAGTCTCGCGAGAATCCGACAGCGTCATGATGACGTTCGGGCGCGCTCGGGTTAACCGAGCAAGGCGGGAGGATCCGAGTCTGCTCGGACCCGTGAAAAAAACATGAAGTTCGTGCGGGTTCGGTTTCAGAGAAACCGAACCCGCTCATCTCTAGAACATGGCAGGGCTCTGGGCTGTTCCCAAGCAATGACTTTCCACCTACAGTTCTCTAACCATACTTCATTCTTGGCACACTTGTATTATTTTACTATGAACATTATAATTTCCAATTTTACAGGTTAACTGCCAAGCCAGTACAATTCTCAAAAAGCCATTTACCCAGTCCTGGTGATGCATTACAATTATGGCAGTGTATTATACTGCAACGCCAGGCCAACATAAACACACTTTAGTTAATGTTCTTTATGTGTATAGGTTAATCAAGTGGATAATAATGTTCAGCTCTTCCATTACCATTACCTCTAAGATATTTTTTATCCTCCAGTACGTCAATAATGACTTGGTACTATACTATATCATTTCTAAGTTCATCGTGTCTGTACTATATTCGTGGAAACAGTAACATTAAATGTCAGATGGTCCAAGGTACCTGGTGTATGACAAACAAAAATTGTCTCTTTGCAACACTCATATATAAATGGCCAAACGGACAGAAACTTAGAGGGGTATGTTTCAATTGTGAGATTTCATGTAGCTTTTCTACAGTAGGTACAATCAAGCTGTATTTGTTGGTTTCACCTGTCGGTGGTGTAAAGTTAAATTTTCAATGGATCATAGGTGAAAGAATCAGTGCGTTGATGAAACTTGTTACTGGTAATAAGATGATGAAATGCGAAAGGAGGGCCCGTTTTCTGGGCGCGAAACAGAAAAGCAATGTAGTAGTGGGGCATAAGCTTGGGTTAGTCTGAGGTATAGCCTTTGTCGCAGCATGGAAATGTGTTACTGCAGGAGCGGGGTTTAGAGGTGGGGTGGCATGACCCAGACAATGCAAGGTAAAAAGTTATTCACGAAAGAAAGGAGGTCCACAGAGATGGAGACCTGGGAGACCACAATTTAGGAACTTGGGAAGAATAAAAGTCAACATTCCGGAATGTGCTTTCTTGTTTGTTTTTTTGTTTTTTTTTGCTAGTTGGGCACCCGGGAAACACAATTGCAGACTAAACAATCAAAGTTCGTGGTTAACAATGTGATGTGATTGCTAAAGATCGTGAAGACTCCTCCCAAGCTGACCATTGCGAGGGCAAAGATTAAAACGCAGACTGTTATCCCACTAGTGAAGGAGTGACTGGGATCTGACTTCACGATCAGTAGGATTGGAGAACCTAGTCCGTTGAATCGTGTGGGCACATTGGTACCCGCTCCAATTACCAAATTTCAATAGTATGTTTGCAGTTCCATTTCCTGGGATACCAACTTAATGGAAGTGATAAATAAAATTTGGACCCTCTTCCCACCAGCTATGGTGTGTTGGGTTCAGAGGTGGTTATATTCAGAGGTGATTATATGCAATGCACTAAAAGATGCAACTAGGACGTGGGCCCTCATACTTAATTGGCTTAACACAAACAAGCAATGCTTGGGTCATTTTGCAGCTATTGCACATGACTTGTATATGGTTAGGCTCACAAGAGGTGCAGTCCCGTCTCAGGCTAGGAAGATTAAAAAGATCAAATCGTGATTTTAGCAGAACAATCATAATATATAGCAATAGGTAATAACATTTAGAAAAACCAAAAGAATAACAATAAATGTGCTCTATTTAAAAAAAAAAAAAAAATCTAAGTGATATAACAACTGGTAACTAGCAATCAATAGCATAAAAGAATTTCCGTACTTAGAAAAAATTCTGTGTTTTACTACTGTATGCAAACAAAATAATGTAATCATCAGATGTGGAACCTAGGGATACCTTCAATGAGACAATTGTTTTCTGCACAACAGGATGTTTGTAATGAAAATATGTGAACTTCAGAAGAATCAGGAGGTGGTTTATCTTGAGTGTGGGTTGTCTGGATGTTGGTACGCAGATGTGCGGCTGTGTCTGTGATATTATCGCTCTCGCAAAGATGTGGGTGAGAGATCAGCACCCTGTGAGCCTTTGAAGCACAGTATTATGTCCTTTCGTCTGTTTGCAGAATGTTTCAGCATACTTACTTCAAAGTAAGAAAGAGACACAGCTAGATGTTTTGCATTTACTTTCTCTGAAAGCCTCTGCTAAATGCATTAAATACATCCGATGATGTTATACAAACAAAGGGACACTTACAACTATGTCACTGATACAGATGTGCTGTACACAGGTCAGATCATAGGATCACCGTGTGACAGGAGTAGCTGCCACGGGTTCCACCAGGTTCCCAACTAGCGGTATTTTAACCGCTTCCCGCTGCCACTTCTCTAGTTATCTACAATCTTCTTCCACAAAAAATAGTTAGTGGCTGACATTTACATTAAGGAGCTTCTTGACTCCTGTAAAAGCATGGCATTCTGTATATAAAATACTGTACATAATCCACATTCATAAACTCTGTGATAACACCCTAATGTTCCATGAACTTGGCACATTGAAAAATGAAGTTATCTGGCAAGATTGTAGCAAACTGTACTGCGGGCCTGAGACGGACGCTAAGGCCATTGCAGCTGTGATCCCATACACAGCGACTGTGCGCAAAACATGTCAGCGCAGCAGCTGCTGGGATTTGTATTAAGATGCCCAATAGAGACATCTCAGGTCCGCTACTTATCTACAAAGGCGCAGCCCTGGCTCATACACACACTGGTCCTATTGTCGTGCAGAATGGCCATCAGTAGTAAGACACTGGGGTCATGTTTATTGCATACGGGATCGCAGTTGCAAGCTATAAAAAGCCCCCAAAATGGTTGCGGCACACCAGTGTTTGAGCCTTTACTACCCTATCATGTCACAGAGTGTCATTACTGGTGCCTCACAGACGGATGAATCGCCCCTTAAAGTGACATACATTACATGTGCAGCAACATGAGGAACAAGGAGAATATGTTGTTGAACAATTTAGAAAAATATAATAATCTACAGACAGGCTGAGCTCATAATCGCCCCCATGATGTCTGGAGGGGAAACCCGTAGCTAAACTGGAATTATATGGCACATACTGATTCTGCCCGTGGCAACCTGCTTACTTCCTCATGATATTGTCAGAGCCCGCCCGGGAATACTAAACGTCTGTGTGTCTGCATGTGGAGGCCTATACTGTCCACTGGTTATCTGTCTAAAACTGTCATCTGTAGTATCTGGACTTGCACCCACTTCATGCAGAATGTAAAAGACCTGGAACAGGTGTCCAGTTGCCTTCCACATGCTATGATCGAACAATGGAAACAGCATACATGTTCATGACCTTCCCATGAGATGGGACAGTTCTGTGCATTGAAATGGTGGCGAAGTTACCACCCAGAAAAGTCCATGTTCCAGATGATTCATCCACAGACGGGTCAATGTATAGGCATTAGCGATCCCCACCCATGTCCTTATATCTAATCCGACGGATATGCCGATGTAACACGGCAGTTAGGAGCTGATTGGCTGGTAGGTACTTTAACTCTCTCCCCCGTTATGAGACCTAATGTGAGTGCCGAGACATTTTCTAATTTGGAATAACATTCCATGCTGAGGGGTGTGTTTAGCCACAAGGCCCACCCGCTGGTTGCAGGAAATTAGCATTGGCAGGTGATATTCCCGGTCAGTGGTGGAACTAGCGAGTGGTGGGCCCAGGTGCGACAAAATGCTGGATACCTAGCAATAGTGCCGTAACTAGACATTTTAGCACAGTGTGCAAGAAACGGCATCGGAGCCCCACCCCTGAATGCAAAACAGGGGCAGTGCGCGCCATAGGTGCGTGCAAAAACTACATAGGGGCATGGCTTTGTGGGGAAGGGGTGTGGCCACAAAATAATACCAATTCATAAACCGGTGCACAGTAGTCTCCATTATTCAAATGACGCCGCACAGTAGCACCCCTACACCAAGTAGAGACCCTTTTACACCTTACGGAGGACAGATTCCCCTTTTTACACATTACGGTAGACAGCGTCCCCTTTTTACACATTACGGCAGACAGCGTCCCCCTTTTTACACATAACGGCAGACAGCGTGTCCTTTTTACACATAGCGGCAGACAGCGTCCCCTTTTTACACATAACAGCAGACAGCGTCTCCTCTTTACACATAACGGCAGATAGCGTGCCCTTGTTACACATAGCGGCAGACAACGTGCCCTTGTTACACATAGCGGCAGACAGGGTACACTTTTTACACATAACGGCAGACAGCGTCCCCTTTTTACACATAACGGCAGACAGCGTGCCCTTGTTACACATTAGGGCAGACAGCGTGCCCTTGTTACACATTACGGCAGACAGCGTGCCCTTTTTACACATTACGGCAGACAGCGTGCCCTTTTTACACATTACGGCAGACAGCGTGCCCTTGTTACGCATTACGGCAGACAGCGTCCCCCTTTGGGCCCCTGGACAGAGGCAGGCCCCAGTGCAACGCACTGGTTGCACTGGCGGTAGTTCCGCCTCTGTTCCCAGTATCCATTTTTTTCAAACCTCTTCAACTCCCCAAAAAATTTCACTAACTAGAATGACACTTTAGCTGTCCTAGTGCCTCCAGTCCAGCGGATAAGCATCATGCTTAAGGTTGCTTTAAACATCTTTTAATTCTTGTTTTTAACTCTCTAACAAGTAAAGTTAAATATGTTGCATTATTAGTTCCTACATAGCAGCTTATTGCCATGCTTTTGCCAAGATTTATCAAGCCTTAGAGAGTGATAAATTGCACAGTGAAAAAGTACCAACCAATCAGCTCCCAACTGTCATTTCTTTAGAATGTAAGCTCTCACGAGCAGGGTCCTCTTCCCTCATGTGCTTTTAGGTCTCTTTCTTAATCTTCTTTTCAATACTCCCTTTGATGGCACCAAATCCCATGGTTTTCTGCCACCCTGATACTTATTTCAGTGCTGTTTACTGACGCACTATGTTTATATACCCTGTACTTGTCCTATATTCTATTGAACTGTAAGTCACTGTCTTCATGTTTTGCTTATTTGTTTACTCTGTAATTGGGCGCTGCGGATCCCATGTGAAGCCATTTAAATAAAGGATACTAATAATTTCTCAAACACAGCCTGTAAAATGTCGGTCAGGAGCTGATTGGTTTGTACTTTATCACCGTGCAACTTATCACTCTCCAAGGCTTGATAAATCTGGGCATTTATGTCAGTAATGTCTATACAGGATGGCAGGTTTGGGTTAAATGGCAGATAAATACAGATGACAGTTGAAAGAATGGACACAGTGGGTGGGGTAAGACAACATCAGCAGCGGTGATGAGCATCACACTAATGGCAGATGCGCTGGACAGCTGGAAATTTATATGGAGCTTTTAAATTACAGCCAGATTCTTATCAGTGCTTACCTTTCCCTCCCCCAAGTAATGTAAAAATACTTAGGTGGTCTTAAAACACTTGCCAGTTACCTCTACAAAGGACGACCTTCATGGTGGTCCAAGAAAAAAATGGTCTGAAAACAATAAAAGTAAAAAGCCATATTGTCTATACCCAGCTCAGTGTAACACAGTACTCAAATGCATTTCTGTTGACACAAACAACGTGTGTGAGCATGTGTGTGCTTGTGTACATGTGTGAGATTTCTGTGCTGCATCCAGGACAGGTGCTGTATAAAGTGCAAATTACACTCTTCCTGACTAAAATGAAGAAAATGGAGAGACATGGAGAACTGTAACTTTCCAGTTGTTAGGCTGAGCCTCCACACATCCTAAAGCTAGGTACACACTATACAATTACAGTATCGCCCCCCGATTTGCCAATAATCTGGAGATTGGCCTGATTTATTGTATAGTGAGTATGAACAATCGTTTCGCAAATCTTGCCCACAAACACGACCGCATGATTATCCTATTTGGCGGACAAGGACGAAAATCTCGGACTCAATCTCCCAATAATGACCAGTGTGTGTGCATTCTCAATAACCTGACTAAATGTCCAGGTGTAAAAATGGTGTAGTGTGTGGGTAAACCTGATTATTTCCCCATCAGCCAATGTAACAAGAAAATGTCCCATTTTTAACAACTAACAAATAGACAGGAGTACTTTGCGTTCCTAATTCCTGTGTGTCTGGTCCAGCACACACTGGCATGATGTTGCGGTTGCCTCCCGATGGTGTGCGGCTACCGGGTTCTCTGTAAACGCGAGATTCTGCTTCTGCAGTGCATATCACTAAACAGCTCTGTCAGCAGCCCGGGCCCGCTGGGCCCTTAGCAATCGCTTAGCAGTAAATCTGCAGCTGTATACAACCAATATTAAGCCACTTGTTAGATTGTAAAAGGTATAATTGATATATAATCATTGCACAATATTGTTTTTATGTGATAACATATAGTAATAGGTTCTGAGTTTAGAATAGGTTTTATGTAATAGGTTATGAGTTATGAAGAAACCGGTGTGATTTAAATTTAAAATGTCAATTAGTTATGTGGTTGGTTTTGCGGCTTTAGAGTTAGTGGCAAACTTAACGAAAAACATGCAGCTTCCTTAAACTTAGAACTTCTTATATAACCCCCATAGAGTCCCTGTCACATGCTATAAAACTATAATAACCAATTCTTAATATTTTTTCAACACTTTCTGTTTCTTAGTATTTGAATTCCTTTTATTGCAAATCCAGCAAAAATAATTAAAAAACAAGTATAAAAATCTTTGTCACTCAGACAATCCATATTCATTATTAATTAGTAAGCATTGAATTTTGCACTTAATCACTTATTTACATGATCAGATTATACTTTAGAGACATTTGGATCCCTGGATTTCAAAATGTTGAAGCTGATATACAGTAAGTGCACATAATGGTTTTGAAACCATTTGTGTGTATGGGGTACCCAGCAGTAGCTATGCTTATCACTGTATATGCGGGTGAATAAACTGTAATGTTTCTCCATGCACACAGTGCAGGGGCAGTTATCACCAAATTGTGTTCAGCGCTGCATAAGCCTCACTTTCTTTAAACCAACAATGATAATGGTCTGCACATCTCACAACCCTAGACTATTAATATTACATTTATTTCTTTTTTTAATTTGGTTACATATTCTACCTAATATTGCTGTCATAGCTTTCATATAATCTGTGGTACACCTTGGACTTCCTGCCATGACAGAGTCTCCTGAAAGACTTGTTTCAAAGGTTTTCTTCTGCCTTGTGCGCTTTATTTGTAATGTTTTAACAGCAATCAGAGTGTAGTGTACCTAGGGTCTGAGCTCCCCGGCAAAGTAAGAGACCGGCAACCCCCCTGAGAGAGCATTGCAGTCCAGAGGTGGATGCTGTGGTGGGACTGTAGTGCAGACAACACTTGAAATAAGGAAAGCACAGCAACAGCCCCCAACGCCCCCCCCCCCCCTTCACACACACACACACACACACACACACACACACACACACACACACACACACTCCCTATAACACAGCCCCACATTGCTGGCCAGGATTCATTGTCAGGGGGAACCAGCTGGAAGCAGCAGCAGAGAAGACAGGACACCGACCAGTAGGGTGATGATCAGCACACCCACCAACTCTGCTGCCTACAGATTTCTGTTGACTGGCCAAAATGGTGTTTAACAATAATCCAAGGCGCAAACCAGTTATGCAGCAGAAAGGAAAAAGTAGGGCCACTAAACCCTTTAGGAAATACAATCGCAAAGAACAATTATCCAATCCAAACAGTGAGCGCACGATGATTGGATAATTGTTCTTTGCGATTGAGACTTCTGTTGACTAACTTATGGGTCTTCAACCTGCAGCCATCCAGATGCTGTGGAACTACACATCCAGCATGCCTTGCCACAGTTTTGCTATTAAAGCATGCTAAAACTGAGGCAGGGCATGCTGGGATGTGTAGTTCCACAGCAGCAGGAGGGCCGCAGGTGGAAGACCCATGGACTAGCTGATCTACTGGCCCCAGATTGTGTCATAGATAGGGTGAGGAGAAAGTCGGTGTCCTGTCTGCTCAGACATAGTAGATAGTTATGCTACCCTCTGGCTGCGGGTAGCACCACCGAGCGGCTCCCTCCCTCCCTCGGCTGGCGCCCCCTGGTAAATGCCATCCTGGCCAAGGGGCAACTATGCCCCTGCCTGCAATTTAATTTAATTAAAATATACATTTTAATACCACTGCTGTGAAAAATCAGGTTAAGAGTGCAAATAGATCAAATAGATGTCCTAGAATGTTGTAACAAATAGTAAAATTGCATTTACATCTATTAACATCTCCAATTGCTCCGTGCGTGCGAGATAAACAATACCCAACTATAATATAACGAAAAAATCATATTACACTGATAAAAAGGAAGTGCGTTCTTATTTGCTTAACAGGCGTGAACACCTAGCATGTGTAAAATATATTTTCTACATTTTTGTGTGTCCTTTCTGTAGCGCTTGGTTGGTGCATCCTGTTACTGACTTTATAAAAGGTCTATCTGGCTTCTTTATCTGTTTTCTGGCTCCTAAATTCTATATCATTCTGCTCACCTCTATTCTGCAGATGAAATCTGAATCCTTTCTATATATATATGAGTTAGGGGTTAGCAGAGGAATATTCATTTTACTCTTTTGCTGACCCTAGTTTTTCAGGCTTGAAGATTATAGTTATGTGAGCTCATGTGAATGGATTTCAGCTCTGCATTCTCAAGGTAGCTTAGACGCCTTCAAAGCAAAAAAAAGCACGATCTCCTCATTTCCGTAATAGCCACCAGATGTGACATTATCTGGCATATATTAAAAGTGTATCTTTTAAAAGCTGTACAACTATTTTTGTAACCCCTTGGTTTATACATGAGTAGGATGCTTTGTGAAAGGATTTGGGTTGTAGTCAATGCTGTTTATTACCGATATCAAACAAGAAAACTAACGTATTGCTTAAAGATAATATGGTTCTGTACAAAAGTGTGACACCACGTCAACGTGTAACTGCCTCTTACGTCAGAACCATTCATTTAAATAAATGTTTCAGTTTTTCCGCTAAAATACTACTTGGTTTATTGCCTACTGTAATCAATCAATGGGCGGCGGAAATGGCCATGGCCATCTTCTGAGTAGAAAAGTGCAGTCTTGAAAATATGGATTTTCCACCCCTTTATCTCATTTGCATAGATGCACTTCACACAAGGTTATCTCGTGGTTGTGTGGGTGTGGTTCAATAGATCTACAGTTAAAAGATAGACAGTCAATCGGTTGAACCCCAATGGTCGACATGCAAAAGGTAGACAGTAGAAAATGTCGACAGGTATGAAAGGTCTACCGGGTCCAAAGGTCAAAATGAAAATGGTTGCCGCAAGAAATGTTGCCACAATTTTTTGTATGTTTCACATTAACTGAGACAAATGAGTGGAAATGTGTACCCTCGCCGGCTCGCTTCCTTCGCTTGCCACATTTCGGCAGGTTACTATTCCCAATCAAAGTCCATGTGGATGGTAAATGATGAAAAAGTGGAAAAATTACAAAAAGAAAAAAAATTGTGTCATATGTATATCAACCATTATGTCGACCTTTTCAACCTGTCGACCTTAAGTACTGTTTACTTTACCTGTCGACCTTTTGACTCTGTCGACCTTTTGGGGTCGACCAATTAACTGTCTATCTTTTTACTGTAGATCTATCAATCAGATACTGCTCCACAAAACTGGACGCACTGGTGTGCCTTCTCCATAACTAACATCCTTATTCCGTCCAATTCCAAACAACTGTGCAATCAGTCCCCTGCTCCTCTCCATATGCTTAAGGGCCGTACTGACTGGGAGATTTCCTCAGAGATCTGTGCCGAGCGGTCTAGCATAGACCACTCAGCACACATCTCTCCCCCCGCTCGGCACAGCGCGATGTGTGCTGAGCGAGGGGGGGGTGGGGTGGACATGGGGGGGGGGGGGCGCTCATTTCACCCAGTGGTGAAATGAGCGACCTGCTAGATTGTGCCAATCTAGCGCCGGCCGATAGCAACGCACGGAACCGTGCATCGCTGTCGCCGGCACCCCTAGACACAGAGCGATGTTCAGCTGATTGCTTAGAAATTAGCTGAACATCGCTCCGTGTGTACCCCCCTTAGTGTACCTATGCACAGGAAAGTAAACACACCTTCACCAATCAGTTTCACATATCAAAGCTCATGGCAGGACCAAAGCTGATTTCTCACAGAAACCATATTGAGGCCCATGACACCTACCTACATTGTCAGTCCATGGCCAAAATGTAATAGCCTGCGAGATGTGGGGCAGTGGTAAAATTGACCAAATACTCAGCCAAATATGTGTGCCATTAGGACAAGAACAGTACCACCCTTTAGCAAATGCGCCCTTAGTGGCGGCACTACGTGCACATCAATAATTAGGGCCCTGTGCTATTAACCTCCTTGCCCTTACCGGGACCCAGGAACTTCTCCATGAAGCCATTTTTCCTGAAGTTCCTCCAGTTCTGTAATACAAAATCAACACATAAATCTCAGGGAAAAAGTGGAAAGCAATTAATTAATTATATAATAATAGAACACACCCTGCATTATACACTATAGAACTAAATAAGTATTAATATTAATTTTGTAAATTGTCAAAAATATGCAGCACAGTTGGCATAATGGCTAGCAATACTATGTCACAGCACATAGGTATTGGCCTCAATTTCCACTATCTGTCAGGAATGTGTATGTAATTCTCGTGTTTGCCTGGCTTTCTATCCAAAAAATTACTGGTAAGTTAATTGACTTCTGACAAAACAATTAAGCTGTGTGTGTACATATGGTAGGGAATATAGGGCCTAATTCAGACCTGATCGCAGCAGCAAAATCTTTCTCTAATGGGCAAAACCATGTGCACTGCAGGTGGGGCAGATATAACATTTACAGAGAGAGTTACAGTAAATTTGGCTGAGTTATATTGTTTCTGTGCAGGGTAAATACTGACTGCTTTATTTTTACACTGCAATTTAGATTTCAGTTTGAACACACCACACCCAAATCGAACTCTCTCTGCACATGTTATATCTGCCCCACCTGCGGTGCACATGGTATTGCCCATTAGAGAAAGATTTTGCCTCTGCGATCAGGTCTGAATTAGGCTCATAGATTGTAACTCTACTGAAGCACATGAACTAATATGAATGACTAAATATTCCATGAAAAGCTCTGCAAAATATGTGTGCACAATAAATATATATTTATTTATTAATTTATATATTTATTTATATATTAGAAAACGGACATTTACTGTGAAAGCGGGTTTGAAATGGTTTTAATGGCCATATGCCAAATGGACACTGCTGGGTAAGCTGTAGCATGTATGAAAACTGTATATAGCTCCTAAGTATGTGTAGGGCTTCCATTTTTCAAAATATAAAACTGAGTCAGGCGTGTAGCATAAAGTTTTCTTTGTCTGCAAAAACCAGCTTAATACTGTACGTCAAGCACAGTAAAGCACTAATTCTTTAATCAAGAAGCGACAACAGTCTGAACTCTAGAAAAATAATTATTCCAAGTTAAACATATTCATTGCCAAAAATCTGGTTTGTCCTGCAAAAGCCCTACTGATGCAAAGCATTACTGGGAGCTATACTGGGAAAGCCAGGACACATTAGAGATGCTGATAAGACCTCTTGCTGGGGCACTAACATCTCTCCTTCCTTATTTAATTATTATCATGTGTATGATATTTACCATGCCTATAAGTCAGTGCACCTTTTCAGGCACATATTTTCACACAAGTACAGTAGTGTGAAGGCAAAGAGTACTTTGCCTCGGAAACTAGCAAGAAAACCATATAGGGTCCAGCTAAATAGCCCTGCTTCCCACTATTGTAAAGTCATGTAGCATATATTGCCACAACCCTCCAATCAGAATCACACAAGAATGCACAGATTGACCACATTCTCCAAAGGTTCCCTACTTAAAGAAGGGACATAGTAGAATGCAGGAATCAACTTGGGGTTGGAAACCTATCAGGGGAAAGTTGAGAGATGTAACACAGATGCTGCTAACAGACTTTTGGGTCTAGGTAATATGATGCAAATGTGTTTTTGATTTGATAACCTTATCTAGTCAAGACTGTGCATTCCAGGTACACAGTTCCATCTCCTGGGTGCAGGCATTAGTGCATAACAAGTAAAAGCGTGCTTGAATATGCAGAGTTTTGTCAGCGTTATCTGATGACTTAGATCTTTATGATGTGTGATACCAGCGGGATTGTGCCTTAACCTTTACAGCACTGTGCGGTGAAGTGATATATAGCGTGACGTGACCACTTGCTTTTCATCTTGGTGTGGGGAGAGTGGTTCTGCAGTAGGCCTTATTCTTTGTTAGAAACATTTACGTACAGTATATTCCATTGCACTTTACAATTGGGAATAAAACAGTAATAAAACAAGACTGGACTTCTGTGCTAAGCAAGTTGCACTCTGTTATGTTTTCGACATTCTGTGTTATGTTTTCATTCACTCTGTTATGTTTTTCGACATTATTATGTCTATGTGCTTGAATATGCCTATCTTTCCTTTTTGGGGATTAGATTGCGGCATAAAGGACACATGAAATATGTATACGTTTTTACATTGCTAAAAAAATAAAATTATCTATTTTTATTTTTGTTTTGTTTTAGACCAAATGTTTGTGGATCTCGGTTTCACTCGTACTGTTGTCCAGGGTGGAAAACATTACCGGGCGGAAACCAGTGTATTGTTCGTAAGTATCAATCTGATATTTTTTCATGATTAAAGAAATTGCTAGGCCTCCCAGTCTAAACGTTGTCTCACATTTCTAAGAAAGGCAAATATCAGAACAATAGAAACCTAGACCACAGTTGCAATCTATTCCCTTCCTCACTTTCATAGAACTTTCCAAACCTTTCCTGTCCCCTTCACTTACAAAAGCCATCCAAACCTCACACCCTCATGTCTCTTCTTCACAAGCAAAGTACTCTGTCCAAACCTCACAGGTTTACTCTTACGTATGAAGGGAAAACAGTGCAGCCTCCAGCAGCCTTTAGCACAGTAATAGCTTGTGCCAGCTGATGTTATATTAATGGCCAAGCTGAATCGTCTGTTCCACATCCCAGGGTAGTGAAGTCACCACAGAGAAAATCATGGTGGTCTTTAATTGTTTTGTCCTAAAAATAAGAATAGCAGCAGTTTTCTTCATTTTCTGCTTTTGCCTTCATAGAGAGAAGGTGTCCCAACTGAGGAATATAATATTGTGGCATCTGGGGTCAGCAACAGTGAATCCTTCCCTTTGTTTCTCCTCAGAAGTGTTACAAATAGGCCATTTATCTAGACTAAGGCCTTATATGGATATTTCTGTGCACAGGCCTTGGGGATGTCTTCCCGTACTTTGCTTTTGCAGGTGGTAAGATAGTTCTAGATATCCAGTAGGGTTTATCAACATATGTAACTACTTTATGGATACATTCACTTCAAGCGGAATAAATAGATCACAGCCTCCCCCTCAGTCTGACCTATCTGCTTACTAAAACCCATTTAAAATTGTATAAGCTTTTGTCTAGAATCTCTACAAGCTGCCATACGTTGTCTTTCTCAATTTAAATACGCTCTATTTGTATAACTTTCTAGGCAACATTTTGGAAAAACAAAATGGTGACATCAGTCTAATCATTAAATACTACACACATTTTTGGTGTCTGTTACTCATCACACTAAAAGTTGGCGAAATAAATGTCATATGTCCTTATATATGTCCCTACACAACATTTTCTAGAAACCACAGCACACTGAACATTGCTAGATTTATATACATTTTTTGAGATATGTAACAAACAGCAATTTATGGAAATTGGGGTTTAGGCCCAGATTTATCAAGCTTTGGAGAGTGATAAATTACAGACAGATAAAGTACCAGCCAATCAAATGCTAACTGTCATGTTACAGGCTGTGTTTGAAAATGACAGTAAGGAGCTGATTGGTTAGTACTTTATAGGGCCTCATACACTACAATGATATGTCTGAGGCTGAAGTTGGAGGCAATTTCCCTTGAACTCTCCCGGGAGCTTCCCGGGAGTGGTTCCATACGATTCCATACGATTTGGTACATTTTGCATATGATATATCTTATGCGATCCCACCCATGCCTGCGAGAACCGACATATCACGAGTGCAGCATTAACGATCTAGGGGAGCCGATCCGACCCTAACAGGAACGCGCATTGGATCGGAAACACCTCCAAAATGCCTGATTTCACCCGAGATATCGTCCCGAATGCCCGAAATTGGATGAAATCGGGCATTATCATTCTAGTGTATGGGGCCCTTATCACTGTGCAATTTATCACTCTCCAAGGCTTGATAAATCTGGCCCTATATGAGGGGAACCAAGCTTGTTCTATCTCTAATTATGTCACCACTTTAAATCCTACAGCAACATTTTGACAAATCGCTGTTCAAACCATTTCCTCTATCTACAATTAAGATACCACTATATACAGTATGTCTGGGATGGAACTATGTTGTAGAGTCCCTGCCTTTAAGTAAATGTACTGTAGGACCTGTTAATCCTCAGGGCTGTCTTAACAGCAGTGTAGGCATCTGGGCAAAGCAATGCACTGGGGCCCCTACCCATCCTCCAGCGATAGAGGTGGGGGGTGCTATCAGCTTTGATGTCCCAAAGGTGGTAGGGGGTGTTCTATATTCCGCTCAGCATGTAGGACCTGGAGCAGTAGTTTCTGCTAATTACTCCTTTACTGCACAGATGGTGGGAGATGGGGTGGGAGGGAGAACACTAAAGTGTAGAAGTAGGCATTGGGCTGAATTAAGTGGCCACAGTACATGACTTCCAGGGTGGTAGGGGGTGTTTAATATGTAGGGGAGGGATGGATAGTGGAGTGGGCTTAATATTCATAATTTTCTGGTGGGAGGGCTGCATGCTTGATTGCACATATCTCAAGTTCCTGGAAATAGATGTCTTAGGTTTGAATGGGATAACAATCTAGAGAGTCTCACCTTTCAGGAGGTACTGGGGACTTGGGGATCAGAGTTCAGGAGCCAGAGCAATCCACCAACAAAAATATAAAACTGCATACCAGGCGTGTGGAGCTGGAGCAGGGACCAGCTGCTTGAGGTCTGATATCTCTGGTTCTGTGCATCGTAGAGACAAGCTGCCAGTGTTCTCCGAAAGAGAACAATCCCAGCTTTAGGAGAAAACACTCAGAAAACCTCTAAGTCAGACAGAACCCAAGATATCTGGCTGGAAAGAGCAATTAACAGTCTTGGATGGGGACCACTGCTATAACTGGATAACTGGATATCTCCGGTTTACAAGGGCCAATTTTTTAAAAATCTGGTACCCCTGGAAAGAGTGGACCCTCAGCTATAAGCCCATATGAAAGATGGCCCTGTTAATCATTTAGTGCCGGCATTCCCTACATCGGTCCTCAAGGCACACTAATAATGCAGGTTTTAGTGCTATCCAGGCTTCAGCACAGATGGTTACATCAAAATAGCTGAGGTACTAATTAAGTCACCTGTGCTCAAGCATGGTTATCACTAAAACCTGGACTGTTAAAGTGCATACACACTGGCCAATATATCGGCCGTTCTATTAAATGGTGATGTATCCCTGGTCCGTCGGCCAGTATGTACCAACGATATGTCTTGGAACGCCGTTGTAGCAATGTAGAAATGACAACACAGTCGTCTTTAAATACAAATGCATTGTACAATGATGGGGAACATAATGTGGCCTTCTGTTTTCATTCAGCAATCTGCCGGAACACCTGTGGAGATGGATTTTGTTCAAGACCAAATATGTGTACATGTTCAAATGGACAGCTGTCTCCAAACTGTGGGGCTGGAGCAGGTGAGTGATTGTATAGACACAGACGCACAAACTATACCTCCCAACATGACCCTCTCCAGGAGGGACACAATACTCTGCTTCTGGATTTTTATCTTAATTTAGGATTTCCGGCACCTGTGTTGAACAGGTTAATGGATAAGAAAGGTATTTCAGCACAAGTGATGGCAATCATAACTTAAGAGGGAAGTCCAGAAGCAGAGCATTCTGTCCCTCCTGGAGAGGGTCATGTTGGGAGGTATGCACAAACACACTTCATATTTCTATGACCTGCTAAGACCATTTACATGCCAGGCATAATTACACAAAGACAGGGATTAAGGGAGACATTTACTAAGCAGTGATAAGAGCAGAGAAAGGAGTCAGTGGAGAAGTTGCCCATGGCAACCAATCAGCACTGAAGTAACATCTATAATTTGCATACTGTAAAATGATACAGAGCTGCTGTTTGGTTGATGGGACCACTTCTCCACTGGCTCACTTCTCTGCTCTTATCACTGCTTAGTAAATGTACCCCTTAGTGCTGTCTCTTCTCTTATTCCAGAAGCATTAACAGGCTAAATTTTAGCAATACAATGTATTTAAAATTAAAGATTTCCAGTGGAGAAAAAAGTTCTACACATTATTGGAGCCCTTACAACAGGCACTCTGATGCAAAAAGACATACAGACACTGTGATATAAAGATATACTGATATTGTATATGCAAAGTAGAAACACACAAAAGTGCTGTAAGACAAATATTGCATAAGAGAAAAACATTTATAAGTATTTGTCTATTATGATGTTCTGGTAAATTATACAAGTCATTGTGGTGTGGGTGGAGGTATTTGTTAGCTGATTAGGAACTAGTAAAGGGACCTAGCGGGTTGGGTTCGCGTGACCGTCGGGATTGTGAGGGGGCGGGATCCTGGGGTCGGTATTGTGGGTCACATAACTACATCCAGGCATATGTTGTGTCACCTTGGTTTGTCCTATCCCACCATCTTCTGGCTGCATCCCACCCTGTCCCCACTGTAAACTACTCCATTGTTCCCAGCGTGTCCTCCGACCTCTCCTGCAAGTCTGTCCCATCACTACAATGGGAGCAGTACAATCCCTATATTTTTTTTATAGCAAAAAAGTACTCTTCAAAACACATTTTAGCAAATTTCAGCAAAAATACAATGGTCACCTCATGAGGAGTAGTAAAAACCTCCTCTCAGATCCTACTGTATAATGCTATTTCTCATCTAGCCACCTGGTCCCTAACATGACTCTCCCCACCTTCCTCAGCACTGCAGTCTGCAGCCACACTCAGATTAATAGCTGCCTGCGTGTGGGGAGTCATCTGTGGTTCTTCCTGTGGTTACATTGGCGAGGTGACATAAGCAGAGTAGGAACATGAGGAGTAGAGTAAGCATTCTGCTTCTCCTGCCTATGCTCTACTGTCAGGCATTATAATGCAGTAAGCAACAGATGACTGCAGCGTCAAAGATGAGCAGAATATGTTCTATTAGCAGGATGCAACATGCCGTTTAAACTCTGATATCACAATTTAATCTAATATTGCAGAATATGTTGGTGAGTCTCCAAAGTACAGCTTCCAAACCCAGTACTCCTAACACTATCCATGGAATGTAGACACAGCTTTTGATCATGCCATGCCACCTTCCTGCACTCATGAAAACAAGTTCAAAAACACTGATAGTATTGTTGAAATGCAATCAAATCAAGACATACTGAGACTTGCAGTATATTTCCTTCCTTGTACAGTGCTATGAAACTTAGACCACTTATAACAGTCATCAGCTATTGTGTTTCTTATTAGCAAGAAGTTTACCCATCGATGGCCTATATTACAGTGATCGGGAACCTTGGCACTCCAGCTGTTGCTGAACTACACATCCCAGCATGCCCTGCAACAGTTTTGCTCCTTGGCTATGCTAAAGCTGTTGCAGGGTATGCTGGCATTGGAGTTTCTATAATGGGTGCAATGGGTGCGGTGCACATGGGCCCCACACCGCACACACTGCACCCATTTAAATACTTACCATACCGGAGTCCAATGGCGGGTGCTGCAAAGGCGGCGGAATTTGCCGCCAAACTGGCCGCAGCGCATGCGCGGTAGATAAATTGGTCTCCGGATCATGGTGGGCACCATGTTTCCTGAGACCTGGCCATGTGCAGTAGGCTCCGGAACAATACCGGAGTCTACAGCGCCGTTCAGAGGAGGGGTCCCACTCAGGGGTGCACACGGGCCCCCTCCTCTGTAGAAACGCCCCTGCATGCTGGGATGTGTAGTTCAGCAACAGCTGGAGTGCAAAGGTTCCACATCACTGCAATATATTCAGTGCTTTCTTTCTAGGAAAAAACATACTGGTACTCAGAAAAAAAATCTATCCCTAGTCACTTAAAGGGGGCGTGGACTAAAAACTGCGTCCCTTCTCCAAGTGGAACTGACGGAACGCAGTTCCGCCACATTCCGGCTCACTTTAACCCCTGTTTTTAAGAATTATAAAAATGTGCCATATAAGAAGATGCAGACACTGTGTGCAGTTGAGTACCATCAGAAAGAAAGCACCTAGTGTATGTTGGATTGTTAGTGAAGTTAGACTGTAAGCTCCACCGGCAGACGGCAGGGACTAATGTGAATGATCAAACATTCTCCCTGCAAATTGACTGATATTAGAGGCTTCCATGTTTTTAGAGCACTGATTACTTGATGATGCTTAAATAAACAAGAAAAAAAAATGCTGTTTTGATAGCATTAGACACACAGCATTGCATTTATAGTGTTTATGGATAATAGCTGTCTCCAGGTAATTTTATCAGTTAGAACTTAGAAGCGCTGAATTCAGACATAACTACAATGATCTCAAGGGACCTAATACTGGGAAATTTCACAGAATTATGGTCAGACCTCTGAGCCTCAATGTGACTGTTGAAGAATAAATAGTGCTCTGTTGTGCTCAAACACAACAGATATTTTCTATTTTAACCCTTTGGGTACACTTTGAAATATATTGCTAAATATGCAGATGTGTCCACCTACATCTAGCCCTTTTGCAGGTTCAACAGTCCCTCTAATCACGCCATGCTGTGGTATGATTTGGTAGCGCAGATGTCTTTCTGTGCAACTTTTTCCATTAAAATGCGTCTTATTCACAAAATGATGCAAATAGGATGCAGAATAGCATTTACAACTCTTTATAAATAAAGTCCTGCAATCTGAGTAATACAGATGTATCCTCATACATCTTTCCTCAATACACCCTGCAGCAGCTGTATCTGCATATGAATAGCTACGCTACATGTATCATTTCGTATATAGATACAGCGGCAGTCGCATGCAGAATATAAGCATGCTGCAAATCATTTTAATCGGCAGAATCTGCTTGTGTGTCCTATTTGCATAGTGATGCATTTTTGGCAAAAAGATACGCTGGATGCTAACGGAGTTGCACAGGACGAGTCAGCTTACTCACGCCGGGCATCTCCCGCGGCCGGGCTTATTGAGGCAAGATGTATGAGGACACATCTGTATTACTCACTTTATTTATGAAGAGTTGTGAATGCTTCTATATTTTATTAAGTACATATTCGGCCCAATCTATACAAATGACATATGTTGTGTCTTTTACCACTGCATGCATTATTGTATCATACATTCTATACTTCTAGCATAGCATTAAATAATAAAAAATATACAAGAGTACATTCCCTAGGCTTTTATTTGTCTGAAAAATCTGCATGTAGGATTTTGGGGGCAGTATTTACTAAGAGGTGGCTTTTCCAAAGCCACCAATTTTCGGCCATAATATTGAGTGCAAGCCCATTGCATTTTTATTTTTTAATGTCATTTATATCCTGCGGCCAAAACCTCAGAAAATCAGCGACTTTGAATATCCGCTAATTAGTAAATATAACTTATAGTTTTTCATGTCTGTATCTCTCAAGATAATGTGCCAGGGTTCAATCTATACCAGGTTATCTGCAAATGAGAATTCTATCACTCATTATTAATCCTACATAATGTGTGTTTCTTTAATGGATTTTTATCTTAACATATGGAAATATACTTCAACTTTAATTGGCAGTGAGTTCTAAAAAAACTAGCTACCAAGCTAGCGCTGGCAACTCTTTGAGAAATGAGCAAGCTGTAGTTAATAACCCATGTTTTAGAAACACCACCTTACAAAGTTTACAATAAAGTGATAATGTGATTATGCAGCGGTATGTAGAGGTAGCCAGGAGCTATATACTGTAACTGTCTCTCATCAGGATAATTATTATTTATATATTTATTTTCTATCCATCAGAGGAACTCTGTTGTGTAACTTCTGACATTGGCCATAAAGACTCAGTAAAGAACTACACAGCTGCATACATATTGGTTACATTTGAGCATGGCTGGTTGCAACAAAGTACAAATCCTGTCCTTAGAACAGTGCTCACCCTATATAATGCATACATTGGGGGTTTGGACAGTGGGACTGGGTAAGGGACAAGATGGGGGTGGCCATGCTTCTCGTGGGTGTAGCCAACTAGCCATCCCCTGTTTGGAGATACCTGTATCACAGCGCGATGCAGTGTAACACCTCAGCCACCCCCCCCCCCCCCCCCCACACACACACACACACACACACACCCTCACACACCTACACAAAAAGGGACAAATGGGTAACTGCAAGTCTGTCCTGCCAAAATCTGGATGGTTGGAACTTGGGGGATAAGTTACTGCAGTACTGGCATTTTTTAATGGTACTCAAAGGTGCATACTGTAGTACCAGAATCTGTTTTTTGTATATCATTTTAAATTTGTTTAGCTGGTTCCAGAAACAGAGAAATGAAATAACTACAGAAATAAATGAATAAAAGAAGTGGACAATAAGGCCAGTATCCAATTAGCTGTGGCAATTTACCGCAGCTAATGGATTCGGCCAGGGCTATCTAAATAGCCCAGATGCGCAGCACTTATTGAGTATTATGCTTCGGGTGTCTCAGGCACCCTAAGCATAGTCTGTGATAAGCAGCCATCGGAGCCACGATAACACACGGGATCAGAAACTTATTTAAGACAAGAATGACCCGATTTGTAATTGAACCCCTTTTTCACGCACTACACTAACAATGCCAGGGAAATGGATCTTCTAAAGACTTGCCATTTGCTTACACTAAACTTCACTTCTGATGACTGGGATAGATTTTAATTAAATAATCACATAACTGAGTAAATAAAGACGAGGTTTAACTAAAATGTCATTGTTGTACTATGCACAACGTTTATTTTCAGTATTTCAGATACTTCCTTCCCTTGATGACAAAGTGCTGCAGTTGACTCTTTTCTTGCAGTATCTCAAGGCTTTTAATTGAATCTTGTTTAGAGAAACCTGATTTTTCTCCAGGCTGCAGTAATTAGATGAGTGTTTCTTTTGGCACAGGGTGATAGGAAATGCAGAGCATGCTTTTTAGTCAGTATCCTCAGAACAGAGGGGCTGATGTATTAACCTAAAGACAGCATAAGGAAGTGATAAACGAGTGATAAGTGCCAGGTGATAACGCACCAGCCAATCAGCTCCTAACTGTTGATTTACATATTGGAGCAGATTGGCTGGTGCGTTTATCACCTTGCACATATCACTGGTTTATCACTTCCTTATGCCTTCTCCAGGTTAATACATCTGCCCCAGAGTCCCCTATACACTATCAGGGAGATAGTTAACTAATTTGTGTTTCTTAGATGACTGGGGGAAATCACTAGCTTCTTAGGTTGGGAGAATTTGTATAAGTGCATTATTACTGTGTATAAAATGTAAGGAAAAGTCAATCCTTTATCTGGAAAGGTATTAGTAACTTAGTCAATGGTTTGTGGCAATTGTACCTCCCTAGGCATCTACTTAGTGGTGTTACTTATACACTGCTAATTAGCTGTAAAATACACTCGACTTTATGCAATGACTTTGGAGCATATTTAGTAAATAGCTATAAAATGGCTGGTTGTCACTGTTTATTGCAGCTACAGAAAACCTATCACTATGGCAGCTGCATCATACCGCTTAAAGCGCAATGGAATTTGCTGCACTTTATAAAAAACTGTTAATAAATAAGTACAGCATACAGTATGAGCATGAATGACCCAGACCCTCCAACACGACCCGCCCCACTAGGTACAAAATGCTCTGTTTCTGGACTTCCCTCTTAATTTATGATTTCCATCACCTGTGTTGAACTAGTTAAATGATAAGAAAGCTGTTTCTTCACAGGTGATTGCAATAATAAATTAAGAGGGAAGTCCAGAAACAGAGCATTTTGTACCTAGTGGGGCGGGTGATGTTGGAGGGTATGATGACCCAGCTTCTCACACTCTGTCCATGTTTTTTCCTCAAAGCATGGAGAATCCTGGACTATAGTAATAAATCTACTTCCACTTTCCTCGGGTTGGGGATGGAATCCTGGCAGCCGGGATCCCACAGGTCAGTATACCGACACCAGGATCCCATCCGTCAGAAAGCTTGCAGTGGTGCGAGCGCTATAAAGCCCTTTGCGGTCTCGATGTCTTGCTGCACTCGCCACAGGTTCTATTACCACTCTATGGGTGTCGTTGACACCCACAAGTGGGAATAGCCCTGGCGCAGCTGTCGACATGCTCAGCGGTAGGGATCCTGGCATCTGTATTCTGACCACCAGGATATTACCTACATCTCCTTTCCTCTTATCGCTGTAGTCATTTGAATATAGCAATAGCAACGACTACTGATTGAAAAATTGCTTTTTTATTTCAATGAAATAACACTTTTTCCTCACAGGATTTTTAGATGAGTATTTTGATTTATTTTTTATTATTTATAAAACATTTTTACATTTAAAAAAACATTTTTTTTACAGTTAGGAAGAGACTTGTAAGTTACAGTAGATTCCCCAGTTTCACTGTGCATGTGTGTCTCTACAATACTGGGTCACACATAAGATTACTCTTACTGGTTCCAACCAGTATCTCCAGGCAGCCAAGTATCACTTAACTGATCATGTGAAATACATGATAAATACTCAATCCTTCGTGTATTTGCAGCTCCATCATTATATTTTCTCCAACCCGGATACTTTGTAATATTTTATTTATTTCTTATGTACTAATACTTTTAGAATACAATTACAGTACTTATATGTGGACCTTATGCTCACTGATTCTGGTTTGGTGTGGATGAGGACACTGGAAGCGTGGCAACAGGATATTCCAGGCTTGACTAATCAGGAATTTTTCTTTAAACATTTCAAGTCTACCATGAAATTTCTACGACCGGCCACGTTAGAGGAAGTCTATATATTAAAAGAATCAATAAATCATATACTTCCCAGTCCTAGCGCAAACATATGGTAGAATGGGGTTTGTTGTGCACAAAGTTAAATTACTGTTGGAGAACCAGGACATATTAGTATAAGGTTAGCTTTTGTTAACAGCAGTTTCACCTTGACAGCTGGACTGAATCTGGATCAATCTAGCATTTGCAAAGTAGAGGCAACATCAACCATATCCTGTAATAGTTCTCACAGTCAGTGCTGCAAAGCTACTTATAATCTTAAAAACACTGGACATCTCTGGCCTCCCCTGGGTGCAATAAAGACTAGGTTGTTATACATATTTTATTTTGATAGAAGAACCACCCTCCTGTATCTTGAAACTTGTGTCCAAAAATTAAGTTTACACATAGAATCCTTAGTAGAAAGTTGAAACAGGCTGATATTATGAACATTTGTGAATTTACAGAATGGTGTCTGCGGAGTCAAATGTGGACTTCTTCCAGGTCATTGTCTATGTTACATGTTTGTTGTCACTTCACATTTTGGCCTCCTCTCCTGGCTTGTCCACTCTCTCCCGCACCTTTCCAAGACCAAGTATCTAGATAGATAATAAGCAGACGTCAGTGGTGTCCCTTGAGGGTTTGCAATGTATCTGGAATAACAGTAAACACATTTGTACTAACAAATGGCTTGTTCTTGTTTTTATAGTGTGGTTTTACACTATATATATATATATATATATATATACAATCTTGATCTTGCTAGCTAAACCATTGCCCTTCTCATAATTCTCACTATTTGGCTTTGATGAAGAAAGGGCGATATTCTACAGACTAACCACAATGTGTCATATTTTTGTATGATAAAAAGGATTTAAAAAGTAGCTGCAATAACAGATTTCCATTAGTAAGTAACAGTCCAGATTTAGGGCATAACACCAAATACATACTACTACTGCAACTAATCTGAGTGCAGTCACAGAATTCCGTAACGTACATTATAAAAACAGTTCGGTTGCTCGCCATTTTTAATACAATGAATTTAGTAAGTTAACACTTGACTGTCAAAGGACACCATCATGAATATGAACATCCAAATGACGGTGGTGTTCTCTGACCAAAACTTCTATTAAATAAAATAATTCAATTTAATTAACATTGATTAAAATCACAAAATTTCTTATGTTTAGTAAAAAATTTAAAAAGAAAGAAAAATACAAGAGATATACTGTGTATATATTTACTATATACAGTGTTCTACAGTTTACAGTATTTTACCAATCATATACCTGGCCTTAATGATTAGTAACATACCATAAAATACTGTATATGATCTGTAGTTTGTAGTTTATCAAAACTACTAGTTGATCCTGCTCTCTATTTAGTCTTGTTTTATGTAAATGTGTTTTGACAAATGGGTTCTTTCTGCTTTAAAACCGGGCATTAGAATATGAAGAATATGAAGAATTATAGTTGTCTCTTGGGCAGAGAATATTAATGGGCAGTTCTAATCCATACCCCAAGCATGCAATAGTTTCAATAGGTGTTCCAGTGAGTTTTGCCACGTACAACCATAGTAACTCAGTATTTATACAAGAACATAGCAACTTGGCATTCTGTTACTAACATTGTTTAGAGAAGGAAAAGAATGGAATTCTGAGGTAAAGAAATAGCCCTTTATATCCTGCTTATTAAATAAAAGGGCCATGATTAAACATATGTCCATTGCCTTTAGTGTGACAGATTTTAAGTCTGAACAGCTTATCGTAAAATAAATATATAAAGAAATGACTATGCTGTCACGGTGGAAAAGGTAAATCAACGTTGCACAGTTGACAGATTGGGAGTTTGTGATAGATAGCAACACGAGAAGTGAACTGTTTGGGTATGTATTTGCCTATTTATTATTCAGCAGCAATAATGCTGATTTTGTATAGCTGCCTATGGTGGTGATAAATAATCATTTATCTCTAAAGTTTACTAAAAAGAAAAATGTGCCACAGCCTCAGCTCCCTAATAATGCTGACTGGTGGCGGTAAGGGTGACCATAATGCTTCGCCAGTAATGCTGACTGGTGGCGGTAAGGGTGACCATAATGCTTCGCCAGTAATGCTGACTGGTGGCGGTAAGGGTGACCATAATGCTTCGCCAGTAATGCTGACTGGTGGCGGTAAGGGTGACCATAATGCTTCGCCAGTAATGCTGACTGGTGGCGGTAAGGGTGACCATAATGCTTCGCCAGTAATGCTGACTGGTGGCGGTAAGGTTGACTATAATGCTTCGCCAGTAATGCTGACTGGTGGCGGTAAGGGTGACCATAATGCTTCGCCAGCCAGTTCAGCATGTGCCTGTGCATGTGTTTAAAAAAAACAGCTTTCCACATGGTTTGCATGGGGAGCTTTCACTGGAGAAACTAGGCAGATAGTTTGTGCGGAGGGATCTTATAACACTTTAGTAGATAGGGACTCTCCACATCCTCCAGAGTAAAAATGAGAGAGGTTTAGCCTTATTCCATGCGCCATGGTCATCACGGGACTAATATTTGAATTGGTCTCCTCACTTCAGCAGCTGTAAAATGTTGTGCGATACAACTCACACTTAATCAAATCACCTCTAAGTAACTTTCTCATTAATGTAAGGGATCAATGGCAATCTTAATTTCACTGGTTTCTTCCCTATTATAACCTGCTGGATACATCAACTGTTCCTAGTATGTGCAATGAATACTCAGCTGAGAATGTATTATAGCTAAAAACACCTTTGCACAAATAGTAAGGAACACAACTGCAAAGTCCAAGACCTACAACTGTATTCAAAGCCATTATCGCTCTCAGCCCTCTACCTAGTTCAAGACATCTGTCTAAAATCAGACAGATCACTACGTACAATCTGTATAGCCTGAATTTCTGCCTACATGCCTATGACATGCACTCAGTACACTAAAGCTGGGTACACACTGGCCGATATATCAGCTTACACAGATTGACTGGTGCCTACAAACATTGCAAACCTTGAGCGATGGTGATCCAAGGCTGCGGCCCCAGAAGCGGCACTCGGATCCTCGCTAATGCATGAAGGACATGTCCATGCCCTACAGGAACCTCCTGCTGTCTTTGCATTTAAATTAAATCAAATTCCTAATTGCAACTCTTACAAATATGAATTAGGTTCTGAGTCCACAAATTATATCTTCAAGAAAGTGGTGCTGGGCCATTTTCCAAAAGTTCTGCGCATGCATAGTAGAGAAATCAGTGGGAATATGGTATGGATTCTGAAGATCTGCACATACAGATTGTATTGTTTCTTAATTTATTAATCTAATAAAATGTATATTGCAGAGATTTGGATGGAAGGATGGTGTAACTAGCTTGGTTTATCTGCGGACTGACAATGTTTGATGTATAAACAGGCCTAGGTATCCTGTGCATAATGCAGGAGGACCACCCGGAGTCCAGATTTACTGCTTACAATAGTATGAAAAACTATACATTGGTTCTTCTTTGCAGAACAATGTGATGTGTAGCCTTATCCAGAGCATGGTGTATATATCATTTTCAGTATATATACTGTATGGAGTATGGGTTATGTGTGATTATACGTAACATAACATATGAATATGTTGGTGAAAGGCAAAGATAGAATTTCCCTGTCACAATCATGTGCTTCCTATTGCCGTGACTTTCCAGGTGTTTGTGGTAAATGAAAGCTACCGTGGGCTCTGCATAACACTAGAGATGAGCGCCGGAAATTTTTCGGGTTTTGTGTTTTGGTTTTGGGTTCGGTTCCGCGGCCGTGTTTTGGGTTCGACCGCGTTTTGGCAAAACCTAACCGAATTTTTTTTGTCGGATTCGGGTGTGTTTTGGATTCGGGTGTTTTTTTCCCAAAAAACCTAAAAAACAGCTTAAATCATAGAATTTGGGGGTCATTTTGATCCCAAAGTATTATTAACCTCAAAAACCATCATTTCCACTCATTTTCAGTCTATTCTGAATACCTCACACCTCACAATATTATTTTTAGTCCTAAAATTTGCACCGAGGTCGCTGGATGACTAAGCTAAGCGACCCTAGTGGCCGACACAAACACCTGGCCCATCTAGGAGTGGCACTGCAGTGTCACGCAGGATGTCCCTTCCAAAAAACCCTCCCCAAACAGCACATGACGCAAAGAAAAAAAGAGGCGCAATGAGGTAGCTGTGTGAGTAAGATAAGCGACCCTAGTGGCCGACACAAACACCGGGCCCATCTAGGAGTGTCACTGCAGTGTCACGCAGGATGTCCCTTCCAAAAAACCCTCCCCAAACAGCACAGGACGCAAAGAAAAAAAGAGGCGCAATGAGGTAGCTGTGTGAGTAAGATAAGCGACCCTAGTGGCCGACACAAACACCGGGCCCATCTAGGAGTGGCACTGCAGTGTCACGCAGGATGTCCCTTCCAAAAAACCCTCCCCAAACAGCACATGACGCAAAGAAAAAAAGAGGCGCAATGAGGTAGCTGTGTGAGTAAGATAAGCGACCCTAGTGGCCGACACAAACACCGGGCCCATCTAGGAGTGGCACTGCAGTGTCACGCAGGATGTCCCTTCCAAAAAACCCTCCCCAAACAGCACATGACGCAAAGAAAAAAAGAGGCGCAATGAGGTAGCTGTGTGAGTAAGATAAGCGACCCTAGTGACCGACACAAACACCGGGCCCATCTAGGAGTGGCACTGCAGTGTCACGCAGGATGTCCCTTCCAAAAAACCCTCCCCAAACAGCACATGACGCAAAGAAAAAAAGAGGCGCAATGAGGTAGCTGTGTGAGTAAGATAAGCGACCCTAGTGGCCGACACAAACACCGGGCCCATCTAGGAGTGGCACTGCAGTGTCACGCAGGATGTCCCTTCCAAAAAACCCTCCCCAAACAGCACATGACGGAAAGAAAAAAAGAGGCGCAATGAGGTAGCTGTGTGAGTAAGATAAGCGACCCTAGTGGCCGACACAAACACCGGGCCCATCTAGGAGTGTCACTGCAGTGTCACGCAGGATGTCCCTTCCAAAAAACCCTCCCCAAACAGCACATGACGCAAAGAAAAAAAGAGGCGCAATGAGGTAGCTGTGTGAGTAAGATAAGCGACCCTAGTGGCCGACACAAACACCGGGCCCATCTAGGAGTGTCACTGCAGTGTCACGCAGGATGTCCCTTCCAAAAAACCCTCCCCAAACAGCACATGACGCAAAGAAAAAAAGAGGCGCAATGAGGTAGCTGTGTGAGTAAGATAAGCGACCCTAGTGGCCGACACAAACACCGGGCCCATCTAGGAGTGTCACTGCAGTGTCACGCAGGATGTCCCTTCCAAAAAACCCTCCCCAAACAGCACATGACGCAAAGAAAAAAATAGGCGCAATGAGGTAGCTGTGTGAGTAAGGTAAGCGACCCTAGTGGCCGACACAAACACCGGGCCCATCTAGGAGTGGCACTGCAGTGTCACGCAGGATGTCCCTTCCAAAAAACCCTCCCCAAACAGCACATGACGCAAAGAAAAATTAAAGAAAAAAGAGGTGCAAGATGGAATTGTCCTTGGGCCCTCCCACCCACCCTTATGTTGTATAAACAGGACATGCACACTTTAACCAACCCATCATTTCAGTGACAGGGTCTGCCACACGACTGTGACTGATATGACGGGTTGGTTTGGACCCCCACCAAAAAAGAAGCAATTAATCTCTCCTTGCACAAACTGGCTCTACAGAGGCAAGATGTCCACCTCATCATCATCCTCCGATATATCACCGTGTACATCCCCCTCCTCACAGATTATCAATTCGTCCCCACTGGAATCCACCATCTCAGCTCCCTGTGTACTTTGTGGAGGCAATTGCTGCTGGTCAATGTCTCCGCGGAGGAATTGATTATAATTAATTTTAATGAACATCATCTTCTCCACATTTTCTGGATGTAACCTCGTACGCCGATTGCTGACAAGGTGAGCGGCGGCACTAAACACTCTTTCGGAGTACACACTTGTGGGAGGGCAACTTAGGTAGAATAAAGCCAGTTTGTGCAAGGGCCTCCAAATTGCCTCTTTTTCCTGCCAGTATAAGTACGGACTGTGTGACGTGCCTACTTGGATGCGGTCACTCATATAATCCTCCACCATTCTTTCAATGTTGAGAGAATCATATGCAGTGACAGTAGACGACATGTCCGTAATCGTTGTCAGGTCCTTCAGTCCGGACCAGATGTCAGCATCAGCAGTCGCTCCAGACTGCCCTGCATCACCGCCAGCGGGTGGGCTCGGAATTCTGAGCCTTTTCCTCGCACCCCCAGTTGCGGGAGAATGTGAAGGAGGAGATGTTGACAGGTCGCGTTCCGCTTGACTTGACAATTTTCTCACCAGCAGGTCTTTCAACCCCAGCAGACTTGTGTCTGCCGGAAAGAGAGATCCAAGGTAGGCTTTAAATCTAGGATCGAGCACGGTGGCCAAAATGTAGTGCTCTGATTTCAACAGATTGACCACCCGTGAATCCTTGTTAAGCGAATTAAGGGCTCCATCCACAAGTCCCGCATGCCTAGCGGAATCGCTCCGTGTTAGCTCCTCCTTCAATGTCTCCAGCTTCTTCTGCAAAAGCCTGATGAGGGGAATGACCTGACTCAGGCTGGCAGTGTCTGAACTGACTTCACGTGTGGCAAGTTCAAAGGGCATCAGAACCTTGCACAACGTTGAAATCATTCTCCACTGCGCTTGAGACAGGTGCATTCCACCTCCTATATCGTGCTCAATTGTATAGGCTTGAATAGCCTTTTGCTGCTCCTCCAACCTCTGAAGCATATAGAGGGTTGAATTCCACCTCGTTACCACTTCTTGCTTCAGATGATGGCAGGGCAGGTTCAGTAGTTTTTGGTGGTGCTCCAGTCTTCTGTACGTGGTGCCTGTATGCCGAAAGTGTCCCGCAATTCTTCTGGCCACCGACAGCATCTCTTGCACGCCCCTGTCGTTTTTTTAAAAATTCTGCACCACCAAATTCAAGGTATGTGCAAAACATGGGACGTGCTGGAATTTGCCCATATTTAATGCACACACAATATTGCTGGCGTTGTCCGATGCCACAAATCCACAGGAGAGTCCAATTGGGGTAAGCCATTCCGCGATGATCTTCCTCAGTTGCCGTAAGAGGTTTTCAGCTGTGTGCGTATTCTGGAAACCGGTGATACAAAGCGTAGCCTGCCTAGGAAAGAGTTGGCGTTTGCGCGATGCTGCTACTGGTGCCGCCGCTGCTGTTCTTGCGGCGGGAGTCCATACATCTACCCAGTGGGCTGTCACAGTCATATAGTCCTGACCCTGCCCTGCTCCACTTGTCCACATGTCCGTGGTTAAGTGGACATTGGGTACAACTGCATTTTTTAGGACACTGGTGAGTCTTTTTCTGACGTCCGTGTACATTCTCGGTATCGCCTGCCTAGAGAAGTGGAACCTAGATGGTATTTGGTAACGGGGGCACACTGCCTCAATAAATTGTCTAGTTCCCTGTGAACTAACGGCGGATACCGGACGCACGTCTAACACCAACATAGTTGTCAAGGCCTCAGTTATCCGCTTTGCAGCAGGATGACTGCTGTGATATTTCATCTTCCTCGCAAAGGACTGTTGAACAGTCAATTGCTTACTGGAAGTAGTACAAGTGGGCTTACGACTTCCCCTCTGGGATGACCATCGACTCCCAGCAGCAACAACAGCAGCGCCAGCAGCAGTAGGCGTTACACGCAAGGATGCATCGGAGGAATCCCAGGCAGGAGAGGACTCGTCAGAATTGCCAGTGACATGGCCTGCAGGACTATTGGCATTCCTGGGGAAGGAGGAAATTGACACTGAGGGAGTTGGTGGGGTGGTTTGCGTGAGCTTGGTTACAAGAGGAAGGGATTTACTGGTCAGTGGACTGCTTCCGCTGTCGCCCAAAGTTTTTGAACTTGTCACTGACTTATTATGAATGCGCTGCAGGTGACGTATAAGGGAGGATGTTCCGAGGTGGTTAATGTCCTTACCCCTACTTATTACAGCTTGACAAAGGCAGCACACGGCTTGACACCTGTTGTCCGCATTTCTGTTGAAATACTTCCACACCGAAGAGCTGATTTTTTTGGTATTTTCACCAGGCATGTCAGTGGCCATATTCCTCCCACGGACAACAGGTGTCTCCCCGGGTGCCTGACTTAAACAAACCACCTCACCATCAGAATCCTCCTGGTCAATTTCCTCCCCAGCGCCAGCAACACCCATATCCTCCTCATCCTGGTGTACTTCAACACTGACATCTTCAATCTGACTATCAGGAACTGGACTGCGGGTGCTCCTTCCAGCACTTGCAGGGGGCGTGCAAATGGTGGAAGGCGCATGCTCTTCTTGTCCAGTGTTGGGAAGGTCAGGCATCGCAACCGACACAATTGGACTCTCCTTGTGGATTTGGGATTTCGAAGAACGCACAGTTCTTTGCGGTGCTTTTGCCAGCTTGAGTCTTTTCAGTTTTCTATCGAGAGGCTGAGTGCTTCCATCCTCATGTGAAGCTGAACCACTAGCCATGAACATAGGCCAGGGCCTCAGCCGTTCCTTGCCACTCCGTGTGGTAAATGGCATATTGGCAAGTTTACGCTTCTCCTCCGACAATTTTATTTTAGGTTTTGGAGTCCTTTTTTTACAGATATTTGGTGTTTTGGATTTGACATGCTCTGTACTATGACATTGGGCATCGGCCTTGGCAGACGACGTTGCTGGCATTTCATCGTCTCGGCCATGACTAGTGGCAGCAGCTTCAGCACGAGGTGGAAGTGGATCTTGATCTTTCCCTAATTTTGGAACCTCAACATTTTTGTTCTCCATATTTTAATAGGCACAACTAAAAGGCACCTCAGGTAAACAATGGAGATGGATGGATACTAGTATACAATTATGGATGGACTGCCGAGTGCCGACACAGAGGTAGCTACAGCCGTGGACTACCGTACTGTACTGTGTCTGCTGCTAATATAGACTGGTTGATAATGAGATGTAGTATGTATAAAGAAGAAAGAAAAAAAAAACCACGGGTAGGTGGTATACAATTATGGATGGACTGCCGAGTGCCGACACAGAGGTAGCTACAGCCGTGGACTACCGTACTGTACTGTGTCTGCTGCTAATATAGACTGGATGATAATGAGATGTAGTATGTATAAAGAAGAAAGAAAAAAAAAACCACGGGTAGGACTAGGTGGTATACAATTATGGATGGACTGCCGAGTGCCGACACAGAGGTAGCTACAGCCGTGGACTACCGTACTGTACTGTGTCTGCTGCTAATATAGACTGGATGATAATGAGATGTATTATGTATAAAGAAGAAAGAAAAGAAAAACCACGGGTAGGTGGTATACAATTATGGATGGACTGCCGAGTGCCGACACAGAGGTAGCTACAGCCGTGGACTACCGTACTGTACTGTGTCTGCTGCTAATATAGACTGGTTGATAATGAGATGTAGTATGTATAAAGAAGAAAGAAAAAAAAACACGGGTAGGTGGTATACAATTATGGATGGACTGCCGAGTGCCGACACAGAGGTAGCTACAGCCGTGGACTACCGTACTGTACTGTGTCTGCTACTAATATAGACTGGATGATAATGAGATGTAATATGTATAAAGAAGAAAGAAAAAAAAAACCACGGGTAGGTGGTATACAATTATGGATGGACTGCCGAGTGCCGACACAGAGGTAGCTACAGCCGTGAACTACCGTACTGTGTCTGCTGCTAATATAGACTGGTTGATAATGAGATGTAGTATGTATAAAGAAGAAAGAAAAAAAACCCACGGGTAGGTGGTATACAATTATGGATGGACTGCCGAGTGCCGACACAGAGGTAGCTACAGCCGTGGACTACCGTACTGTACTGTGTCTGCTGCTAATATAGACTGGATGATAATGAGATGTAGTATGTATAAAGAAGAAAGAAAAAAAAACCACGGGTAGGACTAGGTGGTATACAATTATGGATGGACTGCCGAGTGCCGACACAGAGGTAGCTACAGCCGTGGACTACCGTACTGTACTGTGTCTGCTGCTAATATAGACTGGATGATAATGAGATGTAGTATGTATAAAGAAGAAAGAAAAAAAAAACCACGGGTAGGTGGTATACAATTATGGATGGACTGCCGAGTGCCGACACAGAGGTAGCTACAGCCGTGGACTACCGTACTGTACTGTGTCTGCTGCTAATATAGACTGGATGATAATGAGATGTAGTATGTATAAAGAAGAAAGAAAAAAAAACCACGGGTAGGTGGTATACAATTATGGATGGACTGCCGAGTGCCGACACAGAGGTAGCTACAGCCGTGGACTACCATACTGTACTGTGTCTGCTGCTAATATAGACTGGATGATAATGAGATGTAGTATGTATAAAGAAGAAAGAAAAAAAAAAACCACGGGTAGGTGGTATACAATTATGGATGGACTGCCGAGTGCCGACACAGAGGTAGCTACAGCCGTGAACTACCGTACTGTGTCTGCTGCTAGTATAGACTGGATGATAAATAATGATATAAAAAATATATATATATATCACTACTGCAGCCGGACAGGTATATATTATATAATGACGGACCTGCTGGACACTGTCTGTCAGCAGAATGAGTTTTTTAATTTTTATAGAATAAAAAAACACCACACAAGTCACACGACGAGTGTACTTTTTCAGGCAGACATTCAATCACAATATACTATACTGGTGGTCAGTGTGGTCAGGTCACTGGTCACAGTGGTCAGTGGTCAGTCACACTGGCAGTGGCACTCTGGCAGCAAAAGTGTGCACTGTTTAATATGTACTCCTGGCTCCTGCTATAACCTATAACTGCTCCCCAGTCTCCCCCACAATTAAGCTGTGTGAGCACAGTCAGATATTATACATAGATGATGCAGCACACTGGGCTGAGCACAGATATGGTATGTGAGTGTGACTGAGTCACTGTGTATCGTTTTTTTCAGGCAGAGAACAAGAACAGAACGGATTATTAAATAATAATAAATTATAAAACTGCACTGGTGGTCAGGTCACTGGTCATCAGTCACTAGTATAACTCCTCCTAAGCTCCAGTAAGTAAATGAAGTGTCTCACTCTCACTCTCCTATCTATTTTAATTTCTAAACGGAGAGGACGCCAGCCACGTCCTCTCCCTATCAATCTCAATGCACGTGTGAAAATGGCCGCGACGCGCGGCTCCTTATATAGAATCCGAGTCTCGCGATAGAATCCGAGCCTCGCGAGAATCCGACAGCGTGATGATGACGTTCGGGCGCGCTCGGGTTAACCGAGCAAGGCGGGAAGATCCGAGTCGCTCGGACCCGTGTAAAAAAACATGAAGTTCGGGCGGGTTCGGATTCAGAGAAACCGAACCCGCTCATCTCTACATAACACTCACAGTGGTCCTTCACTTCACATATTGTTTTCTGCCTGAATACTTCTAATTCTTGAATACCCGCTATAGCCTCAAACTACATCTTATATCTTATATTATCTCATTAATCAAAAACACAATAACATATGTTTAAACAAAATTCTCTGCTTTTAAATAAGAATATAACAAACGTAGGATTTAGTTAGGATTAAGCTGAATTCTAAGGATCGTCAGGTGAGTCGAGAAGCGGAGTGTGGGTACTGATTACCTAGGGCCAGGCCAGTAGGAGGGGCCTGGCAGGGGCCCAGACAGCTGCTTTAAAATACTACCCCTTTGCATAGTGTTTTACAGTGACCTTTTTTACAGTGGGAGCGTGGCTATGCCTTTCCCAATTTGGCCATGCGCCCTCAGTGCCCAGGGGATGCGGTCAAGATCCCGCCGGACGGAATCCAGGCGGTCGAAATACCGACACCGGGATCTTTACTGGCACAATCCCGACATATTCTCCCTCTGTGGGTGTCCACAACACCCATAGAGGGAGAATACATTTGTGTGCCCGCAGCGTGGCGAGCATAGCGAGCCCGCAAGGGGCAGCGTTGCGTTCGCTCCCCTGTCGGGAATGTGCCGATCGGGATTCCGGTGTCTGTATTTCAACCGCCGGGATCCTGTCCAGCGGGATTTCGTACTGATCCCGTGCCCAGGCCTCATGGGTGATCGTTATTATGACGGTCCTACGGATTGCCAAACTTTTGGGATTACATTGACTATTCAAAATGTCAGTTCTGTTTTAGATCTAAAAACAAATTAGTCTATTAAGGTACAAAGTAGATTTACCAATCTGCAGTGAATATAAGGCTGATTTTATATCAATACTGAGCCCTTTAAAATTGCTTTGATTTTTCTCTAGTGTAAAAGACCTTTAAGACAAATTGATTACGTTTGATGCCATTATTAACATTTTGTGAAATGCCTCATAAAATATTTGTGCACCACATCCAAGAATATTACATCAGGCTGGATTTTATTGAGTTGCCCAATAGGCCTCAATGGTCACCTAAACCTCATCCAAATCAAATAAAACCAAATCAATCACATTTCATCCTGAAATCAGAGCTTTCAGTTCAGCAATGTCCTAGTGAAATTGTAAATGATTGTGGCAGTTTGTCATCACTAGTGATTTGTACTCAGTTCTAATTTATGATCTATCTGCTATTAGTATTAGATGGGTTAAAGTACTGCGATTGCTGGATGCATTCACAATGATTCAAGAAAGGCTTGGCTCAGAATATTTCCACCTACACTATCCAACTTTTTTTTTTTAATATATATGTATTTTTTGGAACTTAAAAAAAAGAAATACATTATGTTAGTCCTAGAGAAAGTATTGAGCTGCAGCTGAACCAACAACCTGGTCTGAAACCCTAGGGATCTTTTTTATCCTTACAAACCTTATGTACTTTTTCCACTGACATTGACCTTGGGAGTTCCTAGTTATGGAGTTAGGTATTTCTACACGTTTTGTACTCATCTTAATATTCCCTTTAACTATTTCTTTGCCAAAGGTCAAGCTGACTCTTTACACCTCCGGCATCTGAGACAATTTTTTAATTTTCTTATTTATACACCAACAAAATCAGACTTATATACTGTAAGGGATATATTTATTGAGTGGAGTGTTGTCAAGGGGGGTGATTCAGACCTGATCGTAGATATGCAAAATTTAGCACATCTACGATCAGTTTCACTGATGTGCAGGGTGACGCCCAGCACAGGGCTAGTCTGCCCCGCATGTCAGGCTTTCGCACCCGCCAAGTAGCACCCAACCTATGCAGCCTAGCTGTGCTGGTAGGCGGCTACCCGTCGTGTTCTGGGTCGCAGCAGTTGTGTGTGACGTCACGCAGCCACCGTGGCCCACCCCCGCAATGGTCCAGAATGCCTGCGAGCCCCATTCCGCCAAGAACCGGCTCTGCCTGTCAATCAATCGCACCAGTGAGTTGCTTTTAGGGCCCAATTCAGACCCGATCGCTGCAGCAGCAGCAATAACAGTCTGAAGCCCTTTGTGGAGTGCGCGTGCATAGTGGGTGCACTGCGTGTGCACACCCCGTGAGGCCCAGTGAGATGCTTAAAGCATCCCAGGGCTGCAATCACCTCAGGCAGAGGCGGTCGCAGGGCAGGAGGTGGAGTAACAAAGCAGGCGTGCCCAGACCACTGTGGGGGTAGCCCGCTGCGGCTACGTGATGACACACGCAGTGGCTGCGACCCAGGACATGGCAGGTAGCCGCCTGCCAGCGCAGCTAGGCTGCACAGGTAGGGAGCTATCTGGCGGGTTCGAAAGCATCGCCACCGTGCGATGCTTTTCCACCCGTGCGGGGTGTCAGTGTAACTGATTGTAGATGTGCACGCACTCCTCAAAAGCCTTCAGAGTACAGTCGCTGCCTTTGCAGCGATCGCCTGTGAATCACCCCCAAAGCCTGCAATTTTATACTGTTTTTCCCTTGGGATTCATAACAATAGTACTAAATACAATAGTTTTGCATTCAGTATCATTGCTGTTTAAATCCCGTGGGCAAAACCGCCAAAAACCTGCTGCTTAGTAATTATAGCATTAAATTCTTTGCAGCCTCTCCCCTTTTCAATTAACCAAGCAGCTGTTGAAAGACGACATGTTATATAAAAGCCAAAATTTATATCCATGAGTTTGTACTCCACACAAAGCTCCTGCAAATGTTAATTAATAAAAGTTTCTATGCTTGCAATGACTGGCGGGATGCATCGCATGCAAAATGTGATCTGTCATGCATCCCGTCCTGTATCTGTTATGTTGAAGTATATGCCTCTTTGTTGAAGCATCAAATATGCAAGGAAGATTGTTGGATAGATGGGTCCATAACTAGGCATGGGCAAGAGGTGCCACCACCCAGGGTATGGGTCTGAAAGGGCAGCACCTAAGGAATGGCACCTGCATTTGGCATGCAGTCTGCCAGGAATGTCACTATGCAGCCTAGAAAGTCGATGCCTAGAGCATCCTTAGGACTCTCTGGTAGCTGATTTTCTCAGTGGTCCTGGCTCCCCAGCCAGAGAATAGACTCTACGAAGACCTATACATGTAGGCTTCATAACATAGAGTACAGTTTAACAACAAGAACATGTAGGAATGTGCACTTGGATCATAAAGAGGAATTGTACAGTGATAGTATAAGACAAGGTGCTCCCTACTGTAACACCAGTATAGCTTCTCAAGTAACACTTAGACTACAGCTTAGTTTGTGTCTTTGCCCAAGTAGATTCTTTGTACCATTTAACCTAGCCATATGTTACATTTGTATTTAGATGTCCATTCCTAGTCTATAGCTTTTCTGCCTGCTGACATTTCAATAAATATCCAGGTGTTGTTGCTGCGCATTTACTTTATTTGTTCGTAAGTTGTGCTATAGTCAACATGTTAGCTTTCTTTTCTAAAACATGAGATAATTCCATCCACGGATGTGGGTTCCAGTATACTATTTCACTTGCCTTGTATGAGAGACATACAGGTGGTTTAACCTTGTTGAATGCCCTACTTTGTTCTTGATTGTGTGCTCTCATCCATGGTGCCTGACCTCACACTGAACTCAATAATTTATTCAGAAGACGGTGGTCTATTTAGTGTTGGATTTCTCCTCTATACCTAAGTTTAACAAGACCATCACATCAACCCTTATGGCGTCAACAAATGTTACACTGTTGCTGACAATAACTGTCCGTGTTGCTTCTTGTGTCCAGGATTCTGCCTCCTTTAGAAAGCTCACTATATCCACCAAGAATCCCTTCCTGCATGGTATAGTTGCTTGCTGTATTATTTTGCCAGGATAATATTTTATTAACAATTACATATAGCAATCTGGTGTTGGAAATATAACATAAAATAAAGACTCATCCAAGACTAGTTGTCTAGTTGATGGTGCAGAGAACAATATGTTGTCTTAAACTCTTCAGGAATTTAGCAGATGCTTTGCACTCAGGTTCTCATCATGTCAAATTTCATGAGGAGTTTTATCTGCTCTGGAGCATAACTATTTTGCAAGTAAGTATCTGTTATTGGAGTTTTAGCCAAGTATTTTTAAGACAATCTGGAGTATTAGCATGCGTCTAATCGTTTCTATCAGAGTTCTTTTCCTTTCAGCTGCCCAATTTTATTCTGTTATACTGTATATGTGGGGTCATTCCGAGTTGTTCGCTCATTGCAGATTTTCGCTATATTGCGATTAGTCGCTTACTGCGCATGCGCAAGATTCGCAGAGCGCATGCGCTTAGTTATTTTACACAAAAGTTAGGTATTTTACTCACGGCATAACGAGGTGTTTTCATCGTTCTGGTGATCGTACTGTGATTGACAGGAAGTGGGTGTTTCTGGGCGGAAACTTGACGTTTTCTGGGCGTGTGCGAAAAAACACTGGCGTTTCTGGGAAAAACGCAGGAGTGTCTGAAGAAACGGGGGAGTGTCTGGACGAACGCTGGGTGTGTTTGTGACGTCAAACCAGGAACGAAACTGACTGAACTGATCGCAATGGCTGAGTAAGTCTCGAGCTACTCAGAAACTGCTAAGAAATTTCTATTCGCAATTCTGCTAATCTTTCGTTCGCAATTCTGCTATGCTAAGATACACTCCCAGAGGGCGGCGGCTTAGCGTGTGCAATGCTGCTAAAAGCAGCTAGCGAGCGATCAACTCGTAATGACCCCCATGGTCTTTTGATGATTTATGCGGTGTTGTATTAAGAAGGTCTCTATTTCTCTAACACTTCTGTATGTTTGTAAATCCACGTCCATTTTATTTATCATTGTTATATAGTCCTATAATTTGTTCAATACTTCATGTTTGTTCTTCATTAGATCAGTGACTTCATTATAGAAGTATATGTTGAGTAGTGTCTGTAAAAGTCACTATACATCTGCTGTCTCCTAGTAGACAATTTCAAGTCTCACTTTTGCAGTACTTGTATGTTTTCTAGGATCTGTACCCTAGTTGTCTGTGTCATATATGAAAGTAATTATGATGTCTGTGTGTGCTTAGTCTCATCTGTTCCTATGCGGTTTTGAGACGATGCAGGTGTTCATCCACAGACAGAATTGTACTGTATTTCTTTGAGCCTCATACCTGGTTCATCTGTTTCAAGTATATAAAGTATACATTCCATTACCACATGAATCAAGTATATAAAGTATACATTTCACTACCACATGAATTACTACCATCTCCCTGCCTCCTTAAGTATTATTTTTTTTAAATAATTTCTACTGATAATAATTAGAGATGAGCGGATTTGGTTTTACTCGGATTTACTCGGTTCTCAAAACGGCATCTGATTGGCTATCCAAAACACGTGACATCCGTGAGCCAATAAGATGCCGTTTTGAGAAAAAAGTAAATCCGAGTAAAACCGAATCCGCTCATCTCTAATAATGATCTGAGATAAGTACCTATTATTTGAATCTTGAAACATGGGCATGTCCAAGTACATGGGTATTGTTCTAACAGCTGCTGTCCATTTTCTTTTCTTTTTGATTTGTTTACTTTACCCTTTGAAATACAGTGATTGTTTACTCTCATATTCTTTCAGATTTCATAGGAAGAGTGCTTGTAGTTTAACATAGAAACATAGAATTTGTCGGCAGATAAGAACCACTTGGCCCATCTAGTCTGCCCCTTTTTTTTTTTATATATTATTTTTATCTCTAACCTTATTTGATCCTTATTTCTTTGTAAGGATATCCTTATGTCTATCCCATGCATGTTTAAATTGCTCTACTGTCTTAGCCTCTACCACCTCTGATGGGAGGCTATTCCACTTGTCCACTACCCTTTCTGTGAAATAATTTTTCCGCAAATTTCCCCTGAACCTCCCCCCCTCCAGTCTCAGTGCATGTCCTCGTGTCCTATTGCTTCTCTTCATTTGGAGAATGTTTCCCTCCTGGACTTTGTTAAAACCCTTGATATATTTGAAAGTTTCTATCATGTCCCCCCTTTCCCTTCTCTGCTCCAAACTATACATATTGAGATTTCTTAGTCTTTCTGGGTATGTTTTGTGATGTAGGCCATGCACCATTTTAGTTGCCCTCCTTTGTACAGTTTCTAATGTATTAATATCCTTTTGAAGATATTGCCTCCAGAACTGAATACAGTATTCTAGATGAGGCCGTACCAATGACCTATACAGTGGCATTATTACTTCTTTCTTTCTGCTGCTGATTCCTCTCCCAATGCAGCCAAGCATCTGACTAGCCTTCCTCATTGCCTAGTTACATTGCTTACCTGCCTTTAAGTCATCTGAAATAGTGACTCCTAGATCCCTTTCCTCCTCAGTAGTTTCCAGTATAGTGCCATTAATACTGTATTTAGCTTTAGGATTTTTGAGACCCGAGTGCATGATTTTGCATTTTTTGGCATTAAACTGTAATTGCCAGACTCTTGACCATTCCTCTAGTCTACCTAGATCCTCAATCATTTGTTTTACCCCACCTGGTGTGTCTACCCTGTTGCATACCTTTGTGTCATCTGCAAAAAGGCATACTTTCCCTTTAATGGGGGTTTTTGTGTCTGGACCCATAACCTGTTGCAGAATATGGTTCTTAGTTACAAGCATCAAGCACAAAGGGAAGCTTGTGGGATAAACATTACTGTGACCAGTACATATAGGTGTCATAAAATTATAGAGAGGATTAATAAAGAAGTAAGGAGGGAGGAATGATAAACAGGAAGGTACAGAAGAGTACACTTGAACATTAAAATGAAACTGCGAGGGTAATTCAGTGAGTAAGGTAACAAGACCTCTCAGGTGAGTAAGACCTTTCAAATCATGTCACGGAAACAGGATTGGTGCACTGCCTGTGGTGGACATGCTTGGTTGGTTGGATCGCTGCTCATCTTGAACGTCTATCTTGTCATTATCAGAAGCAGTGCACCAAGCCTGCTTCCGTGACATGACATTATCCCCATAAATATCAACTGCTGATGTGTCCTGTAGATGCAGAAATGTGATAACATTACGCACCTCAGTGTTTGACCATGTTTTCCGCCAGCGCTGCCATCTTGCCCTGATGTTGGGACAGTATGACTGATATTAGGCGCATGTAGGGAAGCAATAGTCTGCCTGCTCTGGAAATAGAGAACACGTGAGAGGTCTTGTTACCTTACTTATTGAACCATCTTTGTGTACAGTGATAGCTTCATCACCACTGACTGTCCCTCCAGCTATTATTATATGCCAACAAGTTACTGGAGGAATCAATGTCATTTTTATTTTTGGGATGTGTGGATTTAGGTATGATGGGGTGCAACAATTGAATCTGGGCTTGTTATCAGCTCCAATAGTTTCCAGACAGTTTGTGTTCTGAGCAATGCACTCTTGGTTCCCTTTTTGCTCCTCTTGAGCAAAATAAATATTTGTAAATAGAAAACAAATATAAAACATAAGCAATTCTGTGTACCCTATGGTGAAATGTTCTCAGGCTCGCACAGCATCATAAAATTCCACATTAACATGAAAAGCATCAAATCTGTGTTGGTTTAGTCATTACATGAAAAATACAAATCAGCCCACCGCATAAACAAACAGCTGTTACATTCATGTATTGTATTACAAAGGAAAATTTAATCAAACCATGATTTCTAAAGGATCTGTCTCACTCATAATAAGCCAAAAAAACCTTTTAAATAGATCATCAGTTTAATTGGTTTCTTAGGAAAGTATCTACTCTATTCGTAACAGTTTTATTACTTTGTTGCTTGTGAAAATGAATGTGTTGCTTTTAACATAGAATATTTGATGTCTGTGAACCAGCTTTTTCATTGAATCTGTAATTGGGTAAATGTGTGCTGATCTAGGATATGTTAGCTAGGAGACTGTAAGTCAATAACTAAGTTGAACTGAACTGAAATTTCTACATCTATTTACTATGTTACATTTTGTAATAGTGATAAGATGGACATTTAATTAGTTATTTGCAACAAAAAAAAGTGTTTAGCTGCACACTATCTACTTAACTATTCAAATACACCCAAAGGACAAAAGTCAATACATTACATTATTTAAATGACATAGATTTGCATTTGGGACATCTTTAGCAGCATATATCTATTCTGGGATTTGTAAGTAATAGAAGACATATGCAATATTTTTGAAAATATTATGTCAGCTATTCTGATACGCAGAGCCGGCCCTAACCAATATGATGCCCTAGGCAAGATTTTGGCTGTTGCCCCCTAGCACCACCGCTAGTTCCACCACTGACCCTGCACCGCTTTCCCAGCACCATCATCCCTCACCCATAGCAGTCCTTACTTTGGTGTTACCCCTATATGGGTACAGTGCGCACATTCAGCGCACAGCCCAAAAAGGGGAGTGTTTTTGCTGGCAAGGGGCATGGCCATACAATAGTACCCCCAATTCAAATTACACCACAAAGTAGTGCAACTTTATTCACATTCTATCATGCGATAGTGTCCATAATTCACGTTACATCACACAGTAGTACCACTTTACCTTATATACATTACTCCTCACAGTAGTGCCCCTTATTCACATTACACCACACTGAATTGCTCCTTATTCACATTACACCACACCATATTGCTCCTTATTCACATTACACCACACCATATTGCTCTTTATTCACATTAGACCACACAGTAGTGCCCTTTCTATACATAACGTATACACAGTAGAGCACCTTATACACATAATGCCACATATAATTAATGCATTTATACACATAATACCACACAGTAATGCCCCTTACACATATGACACACATTATTAATGTCCCTATAAACATAATGCCCCTTACACATATGCCGTACATTATTACACATAATGACACACATAATGTCCCTTACACATATGCTGCACATTATTAGTGCCCTTATACACATACTAACACACATAGTACCCCTTACATACGTATAATGCCCCTTACACATCTGTCGAACACTACTGCACAACCAACCCACTCACACACAGCACTCACACAGCGACTAACACTGTGACCTCTGCTTGGATACAGATGTGTCCTTATACATCTTGCCTCAATGTGCCATGCAGCAGGAGATGCCTGGCGTGAGTCAGCTGGCAGCTCTGCTAACGTCGGGCGCCTTTCTTTTATGAAAATGCATCTGATTTGCATTACTATGTGACTAGGATGCACAAGCAGCTTCTGCTGATTAAAATGATATGCAGCATGCCTATGTACTGTGTGCGACTTTGGCTGTATCTGTATACAAAATGCTACACACAGAATATATTCATGCTGCGTATCATTTGACCATGTGACCATGTTGACCTAGAAACCAGTAATGATGGTGTAATGGTTAGCATTACTGCCTCACAGCACTGAATTCATGAGTTTGATTCCTACCATGGCCCTAACTGTGTGGAGTTTGTATATTCTCCCCGTACTTTCGTGGGTTTCCTCTGGGTACTCCGGTTTCCTCCCACAATCCAAAAATATACTAGTAGGTTAATTAGCTCCCAACAGAAATAAACCTAGTGAATGTGTGTGCGTGTACATGTGGTAGGGAATCTAGATTGTAAACTCCACTGGGGCAGGGACTGATGTGAATGGCCAAATATTCTCTGTAAAGCACTGCGGAATATGTATATCTATATAAATAACTGGTAATATATAATAAATAAATAATAGTGTGGTCAACCTAGAGACTGGATACCCACATGGGTGACTAGTTCACTATCAGGAGCACTGTATTTTGTGTCTGAAATAGTGATGAGCGGGTTCGGTTCGTCGGAATCCGAACCCCCCCGAACTTCACCCATTTTACACGGTTCCGAGGCAGATTCGAATCTTCCCGCCTTGCTCGGTTAACCCGAGCGCGCCCGAATGTCATCATCCCGCTGTCGGATTCTCGCAAGATTCGGATTCTATATAAGGAGCCGCGCGTCGCCGCCATTTTTCACTCGTGCATTGGAAATGATAGTGAGAGGACGTGGCTGGCGTCCTCTCAGTTTTATTCAGGTGGTTGCAAATATCTGTGCTCACTGCTTTATTGTGGGGACTGGGGACCAGCAGTATTATATAGGAGGAGTACAGTGCAGAGTTTTGCTGACCAGTGACCACCAGTATTATACGTTCTCTGCCTGAAAAACGCTCCATATCTGTGCTCAGTGTGCTGCATATATCTGTGCTCACACTGCTTTATTGTGGGGACTGGGGACCACCAGTATTATATAGGAGGAGTACAGTGCAGAGTTTTGCTGACCAGTGACCATCAGTATTATACGTTCTCTGCCTGAAAAACGCTCCATATCTGTGCTCAGTGTGTTGCATATATCTGTGCTCACACTGCTTTATTGTGGGGACTGGGGACCAGCAGTATTATATAGGAGGAGTACAGTGCAGAGTTTTGCTGACCAGTGACCACCAGTATTATACGTTCTCTGCCTGAAAAACGCTCCATATCTGTGCTCAGTGTGCTGCATATATCTGTGCTCACACTGCTTTATTGTGGGGACTGGGGACCACCAGTATTATATAGGAGGAGTACAGTGCAGAGTTTTGCTGACCAGTGACCAGTGACCACCAGTATTATACGTTCTCTGCCTGAAAAACGCTCCATATCTGTGCTGCATTGTAGTATATAGTAGGAGTACAGTGCATAATTTTGCTGACCAGGATGGGCCAGGTGTTTGTGTCGGCCACTTGGGTCGCTTAGCTTAGTCACACAGCTACCTCATTGCGCCTCTTTTTTTCTTTGCATCATGTGCTGTTTGGGGACTATTTTTTTTGAAGTGCCATCCTGTCTGACACTGCAGTGCCACTCCTAGATGGGCCAGGTGTTTGTGTCGGACACTTGGGTCGCTTAGCTTAGTCATCCAGCGACCTTGGTGCAAATTTTAGGACTAAAAATAATATTGTGAGGTGTGAGGTGTTCAGAATAAACTGGAAATGAGTGGAAATTATGGTTGTTGAGGTTAATAATACTATGGGATCAAAATGACCCCCAAATTCTATGATTTAAGCTGTTTTTGAGGGGTTTTTGTAAAAAAAACACCCGAATCCAAAACACACCCGAATCCGACAAAAATTTTTCAGGGAGGTTTTGCCAAAACGCGTCCGAATCCAAAACACGGCCGCGGAACCGAATCCAAAACCAAAACACAAAACCCGAAAAATGTCCGGTGCACATCACTAGTCTGAAACAAAGACTTTGGAGAGTTGAAGTTGTAGATGAAATGCCACTGTGCCAGGATTACAACTTGAACATTTTGTAAGATAGAATGCTCCCTTGCATGTCCTTTTACAATATGGCCTATAGAAATAGACAGAGTTGTACATTGTATAATTTGTATGACTTAACATGTTCACTGTTTCTCAGGATGGGGCAGAGAGTTATCCATGCTAACTTGCTTACATATATGGAAAGTATAAACAATCACACATTTCAACTCCTTTGGAAATTACATCACAAGTAAACAGACATTGGCATATATTGATATCCAGTAATGTGTTTACTCAATATGTAGTCTTATGATGCATCAATTACACATTTTAGATTTTGGCCACATCCTAAACCCTCTAAAAAAAAAAAAACCTTCAAACTGTCTACTTATTATTGCTTTTTAAGGGCCTAACTCAGACCTGATTGCAACAGCAAAATTTTTCTCTAATGGGCAAAACCATTTGCACTTCAGGGGGGACAGATATAACATGTGCAGAGAGAGTTAGATTTGGGTGGTGTGTGTTCAAACTGAAATCTAAATTGCAGTTTAAAAATAAAGCAGGCAGTAATTACTCCCCCTCCCCCGCAGTGCACATGGCTTTGCCCATGAGAGAAAGATTACGCTTCTGCGATCAGGTCTGAATTAGGCCCTAAGTATATTGCCAGCTATTAGGAACATGTACTACAAATGCATTACTGGTAGATGATTATTATTATTATTATTATTATTATTATTATTATCCTTTATTTATATGGCGCCACAAGGGTTCCGCAGCGCCCAATTACAGAGTACATGAATAATCAAACAGGAAAACAGTAACTTACAGTTGATGACAGTATAGGACAAGTACAGGGTAAATACACATAGTTACATCAGCAGATGACACTGGAATAAGTATCAGGTGGCAGAAGACTGCTGGAGTTGATGCAGTTGAAGATTATTAAAGTAAGAAAGGATAAGCACATGAGGGAAGAGGGCCCTGCTCGTGAGAGCTTACATTCTAAAGGGGAGGGGTAGACAGACAGGGGTGACACAGATGGGGTACATGGAGAGTGTAGAACAGAGGGTTAGGATGAGATTTGGCTGGGTTTGGTGAAGAAGTGGGTCTTGAGAGCCCGTTTGAAGTTTTGTAGAGAGGTGGAGAGTCTGAGGGGGAGAGGTAGGGAATTCCAGAGAAGTGGTGCAGCACGTGAAAAATCTTGGAGGTAGGAGTGGGAGGAGGTGATCCGTAGGCAGGAAAGTCGTTGTGCATTAGCAGAGCGAAGAGGACGTGTGGGAATGTAAAGGGAGATAAGATCAGAGATGTAGATGGGAGAGGAGTGGGTGAGGGCTTTGTAAGCGAGTGTGAGAAGCTTGAAATGGATTCTGAAAGGGAAGGGGAGCCAGTGAAGGTCTAGTAAGAGAGGAGAGGTAGACGTAGTGCGTTTGGTGAGGAAAATGAGCCGGGCAGCAGCATTGAGGATAGATTGGAGTGGAGAGAGGTGTTTGTCAGGAATGCCAGTCAGGAGGAGATTACAGTAATCCAGTCTGGAGATGACCAGTGAGTGGATAAGAGTCTTAGTAGCATCCTGGGTCAGAAAGGGTCTGATCCTGGAAATATTTTTTAGATGAAAACGGCAGGTTTGTGAGAGGTGCTGAATGTGTGGTTTGAAGGAGAGGGAGGAGTCAAGGATTACTCCAAGACAGCGCACTTGGGGGCTAGAGGAGATAGTAGTGCCATCAATAGATAATGAGATTGTAGGAGGTGAGGTTATGCGGGAGGGAGGAAAGATGATCAGCTCGGTCTTAGACATGTTAAGTTTAAGAAAGCGCTGGGACATCCAGGAAGAGGTAGCAGAGAGACAGTTGGAGATACGAGTGAGGAGAGCAGGGGAGAGGTCTGGACAGTGCCAGATTAAGGTCCACATGGGCCTGGAGCTGAAATGTATGAAGGGCCTATTGTGTGACTTGGCAGGAGGTGTGACAAGCACGGTGGTGGGGGTGGTCTAAATAGGGGGTGTGGCCTGTGCCATGGGTGTGCTATCTCTATGGAGGTCATAGCTAGTGCCTACCTGCAACCATTTAATAGAGGAGCAGAACAACAGACCCATACACAGTGGTCGTCGAAGTGGGGGTATGGGAAATGAAACAGGATTATTGCTGTGTGTGCCTAAAAAGGGGGCATGGCCACTGAAAAGGAGTGTGTCCTTAAAAGTATATGCATTAGTGTGCCCCCTCCCCTCCTAGTCTGTATATGCATTAGTGTGGGTAGAATCTATTTCCCCAGCGCCTTAAGGACCCAGATGTGACATCAGCTGTGGGTGGGAGTTGTCTTATGCCATTACAGCACTTTAATTTTTTCTCCAATCTAGGTTTGTTGTAAGTTACTTTCTTGGGGAAGGGGGGGAGGGGGGGGGGTTACTTTGGCTCCATTGTACCTTCACGGGCTTGCTTAACTCGCCACACTTTGGGTCCGGAGTCTCACTTCACTCGGCACAGGTGACATTGACCCAGTGTATTATGGTAGATTTCCTTTCAGCAAAGGGGATCTATGCGCTACCAATTAATGTGCCTCCCCTCCCCTCTTAGTCTGTATATGCATCAGTGTGCCCCCTCCTAATCTGTATATGCGTCAGTTTGCCCCCGCTCCCCTCCTAGTCTGTTATGTGTATTAGTGTGCCGCCTCCCCTCCTAGTCTGTATATGTGTCAGTGTGCCCCCCACCCTCCTTACTCCTCCTAGTCTGTATAGGCTGTAGTCAGGGCTGGTTCTAGACCATGTGGCTCCCAGGGCGAACGTTTCCTTTGGTGACCCCCTCTCCCCATTGAAAAAAGGGATAATGCACGGCACGCCTAAGGCGTGTGTAAAATATATTGGGGCGTGGCTTCACCGAAAGAGGCGTGGCCACATAATTGTACCAATTCACATTACACCGCACAATAGTGTCTATCAGTCACATTACACCACACAGTAGTACCCCTTATATATGCCAGGTACAGCCCCTTATACACATTGTGCTAGGTAGAGCCCCTTTTTATACACATTGCGACAGGTAGCCCCTTATATAGACTGCAACAGGTAGCCCCTTATGTACATTTCGACAGGTAGCCCCTTATATACATTGCACCAAGAACCCCCTTTTTTATACACTGAAAAAGGTAGCCTCTTTTATACATTCTGGACAAAATGAAAAAGATAGTATTTTCTGAAAGCGCAGTGATGAGGACAATGCTGCCTCATCACTTGAGAAAGGTCATTATTGTTTTTAATTGTTTCAAATATTTTTTTCTGCAATAAATGTCACGTCTGTGTTTTATAAATATACACAGTGGTTATTTCTTAGCACTATTAAGTGTATAAATATGTCTATGAGGATTATGCGCCAGGGACCCTGTATTACCATTTGTTCCATATTCTTTTATACATTCTGACAGGTAGCCCTGAAAGAGAGAGAGAAAAATGAGAGAGAGAGAGGGGATCGAGAGAGAGAGAGAGAGAGAGGGGGGGGGGATCGAGAGAGAGAGAGAGAGAGAGGGGGGGGGGATCGAGAGAGAGAGAGGGGGGGATCGAGAGAGAGAGAGAGGGGGGGATCGAGAGAGAGAGAGAGAGAGTTTGTGCGCAGTCACTTACAAGCATCAGCACCAGCTGCAGTTTGTTCCCGTGGCTCCATGTTGCGCAGTGCTCTTTGTGACTTTACTTCTGCCCAGCGTGAAGCAGGGCAGAAGTGAGAAGCGGCCGGGGTGCGGAAGACGGCCGGACGGAGGGGGGGGGGGGGCGACAGCGTGGTGTGAGGAGCAGGCAGCGGCTGGGGGTGTGCTGGCCAAAGCAGTGTGCGGTGCGGGAGGCGACCAGCGCGGGAGGCTGTCAGTGCGGTGGGCGGCTCGCACGGTGTGGGTGCACATGAGGCAGCCAGCGGATTGTGGAGTGCGGGAAGCGGCCAGCGCGGTGTGGGGTGCGGGAAACAAGCTTGGAGGTGGTGCGGCCATTACGTTGCTGTGTCCCTCCTATGGTCCTCCCCCTGTGGCCTGGCCGTCCTCCTCATCAGTAGAACTAAAGTCAGGGGGGAGGAGCTGAGAGGGGATAGCGGCTCCTCCTCCATCCCGGCCTGGCAGGTCTTGTCACATAATCGGCACTGTCTGGCAGCAGCATACAATGAGTCACTGTGACTCATTGTAATGCCGACGGTTTTAGGCCAATACACTGCGGTGGGCCTATTTTCAATGGGGGGCCTGGAGCTGCAGCTCCATCCGCCCCATTGTTAATCCGGCCCTGGGTCTGGAGAGGAAAGATAGATTTGGGTGTCATCAGCATAGAGATGATATTGGAAACCAAAAGAACTAATGAGCTTACCTAGTGAGGACGTATAGAGAGAGAAGAGGAGAGGACCAAGGACAGAACCTTGGGGTACACCTACAGTTAGTGGAAGTGAGGGGGAGGTGGAGTCATGAGAAGAGACAGAGAATGAACGGTCAGAGAGGTAGGAAGACAGCCAAGAGAGGGCAGTGTCGCGCAGACCAATGGAGTGAAGGATTTGCTGTAGGAGAGGATGGTCCACAGTGTCAAAAGCAGCAGAGAGATCAAGTAGAATAAGTAGAGAGTAGTGTCCCTTAGATTTAGCAGCATGGAGGTCATTGCATACTTTTGTAAGGGCAGTTTCAGTGGAGTGGAGAGGACGGAAGCCAGACTGGAATGGGTCAAGTAGTGAGTGTGAGGAAAGAAAGGCAGTAAGGCAGTGGTAGACAATACGCTCAAGGAGTTTGGAGGCAAAAGGGAGGAGAGAGATGGGTCGGTAGTTGGAGAGAGTCTTTGGATCAAGGGTAGGTTTTTTAAGAATAGGAGAGATGAGTGCATGCTTGAAGGCAGAGGGGACAGTGCCTGATGAGAGGGAGAGATTGAGAAGGTGGGAAAGGTGGGAACAAGCAGAAGGAGAGAGGTAGCGGAGGAGGCGGGAGGGGATAGGGTCAAGTGGGGAGGTAGTGAGGGGACAGGAACGAATGAGGGCCATGACTTCCTCTCCAGTTGCATGGGAGAAAGAGGTCAGAGTAGGTGGGAGGGATGGGAAATGGTGGTAAGGGATGGGGGAAAGCTGGCTACTGATGGTCTGGTGTGATGTGATGTCCTTACGTATGGAGTCAATTTTGGATGTGAAGTAAGTGGCAAGAGCAGAGAGTGAGGAAGGGAGACGAGGTGGAGGTGTGCAGAGGAGTGAGTTGAGAGTGGCAAAGAGGCGCCGGGGGTTGGAAGACTGGGAGGAGATGAGGTTCTTGAAGTATGACTGTTTAGCAAGAGAAAGGGCAGCACTGAAGGATGAGAGCATAAGTTTGAAATGGAGGAAGTCTGCCTTAGAGCGTGATTTCCTCCAGTGTCGCTCAGCAGTACGTGAGCATTTTTGCAGATATCTGGTGCATTTGGTGTGCCAGGGTTGAGGTGTTAATTTGCGAGGGTGAATAGTGGTTGGTGGAGCAACAGAGTCAAGAGCAGAAGTAAGGGATGCATTGTATATGGAAGTGGCTTGTTCAGGGCGTGAGAGAGAGAGAATAGGAGAGAGAAGTGAGTCAAACAGGGAGGAAAGGAATGTGGTGTCAATAGCCTCAATGTTACGCTTAGTGATGGTAGCCTTAGGAGGTAGAGATGGGGAAGTCGAGAGAGATAGGTTAAAGGAGAGCAGGTGGTGGTCAGAGAGGGGAAATGGGGAGTTTGAAAAATCAGAAATATCACAGCGGTGAGTGAAGACCAGATCCAGTGAGCTCCCATTCACATGGGAGGGTGAGGAGGTCCACTGGGAGAGACCAAGTGAAGAGGTGAGGTTAAGGAGTTTAGAGGCAGGGGATTGTGTGGGGATGTCAATAGGGATGTTGAAATCGCTTAGGATAATGGAAGGAATGTCAGAAGAGAGGAAGTGAGGAAGCCAGGAAGCAAAGTTGTCGATGAATTTGGAAGCAACGCCAGGGGGCGCGGTAAATGACAGCTACTCTAAGATGGACTGGTTGGAAGAGGCGTATAGTATGGACCTCAAATGTAGAGAATGTAAGGGATGGTTCTGGTGGTATGAGTTGGTAGGAGTAACTAGAAGGTAGAAGGACCCCAACACCACCCCCATGGCGACCCCAGGTCGGGGTGTGTGTGTGAATGCGAGGCCCCCAGCAGAGAGAGCAGCAGGAGAAGTAGTGTCAGAGGGTGTAATCCAAGTTTCAGTAATGGCTAGTAGGTGGAGGGAGTTGGAAATGAAAAGGTCATGAGTGGGGACCAGTTTGTTACAAACAGATCTGGCATTCCAGAGGGCACAGGATAGGGGGTATGAGTTTGTGGGAGAGACGTGAATGAGATTATCAGGGTTGCTGAAGCGATGAGGAGAGATTAACTTTGAGTGCAGGGATGATGAGAAAGTAGTGATGGTGCGGGTGCCAGAGCTAGGAGGGGAAACTGCAGGAGGTGGGTAGGGAGGGAGGTCAGTGTGATGTGGATGGGGGTGTGGGGAGGTGACAGGAAAGGGAGAGAGGGAGCAGGGCTGAGTTGTGGGGTAGCAGGACCATGGGGTAGACGTGAGTGAAAGTGGGGTAACAGGAAAGGAGGGGAAAGTATACAGAGAGATGGAGGGGAGACAGAGGAGGGGAGGGAGCAGGAGGTGTAGGAGACTAGGGTGGAAGGATAAAGACACGTGATTAGGTAGACACTGAGTAATGTGGGGAGTATAAGAAAGCCTTGACATAGTGTTTAGTAGGTAAATAGGTTGAGGGAAAGTGGAAGTAGGAGTGGAGGCTGTAAGGGAATCAGAGTTGAAGAATTGCAGAAATGCAGATTAGAAAAGCAGTGTCGGCTCAATGGGTGTAGATTTAGTATGAAATTAATCAGAAGCGTAGATAAAGTGGGTGTTGAGATGTATTTGGACCGTATGTAATGAAAAGATTGTGAGGTTTAAGAAGCAATGGTGGTTCTGTAAGATTTTTTAGGTGTTTGTAGGTAAGATTGCATTGGTGCAGCTGTGCATGAAAAACAAAATTCCAATAATATAGATACAAGCATTTGTTGGTAAAATGGATGGTTTATGAAATGTCCAAGTAAGGTAGTTCCGTGCTATTTAATCAGATGCAACAATCAGGAGGTGAGTGGTCTGAAGAGTAAGTGACTCACATTTGTTATTAGTTCCTCTGGTTTCTTTGTTTTGTTAGATTGGTGTGCTTCGGTTTTCCTTCTTTTTCACTTCATTTGAACGCTGTTGGAACGCTGCAGTTGTGTGTCAATTTTATCACGCTTTGATAAAAATGCACGCTTAGATCATAGATGCACAGACATAGATGAAAAACATTTGCATGTGTAGATAACCAAGTTCTCGAGTTCTAGTGATACCTTCAGGATGCAATAATATTCACAAAATTGCAGTAAATTTCAGATTTATATTTGATTTAGTAAAAGTTCTATTTTATTGATCGTTCTGAATAGATGCAGTCTTTATATCCTTAAAATAACCATTTTAATCACACTTGTTCATACTAGTATAACACTGGTTCAGCAATACTGGCACAGAAGTCATAATAGATGAACGGCTAGATTTTTCAAGGCTTAGAGAGACATAAAATGCCAACCAATCAGCTCTTTGAGTTAACGTGTGTGCTATATAAATAGATAAAATACACTATGCATTAAAGAATAAAAAAGTGGAATATGAATAATAGCACAATGAGTATTCATTATTAGGCAGTCTCAATGTGTTTATTAAAATTTGACTAAATTAAAATAAAACATTAGAACAAATCAGGTTTAAGCTCTGAACTTAATTTTATAACTATAATACTTTACATTAAACATAGAAGGCATATCACTAGAAAGCAAAATACTGTCTAATAATGGAGGTTGGTCTCTAGAAACAGAGATTGGAAAGTTTCAGTAAAAAAAGTATATTATACACTTATATACAAGTCAAATTGACAACCATGATCTGTGCAGGAGCATCTGGGTAGACAGTCTTTAACATTCTTGACCTTCTATTTCAGAGAAAATCAAAGACGCTTACAGAAAATAAAAGCATTATGTGCTGCAGAGAGTGTTTCTTTTATCAGCATACTGTGCTGGGGGCCACCAACTGCCATTAATCTTTATGGCTCCCTTCTCCAGATTATTGCTGGGGTTAGGGAGAAATCCGATTATTTCTTGGTAACTTATAACATAATAGAATTCAGCTGTGTATGCCCCCTGTGTGTTAGCAGTCTCTGGACCCCAGAAGAGTAGAACATTTGTATCAGATTGATGCTTTTAGTAGAAAAAAATGGCAAATGCTTAGAAAAGTAAATTAATAGCAGTACACTGTTTACATTATAAAATATTTTTTAATGCAAAAAATCTGGGAAATTTATCCTACAACACTGTCAATTCCTCTCTTGTTAAGACCAGACAAGATAGAAATGCGTGTGTGTGTGTGTGTGTGTGTGTGTGTGTGTGTGTGTGTGTGTGTGTGTGTGTGTGTGTATACTATATATATATATATATATATATTAGGTTAAGCAAATGATCCAGCGCTCCCTGTGAGAAGCAATACCTGCGCCGGGTGCCATCACTATTATCCTCGGCGGACAATTCTATTTATTTATTACCAGTTATTTATATAGCGCACACATATTCCACAGTACTTTACAGAGAATATTTGCCCATTTACATCAGTCCCTGCCCCAGTGGAGCTTACAATCTAGATTCCCTACCACATATACATGCACACACATTCACACTAGGGTTAATATTGTTGGGAGCCAATTAACCTACCAGTATATTTTTGGATTGTGGGAGAAAACCAGAGTACCCGGAGGAAACCCACGCAAGCACGGGGAGAATATACAAACTCCCCACAGTTAGGGCCATGGTGGGAATCGAACCCATGGCCTCAGTGAAGTGAGGCAGTAATGCTAGCCATTACACCATCCGTACTCCCGGCTGTTCAATTAGGCTCAGAACCAGCCTGGTAAGTAATCAACGTTTCAATCTTATGGAAAAAATTGTCATCAGGATATCCTGATGACAATTTTTTCCATAAAATTGAAACGTTGATTACTTACCAGGCTGGTACTGAGCCTTATTGAAAGGCCAGGAGTGCCGCACTCTGCAATACTAAATATATACATATATATAATTTATATATAATCTTATTTATTTATTTATTTTCCCTCCAATAGGCAAAACCATGTGCAGTGCAGGTGGGGCAGGTATAACATGTACAGAGAGAGTTAGATTTGGGTTATTTTGTTTCTGTGCAGGGTAAATAGTATACTGGCTGCTTTATTTTTAAACTACAATTTAGATTTCAGTTTGAACACACTACACCCAAATCTAACTCTCTCTGCACATGTTATATCTGCCCCACCTGCAGTGCACATGGTTTTGCCCATTAGAGAAAAATGTTGTTTTGCAATCAACCTTGAATTAGGCCCATAGAAATGAATGTAAAGGATGTGGGACATGTGAGCTGATGTCAGTGTCGGACTGGGGCATGAAGGGCCCACCGGGGGAATGCTGTTGTAGGGGCCCATGCTTAAGGGTGTGGCCAGGCTCAAGTGGGGGCATTGCCAGCCACCACAGAGGTTTGGCTAACCATTAAAGAGTAAATTTTCTGTGCCCAATGGTAAATATATAATAAACCATATTCTTGTAAAGTATAATGTATGTAACATATGTATAATGCATAATTCAAGTGCGCCTGGATAAAGTCTGGTACCTGTTCCCTAGGGGAGGGCCCACAGGAAGTGGGGCCCACCGCTGGTTTCCCCTGTTCCCCTGTGGGCCAGTCTGACTCTGGCTGATGTGCTGAGGGGCTAGAACAGAATTTTGTCGGTTGCAGATGGTAGTTGCAAGCAATTTCTCCCATTGTTTTACTACTTGTATGCAATTGCAAACATGTAAAAAATACAAGAGTCATTACAGTGTACACCAAAAGCCTCTAAATACCTGTCTATAGTATATATTTTTCTGAACCACACATGCTGGCTGTCATTTTTCCTTCTTAAAAAAAAGTTCTAATATTCAAGCCTGTGAGAGCTTATAGAAGCCTCCTATGGTCACTGACAGACTCCTGCCCATTCCTTATGGCCGCAAGCTATCTTATTTACCGCCTTAGAGGTTTAGAATGGGTTCCCTACTCTATCATGCACTGCAAATGTAAGTTGGTATATTGTACAGGTTGAGTATCCCTTATCCAAAATGCTCGGGACCAGAGGAATTTTGGATATCGGATTTTTCCGTATTTTGGAATAATTGCATACCATAATGAGATATTATGATGATGGGACCTAAATCTAAGCACAGAATGCATTTATGTCACATATACACCTTATACACACAGCCTGAATGTAATTTTAGCCAATATTTTTTATAACTTTGTGCATTAAACAAAGTGTGTGTACATTCACACAATACACCTTATGCACACAGCCTGAAGGTCATTTAATACAAGGGCCCTCATTCCGAGTCGTTCGCTCGTTCTTTTTTTTCGCATCGCAGTGAAAATCAGCTTAGAGCGCATGCGCAATGTTCGCACTGCGACTGCGCTAAGTAATTTTGCTATGAAGAAAGGATTTTTACTCACGGCTTTTTGTTCGCACCGGCGAACGTAGTGTGATTGACAGGAAATGGGTGTTACTGGGCGGAAACACAGCGTTTTATGGGCGTGTGGCTGAAAACGCTACCGTTTCCGGAAAAAACGCAGGAGTGGCCGGAGAAACGGGGGAGTGTCTGGGCGAACGCTGGGAGTGTTTGTGACGTCAAACCAGGAACGACAAGCACTGAACTGATCGCACAGGCAGAGTAAGTCTGGAGCTACTCTAAAACTGCTAAGTTTTTTTTGTTCGCAATATTGCGTAAACTTCGTTCGCACTTTTAAGATGCTAAGATACACTCCCAGTAGGCGTAGACTAAGCGTGTGTAACTCTGCTAAATTCGCCTTGCGACCGATCAACTCGGAATGAGGGCCAATATTTTTAATAACTTTGAGTATTAAACAAAGTTTGTGTACATTGAGCCATCAAAAAACAAAGGTTTCACTATCTCAGTCTCACTTAAAAAAGTCCGTATTTCGGAATATTCCGTATTTCGGAATATTTGGATATGGGATACTCAACCTGTAGTAATTTGTTATTTTTAAGTGAATGTGCAGATGTCTCAATATGTATCAATTGGCAGTATTCAAATCTTTTCACCCTCTTCCACACTCGTTCTGTTTCTGCTGACGGGCGTGGTGTAAATCACTTCAGCTCGCTACCCCCGTCCTTTTATGCAGCTAAACCTGATTAGTGTGGGAGCGATATGCGCAATAACGGGTATCACTTTAGAAAGGAGATTGGGCGTGATATATCACTTGAATACCACCCTATGGGTGGAATTCAAATGTTTGAAAAGTTGGCTGGGTGTCTGTTGTTTCCGGTCTATTAGATAGGAAAAAACAGACTCCCAACTGACTTTTCAAACATTTGAATCTCCCCCAATGTGTCTCTTTAGGAGCATTTTCTTTTGTTGTATTTGTGCCCGGGAAGGAACACTATAATTTTTTTGTATTCTGCCTATTCCCATATATTGCTCTAATACTCTGTGTAATCCTCTCATATTTTTTATTTATTTCTCAGTTATGAATTGTAATGTGCGTTGCATGAATGGAGGGACCTGTAGTGACGATTCATGTTCCTGTCAGAAGGGATACACTGGGACTCACTGTGGACAACGTAAGTATATAGAGTATATTCCAATATTCAAAATGCAGAACTAATTTTTAAAATCTGTAGTAGCGAATACCGTATATCTATGCACTCAAATTGTTTTATATACTAGCCTTAATCTTTAATTTCCCTCCATTGTTATTATTTTTCTGCGCTCTGCTCTTTTATGTTTTCTTCTGTAATGAATACTGCTGCTGTTCTCTCTATTTTCTTATTTAAAGGTTATACATATGGGATAATAATGTACTATAAATTATAAGCGATATAAATGGATGAGTCACATTATTATGACCAACAGCTAACAGCCAGAGTAACCGCCCTGTGCAGCTCAGACAGCAGCTAGGGGGGCTGAACTGTCATTTTAGACACAGGTAGCCTTCAGGTTCCTTTTGACGGTGAGCTGCTCCACTGTAATGTGTTGGTCGGCCCTCACGCACCTTTGTAGCTGACATTCACCTCTCACATCAATGGCACGTGGTGCTCCGCAGTTTCTACGCCGGTTATTGGCAATGGTGCCATTTGTCCAGTCACGATACACCTTCACCACAGCAGCACGTGAACAGTTCACAAACTGCACTGTTTCAGAAATACTGCCATCCTTGGCCCGAAAACTGATAATCACCCCTTTTTGCAGCTCGGATAAATCACCCATTTTACCTGTGACAGCGAGTGATATGTGTGCAGACGGCCTATCACACACCTTATATACTCACCAAGCCAGCACTCAACATGTGACACACAGATGGAGACGTGCTCATCTGAGGTGGCTCCATCACAAACGAGCACTCCCGGCGTGACTAGGTGATCCGTCCGCCTAGTCATGCTGGGAGTGCACAGAGACGCTCCCATTCAGAGTGTCTCTGTCCGGGCGCGCGGACAAAGATGCTCTCCATTCAAGTGAATGGGGTACGTCTCCGTCGTGGGGCGTGCATGCCCAGGCGGACAGGGACGCTCTAGACGATAGACACTCTAGTCACAGACGGAGCCATGACTAGCGTGGCTCCATCTGTACTTTATGGGCTGCACGCTGCCTATGTCAAATGTAGGAGGTGGTCATAATACTGTGACTCGACCGTGTACTGAACATACTGTATATGCATACAAAATCTAAAATGCATTGTAGTACTAAAATAATTTACACTTTACTTATGCATCATACACTTATGACAGGAAGGGATTCACTTTGGAACAATAAATTAATTTTTGCAGTACACGTCTCTTTTACAACCAAATGCTGGTTTTCTTTTCTTTTAGCGGCGATATAGTATTTACCATCAATAATTTGTTGTTGCCACATACAGGTGTGTCCTCATCTATCCTCAATACGTCACGCAGCGGGAGATGACTGTCGCGAGTGAACTGACAGGTCCCATACAAATTCACTAGCGATGGGCATCTTTTTTTTGCTGAAAATGCATTACCACCAGGGGACTGTGCTGATTCATCTGATATGCAGCACTTGTATATCTTTGTGCAACTGAGTCTGCTTATGAAGCCCTACAGATCTTTGTATGGAAAAAAGCCCAAGCTGCTGCATCGTAGCAGTTCGTATGCAGATTCAGAGACTTAGGGTGGGACGCAATGGTGTCCAAGATCGCTGCAGGTGCGAGATGCCGGCCGATCTCAGACATTTTTTTAGAAGGGCAATCACTTATAAGTCTACATCCCGCCATTAGTCGCGCGCAAGATATATAAGTGTTACATATCAAATTAATCAGCACAGTCTCCTAGTGTGTATTAGCTGTATCAAGTTGCAAATAAGACACCCTTTTGTCAAAAAGACGCAGAGTCTCATAATGTCTGGTGTGCTAAGAGAGGCAGCAAAGATGTATAAGGACACATCTGTATGTATCATAATCTCTTGGATAGGGTAAGCAATTCACCTGAGCTACCCTGTAGCAGGGCAGTTTTCCTCTCTGTGCCGGCCCCGCCACTCAGGCCAGAAAGAAGAGCACTGCTTGGCAGTGTGTACTCGTGCATTTCTGCTGGGTTGGATACCAGCTTATGTAATGGGCATGTGTGGCTATATAAATATGCATTCTCATTATACATGTTGGGTCCAGACCCAGCAGTAAAGTTATAGCGTAGGCTATAATGATACTATTTATTCTTCACCGGCAGTGTCACAAAAGGCAGTGACATGATAGTGAATATAATGATATCATGTTGTTGCCACAAGCTTCTCACGCAAGCCTGTTGTCAGAGCTGCTGATCTGTCAAGAGATCTTTGATAAATATCTCCAGACAGAGACACTCTGAATGGGAGCGTCTCTGTGCACTCCCAGCATGACTAGACGGACGGATCGCCTAGTCATGTTGTTTAGTACTACAATGCATTTTAGATTTTGTAAGCATATACAGTATGTTCAGTACACGGTCGAGTCACAGTATTATGGCCACCTCCTACATTTGACATAGGCAGCGTGCAGCCCATAAAGTACAGATGGAGCCACGCTAGTCATGGCTCCGTCTGTGACTAGAGTGTCTATCGCCTAGAGCGTCCCTGTCCGCCTGGGCATGCATGCCCCACGACAGAGACGTACCCCATTCACTTGAATGGAGAGCGTCTTCGTCCGCGCGCCCAGACAGAGACACTCTGAATGGGAGCGTCTCTGTGCACTCCCAGCATGACTAGACGGACGGATCGCCTAGTCATGTTGTTTAGTACTACAATGCATTTTAGATTTTGTAAGCATATACAGTATGTTCAGTACACGGTCGAGTCACAGTATTATGGCCACCTCCTACATTTGACATAGGCAGCGTGCAGCCCATAAAGTACAGATGGAGCCACGCTATCATGGCTCCGTCTGTGACTAGAGTGTCTATCGCCTAGAGCGTCCCTGTCCGCCTGGGCATGCATGCCCCACGACAGAGACGTACCCCATTCACTTGAATGGAGAGCGTCTTCGTCCGCGCGCCCAGACAGAGACACTCTGAATGGGAGCGTCTCTGTGCACTCCCAGCATGACTAGGCGGACGGATCGCCTAGTCATATTGTTGCCACAAGCTTCTCACGCAAGCCTGTTGTCAGAGCTGCTGATCTGTCAAGAGATCTTTGATAAATATCTCCACAATATGTGGTGATTGATAAGGAATGTTCATTTTCAGGAAAGGACCACCTTTTTTGTTAAATTACTCAGAGAGATTACTTTTTCAAATGTACATTTCCTGGCCAAAATCTTACATATCTTGGGAACACTGCTTATTTCTTTAAATTCTATGGGCCAGCTAGATACAACCATTGCCTCCATGCCTCTGGCTAGAGGTGGGGAGGAGCCCTGCACTAACTGCGACACTCGCAACCCTAAACCAGGTGTGTGATGTCCCACATGTAACACGTGTTCTCCAGATAGGAATCCAGTAGCAGTATTCCCTCCAACTCAGCCGCTAAGCCATGTTACTGAATATATGTAGACATAAGTGACCGAGCTGAACAGATCTGCTTGTTTAGTGATTTGGTTCACAACCTCAATACCGTGAGCTACAGTTATTATGGCTGCCCACTGACTCCCTCGATGACAATGTAGTGGCTAACTTATCAATTCCAAACCCATGTTGATTTCTTTTTGTAGGGTTTGTACATGTAGCTAATTCTAATTACGTTTGCTTATTTAGCTTAAATGTCATCCTTGAGGTGGTATAATGGGAAAAGAAGTTTGGATAGGTCGTTATAATATTTTCCGGGACTTGACATTCACAATGTAGCTTTGGGTAACTTTTGAAAATGGAAGTAACGTGCCAGACATTTTTCTTTCTTACCTGTCTTTAAAATAAAGAGGCTTTTGTTTCTCCATATATGCAGTGTATTAGTGCAGTACATTAGCTCATTCAGCGGAAGACTACAGAATAAAAATGTGTCAGATTGCCAACAGTCTAATGGAAAGAAGGGAGTATCTGTAGATATTAAGGATCCCCTGAATGCATCTACAGGGGATGCAAAGTATTCCAAAGTGTGGTCCAGGTACAGTATCTAGTGCCATCTTCAGATGGAGTGGTAACATGGCGTCAGCGGGAAGTGGTTGTAAAAACGCAGGCATGTCATGGCCATTTACGGGGCATGTGTCTGACATCAGCTGTGAGTTTCTGCGTGTATAAACATAGCATCTGCGTGACTACTGCCGCGTCTAGCCTGCGCTGCCATAGACTTACGTGAGCAGTCGATGTTTAGTGCTCTTGTATATAGGCTGTGTATGAGTATGCAAATTGCAAATTAGTTGAGTTTGCAACGGAGGGTGTCTTTTTTTCATTTGTGGGCAGCAGCTTCCCCTGCTGATATTCACAGTTGCGTAGAGTAGAAAATTGCAGTTTGCAGCAGAAAGTACCATTATTTGTATACAGTGTATGATTTTATACTGTGTATAGTAGGGGTGTAGATTTGTTCTTCACAATCTAATAATAATGGGACATTTTGAATAAGGAATTTTATCATCTGGCAACAAAAAATGTCTTTAGTGTATAACATAAGGTACAATGTAGCCTAACGATTCATTGTTTATGCACCTGCGTCTAGGTCCCTGGATCACTGCACATTCCTCAGTACTCATGATATACGTCTCATATTTCCATACCGTGAGAGCTTATATAAACAGACATTCTCGGTTTCTGTAGCATAATTCATGTGTTTTACACCATATTTGTTAACAGCCGGTCCTTGGCTAGACATATGATGCTATGGGGGATTGAACATGGTCATTGTGGATAACAGCCAGTTTCAGACGTCTAATTAGTCTGCATCCTCATGCTCTCATGCTATCCAAGTCTGTTTTAGTCACTGCACTCTTCTAGGTTCATCTTGGCATTTTATCTGGGGTGTTGTCAAGCTTGGAATACTTATAGAAAGGAAACCATTTGTTAGAAAGTACCACAAAATAATAGGAAAGAGAGAAAATTCTCATGACCAGAATGCGGGAAGGGCTGGGAAAATTTCCATACCAATTTCCCATGGCCATAAACTCTCCACAAAAGTTTGATTTCCCACATTCAGACAGATTAGGACATTTGCTAGTGTTGCCTGACAGAATGGCTATATGATAAGTCGGTACCTAGACATGGAAATCATGTAATTACTCTTCCCCAGTTACACTTTACATGTGCTTAATCATACAGTTTAACGCACTAATGTATATCAGTCTACTAAAATCCCTTTATATCCATTATATGCCCTGATTTACTGCAGTGTTCCCCAGCATTTATTATACCCAATACAGGACTCTCAATAATTGTGAGTGATCCATTGGGTCTTCATGTATGTTGAATTAATAGAAAGCCGCTTACATCTGCACTAAGGGCCTGATTCTGATATGGACACAAACCTGATATTTTTTGCAGTTGAGCGAATATCGGTGGTCTGCACGTGCATATGGGTGTATAGTATGCATCTACTTGCGTAACCATTGCCAGGCATAATGAGGATTTGGCTGCAGTGTTATTGACAGTAAGGGAGCGCTTATGAGAGGTAACAGGGGAGTGGTGGCTCAAACGCAGGCATGTTCCGGCTGTTTTGGGGGCGTGTTACAGACTGCGATCCCATACAAGGACACAATGGCTTCAGTGTCTGTTTCAGTTGCCTTTCTGAGTGTCCATAGGGTTATTCAGAACTCCGATAATGACTGATCTACATTCGATGCTGAGTCCTTGTACACAATCGCCAGATGGGCATCTCAGTATGTATCCCGATGGGTGTGACATTTGCATATTCTTGCACACCTGTAGCATACTCATTCACAGCAGAGGTGGCACTAGGGTCCATCCCTGAATCAGACCCCAAGACAAGTGCTACTGTATATGGGGGGTAATTCCAAGTTGATCGCAGCAGGATTTTTGTTAGCAGTTGGGCAAAACCATGTCCACTGCAGGGGAGGCAGATTTAACATGTGCAGAGAGAGTTAGATTTGGGTGGGGTGTGTTCAATCTGCAATCTAATTTGCAGTGTAAAAATAAAGCAGCCAGTATTTACCCTGCACAGAAACAAAATAACCCACCCAAATCTAACTCTCTCTGCACATGTTATATCTGCCTCCCCTGCAGTGCACATGGTATTGCCCAACTGCTAACAAAAATCCTGCTGCGATCAACTTGGAATTACCCCCATGGTGTATTAGTAATAATGAGGAAACCTGTGTATTTCAGGCTGCAAGGCTTGTGAAATTGAGTCTTAAAAAGAATCTGCATAAGTTTAAATGAAAAAATATAATCTAAATGAAATAAATATAATAGAGGCCATTGCCATATTATTTTTGCACAATATTATTTGAATGTGCTGCACAACATTTCTTACTGCCATTTGATGTATGTTTTGATGTTTATGGATATCAGTGTGCAGAATTACTATAATAGCTTCTTCACTTTTTTCCTAAAGCGGTCTGTGAAAACGGGTGTCAGAATGGAGGACGCTGCATTGGACCCAACAGATGCGCCTGTGTTTACGGCTTTACTGGACCACAATGTGAAAGAGGTAAGATACCTACCTTATAGAGAAATACACCTTGGAGGTCATTCCGAGTTGTTCGCTCGCAAGCGGATTTTAGCAGATTTGCTCATGCTAAGCCGCCGCCTACTGGGAGTGAATCTTAGCATCTTAAAATTGCGAACGATGTATTCGCAATATTGCGATTACACACCTCGTAGCAGTTTCTGAGTAGCTCCAGACTTACTCGGCATCTGCGATCATTTCAGTGCTTGTCGTTCCTGGTTTGACGTCACAAACACACCCAGCGTTCGCCCAGACACTCCTCCGTTTCTCCGGCCACTCCTGCGTTTTTTCCGGAAACGGTAGCGTTTTTTCCCACACGCCCATAAAACGGCCTGTTTCCGCCCAGTAACACCCATTTCCTGTCAATCACATTACGATCGCCAGAACGATGAAAAAGCCGTGAGTAATATTACTAAGTGCATAGCAAATTTACTTGGCGCAGTCGCAGTGCGAACATTGCGCATGCGCATTAAGCGGAAAATCGCTGCGATGCGAAGATTTTTACCGAGCGAACAACTCGGAATGAGGGCCCTTATTAACTTTTACACAAATGCATCTTCTAAATATATTATATATAAATTATAGCAGGCAATCACACATAAAAGCAAGGAGATATAGCTTTGGTTTCATTATCACCCATACATCACACCAAACAGATAAAAACTCATACATGCATGTATTTTACTTTTCTATTTCTTATTAGCACTATCGGTTCCACAGGTGTGTTCTGCACCTGGGGCCTAATTCAGACCTGATCGTAGATGTGCTAAATTTAGCACATCTACCATCAGTCACACTGACATGCGGGGGGACGCCCAGCACAGAGCTAGCCCGCCCCATACGTCAGGACCGCCCCCCCCCCCCCCCCCCCGCACAAGTACAAAAGCATCGCACAGCAGGAGCTACTCGTTGTTGTGGGGGCCACAGTGAGACACACGCCCCCCACCCCAGTCCGGGTACGCCTGCATTGTCCGGACCGCGCCCAAACGCCACCGGTCTGCCCCCTCCTGCTCAGCGACCGCCTCTGTCTGTCAATAAAGTTGGCTGTTTGGCATGCGCCGGCGCACTGTGGCGCCGGCACATGCGCAGTTCAAACCTGATCGGCTGCTGTGCGAAAATGCACAGCAGCAATCAGGTCTGAATTAGTACTCTGGTTCTCTCATGCTGCCCAGATCAGTGAGGCAATTATGAGTAACGGCAAAGTGCTCCTGCTGCTACTACTACACACAATTGGTCACATGAGTGGTAGCAATGTACAGTACTTGCACAGTATATTTCATGCAGTCTGATATCAAAATGTACCAATTATATAATTAGCAATTGCATAAATGTGTGAAGCTATTGAGCTACAGGAGATGCATGACCTTGCGTTTGTAAATATATAGAATGTGTTAAATTAACTTTATACTAAATATTTATACAGCAGTGAGATCTATTATCTGGAATACCTGGGATAAGGTGGTCACATGTAGTGATTTCTCAGGTAATTTGGGCAGTGAAGCAAAATCCAATAATGGAGTCCACTGGGATTCTGACATTTGGCTTGACCAATTTGTGGTAAACTTTAACATATGGGTAAATGTATTATAGTTGCATGGATCGTGCTGCTATAACACTTCCTGCTTTGCCTCATTAACGAGGCAGAGAAGGAAGGGATATCGACAAGATGAATTAGCATCTTATCTGGCGAAACCGGGGAGCGAAAGTGCTCCTTTCCGGCAATGTCCCCCGACCACACAGCGCTTCAGCTCAGTGCTGAAACGCTGTGTCTCCCTGTCCTGGCCGACTCCAGTGCGCCTGCGCGGGATCTCACTAATAGCGCCCCTGTCACCCAGCAGACACCGCTGCCTTCATACATGGGGAGAAGTGGTATAGTGCATATATAAAACGTGCGCTGTTACCGCTTCTCCCCCATAACGACGGGTAATACATTTACCCAATAGATCCCCAGTTCAGGGATGTGCAGTGAGGTAAATAACTGAGGACGCACCTGCTAGTACCAAAGAAAGATTTACACACAGTATATGTGGGGGGCATTATACAAAGGTGCAGCAGTCTACACTGCTGGAAAATTGGTGAGTTTTGATCAGAGACGTGCAGAAAAGGTAGGCAGGTGCAGGGCTGTAGAGAGTCACGTGGGGCCCCAGTTTTGGCATGGGGGCATGGCCTAACAGAATGGGGTGTCCAAACTTAATAAATAACTGTATTAAAAAAACCTTCATTGCAGGGCCCTGCTCCATGTGGGGTGCCTTTCAAAGACAATGGGTAACCGCTTACTGTTTCTATCTCCTGACCCACCCTGCCTGTGTCGCCCCCTACTCATGTCTCTGAGGTAGTGCTTCATGCCTCGATGTATGGAGCCTGCTGTTCCTGGTCCTGCCTGCCTATGTCACCTTCTAATCACGTCTTAGAGGTGGTGCCTCTTGCCTCTCTGTGCAACAGGATTCTGAATCACGTGCCTCCTGCCTGTGTCTTAATTGACAACTACCTGTCACTATTAAATAGAGCCAAAATAGTGCCTGCCATTACAATCAATACTGCCTCCTACCTCTCTGCCCCTGCACCTTTTTATTGTGTAATACCTCCCACCTCTATATTCTTCAACGTATTATGAAGAAAAGAGACTGCAGCAAATACAATAGAACATTCACTATAATAGAAAACAATGTAAAGAAGTACTAAAGACATGATGAGCAGAGTGCAGAATATAGCAGCGTGACTGGAGTGTCGTGTGCTTAGTCCCGGCCGTGGCTCCCTTATATGGAATCCAAAATACGCAAGAATCCGATCCTGGGATGATGCCATTCCGCCTTGATTTGAAATCCCAGCATGGTGGGAAAACCCGAGCCAGGTTCGGATTTCACCCTGATCCCTTAAATTCTGAGCAGTTCGGATTTAAGGTCTTCCGAACCGCTCATCTCTAATATATAAAAAATGTTTTCTGCATCTGACATTGCACAACGCTGGTAACATCTAAGCTGGTGGTTAGGAGGCCTGCCCTCAGGAAAGCCAGCGCTGCTCTGGGCAGCCTGGGACTGATATTTACTATTGCCCGGGTACGCAAATGATCTTGCCTTCATCATTGCGTGACCAGCTCCTATGGGATATAATTGCACAGCAGCAGTGTAATACACCATTGTTGGTGATCACTATTGCTTTGTAGATGGAGTTGTCAGATTGCCCTATTATTATTAAATATCAAACTTTTTACTGTGAATAAGCCAAATCAATTTGCTTTTGAAATCACAGCCAGATCATTGACTGAATCTGATTTGTAATTGTTCTGCTTTTTTAATTGTCTTGAAATTAGAACTATTTCCATTGCAAACAGAATGATCAGCAGTAATACATTTGCAATAGATGTTCAACCACTGACGTGTATATATATACAATAATATACAATACAGTGTATAATATACAATACATTATAGGCCTAAAATACTTTTCACTAGACTTTGCTCAGAATAAATACATAACATTGGAACACGGACATGTTTCATTTAGAAAAAAAAAATTAAAGAAAAAACTCCAGATGGAGCTTTTATGAGACTCAAAAATGTATCTGGCACTGGAGAACATGAATTAGATTTGCCTTTTATAACCAAGTCATAATTTTAGATCCTTATTACTCATTGAGATATTGCAAGTACAGGTCCCTGTGTTCATTTTTTGTCCTATCCTTTGATATAACATGATGATTGCCAAAGTAGTGTCAGATAAGATACTGCATTATTTATTTTCTCATTTTTCATAGTGTACTTTATATTACATGGTGTCCTTTATTCAACCCTGCTCATTATTTTCTATTTTAATCATACTGCTGCAATGCGTGTCCTGTTTGCCTTTGGCCTCGGACCTTGTCCTATACATAATATGTTCACAGCAATACACCATTTGTAAGCCAGGCTTATCAGAAAATAGCTATATTGGTGAGGGAATGTAATACAGGATGAGGATCCCTTATCCAAAATGCTTGGGAGAAGAAGTATTTTGGATGTCGGATTTTTCTGTATTTTGGAATAATTGCATACCATAATGAGATATCATGGCGATGGGACCAGAGCCGGATTAAGACCATGGGGGGCCCGGGGCACTTAAGAGAGTGGGGCCCCTAATAGAGAAGGCAGAATATATATATATATATATATATATATACACACACACACACACACACACCCAGGGCCTCGCAGGGACTAGTGGGGTACAACACACGCCTAGAGCCGGCTGTATACCATGCCCCTTGTCAGCCTCACATACCCACTCCCCTGTGCCTCCTGTACCTGACACCCCTTTGGTCCCCGTCCCTCCACTGTATATCCCAGAGGAGGTCCCTTCCCAGGTGCGGGGGGTTAGGAGGGAGTTTATGGGGTGTGAATGTGGGAGACAGTGGGAGTAGGATGTGTGGTGGGGTTAGAGAATTTGGGTGTATGTGGGGTGAACACGGGGACTAGGCTGTGGGGTGTAAAGGATTATGGGGTGTATGTGGGGGAATAGGGTGTGTGGCAGGGGTAGAGGGTTATGGGGTGTATTGTATGGGGGGACTGGAGTAGGGTATGTTGGGAGGTAGAGCGCTATACTTCACAATCAAAAATGTCCACCTCCGAGCAGGAAAAGTTAGAACTATCATGACTTTCCACAGGAGTGTATTGTGAATTATACATATCTCAGGAACACACAGATTGCAGTTACTGAGAGGGACATTATTATACAGTTATTATCCACCAAGCTTGACCTGCTCTAATCTCTTCCTATCATTGTCTGTGGCGCTTTATTCATTAAAGCATTTCTGTTACCTAGAACACTGCAAGCCAATCCCGTCCATTCTCATCTCATTCTAGAATGATGCAAGAAAAGAAGTCCCTTTTCCTCATGATACATCTTAGCTCTCTGCAATGTAATGGGACATAGGACACCGGGTGGATTAACACTTTAGGTATTGCACGTTAATTGGTGAGGCTACTTCTAAATTTGCCCCTTATGAGTGATTAGTGCCGGGCTTGGGAACAGATTGGAACCAATCCGTGTTTGCATCTGGTTTATTTAACCACAGGCGCGGACATGATATGCTGGTACGGGAGGAGGGGAGGTGGATTACTGAACAATAACTCGCCTGGAATACATGCCAGTAGCAGGTACTTAGACCTTTCAGGAATGTTGTAGATGTATGTGCCCTGCACTCCCGTCCCCTCTGCAGCAGCGGGCGCACAGACAGGACAGCTGAGCTGAGCGACGGCTCAGCTGTCCAATAAAGTATGAATGAAGCAGCCTGCCGCTTAGTCATTGGCTGGGCACGCAGGCTGTTTCATTGATACATTATTGGACAGCTGAGCCGTCGCTCAGCTCAGCTGTCCTGTCTGTGCGCAGCTGCTGCTGCAGTGAGGACGGGAGCCGGGGAGCACAGCACCGCAGATCGGATCGGAAGAGAGATCCGATCTGCGGTGTGGAAGGGGGCCCTTTGGAAAGGGGGGCCCGGGGTACGTATCCCCCGGGCCCCCCCCTTAATCCGGCTCTGGATGGGACCCAAGTCTAAGCACAGAATGCATTTATGTTACATATACACCTTATACACACAGCCTGAAGGTAATTTTATACAATATTTTTAATAACTTTAAACAAAGTGTGTGTACACTCACACAATTAATTTATGTTTCATATACACCTTATACACACAGCCTGTAGGTCATTTAATATAACATTTTTAATAACTTTGTGTATTAAACAAAGTTTGTGTACATTGAGCCATCAGAAAACAAAAGTTTCACTATCTCAGTCTCACTCAAAAAATTCTATATTTCGGAATATTCCTTATATCAGAATAATTGGATATGGGATACTCAACCTGTAGCACCAAAGTTCTTAATAACAGAGAATACTTTAACAGAGGAAATTCTGAAAACTTTCAACTGATCAGAACTGACAAGATGTTTATTATCTTAGTTTTTTTTTTTTTACTATACACCTTTTTAAGTTTTACTATAAACTTTTATCTATGAATTTACAACTGAAACTATATACAGTTTATAAGTAGGATTTATTTTCTTTATGCCATCTGATATGAAAGGAAAGAAGCGTTTCCCTTTCATTTTAAAGGATTAATCATGTTTAAATAGCATTGATAATAAAAGAAAATATTTACCCAGGAAATATGTCAGTGCTTTGGTTTTATTATTGGGACCCCAGAAATACCTTTTGTATGAGCTTTTTGTGAGCTGCCGTAGTGTTTTGACTTTGTATTATTTAGAATGTAGCATTTGACCAGCGAATATCTCCGAATAAGGCCACATGCCATTAAGCTGGAATGAAATATTATTATACGCTCATAGGAGCCATTTTATGTAAACAAAGGGAGTACCAGTGCACAATGTTTCGGGTGGCCATCTACCTTACGCAGGTACAGTTGTACTGCACATTACAAAATGACATTCATTTATTCATATGATTCAGTTGGGTGTAGTATGTGATGCCAGCGGTCGGGTTCCCGGCGGCCAGCATACCGGTGCCAGAATCCTGACTGCCGGCATACCGACAGCTGGGCGAGTGCAAATGAGCCCCTTGCGCCACGCACGCCATGCTATCTATTCTCCCTCCAGGGGGTTGTGGACCCCCAAGAGGGAGAAAAGCTGTCGGTATGCCGGCGGTCGGGATTCCGGCGCCAGTATGGTGGTCGTCGGGAGCCCAGCCGCCGGCAACCTGAAGACCACCCATTCAGTTTCCAGCTGTTAGGGTGTAGTCTAATTAAACAGGAGGCAAAAGAATGTGGGTTTTCCCTGCTAAAGTGGAAACTAGCACCAAGCCAGACAGCGGGACGGTTCACACTATGGAGGGAAAACCACATAGGAGTTATAGCAGTGGTTCCCAAACTGTGTGCCATGGTACCCTTGGGATGCCTTGGGACACTTGCAGGGGTGCCTTATATTGGTGGTCCAGGACCAATTCACATTATTTATGGTCAATGTAATAGGCAAAACCAGTGTTGGTGGCTGCCAATCTTAATATATGTGGACAAACAGAAGCCTGTCCTTAACCACATAACTGAACCTAAGGATGACATCTGAACACAATTTACTTAATTTAATATATCTTTTCCAAATTCTCAATAAAAAGAAAACTTTTGGCCTTGGGGTGCCGTGAAAACAATTCTGATACTCTAGGGCACCCAGGCCCGGCGACAGGGGGGGGTCAAAGGGGACACCCGTACCGGGCCCCAGCATTGAGAGGGGCCCCAAGGTTCTGGGCAGTAAGAATGGCTGCGGGCTGTTACAGTGCGGCTGATAGTATTGGTGCATAAGTAGTGGATTTACCGGCCCTGCGGCTCTTTGATTAATATATTTTTACTTCCTGGCCCGGCAAACAGTCAGCGATTGGATTCCGGACAGCTGCCGGGTGCCACTCTGTCTGTCTCCTCCTCTTGCTCTCCGCTCTGTTTTGTGCAGCGCTGCCTGTGCCTGCGTGTGATGTGTGACATCACACGCAGGCACAGGCAGCGCTGCACAAAACAGAGCGGAGAGCAAGAGGAGGAGACAGACAGAGTGGCGGCCGGCTACACGCTCAGCCTCAGAGAGAGGAGCCGACTAGAATGATGAAGGCGTGCAGGCTGCAGCCAGTGACCTGAAGAATAGAAGATGAGCTGCTCCCGCGGAGGGGAAGTGGGGTAGGTTGTTGTTGCAGCAGCTGAGGTTCTGGATGGTGGTAGCAGCAGCAGAAGGCCCAATACAGCTTCCAGCAGCTCTCCCATCTGTCCTGCTCCCTGACTACAGCAGTACAGTAGCCTGTACTTGCCAGTAACTCCTATTCTAATACAAAGCTAGTGCAGTATACAAAATTGACAATGTGCGATTTGTCCCAGATGAAGACATCAAACACTACACTTGTACATGTGAATTTGTATGTATATGTAGATATATGTATAGTGGTGTATCTGTATGTGTAATGGTGTATCTCTATGTGTATATGTATATTGGTGTATCTCTGTGTGTATATGTATATTGGTGTATCTCTGTGTATTGGTGTATTTTTATATGTATAAGAACATGTGTATTGATGCATCTGTATGTGCAGTTGTACAGGTAAACCTCTATAAGTGGCAGCGGAAGCCGATGGTCGGGGAGAGGGGAGGATGGGAGGAGGACTGGTTGTGGTAGTAGCGGCTGATGTTCTAGGTGTTGCTAGCAACGGACCAAGGCCGGGGGGGGGGGGGGGCAGAGATATTACTGTACCGGGCCCCAAGATTTCTGTTGCCGGCCCTGAGGGCACCGTGATTCAAAAAAGTTGGGGAACCACTGGGTTATAGTGAGAAACAGACACAGCTGGTTAAGCTGTGGCTGGAGCTTTAACAATAAGGTTGCACTCAAAAGACAAAACAGAAAAAAACATTCATATTAAAACAAACATTCATATTCAAACGAGCTACTCTTGGTAGAAAAATGTGCGGAAAAGGATTCCGTAGCTGAGGTAAAGGGTCTGTTTATCATTGAATGCTAGTAAGTGTTGGTATTTCACAGCTATATCACCGCTATTTAATATAGTTCGGCCATCCTATGCAAACTTCCTGCTCCTCTGTGGTAAAGGAGGGTTTCCTTGGCAGGCGAAGACTGCAGAATAGGGCTGCAGCGATGCCCCGCATAGCACTAATGTTAATGTGCATGCACTAGCAAATATCCGCACATGCGAATATCAACTTTTACCTAGAGCATCTTTTGGAGTTCTGTGTAAGAAGTAAGCTAACCCCGACCTGAGATGGCGTTAGTTTGCGGCAAGGAGCCAAGCTTTACACCATATAAATAGATTTGGGGGAAGATAAGTTAAGGCTGGAGTATTAACCCATTGATGCATAGACAGTGTGCTACGATAGCCCCAAAGTCCACACAAAATAGAGAATTGCTTTACATTTTAGGTACTTCATAATTTTATACATTGACCCCTTACTGTTTTGTAAAAAACACGACAAAAAGAAAAAAAGAAAAAAAAAAGAAAATTACAGGTACCATATTATATTCTCAGATGTCTACATTTGAGCCTAATACTGTATATTTATTGGAAATCACATATTTCATGTCATATTTCTCAATGGCTATGATTCAGTGCTTATGGCCAATGTCTAGCAGTCATGTGACATCATTTTGTCGATAGGAGTCTATATAGACTAGTCTTTCAGCTGTATAGATTACTCAGCTTGGAGAAAACATGGGATAGCAGTAGATGCAGGTGCCATTCCAGAGGACTGGAAAAGAGCAAATGTAGTTCCATTGTACAAAAGTGGAAGCAAGGAAGAAGGAAGTAACTACAGACCAGTAAGCCTTACATCAGTAGTAGGGAAAGTAATGGAAAAACTACTAAAAGAAAGAGTTGTGGAATATCTTAAATCAAACCACTTACAGGATCCAAAACAGCATGGATTTACTGGTGGGAGATCATGCCAAACAAATCTTATTGACTTTTTTTACTCTGTGATGAAAATAATAGATCAAGAGGGAGCTGTAGATGTAGCATATCTAGACTTTAGTAAGGCATTTGACACTGTCCCACATCACAGACTGCTAAATAAACTTGAAAGTATGGGGGTGGATTATAGAATAGTTAAATGGATAAGAACCTGGTTGCAGGATAGGAAACAGACAGTTGTAGTAAATGGAGTGCAATCTATGGAGGGAAATGTTACCAGTGGAGTACCCCAGGGATCTGTACTTCGGACCAGTTCTCTTTAATATCTTTGTTGGTGACATTGCAAATGGTATTGAAGGGAAAGTATGCCTTTTTGCAGATGATACAAAGATATGCAACAGGGTAGACACACCAGGAGGGGTAAAACAAATGATTGATGACCTAGCTAGGCTTGAAAAATGGTCAAGAACATGGCAACTACAGTTTAGTGCTAAAAAATACAAAATCATGCACTTGGGTCTCAAAAACCCAAAGGCTAAATATAGTATCAAGGGTACTATAATGGAAACTACTGAGGAGGAAAGGGATTTAGGAGTCACTATTTCTAGTGACTTAAAGGCAGGAAAGCAATGCAACAAAGCAATGAGAAAGGCAAGTCAGATGTTTGGTTGCATAGGGAGAGGAATCAGTAGCAGGAAAAGAGAAGTAATAATGCCACTGTATAGGTCATTGGTGCGGCCTCATCTGGAATACTGTGTCCAGTTCTGGAGACCATATCTCCAGAAGGATATAAATACATTAGAGAGGGTACAAAGAAGGGCAACTAAAATGGTGCATGGCCTACATCACAAAACTTACCCGGAAAGGCTAAAAGATCTTAACATGTATAGTATGGAGGAGAGAAAGGAAAGGGGAGACATGATAGAAACTTTCAAATATACCAAAGGTTTTAACAAAGTTCAGGAGGGAAACATTTTTCAAAGGAAGAGAAGTATTAGAACTCGAGGACATACACTGAAACTGGAGGGAAGCAGGTTCAGGGGAAATTTAAGGAAAAATTATTTCACAGAAAGGGTAGTGGATAAGTGGAATAGCCTCCCATTAGAGGTGGTAGAGGCTAATACTGTAGAGCAATTTAAACATGCTTGGGATAGGCATATGAATATCCTTACAAAGAATTAAGGTTCAAAAAGGGTTGCGATTACCTAAAGGATAAAAAAAAATGGGCAGACTAGATGGGCCAAGTGGTTCTTATCTGCCGTCAAATTCTATGTTTCTATGTTTCTATGCACCAGTAATACTGATGTTCCCTCATTTGAATGGTGGTCCATGGGCAATACCCCTAGCTTGTCGATTTGCATGTTTTCACAATAAACAGACACAAAGCTATATTTATATATCTATAATGGTGTGAGAAACAACGGTGCTGAAACCCATAGCAACTAATCACTTATTAGCTTTTACCATTTTATTGTGGTCCTATTACACAGAGTCACAACGTATCACTGTTCTCTGCACCTTCCCACATCCTTATCACAAATTGGGAACAGCACATTGCAAATATTATGCGTTGAAAAGGTTTATATTACAAGTTCTCTTTTGAAGAGAAGAAATCTGCAATGTAAGGATGCCATAGATGTCAATTTATAGTAAGTCAGAAAATTGAGGACAGACCAAGTAAAGCTTGTGGTACATACAATATGCATGTAGATGTTTTTGTAGTGTTTTCACAAACACTTATGTTAACATTTATATCCCGTCCTTCCATAACCACAACCCCTACGCAGAGCAGTGGTGTGTTTTTGTCATCAGCACGGCTGAGAAACGACTGTTTATAAAAAGCCCCCATAGGAAGCCATGTGGACACCACCAGCTGACCTTCTGACTGGAATTCCGGCACTCAGGAAATTGATTAGTCAGTGGTCTGAAGTATGTCTTTCTCATCTCACCAAACTTGCTACACTCCTACTGCCTTTTACTGCATTTGCCAAAACACATTCCACTACAGAAACTAAAAGATGTGTATAATTGGACAATAGGTATAAGATAGAGTTATAAACAAACTCTGTGTTTTATTTAAGTGTGCCTGGTGTTACAGTACTAGTTATATAGTGATTTACTGAATTGTCATCATTCAGCTTATTTTAGAGGCATTTTCTTAAGTCATTGCTGCTCTTCATATTTTCAGTAACGACATTATTTTACAAATCTCATTGGGGAACAAAAAGAATTCTGGCTTTACAGCAATTTGCTTCTGGATTAGGTTAGATTGCTGTTTCTCCGTACAGTATGGCGACAGATATTCCCTTACAATGACATCATATGCTGGGGCACAGAAAGGGTGAGCTCTGATACACACATGCACAGCTGCACAGTGGAAGCAGTGCTCTGACCTGTACATACAGACTAAATGGCACAAACAACATATTACTGTACACAAAGGAATAATAGAATGTATACAGATTTACTAATAATAACACTGTTCTATTGATTTGCACAGCTACACACACGTTCTAGATATCTTGCTAGCTGTGGTATAAGCAGCCCCTAGTAGGGAGAGATTTTAAAAAACTTTACTAAACTCTGGAGAATGTCTTTGAGTCTGGACTTGTTCTGGAAGACAAAACAAGCTCCCCAGCTGTGTATATACAAGGGCTGCCCAGCCAAGCAAAACAAATCAGAATAGAGAACAGGCCACAGGATGGTATCACTTATATGGTACTGAGAGGCTCCTCCACTGAGTAATGCAAAGGCAGCCACCAATCACAGCACAGAGCTCCCAGCCTTCACCTAACATTGCCATTCAACTGCCTTCTACCATCTTTCAAAAGTAGTAATGTATGGATAAACTGAGTATATAATAAAATAATCCTAGAAATATGTCACTGGAATCTGGCTCTGAGTCTAAGATATAGGCAGCCAACACTTATTAGTGATGGTACTAGGGAAAGAACTATTATCTAGGATTGCAATATTTTATTGCAGGACTGTAAAAAGTGAGAAGTACTTGAAGCTAAAGAAATCCATACAACCTATAGCCCAATTATACCATTTTAAATATAGGCTCTATTTAACAAAAAAAAAAAACATGCACAGTACAGCGCCTCTTCTTGTTGATGCTTGCGTTACTATTTGGTTAATTTCTGCTGCTGTTTGCCTTTCCATACAGTGAGTGATAGAGTTATTTTACCAGGCAGCGTTTTTTCTGCCCTCAGCCTGCAGACAAGTGAAGGCTTCAGCGCCAGTGGCAAACGCAGGATTTGCATGGGGGGGTTTCCAGAACTGGGCGGAGCCAATCACGGGGGTGGGGACTGAGGTGACCCAGTATATGCTGGGTCCGTAAAACTAGTGTGTCTGTGTGTGTGTGTATATATATATATATATATATATATATATATACACATATATCTATATATATATATATATACATATATATATATATACATACACACACACATACATATACACATATACATAGCATATTAAACAAGCATACATATATAAATATATATATATGTACACACACATACAGTACACATATATATCATGTGTGTGTGTGTGTGTGTGTGTGTGTGTGTGTGTGTGTGTGTGTGTGTGTGTGTGTTTATATGTATGTATGTATGCATGTATGTATGTATGTATATACATGTGTATATATGTATGCATATAGGCATACATTGAGGGCATACATTGAGACTGGAGGGGGGGAGGTTCAGGGGAAATTTAAGGAAAAATTACTTCACAGAAAGGGTAGTGGATAAGTGGAATAGCCTCCCATCAGAGGTGGTAGAGGCTAAGACTGTAGGGCAATTTAAACATGCTTGGGACAGGCATATGAATATCCTTACAAAGAATTAAGGTTAAAAAAGGGTTGAGATTGCCTAAAGGATAAAATAAAAAAGGGGCAGACTAGATGGGCCAAGTGGTTCTTATCTGCCGTCAAATTCTATGTTTCTATGTTTCTATGTTTATGTACTATAATTAAAATAAAGTAAACTTTTATTGCACTTGCAAGTGCCACCAGGAAGACAGCAGGCTGCAGAGGACGCTAGACAGTCATTAATAATACTCATGCAGCTTAAAAAAAAAAAAATTTTTTTTTTTTAGTGGAGGGGGGTTTCTGGGTACTCGGAAACCCCCCCTGGGTGCGCCACTGAGCGCAGAGAGCAGAAGGGAGGGGGCAGAGAGTAGGAAGAAAGGGGTGGAGAGTGGGAGGGAAGGGGTGGAGAGTGGGAGGGAGGGGGTGGAGAGCGGGTCCAGGAAACGGAGCACTACACTGCATTGGGACATTACCACTTGTCCATGCAGATAGATCCCAGTATTACCTGGTGAGTTTCAATCTACACAATGAGTGGGAAGTCGCAGACAGTGCTTGTTGCTAAACACGAAAATCATACTGCTTGTATGGGTGAGAGAATGGAGCAGAGCGCTGCTCACTTGCTCACATAATTACTTGCAAATGGAGCACCTGTGTATTGGCCAATACACAGATCTAAATATAGATCTAATTTTATTTTGTAGTATACATGGGTAAATCATTTTTCAGAGATTTACAGCTATTCAATTCATATACTTTTTTTTTTAAAGTTTATAAAAAATGTATCCTGTAAATTAACACCCACTGAAGAATTGGGTAATCACCGTCCACATATACAAAGCAAAAGTGTAAAGTCTATTTCTAGAACATTGCTGCTCTACCCTTTAATATTGATGGCTAGTTTCTGAAGGCGCATTTGACTCTCCCGGATTGTTACTATTATGTATATATTATAGAAGGCGAACAGTGTATAAAATACATAAACAAATAAAATGAGCAATGTTCTGCATCCCCATGCCCTCATATCCTCAACCAACATTATAACGGGTCCCCTAGAGCTGCTCCTCCTCTCAGTGACTTCCAGCCCCATGCTAGGGCTGTTCCTAAGCCTCGTAGTCTGTATACTATGGTAATTAATAAGATTGAGAGCCCTGGAGTCCAAACATAATACGAGGGACCTGAGAACCACCTGTTGACCAGCACAGACCAGATGCACAGGGAGCAGAGCCCTGGGGGATGGCATTGTTGCTGCCCCTTGGCACCTGCATTGGGCTTATTGGGTACCTGGAAGTCCATAGGAAGTTCCAGGCAGGCATCCAGCATCTCTCTGGAGCATGCTCAGGATGCCCTGGGTAGTACTCTACTTCCTAGAGGTGGCGGCCCTGCTCACTACGCATAATGTCATGGGTTTCGAGAGTGAGGCTGGCACAGGGTGCACTTCCGCCCTGTGCTGCACTGAATAATGTCATCTTCAGATGCATAACAAACCTATTGTGTCTTCATTAAATTGCAAAGTGCCCTGACCCCATTGTTAGCTACTGTATGTTATGAGCACTTCTCCACAGCACAAAGCGGAACAGCAGAAGTCAAACAATTTCTCTGCTGCTTTTTTTTTTAGTCAAGTATTTTTATCGATTTTGCAAAGTTTTAAACAAGTTCAAAGAAAAAAACAAACACACAACAGAGCCACACTAACAAAAAACAATTAAAGAAAATAGTGAGTATAAGAGCATATGCATGCATTAGCATAATAAAATAGCAGGGTAACAGTACATACATGAAAATATATACCGGAAACAGACAAGGAGAAATGTCACAGAATCAAACATTATCACTGAAAGTATACTGTATATAAAAAGGCGTGAGCGCACGGAGGCCCGGCGTAAAGTAATTGGAGGGACCAGCAAAAGCATAACAGGAGTCTAACCACGACAACGAGACTTTATCAAACTTAGAGGGGCATTTTCTCTTCTGATACATAAATCGCTCATGAGAGGCAGTGACATCCAGAAGTAGAGAGAGGAGGGATCAGATGCCATCCAAGTATGAGCAATACAAACTAGCCAACATTAAAAGTTTATTCACATAAAGACGCAAAGGAACAGAGAGAGAGTCCTCCAGATCGAGACCAAAAATACAAAAATGTGGGGCTAGTAAAGGCAAGGTCAAACCTGTAGTACATACAGAAGCAACCAACGTAGCCCAAAAAGAGGCCACCCTAGGACATGTCCACAGAAGATGCCAGAAGTTAGTAGAGGGAGCAGAACATTTACGACATAAGTCAGAAGAAGACCTACCAAATTCACAAAGTTGAGACGGGGTTCAATAAACCCTATGCAAAATATATAGCTGAATCTGCTGAAACCTGGCATATCCCATGGCACCCCAAGGAGAACCCAGTATAAAATCCCACCCTTCATCAGTGAGAGTACCAAGATCTACAACACAGTGAGACCTACAGTAAGGCCACACAGATTCCCTTTTCCAGAAGACAGGAGAGAGAAGTGGGCCAACAAAATGGAGCAGCGCCCAGGTAGTGTACGCACTAAGTGACAAACTGGAGACTCAGAGACTTAAGAACAGGACTAGTACTCCACCACTGTACACATAGAGCATGACAGAGCTGCAGGTATCTATAAAATAGATGCACTGGAAGACCATATGTAGAGGACAGAAAAGCAAATGCATGGAGAACCCCATCTTGATACAACTGACCAGTAGAGGCCACACCAAAGGACAACCACACATAACTCAAGCCCCTCAAGCCCACATATCTCAGAGAAAGCTAAATTATGCCAGATCGGGGAGCAGTAGTCTGTATCAGTTTCCCCAAAACTTTACTTGCAGCCAACCAAACTCTATGAGCTTGTTGTAATAAAGGAGTAGAGTGGGCAAGTGATGAGTGGGCAAATAAAAACTGTAACGGAGTAAAATGTGAACCCACGTTTTCATGTAGCTCTACAGGAAGATCTCCCTGGTCCAAAGGGGTAACTCATGGTTAGTTGCAGCAGTATAATAAAGGCGCAAGTCAGGCAGAGCTAAACCTTCCTCCCCTATAAACCTACAAAGAGTCTTATGGGCAGTACGAGCCCTCTTATTCCCCCAAACATAATAGGTAATGCACCTAGTAATAACCGCAAACTGGAGAGTTATGCAAAATGTACAAGAATATGGGTAACATCTTGATAAGACTGACATGCCCAGTGACTGAAAGAGGAAGCTTCATCCACAAGTGAGATTTATTCTTTAAATGTTCAATTTGAGGGACTACATTTAAGGGTATAAACTCAGCGGTGGGATCCATCAAGTGGGAAATGGGAATGGCCAAATATTTGAATTATAAACACCACCTAATGGGGAAGTCAAAGGGAGATGGTTCAGGGGATGGTGGATAGGAGAGGGAAATCCACAGATTTATCTCAATTAACATGAATCTCAGAGTATAATCCATACTCCTCTTCCAAAGTAAGAAGGGCAGGCAATGAAGTACTTATATGGGTCTGGGACAAGATCACATCATTAGGATGTAACCGAGTTTTTTCTCATTACCCACAATGGTAAAGCCAGAAATCTCCGGAGAGGCCCTAATTGCACAAGCTAAAGGCTCTATAGCAAAGGCTTCTCCGCTGTTTCTGCTTTTCATAAATAGTACGAATCTTTTTCTCCTGCGAAAAAGCAAGTGAAAAGGTATTGGTTCCTTTCATAAACAGAGCCCTAAGGGTTTTTACATAGTATATAATAGAACTTTACGTGAAGATACAGTAGCTGCATTCTCCTTGTGTGTATTCCAGTTACTGCATTGAGTATGAAAGATGCATTTGCAGTAGAGATCAAAGATTTCTATAACAAGTCTACCATGTGGTCCATGCCACTAACTGACCTGCAGGTAAAATTCTATCAAATAAGATTAGGGTTACCTTGTGAATGCACCAAATAATGGGGGTCATTCCGACCCGTTCGCACGCATTGGTTCTTCGCTGCGGTCCGAATGGGTTGGAAATACGCATGCGCGGCAGCCCTGGTCTTGTTTTACTTTAAACTTTTTTAGCATAGCAGGGCTGCACAAGCGATTGCAGCCCTGCTATGCTAAAATACACTCCCCCATAGGCGGCTTCAGGTTGATTGCACGAGCAGCAAAAAGTTTCTACGTGCGATCAACTCGGAATAATCCTCAATGACTATAATACTTCATCTGTAAAGCACACCATATAATACCATGCTGTACATTGAGGTGATAATGACATAAGTGTGCTCACATGAGTTTGCAAGCTAAGAACTGGTAACTATTAATTTGCTACATACATTAAGCTGATATGCAAAAGAAACTTTGATGTTTTAACTGATCAACAAGATCTGACATTGGGCTCCAATATATGGATATGCACATGCAATATTAAAGCATCACTTACAGTATGAGCCTTAATCATCATAGCAGTTAAATACTTCTTAGATATGGGAAAATAGAGTCAGATCAGGGCCTTCCTATTGACATTAATAGGATTTATTCCCCCAAAAAACATATTTAGTATTCTATGATAAATTAGAGGAACAATGATATGCAGTACATGCCCCTACCTGTACCAATGTTATTATCTAGGGTAGTGGGAACGGAACATATATCCAATTAATGTAATGAAAGATATGCTAGTCATATTACAATTTTTGTCATATTACAATTTTGATGAGATATGTCCTATATAATAAAAGGCTAATGCTGCTCTTCACCTCTATTTGGGGAATTCAAGTGTTTTGCGCACCAGCAGACACTATATGGCACCCGGCAGAACAATTCAAGTGTTGCTACGTTTGGGCGCACACAGCCGCTGGCACTGACATTGCTGCTATGTTGTTTCGTCATTTTAACGGACTGGTAACTAGATTATATTTAGCACAAACATGATTGTGAAAGGAATCTACTATAAGAATTCATGAATATACTGAATTGTAATGAACTCAATCTTAAGTTTGACTTTTTAGATCGGTCAATAAGCACAAACTCTTCTCTACCTAATATATACAGAACCTCAATTTTCATTGAATCTGCCCCTAAGAATCAAACAAAATGGATGGAAGGATGGATGGATGGATGGATGGATGGATGGATGGATGGATAGAAGGATGGATGGATGAATGCAATATTTAGTAGTTAGACTGACAAAGAAATTAGTGGGTTTGATCACTATACGAATATGCTGGTGAATCTAGCTCATCAGTTAATAGAGATACACACTGATACTCTAGGTATAAGTCTACATACATGATTGCTAGTTTAGTGTACTATGGGCCTAATTCAGATTTGATCGCAGCAGCAAATTTGTTAGCTAATATTCAAAACCATGGTCTTCATTCCGAGTTGTTCGCTCGTTGCTGATTTTCGCTATGCTGCGATTTGCTGGTAAATGCGCATGGTACGCAGCGCGCATGCGCTAAGTTATTTAACTAAAAACTTAGCAGTTTTGCTGGTGTTCGTACGACGCTTTTCAGTCGCACTGCTGATCGGTGAGTGATTGACAGAAAAGGGGCGTTTCAGGGTGGTAACTGAGCGTTTTCCGGGAGTGTGTTAAAAAACGCAGGCGTTTCAGGGAAAAACGCGGGAGTGTCTGGAGAAACGGGGGAGTGGCTGGCCGAACGCAGGGCGTGTTTGTGACGTCAAACCAGGAACTAAACGGACTGAGCTGATCGTAATCTGTGAGTAGGTCTGGAGCTACTCAGAAACTGCAAAGAATTATTTAGTAGCAGTTCTGCTATTTCGCTATTCTGCTAAACTAAGATACACTCCCAGAGGGCGGCGGCCTAGCGTGTGCAATGCTGCTAAAAGCAGCTAGCGAGTGAACAACTCGGAATGAGGGCCCATGTGCACTGCAGGTGGGGCAGATATAACGTGCAGAGAGAGTTAGATTTGGTGGGTTATATTGTTTCTGTGCAGGGTAAATACTGGCTGCTTCATTTCTACACTGCAATTTAGATTTCAGTTTGAACACACCCCACCCAAATCTAATTCTCTCTGCACATGTTATATCAGCCCCCCCCCCCCCCCCCCTTTTCCGGCAGTGCACATGGTTTTGACCATTAGAGAACAAATTTGCTGCTGCGATCAGATCTGAATTAGGCACTATATGTTTATAGAATAAGGAATGCATATTCAGCTTCCCAATAATGGGAAGTACAACAGAAGATACAGGAGAGCCCCTATGTGTCTACTGAGACATGAGAACGACTAAATAAACCATAAGAGAAGCAGGCCAAGATCCTATTACAGATTTCTACGTTTGTTAAACAAATGAGGCTGGGATGGTAGAAAATGTTCATGTAGATAAATGTGTCTGCTGGTTTTATCATCTAAATCTTGTTAGCTACATTGTTGTTGCCGGGATCACACAGGAAATACAATCATATTAAAATGAATCTCTACTTTAGCTCTGTCCTGATAGACAGATGTCAAGGCATACAGGGCCTGATTCACATGTGGTTGTTCTTGCTTCTGCTGATGCTACAGTATCATTTGTTGCATGCAATGCGATTATATGCTAATATAGGCAGAAGCTAACCTGAGCATAGGGGACGCCCACTGCTGTCGCATTATTTTCGTCCAGTGGTATATAATCACATATACATCGATAGCACATTGCACGTTGGGTCAAGTCGCAGGATTTGACTACCTCTGTAGTCGTGCAGGCTGAGCTGCTCCCTGGGGGCTCTCCAGTAGCAAGTAAGATTGCAACTGCTAATTTATACACACCCAGAAAATCCTGTAACTTTGTGACTAATTCCTCGGTGCGACCTCAATTGCAATTCACTCGCTGCATGAGGTTGGCCATATACAGCGTATGCCCCAACCCCGTAATGCAATAGATTCCAGGTCTTGGATGTGGTGGGATGGAGTTGCCCAATAAAAGCCTATGGACTTCTTTTGTATTTTCCCCCTGAGAGGGATCCAATCAGACTATGGCACAGGACTATGGTGTATTTTCTGCCTTGCTGTTATTAATATGGTACATTATCATGCATGCTATAGCAGTATCTACTATATATGTATGTTATTGCAATTGCTGCTTTTTATATACATGTATGTTATTGCTGCTTTTTATAAACTATATTAAATTGTCTAATGAGTATATTTGCATTGCTCTCTCTCAATTTCATGGATATATAGTTGTAATAATTACAGGTTATTTACTGGGAGCTGCAAACGAATTGATTGTTTATAAACAAACGATCAGTGTATCATTTATAATATAGGATTGGCGCCTGATATATTGATACAATATCTCATATAAAATTGTATTGTATTTACTATATGTATATCTTTATCAAGGAACCTAGACCATGCATTATCTAATGGTTAGCCAAGCCTCTGTGGTGACTGGCCACACCCCCTCTGGAGACTGGTCACACCCCTAAGCATGGGCCCCTACTTATACATCCACCCTGGTTAGCCCTTCATGCCCCAGTCTGACACTGCCTGGAGGTTAAATATTTGTTGCAGACTCTCATACCAGGACTAATACGTATCTTGCTGTACAAAATAGCAATCAGAGTACTCGCATTATGCTGATTGATCTGCCCCTGTGTAATGTAGATAGCCCTCATGTATTTATTTTACACTCTAGATAAAACATATTTGTTCTTATGTCATACAGAGGTCTAGTAACTCTTGTGTCTTATTTGAATCAGTAGCTCTCTACAATGACTTCATAGTGTCCATTCAAGCTGTCAAGAGTGGTTTTGTATCTATGGAGAAATAATTTTCATATAGAAAGAGGGTCCCACCAAAAATGGAAACAGAAATAAATGACAGTGTTTGTGTCGTACCACAAGAGTTTTCTGTCCTATAATCCATTTTAAATTGTAATTATCTATAAACAAACTCTCTCCCACAAGCAGGAAGGAAAAAAAGGAGTAAAACCAGAGTTATATAATGGAAGAGTTTTACAGAAGTAGGGCCTCATTAGACTTAAGAGTAAATCAGAAGGGTCAGATTTACATCTTGTAAAAATCATATTGCTTAGCAAGGGAGAGAGAATTGACAATGGGGGTCATTCCGAGTTGTTCGCTCGCTAGCTGCTTTTAGCAGCATTACACACGCTAGGCCGCCGCCCTCTCGGAGTGTATCTTAGCTTAGCAGAATAGCGAACGAAAGATTAGCAGAACTGCTACTAAATAATTCTTTGCAGTTTCTGAGTAGCTCCAGACCTACTCACAGATTGCGATCAGCTCAGTCCGTTCAGTTCCTGGTTTGACGTCACAAACACGCCAGTCACTCCCCCATTTCTCCAGACACTCCCGCGTTTTTCCCTGACACGCCTGCGTTTTTTAGCACACTCCCGGAAAACGCTCAGTTACCACCCAGAAACGCCCCTTTTCTGTCAATCATTCACCGATCAGCAGAGCGACTGAAAAGCGCCGCAGGATCCACAGCAAATCTGCTTAGTTAAATAACTAAGCACATGCGCCCTGCGTGCCTTGCGCATGCGCAATTAGCAACAAATCGCAGCATAGCGAAAATCGGCAACGAGCGAACAACTCGGAATGACCCCCAATGTGTATACAGAGTTGGAAGCGGGATGAATTTTTGGGTGTTAACTCTAGTCTAATTTACAGTGTTAAGCTAAAGTTGACCGATATTTCTAAGCCAACTCATTAAATATTCAGTCATTTCTATCTAGTCAAAAATAAAAATGCATTGCCCTTCTTCTGCATTGCCCTCTATGGTTTATATAGTTGCATATTTGTACCCTATTGTTGAATTTGGTCCTCAAATTTAAGAAGCCAATTTATTAGATGATTCAACCAGTACTGGCCTGGAGCGGTAAAGCCAGGCTTGAAAGATGTAGCCAGTTCAGGCGTGTGCACTGGAATTGACTACCCAGACTTGGGCTTTCAGTTGCATTAAATAAAAAATTATACTTTAATTATTCTGAGATGCTGCTTATAAAACAAAGGTTGCGACATTACTTACCACCACAATCCATGTGAAATAGGCTTTACAGTAACATGTTTTGTATCACCGCCTGAACCCAGAAAAGCTTATTGCCGGTGTGGGTTACCTGCAACGATAGCAGAACAGTTGCCAGCTGTAACCGTTTGAGCTACAGGGTATTCCCTGCTTGAACGTCATTAGATTAATATGAAGATCAAAGTTTTAAAAAAATAATAAAACTTAGGTGTTTTTGAAGTTAAACTTTTGTTTATAAAAGGCTGAGTTTCTTCCACCATTATGTCACCCACCTCATGACCTCACCTAAAATCCACAGACTAAGGATTACATAGCTGCCAATGATTTAAAATGTCTCACTATGTAAGCTTTTCTTCTGAGCACCTAAGCACTTTTTATGCAGCACTGATTTGAGCTGTACAATACAGTTGGCTATCATGAAACCTTATTTGGCATCCGTGGTGGTGTGGCTAGGGTCTGGAACATACCAACTAGGTGCAGTTACTATCAGAAGACGGGACCAAGCTGTATGAACAACCTATAGTTTTAAAGTCATATTTTTAATGTACTTCATTGAAATACGTAGATGGACCTGGGAGTATTTCTAAACAGTAGACCTAGAAACAGAAAGCAATGTCAACCAGCAGCCATTAGATCCCCAAAGATCTGACCCCTATTGCTTTTCAGTGGTTGAGCTAGATTGCATGTCTTGAAGAATCCCAAATGCACTAGTCGATTGTATGTGGTAATGGGAATCTAGACACAATTGCAGATTCCTGTCCTATAGTTTCCCTATGCTGTGTACGCATAGTGAGACTCATTTGCTGCATGAAGGGGGTGGGGCGGCTATGAGGGAATCGCACTGCTCCTACATCTGGGATATTTTACTACCCAATTATACAGCCATGGGAATTGTTACCCTGGTGAACTGATAGCAGGAAAGCGCAACAATCCCCCCTAAGTTTTCTCCAGGGCTTTTCCTGCTTAGACTAACTCCTTTCCGTGAAGGTCTTATGAGACAAGAGGAACTGCATTACTAGACGTACGACAAATGAAATGTCTAACAGCCACTTAAAATTCCTTTCTCTTGATTTAAGCAAAATAAAATACATACACGAGACATACCATTTACTTGCATTTATTTCTTTTCCTATTCATTAAATGACTGATGTTTTTGTTGGATTGAGTCCATGTGTTCTAGAAAGTGTTGGTATTAAAGGAGCAGCAACATAGGATCTGACAGTAGATGTTTCTTCATATGCTGCTTCAAAGCCTAAGACCTTATTTGGTACTAGCTTTATATTATGTTTAAGATTTATTTTCATCAATAGCAAGTTCTTTAATTTCCTTATACTATTTAATTCTCCACCCATGATAGTATATGAAATCTCTTCCTTGATCACGATTGGAAGTTTAATTAAAAAAAAAAAACCCCACAGTAATTGTAGGGTCATAGCTAGGGATGTCTCCAGTGTCGGACTGGGGCATGAAGGGCCCACCGGGGGAATGCAGTGATAGGGGCCCATACTAAAGGGTGTGGCCAGCCTACAAAGGGGGTGTGGCCAGCCTCCACAGAGGCTTGAAATACACAATAGTCTAGTGCAGTGTAATGCAACATATCTACCATGTATAATACAAGTGCACAGTCAGGAACCTGATCCCTAGAGGAAGGAGTGGGCACTCAGGCAGTGGGGCCTACCGGTGGTTTCTCTGGTACCCCTGTAGGCCAGTCCAACCTGGATGTCTCCACTAGCACAACTGCATGTATTATTATACTGTAGGATATGCTCCCCTGGGCCCTGCATAGTATTTTTTACATGATTTGTAGCTGGATGGATTTACAACTGTAATATTGTTTTCAACATACTTGTACATTCTGTATTAATTTACCGACAGCCTCTGATATTCTAAACTGTAGCTTAATCAGACTCATTTGCTAAATTCACCTTTGTGCTACTGTATCTTTATTTTGTCTCTATTAAGTGGGATTGTGTCTTCTAAAATAACAGTTAGACAGTATGGATTATGGAACATAACTTACAGAATAATATAGATGCGATCTCAGCCGGTCTACAGGTACCGGGGCCCGCAGTGAATTGGCAGTGCTCCATCTATGCTGTGTGACAATAGCAATTGGGTCAGGGTCAGACTCACGAGAGTCAACCGTCTGCAGCATGCAGAATCAGTGTTCACCGGTTGGTCTCATCTCACAGTCCAGTAGCAGCAGCGGGTACAGCGCAGGCTGAGCGGTACCAGGCAGGAGCTATTCCCTATTGCAGGTGTTAGCAAGGCTCCTAGCTAGGACAGACCCAAATGATTGCATCAGCAGCAGTGCTCCGTTTAAAGAGCAGTGGTCACACTTGTATCCGGCTGTGAACCACACAGTTGCTGCTGTACATGCAGGCAGGCGTTTGGCCCCTGATTTGTTGTGTTTCTTACGTCTGAATTTTACTTAAAAACAAAGGTATAAATAGTTTTAAAAGCTATGTTCTATACAGCTGCAATGCATATCTTTGGGCTCTAATGTGAATACACTTGATTGACAGTCACTTAATTAAGTCCCTTAATCAGGGCCGGCTCTAGGCACGTTCGACTAGAGCGGCCGCGCGGGGCGCCACCCTTAATGGGCGCCGCGCGCTGGCGCCGCCATAGTCTTACCTGGAGCCGGCCCTGTACACTGCAGGCAGCTCTCCCCGCCGTCCCCGGCCTTTCAAAACTGTGCGCTGCGCTGCGCTGCGCGGCGCCGGCGTCTGACGTCAGACGCCGCGCAGCGCGCACCAAGCGGCCGGGAACAGTCGGTGGCCCTCAGGCTCAACAGCAGCACGTCCACTCCCAGCGTCGCCGCAGGTATGTTGGGATCGTCGGGGCCGGGCACTGGCACTGTGTGTGGGGGCACTGGCACTGTGTGGGGGCACTGGCACTGTGGGGGCACTGGCACTGTGTGGGGGCATTGGCACTGTGTGGGGGCATATCTGCACTGTGGGGGCACTGGCACTGTGTGGGGGCATATCTGCACTGTGGGAGCACTGGCACAGTGTGGGGGCATATCTGTCGCTGTGGGGTCATATCTGCACTGTGGGGGCATTTATGAATCTTGCACTGTGGGGGCATTGGCACTATGTGGGGGCATTGGCACTGTGTGGGGGCATATCTGCACTGTGGGGGCACTGGCACTGTGTGGGGGCATATCTGCACTGTGGGGGCACTGGCACAGTGTGGGGGCATATCTGTCGCTGTGGGGTCATATCTGCACTGTGGGGGCATTTATGAATCTTGCACTGTGGGGGCATTTATGTATCTGGCACTGTGGGGGCATTTATCTGGCACTGTGGGGGGCATTCATTTATCTGGCACTGCGGGGGGGGGGCATTTATCTGTGCACTGTGAGGGGGCATTAATGTATCTGGCACTGTGGGGGCATTTCTGGCACTGTGGGGGCATATCTGCGCTGTGGGGGCATTTATGTATCTGCACTGTGGGGGCATGTATGTATCTGGCACTGTGGGGGCATGTATGTATCTGGCACTGTGGGGGCATGTATGTATCTGGCACTATGGGGGTATTTATGTATCTGGCACTGTGGGGGTATATCTGCACTGTGGGGGCACTTATTTATCTGGCACTGTGGGGGGCATTTATTTATCTGGCACTGTGGGGGCATATCTGGCACTGGGGCATATCTGGCACTGTGGGGGCATATCTGGCACTGGGGGCATATCTGGCACTGTGGGGGCATATCTGGCACTGGGGGCATTAATGTATCTGACACTGTGGGGGGCAATAATGCATCTGGCACTGGGGGCATTTATGCATCTGGCAATGTGTGGGCATTTATGTATCTGGCACTGGGGGCATTTATGTATCTGGCCCTGTGGGGGCAATTTTATATATGGCACTGTGGGGACATATCTGGCACTGTGTGGGCATTTTTATATCTGGCACTCTGTGGCCATTTATGTAGCTGGCACTGCAGGGGGGGGCATGTCGCGTGTAGCTGGCACTGCTGGGGAGCATGTCGCGTGTAGCTGGCACTGCTGGGGGGCATGTCGCGTGTAGCTGGCACTGCTGGGGGGCATGTCGCGTGTAGCTGGCACTGCTGGGGGGCATGTCGCGTGTAGCTGGCACTGCTGGGGGGCATGTCGCGTGTAGCTGGCACTGCTGGGGGGCATGTCGCGTGTAGCTGGCACTGCTGGGGGGCTTGTCGCGTGTAGCTGGCACTGCTGGGGGGCTTGTCGCGTGTAGCTGGCACTGCTGGGGGGCATGTCGCGTGTAGCTGGCACTGCTGGGGGGCATGTCGCGTGTAGCTGGCACTGCTGGGGGGCATGTCGCGTGTAGCTGGCACTGCTGGGGGGCTTGTCGCGTGTAGCTGGCACTGCTGGGGGGCGTGTCATGTAGTGTTCCCGCTAGGCGTCTGTGGCTAGGCAATGTGTCTCAGTGCTGTGCCTGGCGCAAAGTGTATAGGAGGTTCTACCTGGTGCAGTGTGTATTAGCTGCACTACTGTGTGGTGTAATGCAAATTGCCACTATTATGTGGCCACGTACCTTCCCCACGAAGTAACTCCCCTTAATTTTTGCTGCGCGCCTTCGGCGCGCACTGTCCATTCTTTGACATATAGGTATGGGAACAACAAGCAGTATGTACATCATTTTGCCCTCCTAACTTAAAAATGTGCCCTCCCTGTGATCAGCACCATGCCCTAAAAAGTGAACACTATCATGTGTAGCTGGCACTGCTGCGGGGCATGTCATGTGTAGCTGGCACTGCTGCGGGGCATGTCATGTGTAGCTGGCACTGCTGCGGGGCATGTCGTGTATCTGGCACTATACTGGAGACATTGTGTGTAAGGAACACTACTGTGGCTATGTGTAAGGCTGCTAATTGTGTGAAAATATGTTTATAGTTTGATGATATGAAGTTATGAGGCCACGCCCACTTTTCCAGAGGCCACACCCACTTTTCCGGGAGCGCGCGCCTTCGGCGCGCGCATGGGGGGGGGGGGGGGCGCTTTTACATTTTCTCGCTCAGGGTGCTAGTAGGCCTGGAGCCGGCCCTGCCCTTAATATATACAATTAATGTATATACTGTAGGTTTTCTACTAATGTTTTTGAGAGCATATTTCAGCAACTCCAAGCCAAATGCCTCAAAGCTCTGGAGCACTTTTTCAATTTATCTTTGGCTGCTAACACACACACAGTCCTGGTGGCCACATGGTATTATTCTACTGCATGGTGGGCATTTTATGAAAATAAAGGGACCTGACCCAAAAACACATGAATAAACGTCCATGGTAGTTAGCAAAATGCAAGAGCATTCACTATATGTTACAAAACAGTACAAGAAAAAAAGACATCTCCACAATTATATTCCCTTAAATGCACAGTTTCTTAGATGTGTTATATTTGGGGAGGCAATATTAAAGCTTTTCTAGAGTCAATGGTAGACTTACTAAAGCGTCAATACAATGAAAAGTGTTAGTGTTGCTGACATCCACCAATCAGATTTCAGCTATCATTTTCTAGATTGTACTACAGTATATAAAAGATAGAATCTAATTGGTTGATATGGGCAACATCTTTAACTTTCAATTTTAGAATCTTTAGTTAACCTACCCCTGTGTCACGCTTCTCATGCCACACTAAAGGTCAGGATTTTGTAAGAATAATGTGGGGGGTTGCACTTGAGTTCAAGTTTTGCTGCTGTCACCTACTGCATCATTATGCCTCACAGTTTTTACAGCTGCGAGGGGATAAGTTACTATTTAATGAGGTGAATAGTTATGATTTTCTTTTCCTTGGCTTACCATAATAATATGTTTGTGTCTTGCCTTTCCTCAGATTACCGGACCGGACCATGCTTCACGCAAATAAGCAACCAGATGTGTCAGGGACAGCTTAGTGGTATTGTATGCACAAAGACCTTGTGCTGCGCCACCATTGGTCGTGCCTGGGGTCACCCCTGTGAAATGTGCCCTGCCCAACCACACCCATGTCGTAGAGGATTCATTCCAAATATCCGAACCGGAGCCTGTCAAGGTAAACAGCCCCCTACATACCTCTTTATTTTAGAATTCTTTCAGAATTATAACTGCACCTATTTATATTGGTACATTTTATCTACATTTTATATGTTTAAGTGTTCTCCACACAATGGGGCAGATGTATTAAGCCTGGAGAAGTGATAAAGCTGTGATAAAGAAGTGGTAAGTGGAAGGTGATAACTCACCAGCCAATCAGCTTCTAACTGACATTTTTCAAACCCTTAATGATTGGTTGGTGCATTATCTCTTTCCCCTTATCACTTCTTTATCACTTCTCCAGGCTTAAGACATCTGACCCAATGTTCTTAAGCATGCACTCAGTAACATTCATACATAGAGACAGATCATAATCATTTTAGAAACAGGTCCATTTATTTGGGTGGGGATCTGATTTTAAAATGGATGGCACACAAGTATTAGATGGGTTAATTGATATATTAATCTGAACAGAGCATCAGGGGAGTTCCAGATTCTTTTGTGAATTTAAGCAGATCCATGTGAAATTACAGACTTTTAGGATGTCTTGAAAAAATCTGTAGTTAATTGTCCTACTAATCAAGGTAAATTGAGTCTTGTTTAGAGTTCTCCCACCTACTGAGTGGCAGGAACTGGTCAATAATCACATGCTTGGAATGGATTTCTGACTCTGTGGGGCTGTACCTAGAAACTTTCAGTCTTACCAGTTAACCCATAGTCAGCTAGAGATTCCATTTTCTGCCTTTGTATAGCAGAAAAGCATACATTGAGGAGCAATTCAGACATGATAACTACAGTGCATCCAGAAAGTATTCACAGCGCTTCACCTTTTCCACATTTTGTTATGTTACAGCCTTATTAAAAAATGGAATAAATTCATTTTTTCCTTCAAAATTCTACACACAATACCCCATAATGACAACATGAAAAAAAGGGTTTTTTTGAGATTTTAGCAAATTTATTACAAATAAAAAACTAAGAAATCACACATATACATAAGTATTCACAGCCTTTGCTCAATACTTTGTTGATGCACCTTTGGCAGCAATTACAGCCTCAAGTCTTTTTGAATATGCTACCGCAAGCTTGGCACACGTATCTTTGGGCAGTTTTGCCCATTTCTCTTTGCAGCACCTCTCAAGCTCCATCAGGTTGGATGGGAAGCGTCGGTGCACAGCCATTTTCAGATCTCTCCAGAGATGTTCAATCGGATTCAAGTCTGGGCCACTCACGGACATTCACAGTGTTGTCCTGAAGCCACTCCTTTGATATCTTGGCTGTGTGCTTAGGGCTGTTGTCCTTCTGAAAGATGAACCGTTGCCCCAGTCAAGGTCAAGAGTGCTCTGGAGCAGGTTTTCATCCAGGATGTCTCTGTATATTGTTGCATTCATCTTTCCCTCTATCCTGACTAGTCTCCCAGTTCCTGCTGCTGAAAAACATCCCCACAGCATGATGCTGCCACCACCATGCTTCACTGTAGGGATGGTATTGGCCTGGTGATGAGCGGTGCCTGGTTTCCTTCAAACATGACGCCTGGCATTCCTGCCAAAGAGTTCAATCTTTGTCTCATCAGACCAGAGAATTTTGTTTCTCATGGTCTGAGAGTCCTTTGGGTACATTTTGGCAAACTCCAGGCGGGCTGCCATGTGCTTTTTTACTAAGGAGTGGCTTCCGTCTGGCCACTCTACCATACAGGCCTGATTGGTGGATTGCTGCAGAGATAGTTGTCCTTCTGGAAGGTTCTCCTCTCTCCACAGCGGAATGCTGTAGCTCTAACAGAGTGACTATCAGGTTCTTGGTCACCTCTCTGACTAGTGCCCTTCTCCCCCGATCGCTCAGTTTAGATGGCTGGCCAGCTCTACGAAGAGTCCTGGTGGTTCCGAACTTCTTCCATTTATGGATGATGGAGGCCACTGTGCTCTTTGGGACCTTCAAATCAGCAGATATTTTTCTGTACCCTTTCCCACATTTGTGCCTCAAGACAATCCTGGCTAGGAGGTCTACAGACAATTCCTTTGACTTCATGCTTGGTTTGTGCTCAGACATGCACTGTCAAGTGTGGGACCTTATATAGACAAGTGTGTGCCTTTCCAAATCATGTCCAATCAGTAGAATTTACCACAGGTGGACTCTAATTAAGCTGTAGGAACATCTCAAGGATGATCAGTGGAAACAGGATGCACCTGAGCTCAATTTTGAGCTTTATGGCAAAGGCTGTGAATACTTATGTACATGGGATTTCTTAGTTTTTTATTGTTAATAAATTTGCAAAAATCTCCAAAAAAAATTTTTTTTTACATTGTCATTATGGGGTATTGTGTTTAGAGTTTTGAGGGGGGAAAAATGTATATTTTCTGGATGCACTGTAGATACATTACAGAGTGAACAGTAATTTTTTGAATTAGAACAAGGGACAGTGACTGATAATACAAGCCCAGGCTGAACTAAGAGAGAACCAAGGGGTCTATTTACTAAGCCTTGGATGGAGATAACGTTTACGGAGAAAAAGTACCAGCCAATCAGCTCCTGTCAATTTTCAATCCCAGCCTGTGACATGGCAGTTAGGAATTGATTGGCTGGTCCACTTTATCTCCTTTCAAGGCTTAGTAAATAGACCCCTAAGTCTTGTTTTGAGTCACACTTTGCATCTGAATATGTTTGGTGTTTATTGAGTGCAGGCTGCGCTCATAAATGTGCCACTTTATATACCCTAACATAAAAGTGATATTGTATGTCACATGGGATTATTTAAATAAGGCTAAAGAGACTGGAGAGGGATATTTTGAGTGGTGATCACTTGGGGACCACACAGCATTTTTCTCACAAGATATGGTGGAAACCAGGCCTCACTGAAACGCTGTTGCAGGAAGATTATCTATGAATCAGTGATAACCCTTTTCTCTGGCTTATTTGCCACCGCTTCCTTTTATTGCACAAGAGGGCTACTGCAGAGAACTCAGTGAATTCTGTTGTGGTACCCTGTTTTCATTGTTCACCTCATCCCCTTATCCTGCTAAGAGGATTGGGGTGTATGCTCTATTTACCAAGCAGTGGAATGCTTCTGGCCACACACATATGCATATTGCCTGAACTCCTCACTGACAGAACCTGGCTGACATTGAGGGAGCTAAAACATAAAATTCTGAATAGGCCCCGCCACTGTTCTTTTAGGACAGATCATGGATGTTGGAAGTGTGACCCAGCATCACCTGCGTGTTTCATGACATTTGTTCTAGCTACACTGGTTGTAGTGACTAGAACATGTTACTTGCTTATTGAACAAGTTTATTTAGGGACATGTTTATCAAGCTCATTTTGACATTAAAACAATGGCTGTTTCTACATGTTTAAGTTAACATAGAAAAATAGAATTTGACAGCAGATAAGGACCGATTGGCCCATCTTGTTTGCCCTAAACACATGTACATACTCACACACTAGGGTTCATTTTGTTGGGAGCCAGTTAACCTACCAGTATATTTTTGGACTGTGAGAGAAAACCAGAGTACTTGGAGGAAACCCACGCAAGTATGTGAAGAATAAATATATTCCACAGTTAGGGCCGTGGTGGGAATCAAATCCATGGCCTCAGTGCTGTGAGGCAGTAATGATAATCATTACACCACACACGTACTAAATTAAGTGTCACACGTACTGAATTAAGTGTCACCAGTATGTAAAAACAGAGATATAAGAGATTGGCAGCCATCACAGGAGCTGTCCCCTTAGTTTTTTATGAGGACAGGGTTAAGGAGTAGTGTAACAAGCCCCAAAAAGCACCGGGTCCAAACCCAGAAGTAAAGTGGTTAAGTACTTTTTATTCATCACTGGGTTAGGCTCTTATTGGAGCCAAAGTCAAAATGCCTGAGACTCAGTACACCTCCCCCAAACCAAAATATAATTTTTTTATAAATATGACTCTCGGTAATAAACATGATATTAAAGTTGAGTCCTTTATCTCTACAGTGTACAGCTGTAAATATTTACTCTATTAGATAATGCACGACTGAAACAGTATGTAAAATATGTTCATATTTAATGTGAACCCAACATAGCTATCTGACTGATAATCTAAATAAGTCCCATATTGAAAGTCTGGAGAGAGGATTTTTGGCACATAATGAAAGAAACATAACTATAAATGCATAAATAGTTACTAATTAAATCTCACAATGATGTTCAATTTTCTAAACCTAAATGGGGGTTGATTTACCACGCGGTTGATAGAATACAAAATAGCGCAGTGAGGGCAGATTCAGACCATGTTATCTGTGTGTAGCAGCATAAAGCCTACAGAGCAGAACCATAAGAGTTTATGAAACCATAGCGGGAGAAACATGACTTTTGTGCTGCATGCTTGGACGGCAATGTGTTCTTTACCAGTTTGACTGCTTTGTTATTTTACTGATTTGCCTTTGTGAGCTCTTCATTATAATTGTGATAATAGATATTGGACCTTATTCAGCATCTGTTGCAGTTTTGAAATATTATCAAAACTGCAACTGCTAATGATCGCATGCAGGGGGCCGCCCAACACAAGGCAAGGCCGCCCAGAATGTTTAGTGCCACCCAACAATGCGGCTGCAATTCAATTGCGATCGCATCGCCAAAATCACAGGTTTGTGGAAGCCTCCCTGCATATGTAGGTGGACCACCACCATTTTTCCAGGATGTGATTGCATTGTGAAAGGCCTGGGGCACTAAAGAGCAGGGGGCCCCCATGGACTAAAAAAAAAATATATATATATATATATATATATATATCAAACAAATACTCTCCCTTTGCGCTAATTTGTAAAACCTGTCACCCTGAATAAATACGTACGTAAACTATTTGGTATAGGCAGCCTGATTCAACTAAGTCCCCTGTTAGAAGGAACTGGAAATAAGGAATATACAACAATAGAAGAATTGGCACCAGGGGGTCGCATCAACTCCCACTATTCCAACCCCTAATTGGTTAAGTTTAGCCAATTAGGGGTTGGAATAGTGGGAGTTGATGCGACCCCCTGGCGCCAATTCTTCTATTGTTGTATATATATATATATATATATATATATCTACATTGCTAAGAATCCCTCCTCCTTCAGTTCAGCGTGCGGCGCACCAATGACTGAGCCACAGGCTTGCTGAGCCGGACAGCAATTGGACAGCTGAGCCGTCGCTCAGCTGCCCTGACTACAGCTGTTAGAGCACTCTTCTTAGAGCTGTAGTCAGCGCAGCTGAGCGACGGCTCAGCTGTCCAATTACTGTCCGGCTCAGCAAGCCTGCGGCTCAGTCATTGGCGCGCCGCACGCTGAACTGAAGGAGGAGGAAGGACAGGGCAGCGGGGAGCCGGGGCTCGTGAGCACAGCAACGCAGATCGGATTGAAGAGAGATCTGATCTGTGGTGTGGCAGTGGGCCCTTTTGGTAAGGGGGGCCCGGGGTACGTATCCCCGGGACCCCCCCCCCTTAATCCAGCTCTGTGCATGCTCTGTGTGGCAGCAGCGCATGCACAGACACCCAAAAATCGCCTCTTTGCGATTTTCGGACGTCTGTGACCACTGCTGAATTAGGCCCATTATTAATAAGTGACCATCACTGTTACTGTTATATATTTCCCAAAAACAATGCACAGTTTTTATTACTGTAAATGAACCAATTTGGAATTATGATATCTGGATGATAGATCGGCAGTCAATAGGTCAACACCATATGGTTAACTTGCATTAAGTCGAGAGATACAAAAAGCAGACAGCTTCAAAATGTCGACTTGCAAATGGTTGACACAAGTTTTTTGGGTTTGTAACGTGTTTCTCAACTTTTGCATGATTTACTACCCACATGGACTACGATTTGTAATAGTAACCCGTGGCGAGCGCAGTGGGCCACCTTCCTCATAGCGTGGTGAGTGAAGCGAGGTCACTAGAGTACACGCTTCCACTGATTGTGGTCACATATGATGAAACATACAACACCCACAAAAACTAAAACTAATACCCTTATTTATCAATGATTGATAAATTTCACTGTGAGTGATAAATTGCGCCAGCCAATCCGCTCCTAGCTGTCATTTTTCAAACCCAGCCTGTGACATGGAAGTTAGGAGCTGATTGGCTGGTGCAATTTGTCACTCACAGTGAAATTTATCACTTATTGATAAAAAAGGGCATAAAAAATGGTGTCGACAATTGGCATGTCGACATTTTTGACCGTGTCATACTTTTGTACATATCGACCTTACCCACTGTCTACCTTTTTCCTGTCGATATTTTGTCCCTGACAACCTTTTGACCCTGTCAACATAATTCATGTCCTTATGACTGTCTACTAGATACTGTAGATCTTCTATGCCGCACCCTGGAATTATATACAGGATAATGTATTCCATGCTGCATTATTATGTATATTGCCTATAATGTGCAGTGTTTAGCTGTGGTTGCACCTCTGGTGTTACACGCTCACACTGCATACTCAGAGCCTTTGCAGTGCTTGTAAATCCATTGTGGTATTTGATGTATTCCAAATGTGTCCTGATTTTTGATGCAGAAACATTGTTGCAGAACCCTCTGTCTCATATGCCCCTTTATGTTTATGCTAAGCGGTCTTTTGCTGCCAATTTTTTTTTTTTTTTTTTTACAAGTTTACATATTTGCAATTTACGAATGGGCATACCAGTCAGAGAGGGTCAGACACGCTCTCAATCAGAATGGAAACAGCCAGTTGTTAACAATTATGTCTTCTGGCATTTGTGGAACTGGGATTTTTTTTTTCTTTTTAAATTCCTTGTAGTTTGATTTGGGAAGACAGAGAATTACAAAGTTATGTGGTTCAGTGACACACTTAAACATAGCAGCTATTAAGTTAGGCAAGGCAGAACAGTTTGCAATCTGAAAAAGCAAGCCGGGGCGAGCGTTCAGCCTTGCTCCATGAACTCACTGCACTAGAACAGTAAAACAAGCTCATAAATTTGTAGTCAAACTACAGTTACAGCTCTAATGTACATTGCCTTAGATGGGGGATATGCATATGGTTTCACAAGAGGCAAACCCAAACAGCATTAGTAAGGGTATTTCCACTAAAGAGGACCATTAAAGTAGTAGCTACAAATACAGCGCACATAAAACTACATTTTACAGTTGAATATAATGGGTTTGATTCGCAAATAATACAAACGGAACTCTGGACTCCCGATGAAAATGAAATGCAAATGGACGAAAAGATAACGAAGGGAATGCCAGTGCGACTATGTGCACATATAGTGCTGAGTTGCATGCATCTATGCGATTGCATCGTCATAATTATCATCAGCGCTTAAACCTACCACGTTTGGTTCAGGTGGAGTGGCATCCAGAATGCAAATACCCCAGTCGGAATTAGCAAGTAACACTGGCTGCGTGCCCGTGGCACACCTACAACTTGGTTCTCCTGTGTGCATTATTATTCGCATTATTGCCACTCAGTTGCCACCCAGAGAAACAGCTGAGATGCATATCACTCTGAATAGCATGTATAGTCATAAAGGCATGCACAGCGTAGGGAGATTACTAGGATGGGGCTTCACTTGAATTTATGAATCAGGCCTTACATTGGGTCCAAATGCAGCCCCCATCTAGACATTTTCCCATACTGTGCATGCCTTCATGAGTATACAGCACATGCTCATACATTTGGTCTGATATTTGCATGAGTGAGAGCCTTTTATGGGTTCTTCTAAGTACTTAACTTGCAAAACTCAAATTAGCAATTTTCAGAATTGAGCAATTTCTAAGTGCACTGACCTCATGTAAGTCAATGCTCCAGATATTGTACAAACCCACAGTACTTACCTATGAAAGGTCACTGTGTGATGGTTTGTGGGTCAGTTTTAGCATTTAACATTAAACATTAAGTAACTGCAAAAGATTGTATGGTTAGAGTTTTGTCTTGGTTTTTTTTAAGTACAGTAATACCATCCTAGTGGATAAATGTAAATTGAAATGAGTATTAAAGAAACGGTTGTTACAGCCAAACCCCTACTATTCTCTGCAATATCAATATTGCTATTTATTTATTTACCCCAGTATAATCACTTCCATGACAAAAAAAGGTCCTAAAAGAATGATGATCCCACATACAGTATGACAGAGAGCCTTGGGTGTCACAATCCCGTGATAATGTTCTATATAATGAGTGTACACAGCCTTAATTTTGTAAGGGAATGTTACAAACAGAGAAACCTTTGTACACTGCGCAGCCGAGATTTGGCGGAGGTTGTAATCCTCAGATTAATCCTGCCAGTGTTCTCCACATCTGGTTACATTCAGCAGTTCCAAATGCACTGGTCCTCAGATCCTGTGCAGAACCAAATTTAACAATAGCATCTTTGGAAGAACAACTCTAGTTACACTATTTCATTATTTTCTTTCACTATATTGCCTCTAACACAGTTACATTTTGGCTGCCTTGGAAGACTGCATCAAGCTTGTGTGTCCCTAGCTGAATAACTTGCTGCTCTTCTACAGCAAGTTTACAACAAGAAATTCCAAAGTCTGCTGCAGACAAACCAAAGCTGTTGTAAGCCTGAGCCTATATTTAACAGGCTTGTACTTATGACTTGATTCAGAATTTACTGTATGTACCAATATTTATGGTCTTCTGTGCTTATTCTCATTCTGCAAAATTGTTGTAATGATGTTATACCAAAAGTACATATCCCTTCTTCTATCCTATCTGGATGTTTGCTGATCCCTCCAATTCATACAATATTAATCATACTACTTGGTGATCTCAAGGTTATAATTGAATTCTCCTTTTATCATCACATCTCTGTCACTGTTATGTCATTGAATTTATTGAGATAATGAAGTCATGTAAACACTGACATTAAGCAATGATGACTAACTGTGGACATGTGTCAATTCTGTTGCAGATGTTGATGAATGTCAAGCTATACCTGGACTGTGCCATGGTGGCAATTGCATCAACACAGTGGGATCCTATGAGTGTAAATGTCCAGCTGGCCACAAACAGAGCGAGACCTCCCAGAAGTGTGAAGGTAACAGATTCTGATGGTTCTCCATGAACAGACCGCTAGTTGTCTACTTCTATTTTCACACTTTCTACATTAGTTTTGCACTCACACATTGTGAAGCAGTGTGATTTCTTGACTTTGTGCGTGTGAGGCAAGTATGCCAATTCTCCAAGGCTATAAACACAAATACAAATAAATACATGTTAGATGGATTACCGAGAACACCCACGGTCAGTGATGAAGTCATAGGCGCACACTCTGCAGCACTCATGACCTGCCTTAGAAGTTATTCCAGGCTTAATGTTTGTATTGAAGGGATTCTAAATGAGGAGAATGTGCCCTATATTTGACATCATGTCCTCAATATGAAAATCACCACATGTGCTATATCAAAGTCCCCCTATATGGATAACCATGCACCACTCTGGTACGCGAGAACATTAACCACCAGGGTGTGAAGGCGCCTGTGTTGCAGTTGTTCAGCTTGACTACAATCTATATCTGTGCAATGTCTTCCTATATGTGTGTGTCATTCCACAACTGGAGGCTCTGCACATTTTTCCATGGCGTAATGAAACCTTTAGTGCCAACTAACCGAACACATAACATATAACAGAATGAATTGACCGCCATCATCTGAGAACTGGGCATAGGTTATACATGTCATGGAATGCAAATATAAGATTACCGCACACAAGCGTAACTGACACCTTTGTGTAACAACCTGTCCCACCTTGAAGATCAATCTGTCTCAGGTAGCACTGCAAGTTTTCTCTCTCTTGTAAATCTCTGCTTCCTATCACTTTTTCTTACATTTTATTCTGGATGTTGAATATTGGACGTCATTTACTCAATGCAATAATTGTAATAATTTTTCAAGAATGATTGAGCCAATCAAGCTGGTCTCTAATAACAATGTCTATGCTTTTTACATAATCTGATTTATATGCAACAAGTGAAACCTTTTTATTTATCCTAACTATCTATCTGAACAACAGTCTGTATGCATGATGTTATCATCATAGAACTAATATATAGAAATATAAATCTACACATACAGATATATGTATATTATCGGTATAAGTGATTCTACTATTGTACATTTCAATCTATAGGTCTGTAATTCTCTAGGCTCTTAGCAAACTATAAAATGGAAGATGCCCAACTGATGTTTCTTTGTGACATCATATATCCTTAATCCATATTCGGTATGCAAAACTTGGCCTTCATTTTTTATTGATATATAGCAGAGGAAAAAGAAATCCTCTGGTTATAGTGAATTGACTTTTAATCATTATAACTTGCTGTATGTTATATACAGACCTTCCCTGTAGCAATTATCTATAGCATATGCAATATTTCCCTGTAGCATGTGTACTGGTTTATATTAAAGCCGCTGTTATTAGACCATACATAGATACACTACTGTACCTCAGATAGTTGCCAATTAGTTCTGTTTCCCAGTTTGTGATCTATATAACCATTGGTTCTGGCTACTGAGAACTGCTTTTCCCATTTGATGGGAAGAGACTATGTACGGCTTAATGACTTTGGCTGCTATTCAGAGCCAGGTTGATCTAGGAAACAGAAGGTGGTGTCCATACTAGACATCCATAAAACACGTCTGCCTCGCACATAAAGGTTTGTCTGAATGTCTGATCTCACTACTAACCCTTTTGCTGCCAATCGGAACTTACAAAGCGTGCCACTGCTTTCACTACACCTTGGCTTGCATCAGTATCCTAGTGCAAATGAAGAAACAAGTTGAATAGATCTTATTGCAGGAAACCTGTTCTGTAGTAATTCCCACAGGCTTTGAGAGAGAGAGTTATATACAGTATCTCAAAGAATAGGCTGGTCTGCTTTGTTCCAGGTTTCCACTTCATGATTCTGGCTATTGCAAGTGGATTCAATGTGCAACTATGTTTGTGTGTTATAAATAGGCATGCACTAGAATATATCAATTCTCTCTCTTCAGATATTGATGAATGCAGTACAATTCCTAACGTGTGTGATGGAGGGGAATGCACGAATACAGCTGGGAGCTACGTTTGCATATGTCCTAGAGGATTCACTTCAAGTATTGATGGATCTCGCTGCATTGGTAGGCTTTGTAGAAGAAGCAGACCGCCCTGCATTAAACCTTTATTTTCCAGGCAATTCAATTGGTTGTTCCCTCGTAGCTAATTTAAGCTGTGGTAGCCAAGATTTTTGTGTGTGTAATGGCCAAACTCTTGTGGTGAACAGTATTCAAAGCAAGTTTTGCTGGTTCAAACACCACACTGTTTCCCTATGATGAAGGTAGTCCACACAATGGGGCTAATTCAGACCTGATCACTGCTGTGCGTTTTTGCACAGCGGACGATCAGGTCTGAACTGCGCATGCGCTGATTGACAGGCAGAGGCGTTTGCTGGGTGAGAGGGGGTTGGCCGGCGGTGTCAGGCAGCCGTTTTGGGGGCACGGTCCGGGCAGTGCAGCAATGCCAGACATGCATGGCGGACTAGCCCTGTGCTGGGCGTCCCCCCGCATGTCTGTGAAAGTGATCGTAGATGTGCATCTACGATCAAGTCTGAATTACCCCCAATGATCAGTATGGGCAACGTTTATTATTCCAGATTCTAAATATCTTTTACTCCAGTCACTTAGCACTGCTAGTACAATTATTTCACTTATATTTCAGTTCAATGAAATGCTGGTATGAGGCATTACAAAAATGAAACATAAATCTATTGTTACTTTTCATTATAGTTTGAAGAAATCCTATAACGTTAAGTAACTACCATAGGATGCCAATACATATTTGGGTGCTCTTGTAAAAGGCAAAATTAGGTACAGTAGCACATCGTGCCTGATATAGAGGTGGACGCTAACCCTGCGCAATGCTGATCTGTACATAGCTGATATTATAGTTCTGCGCATGCATCTGAGTCGTACTGCGCATGTGTCCTGGTGTTTAACGCATGGAGATGCAGAACAAATTAGGAGGCAGGAAACGTGGATTTTAGTGGGCTTTCTTGTCAGTGATTGACAGTCTGCTGCCATTTGGGGGCAAGGAGACACCGCCGTTTCCCTAACTCCTTTTTGGGGAGGTGGCCAGGATCTCCATCGGAAGACGGAATGGATCAGTAGGTCGACCCTAAATAGGTTGACAGTCAATAGGCTGACCCAACAGTTGCATAGCCAGTACTTTGTTGGCCCCATAGCAACATTTTGAAAGGGCCCCTGTTGCAATGCTTTTAGAGAGACACCTCTTCATAACTGTTAATTTTATGCCCCATAATAGTGCCTATAGTAGTTCCTTATTTAATGCTATGCCCCATAGAAGTGTCCTATTTTTTTTTTTTATGAACCACAGTAGTACCCTAGTTCACATTATGGACCAGATGTGCTAAGCCTTGAAAAGTGATCAATTGCATGGTGATAAAGTACCAACCAACCAGCTCCTGTCATTTTTCAAACCAAGCCTGTAACATGACAGTTAGAAGCTGATTGGCTGGTACTTTATCACCGTGAAATTTAGTACTTTTCAAGGCTTAGTATATCCCACCTATGTCACGTTGTATTGGCTGCCAGTACACATTATGCCACACTGTACCCCCAATTCAAATTATGACACATAGTGACCCCAGTTCCTGTTGTGCCACATTACAGTTCCCCAGTTTATATTATGTAACATTATACCTTTCATACTACATTACAATGAGTAGGTCCTGGGGAATAATTAGCTAGAAGGTAAAAGATTGTAAGGGCCCCTAAGTTAACACCCAATGGTGAAAAATGTATATAACTCATGAAACTTTGACAGGGAAGGTGGGCCCCTCTTATCTCTGGGCCCCATAGCAGCTGCACTCACTGCACCTATGCCCTTGTGACCCCATATGGTCGACATGGAAAATATTGACAGGGTCAAAAGGTCAACAGGGTCATTTGGTTGACAAGTAAAAGGTAGACACTGGAAAAGGCTGACAGCTAGAAAAGGTCAACACGTGAAAAGGTTGTCGTTTTCTCCATCAAAGCACATGAAACTAGAGATGAGCGCCTGAAATTTTTCGGGTTTTGTGTTTTGGTTTTGGGTTCGGTTCCGCGGCCGTGTTTTGGGTTCGAACGCGTTTTGGCAAAACCTCACCGAATTTTTTTTGTCGGATCCGGGTGTGTTTTGGATTCGGGTGTTTTTTTCAAAAAACACTAAAAAACAGCTTAAATCATAGAATTTGGTGGTCATTTTGATCCCAAAGTATTATTAACCTCAAAAACCATAATTTACACTCATTTTCAGTCTATTCTGAATACCTCACACCTCACAATATTATTTTTAGTCCTAAAATTTGCACCGAGGTCGCTGTGTGAGTAAGATAAGCGACCCTAGTGGCCGACACAAACACCGGGCCCATCTAGGAGTGGCACTGCAGTGTCACGCAGGATGTCCCTTCCAAAAAACCCTCCCCAAACAGCACATGACGCAAAGAAAAAAAGAGGCGCAATGAGGTAGCTGTGTGAGTAAGATTAGCGACCCTAGTGGCCGACACAAACACCGGGCCCATCTAGGAGTGGCACTGCAGTGTCACGCAGGATGGCCCTTCCAAAAAACCCTCCCCAAACAGCACATGACGCAAAGAAAAAAAGAGGCGCAATGAGGTAGCTGTGTGAGTAAGATTAGCGACCCTAGTGGCCGACACAAACACCGGGCCCATCTAGGAGTGGCACTGCAGTGTCACGCAGGATGGCCCTTCCAAAAAACCCTCCCCAAACAGCACATGACGCAAAGAAAAAAAGAGGCGCAATGAGGTAGCTGTGTGAGTAAGATTAGCGACCCTAGTGGCCGACACAAACACCGGGCCCATCTAGGAGTGGCACTGCAGTGTCACGCAGGATGGCCCTTCCAAAAAACCCTCCCCAAACAGCACATGACGCAAAGAAAAAAAGAGGCGCAATGAGGTAGCTGTGTGAGTAAGATTAGCGACCCTAGTGGCCGAAACAAACACCGGGCCCATCTAGGAGTGGCACTGCAGTGTCACGCAGGATGTCCCTTCCAAAAAACCCTCCCCAAACAGCACATGACGCAAAGAAAAAAAGAGGCTTTTTACTGATATTTGGTGTTTTGGATTTGACATGCTCTGTACTATGACATTGGGCATCGGCCTTGGCAGACGACGTTGCTGGCATTTCATCGTCTCGGCCATGACTAGTGGCAGCAGCTTCAGCACGAGGTGGAAGTGGATCTTGATCTTTCCCTAATTTTGGAACCTCAACATTTTTGTTCTCCATATTTTAATAGGCACAACTAAAAGGCACCTCAGATAAACAATGGAGATGGATGGATTGGATACTAGTATACAATTATGGACGGGCTGCCGAGTGCCGACACAGAGGTAGCCACAGCCGTGAACTACCGCACTGTACTGTGTCTGCTGCTAATATATAGACTGGTTGATAAAGAGATAGTATACTCGTAACTAGTATGTATGTATAAAGAAAGAAAAAAAAAACACGGTTAGGTGGTATATACAATTATGGACGGGCTGCCGAGTGCCGACACAGAGGTAGCCACAGCCGTGAACTACCGCACTGTACTGTGTCTGCTGCTAATATATAGACTGGTTGATAAAGAGATAGTATACTCGTAACTAGTATGTATGTATAAAGAAAGAAAAAAAAACCACGGTTAGGTGGTATATACAATTATGGACGGGCTGCCGAGTGCCGACACAGAGGTAGCCACAGCCGTGAACTACCGCACTGTACTGTGTCTGCTGCTAATATATAGACTGGTTGATAAAGAGATAGTATACTCGTAACTAGTATGTATGTATAAAGAAAGAAAAAAAAACCACGGTTAGGTGGTATATACAATTATGGACGGGCTGCCGAGTGCCGACACAGAGGTAGCCACAGCCGTGAACTACCGCACTGTACTGTGTCTGCTGCTAATATATAGACTGGTTGATAAAGAGATAGTATACTCGTAACTAGTATGTATGTATAAAGAAAGAAAAAAAAACCACGGTTAGGTGGTATATACAATTATGGACGGGCTGCCGAGTGCCGACACAGAGGTAGCCACAGCCGTAAACTACCGCACTGTACTGTGTCTGCTGCTAATATATAGACTGGTTGATAAAGAGATAGTATACTCGTAACTAGTATGTATGTATAAAGAAAGAAAAAAAAACCACGGTTAGGTGGTATATACAATTATGGACGGGCTGCCGAGTGCCGACACAGAGGTAGCCACAGCCGTGAACTACCGCACTGTACTGTGTCTGCTGCTAATATATAGACTGGTTGATAAAGAGATAGTATACTCGTAACTAGTATGTATGTATAAAGAAAGAAAAAAAAACCACGGTTAGGTGGTATATACAATTATGGACGGGCTGCCGAGTGCCGACACAGAGGTAGCCACAGCCGTGAACTACCGCACTGTACTGTGTCTGCTGCTAATATATAGACTGGTTGATAAAGAGATAGTATACTCGTAACTAGTATGTATGTATAAAGAAAGAAAAAAAAACCACGGTTAGGTGGTATATACAATTATGGACGGGCTGCCGAGTGCCGACACAGAGGTAGCCACAGCCGTGAACTACCGCACTGTACTGTGTCTGCTGCTAATATAGACTGGTTGATAAAGAGATAGTATACTACTAATATTATATATACTGGTGGTCAGGTCACTGGTCACTAGTCACACTGGCAGTGGCACTCCTGCAGCAAAAGTGTGCACTGTTTAATTTTAATATAATATTATGTACTCCTGGCTCCTGCTATAACCTATAACTGGCACTGCAGTAGTGCTCCCCAGTCTCCCCCACAATTATAAGCTGTGTGAGCTGAGCAGTCAGACAGATATATAATATATATAGATGATGCAGCACACTGGCCTGAGCCTGAGCAGTGCACACAGATATGGTATGTGACTGACTGAGTCACTGTGTGTATCGCTTTTTTCAGGCAGAGAACGGATATATTAAATAAACTGCACTGTGTGTCTGGTGGTCACTCACTATATAATATATTATGTACTCCTGGCTCCTGCTATAACCTATAACTGGCACTGCAGTAGTGCTCCCCAGTCTCCCCCACAATTATAAGCTGTGTGAGCTGAGCAGTCAGACAGATATATATAATATTATATATAGATAATAGATGATGCAGCACACTGGCCTGAGCCTGAGCAGTGCACACAGATATGGTATGTGACTGAGGGGCAGATTTATTAAGCCTGGTGAAGTGATAAATTGCACGGTGATAAAGTACCAGCCAATCAGCTCCTAACTTCCATGTCACAGGCTGGGTTTGAAAAATGACAGTTGGGAGGTGATTGGCTGGTGCTTTATCACCTTCCACTTTATCACTTCACCAGGCTTAATAAATCTGCCCCTGAGTCACTGTGTGCTGTGTATCGCTTTTTTCAGGCAGAGAACGGATTATAAAGTAAACTGCACTGTCCTCACTAGTAAACTCTCTCCACTCAGTCTCTACACTTCTACAGTAACAGTACTCCTCCTAGTCAGCTCCAGTAAATCTCTCTCAGTCTCTTATAATCTAAATGGAGAGGACGCCAGCCACGTCCTCTCCCTATCAATCTCAATGCACGTGTGAAAATGGCGGCGACGCGCGGCTCCTTATATAGAATCCGAGTCTCGCGATAGAATCCGAGCCTCGCGAGAATCCGACAGCGTCATGATGACGTTCGGGCGCGCTCGGGTTAACCGAGCAAGGCGGGAAGATCCGAGTCGCTCGGACCCGTGAAAAAAAACATGAAGTTCTGGCGGGTTCGGATTCAGAGAAACCGAACCCGCTCATCTCTACATGAAACCCGTGTACCGCGTCCCTTTGCATGGATTGCTTTGCTCACTTTGCTTTGGGCAAGTCTACTATTCACAATCATAGTCCACATGGGTGGTAAAGTATGAAAAAGATGAAAAAAAATCTCCCAAAAACTTGTGTCAGCTATATGTGTGGCAATCATTGTCATGTCGACCATTTAAACATGTCAACATTTTGTTCCTGTAGACCATAATCACTGTTGACATTGTACATGTCAACCTATTGACCATGTCGACATAATGACTGCTGACCATATGGGGTTGACCTATTGACTGTCGACCTAATTAAGATCGACCTATCATCCGGATACCAACTGGATCGCTCATTGATGGCTGTAATGAATGCTTATATACTACATGCAGAGTACACATAAATATTATTGATATAATTGAAACTGTTACTGAACATGAGGTGTGCTTTGCAGAAGATGATATGAATGAGATGAGTGATGCGACACTGACCGGCAGTGGTAAGCGTACAGTGGTAAGCGCAGCAGAAATAAGTATTACTGCTGCCTCTGGGTTGCTTGCGGGTTGATCGCAGGTCTGTATAGCTCCGGCAATTTACCTGGGAGAACAGACTGCCTATTCTCAGTGACTATTCTCAGTGACTGATTAAAATATAATTAGTACATTTTTGTGCAAGTTTGAAACAATGAAAAAATTTTTTCCTGTTTCAATTATTTCCAATTATATTTAAAACACATGTCACTGCTCTGGCAGTTCCACAACACTCTAAGCGGCTGGGAAGAGGATTAATCTTGACCTTTACCCATAATAATTTATTATTAAAATACAAAAACTGAAGTATAATTCTTAATGCAGATTACTTTCTGCAGATGTGAGCACAAAGCTCCATGATGTCTGTTAAAACAAGGACAAGACCTCTGGGATGTGACCTCAGCGAGGTCAGAGTGTGGGAAAATAAAGAGTTACCCCTCACCTTATTATAAAGGTTTATTCCTTCCAAGTGGACATCACGGCTTTGTGATGTTAAGTTACTAATAATAATAATAAATATGGATAGAGAAGCAACAAATACAATGGAAAAAGAAAACTATTAATATACGCTCCAATAGGACTCAAAGCGCTGAATACAATTTTGTGATCACATTTTCTCTTGTAACCAATTTTCCCATACAGGTGTGGCCACGCTCATTGTGGCTTAGCCTTGGCAATAAGTGCATGCCGGGCACACCAAGTTTCACCCGCGCATGACCACGCCTAGCTGCTGCACTTAGCACTTTACACATTCTTAATAGGCGCGGACGTGACTAAGATGCATGCCAGGCGTGCATGCGGTAATGGCAAACAAGGCGCATTCACGCCTAGATGTAGCCACGATAAGTGTGGAAACATCGGAATGTAAGCCAGTTTTTGTCAACTAATTCCCCGAGTGCCCATTAGCTGATATGCTCATTGCTTAGGGGAGGATCTGTTGCTTTAGCCTATGAGCTAACAGACATCAAACCATGATAGAAGCATAGTGTGTATGAAATCTGTGTGATACCTGGCGGCAAAGGAAGCAGAGCAAAGCTTTTGTTTTTGTGAGTCAATGAGAAGACTTTTACACAGTCAGCTGGCTTTGAAAAATAATGCTATAATTTGGAACAAATATTCCCTGAATTTAATGGGTTGGGTACAAAATCCCGGCAGTTGGGATCTTGATGGCGGGATCCCTACGATGAGAATTCCAATAGATTGCAGTACGGATTTATCCCCTACCTCTAAGCCCAACACTAACCTCCCCGCAGGGATTCTGAATGTCAGTATTCTGAATGCCAGGATCCTGAGCACATCCCATTTAAATGAAACACAGTTTGGAGTGCAATTGGTTGATTACAGACTATATATATATATATATATATATATATATATATATATTTACAGTGTATATACTCTAAATTTCCAGAGTGACAGGCACTTATACATAGTTGTCCAGACAGCGCCTCCAAATAAATACAAAACAAAGGTTTTCTAAATCCATCACTATAAAGTGCATTCAGATATCAGAGCAGCAAACTGAGGACTGATGGTCACAATGTAATACTCAGCATAGTGTCAGGGTGGTCAGAGCAGTTAGTACATCATCCTTACAGACAGACAGACAGACAGACAGACAGACAGACAGACAGACAGACAGACAGACAGACAGACAGATAGATAGATAGATAGATAGATAGATAGATAGATAGATAGATAGATAGATAGATAGATAGATAATATTATGTCCATCCTTTTTCTACGTGGTTTTAGATTAAATGGACCCTAAAGTATTTTAGGGAAAAAGTAATATTTAAAAGCTTACCTATTTTCTTAACATGTAGTGTTATTAGCTATTCCTAAGGGATTGCGCTAACTAAAACTGGGTACACACTATACGTTTTGTTGTCCAATATATCATATAACGATATATCGTATACATCTGTCATTTCCAGACGTCATTTATTAACTCGTCCAATTGCATGTCCAATGAGATTATTCCATGGCTGACACGATGTTGTTGCATGCAGCATGTGATGATATACTTTATTGCGCCATCGTACAGCGGATTGTATAGTGTGTACAGCAGTGTGATGTATCATTACATCTTATCACTAGGTCTCAGTGTCAAAAAGAGTCTACCAGCTTAAGCTATATGTTTCTTCTTATAAGGTACAGAAATACTACACCTTTTTCACTCTAGGGGTGGGATGTACTAAGCATCTCATACGCGATGCAGTACATCACGCCAATTAATGCCTACATGGCATCGCATACAGGGCTACCATCAGAAATAGTGGTGCCTGGTACTGCCAAAATAGACAAGGCAGGGACCACCAACATTGTCACCCCCCTCCCACCAGTATGGATGCACATCTTGGGGGGGTGTCTAGCATGTGGGAAGCACCCACTCGCAGGAGCGTGACAGGTCAGCATTTTTTAAGAGCTGATCTGATACTACCCACTTGCTTTTTGCAGACAAATATTTTTTTTAATAATGGCCCAGATACTGCCCCGTTTTCTTTTTGGGCACAGATAACCAGCCCCACTTGCTGACTAGATAGCGCTGCCCAGATACTGCCCTACTTGCTGACTACACAGAAGGCTTAGTATCACTCAACACACAGCCACTGAAATGCAGGTAGTAGCCAGCCCACTCTCGACACTGTTAATCTACATCTGTCCCTGCCAGTAACAATGCGCCCTTCATTTACACTGGGGGAGAAACCCTACTCTGCCCTCCAGTCTGATGCCCCCTGGCACTGTGAGATGGTCAATAAGTTGCAATGCACTGATGTTTCTTTATGAAACGCCAGTACAGTCAACTTTCGGCTGAGACAACGCACAGGTACAAAAAGTCAACACAAAAAAGGTTGACACCACATTTTTTTTTAATAGTATCGTTTTCACCATCAGAGCATAGGGAACCCCAATTAGTGTACCACGCCCCCCTGCATGGCTAACGTCACTTGCCATGCTGCAGGCAAGGTGCCCCATTTTGCTACCGCTGCACTTTGTACAGGTTAATATTGCCAATTGTAGTCCACATGGATGGTACAGTATGAAAAAAGGTGTAAAAAAGGATAATAAAACCATTAAAAGTTGTGTCGACCATATGGGTCTCGACCATTTGAACATGTCAACATTTTGTACCTGTCGACCTTTCCCGGTGTTGACTTAATGCATGTCGATCTTTTGTCAGTGTCAACCTAATGCATGTCGCCCATATGGGGTCGACCTAATGACTGTCGACCTAGACATTGGGCGGGATGTAATGAAATCCGAGTTTGGCGGCCGTTTGGGATGCCGGACGAATGCGGACGTTTTTTAAAAATGGGCAAACTGCAGTTTTTGGTTTAGTACATCCTGCCCTAGTAGTTAAATCTGCCTGCTTTTTTTTATGTCTCATATAAGTTATTATCCCTTAACACCTGGTTTGTGTTAAAATTCCCCCCTCGAAGAACCCCACACCTCAGTGGCAGCAAGGGCACACCAGATGGCAACTGCATTCCATACACTTATTAAATTCCTTGAATCTTAACCTTTTCCCTTGAGAGAGAAAAAATGCATCTGCCAGTAACATGCCAGCCTGTAGCAGTACGATGACATGATGCTTCATTATTCCATCATTTTGGACTTGGATTATAATGTAATTGAACTGGGTGACTCATTGTACACAGTGACCTCTGTAACTAAGGTTCGTTTTTGGAACATCCAGTTAGCAAAGAGCATTCAAGTGAAAGTCATGTGACAATGACCTTAGAACCTCTATTGAAAAGCACTTAACAAACCATGTTTTCAGTTATTAACAAGCTATCACTTTGTAACGAATCAGTAAGCTGTTCACATGGATGTGTCCGGTATAGCATTTTACAGCTGTTCTTCTGTTTTCCTGCCTTGTATCAAAATTTAGTTCAATTGAGGGCAGGCAACAATTTGGCAAGTACATATTAGTGGCCTGTTGTTGAGGCCTGCATTGGAAAGGACTGATTCACGTTTGTAAGTAAAGAAAAAAAGCACACAACTGGGCAAAATGTGCACTGCAGGTGGGAGCGATGTAACATGTGCAGAGAGATTTAGATGTGGGTGGGGTGTGATCAAACTGAAATCTAAATTGCAGTGTAAAAATAAAGCTGCCTAACATTTTGTTATCTACATACAAAAGCAGCCAGTATTTACCCTGCACAGAAACAATATAAGGCACTCAAATCTAAATCTCTCTGCACATGTTACATCTCCCCTACCTGCAGTGCAACATGATTTTTGACAGTTGTGTGCTTCTTTGCTTTGCAAACCTGAATCAGGCACCGAGTCTTTTACTAGAATCTTTGGATTTTACAAAATGTCCAATCTGCCTGAGTGGATCAGTAGTTTGCTCTGCTTTGAAGCTATACTTTTAGTAATATAGTGTCTAACAACAGTCACAGTTCTGCTCTTGGTCCTGAGGCCCCCACACAGTTCTATTTGAACCAGACGGGTGTCCCCCCCCCCGAGCAGTTCCGGCTCAGTGTACATGCAGTCTCGCGGGATAGTGAAGTTAAATCCTGCAAGACAAAGGCACTGTGCCGGCCGTGTCTGCTACTCCTACACTACTGCTGCTGCTCTGGGATGTTCATCCAGGTGTGTCTGTCTGTCTGTCTGTCTGTCTGTGTGTGTGTGTGTGTGTGTGTGTGTGTGTGTGTGTGTGTGTGTGTGTGTGTCTGAGTCTTTCACGGGGGGGCTCAGGGGTGTTTGACAGCAAGTTGCCTCTCGGCCACCATCTGCCATAATCCGGCCCTGCTTAGCCCCCATTATGGAACAAGTTGTTTCACGTACATATACAATTCAGATGGTGTATCGGCACAGTGGTTAGCATGACTACATGATTGCATCACAGCACTGGGGTCATGTGTTCAATTCCCCAAACAAGGCTCACTATGTTTATGAGGCTTTCCTCCCGCACATACTGGTAGGTCATTTGGATACTGTAATCCCTGTTTTAGTGAAGTTAGCGGTCTGTATAAAGCCTAAAACAGGCTATCTCCAGCATTTTGGCTGAAATTTATTGTTGAAAATATAATACCAGCAGAGAGCACTTTCCCAGTCAGGCGTATGTGCACTGGGATTCATTTCCCATATGTATATCTATGCACATTGGTGATAGAGGCGAAAACAGCCAATCAGAGGCCAGATTTCTCTTTACCAGAACAGGTGATTTTCGCTGTTTTCTGTCCTGGCATCTGTCCTTTTCATGTAAATATTGCAAACAATTGAAAGCTAATTCAGCAAACAACCTTGGAAAGTATTACAGGGCTGTGCATAATGATGGAGCTATATAAATAATAATAATAATAATAATAATAATAATAATAATAATTATACAATATTGGCTTTCTGTAACACCACAGTTATATCCCTTTCAGACATAATAGCCTTTCGACCCAGGATATTGACGGGGCTTTGTGTGAACAGACCTGACCTGGGTCGGATGTCACGACTCCACAACCCTGCTTGGTACCAGGGCTATCAGACCCGGGTTGTGCTATAAATACTTGATTGCCTGTTTGGGGAGTTTGCAGATGACCTCATCTGCAGGCGCCAAAGCACCCATTTCAGTGACTCACACTGAATGCTATTGCTATTGTAGACATGGGTACAGAGTGAACGGGTCCAAGGTGTGGTATGAAAAGGGGTCCCTAGTTGAGACACGGGTTGAAGCCATGTACGATAACCCGAGTATGGAGCCATGACCTATGTCTGAAAGGGGTACTACCTGGTATTTACCCCCCAGATCCCAGTGAGACGACATGGAGTTAGTCAGGTACATCTATGGGATTCACTCTGCTTTGTGTGAATGAAGTTATATGTAGATTCATATGACTTTTCAAAAATGTAAATCATTTGAGATTGGAGTTTGCTATGCCTGGGGCAGAGGTATATTTTTCAGATTCACATTGGGTTTTATGGGAACCCAATAGTAATCATGATAATGACTACTCTCATCAACATACAGTATACCATATGCTTAATTGCCTACTGGTTATTCCAGGAGACTCACAAATACCATAGAATTTTCCTGCACTCACGCTAGAATAGTGTGGACCTATGGCAGTCTTGATAATGTCATTTGTGGTGAGATGTGACGTCTTGGCCTCACCACCACTGCACAATGGACTGATTCATGGTTTTTCAGAGCAGAGGAACCGGCCTTCCATTATATAATTTGCTTTGCCACCCCCGTGCACTCTACACATGGACCTCCCCTCAAATATCTTCCAGAGGGGAGGCAGAATAGGTAGACAGGTGTGACATATATCTTGCTCATATTTTGAGAAGTAAGAAGATGCATCCTTTACACCAGAGTGAAAATACGCCAACAGTAAGTTGACTGTTGTTTCCAACATTTGGTCTGAAGCATTAATTTCATGGACAGATTTAGAGACAGCGCAAGAGAAGCACTGGGCCAGGAAGAGAATAACTTATTGTCACTCAATCATCCCACTCCTGTTAGCCAGTCAGAACAGGATAACATATGATTTGCTTTTTGTGATAAAGAATTTGCCAACAGATGATTCAGTTAAGCAATTTTGGAAACTATCCTTTGACAGCACTGAAAGTCTTAAATAATCTCTGCATGTGCATCCTACTATGAAACAGGGGTGTGCTTGTAATATAGTTCGGGTAGCAGGAAAATGATCAAATGAATAAAAATAAATACATTGATGCAAATATTTTAGTAATTAAGTTGTTTATAGCTCAAATAATTGGTATTGATTACATTTGTCTGTTAAAGCGCACATATACACAACCCATATACAAATGTTGTCAGTAGTTTATATAAAGGAGTTTTATTATTTTGCGATGCTCAAACAAATTTGAGTATAAGTAATACTGAATCATTTTAATGAGCTATATCATCCAATACCCCCCAACTCTCACAGGGCTTGAAGAGGGACAGCTATGCATAAATTAGGGGGTGTGGCTGTTCATCTAAGGGGGGTGGCCTCACAGGAAGTGCCCCTGTTTTCATCCGTGTGGAGGCATGCCTGGAACTCTAAGTCCATCTCTCCTGGAGAATAGCGCACAGTGAGAGGGGGCCTCCCAACTCCCCCAAGCACCCCCCCCCCCCCCCATCACAGGACACGGCGGCTCTGGACAGTGCCTGAGAAACGGGACTGTCCAGCCAAAAGTTGGACGATATGGTTATATTAATAAATGTTATTAATACTGATAATACTACATGAGATGCACCCACTGCACTCTGATATTTAGACTATTCCTGTGCCACTGCAGGGCATAAACAAGCCAGCCCTTACCTTGCTACAGCCCCACTGCTGTCGCTGACTTCCAAACAAATAAGAAGACAGATTACAGTGACTCATCACATCCAGACATGAAATTATTTACGTCTCTGGTGTATCTAATTGTGCATTAACACATTTAATGCATTTTATCCGTTACAATATTATTTGCAATCCAATTAGTTTTATTAATTACAGAATTTTTTTTTAAATTCTTATATAGTCCATTATATTATGGTCACTAACAAGCTGGAAATAATAATGTTCCATGGCACTGAGTTTACCTTTGAGTCCTAGCAATTCAGCATGAGTGTGCTTGCCTTCTTAGTTATTCTCATATAGATATAGATTTATATATATATATAGCCGTCAACACCCACCAGCTCTCAAGGACAATCTCCCAATCTCTCAATTCTTGAGAGTGATGCGCAATAATACCAAACGGGATACCATGGAAACACAAATATCTGAGATGACATCGCGCTTCCTTGAGCGAGGATACGATAAGAAAACGGTGACGCATTGCCTGAAGAAGGCCAGGAAGAAATTTGACTCATCTACATCCCCGACTGAAGCCATATCAGCACCAGAGAGTATGTTCTTCACGACCACATATGATCATCTATCAAACAGGATTCGAGGAGCCGTCCGCAAGAATTGGCCTATCCTAACCTCTGATGACCATCTCAAACTGAAAAGGACACCACCCCCCATTATGGCCTATCGTAGGGCGGGCAACCTAAAACAACTATTGTTAAGGCCTATGGCTGGACAAGAACTACCCACAACCACTACATGGCTACATGAAAAAATACCCGGTTGCTTTAAATGCCCCGGGTGCACTACATGTAGGGGTATGTTAACAGGTCCGACATTTCCACATCCCCATTCGGGGAAAGCAATACCCATTAAATACAGACTGCATTGTAATATGGACCATCTGATCTACATCCTTACGTGTCCGTGTGGACTATATTATGTGGGAATGATGACTAGAAGGTTCCGTGATCGGATGGCGAATCATAGAACGTCAATACACCAGGCGATCAACACGGGGACAGCGACCTTACCAGTGGCCAGACATTTTCTGACTTTAAGACATCAAGTATCTGATCTCAGGTCAAAACTGATAGACTGGATACCTCTGTTACAAAGAGGCGGTGACCGTGCTCTCTTGCTCAGAAAACGAGAAAGCTTATGGATACATACACTGGACACGATTGCTCCAAAAGGAATGAATGAGAACAATCCTTTGTCTAATTTCCTAAAATAGACTTATGGTCCCCTTGGGGATAATATTTATCTGTGACTATATTTGCAGTTATGATTACATCTTTGGTCGTACCTTTAATGCTTTAAGTATAAGATTTTATCGGGTCATATAGGTGTGAAGAAAACACCATTTTGACATTAGAAGTATTATGTATCTGCATGTACCATAATTTTGTATTGTCTTATATTCAATCAACTTAGCATTATGTTACTACTATTTACAGTGCAATACTAATGTAGTGACTTCACCGGCCTCCAATATACCCAGCAATGATCAAAACCTTAACTTGGCTGAGGTAGGTTAATATAGCTACCCACAGCCATGTAATCTTATAAAAGAGGTGCTGTTTATTTAGCCCCCGATGTCTCTGGAACAGCGGTGGATAATTATCCCCCTTTACCCTGTTATTCTATAAGTGCCCTTCAGTAGCCAATGGCCATGCACCTCTGAATAATAATAAACACTATTGAGACCTGTAGCGGTTTACCGCTACCATGGAAACTACACTTGCGCAAAGACCGGAAGTGACGCGTGCGTTCCAACACGGACTTCCGGTTTGCGTTCCACGGCACGCCCGCTGTCCGGGCTGCTCGCACGGACACACCACACTTCCTGTGTATCAGGAAGTGATGCCTGTGGTCCTGCATTGGGTTCCACCTCACTCCCAGGAAGTGGAGAGGTGGGACTGGCGCCAATAGGATGGGTATATAATGGGGGCCGGTGAGGCAATTTCCCTGTAACAACAGTTCCCATTTATGCTGACCATGCTGTGCTGATGTCTGCTGTGACCATGCTGTAACTCCTTGACAAAGGTCCTAGTGTGGACCGAAACGTCGGAATTGGACTTTGCATTGGAACTGTGAGATTACCTTTATTAAATACTTTTTGCTGATTAAATTGAGATAAAGTCTGGAGAGTGCTATCTGTTCCACTAGGTGGATAACCTTGTACTATATATATATATATATATATATATATATATTTCAGATGATTGAGTTTCATTATTCCAAATCTGTCTGCAGGTGTGTTCGATAAAATACGTGTTACAGTATCTCTTTTATCAAAGCAACGATCACTAGAGAGCTTGGAAGACTTCCTGAGGACAAACAGTGTAGTATAGGGTGGTACCCAGGAATCTTGTGAGGGCATACTGAGAGCTACAAATGACCATTAATAGGTTTGGTCATAGAATTGTTTTATTTTATGGTCAATGGAAATTAACTAAGTTTTATTTTACTTTGGCCTATTAACAAATTGATATACCTTATTCAGGCTTGCACATTATCATGAAAAATATATACAATACATATAGAAATGATATATATATATATATATATATATATATATAATGTCAAAAATAAGGAGAGCGCACCAGTGAATAATAATAAAAGGTAACACTTTACTTGTGCAAATATCCACGTACATGTAAGTTAAAATTGATGCACTTAGCCAGTTTCTCCGGTAACTGCCGCCACGGAATGATCCTTCTGCTAGCGGGGTATTTCTCACGGAGAAGCCGTCTGCTCTGTATCAGACGGGAGACACACTTCATCTGCAGATGCAAGCCACGCCCAACGCGTTTCGTCACTTAGGGACTTCGTCAGGAGCTGTGCTATTGGATCCTCAAAGTTCACCTTTTAACCACCGCTTTCTGCAGTGATTGGTTGATTACTTCAAGCTGATTTCTGACAGCCCCTTTAACTGATCCACGTCACTCTTCTTCAGGGGCTGACGTGGATCAGTTAAAGGGGCTGTCAGAACTCTACATATATATATATATATATATATATATATATAGTCAACGAAAGGGTGTACAGGTGCACTGGTCAATGTCCAGTTTCCACTTGGATAATGGAAAAAAATCCTTAAGGTCATCAAAACTCTGGGATATAGCACTGGGTTTATAGCCTTTCATACACCACTGTACCCCTCCTGTGGAAACTCTGGACTCCTGGAGTGAGATGCTCTAGATACAGAAACAGAAGGAGGGGGCGCACATAGTGCAAATCACTTTTATTTACAACAGGTAAAATCCCTTTAACAAAGGATCCACATTAACAAATAAGATCACTGTGACATAAAATCCACATTAAATGAATGAGACTCGTACCGATGTTCTCACCCGTGTGGACTGATTACCACATGATGAGTACAGAATAAAAGCTCCAATCTCTGCCTGCCGGTAAGAGCTGTGCTGCACTGGGAACTGGGACCTCACACCGCACCAGTGGCTTACGGGACAACGCAGCGGCTCGTCAGAACACCAACACAGGCAGAAGGCACAGACCGGTGGTCAGCTTGGAGGCGGGTATGTCTAGCAGGCCACGCTTCTACTAGTTTCGCATATAGCTTCATCAGGAGGCTCGTAACAAAGTGATCTTATTTGTTAATGTGGATCCTTACTTAGAGATTTTACCTGTTATAAATAAAAGTGATTTGCACTATGTGCGCCCCCTCCTTCTGTTTCTGTATTTAGAAAAAATAAATAAATATATATATATATATATATATATACAGGTTGAGTATCCCTTATCCAAAATGCTTGGGACCAGAAGTATTTTGGATATCGGATTTTTCCGTATTTTGGAATAATTGCATACCATAATGAGATATCATGGTGATGGGACCTAAGTCTAAGCACAGAATGCATTTATGTTTCATATACACCTTATACACACAGCCTGAAGGTAATTTTAACGAATATTTTTTATAACTTTGAGCATTAAACAAAGTGTGTCTACATTCACACAATTCATTTATGTTACATATACACCTTATACACACAGCCTGAAGGTCATTTAATACAATATTTTTAATAACTTTGTGTATTAAACAAAGTTTGTGTACATTGAGCCATCAAAAAACAAAGATTTCACTATCTCACTCTCACTAAAAAAAATCCGTATTTCGGAATATTCCGTATTTCGGAATATTTGGATATGGGATACTCAACCTGTATATATATATATATATATATATATATATATATATATTATAAAAATGTCTATATTGCCTTGCCAAAATACATTTCTACAAATTGCTGCCTTATTGAATGTGGATTTATATTTAATTATGCTCACTTTAAAAACAAACAAGTTTTGCATTGTAACTCTTTGTTCCCACTTCCAGATCAGAGGACTGGCAGCTGCTTTTCTGCTTTAATTGGGGGCCGATGCTCTGGGGAACTTCATGGCCAATACACAAAAGGCCAATGCTGCTGTGACGCTGGGCGATGCTGGGCCATTGGGCAAATCCCTGAGATGTGTCCAGTCAGGGGCTCTGGTAAGTACAGTATGTAGCACAAATACTCTTGTTAGACTTCCATTAGTTTGGGACTTTCCTGTAACCTGAAGAATGCAGTAATAGGAATTTCTGTATTTGGGAAAAAGAACTATAAAGAAATAATTATGATCTAATGATTTCCAGTGGTGGTCTGATTTTTATTCTTTTGACATTCCCACAATCATCTTGGGTGATTTCAGTCAGGGGAGACAGAAGGGGGATGCAGGCTGCTCCCAGTGGTCACTGTTACAGGGGGTGATATGAAAATGCTGGCTCCTCCACAGTGATACTAGAGGGTGATGCAATGTGACATTATCCTGCAGTTCCATTCACTGAGAAGGAGCCAGCAGTGCAGACACTAATCTCCGGGGGCTACCCAGCTTCTCCGGGGATGCTGGGCATGTCCCCAGTTTGATGTAACCAGGGGGGATTCTACAAGACCACGCCCCTATAGTGACGTGATATGGGACTTCTGAAAGGACACCACACTATCCATAAAGCCACATACCCTTTTTGATCCCACAAGGCAGAGGTACGGGGGCGCTTGGCCACACCAGGTGTCACTAATCCCGATTCCGCTATTGATTTCAGTATAGACATTGGTTAGCCATATTTTTTTTGTGCCTCCAAACTATTCTCTATCAGTTATTCTCTCGACCTCTACCAGTAGACTGGCCTTTCTACTCTTGGAGATTTCCATTGTCTTCATCTGTTTCCCCCAGGATATATTCAGTTTGTGATTTCTTGAAAACATCTTTCCCTACCATGTTATCACCTTATCCTATATAATAAAAGGCTAATGCTGCAGCTCACCTCTATGGAGGAAATTCAAGAGTTTTTTTGCACACCAGCGGCCACTAGATGGTGCCCAACGGAGCAACTCAAATTTTGCTCTGGCGCTGACATTATTGTTATGTTGTTCCATCATTTTGACGGGCTGGTAACTAGTCACATATAAATTACTTACTTTAACCTCTCTGCTATCGAACTTGGCCAAGTCTTCTCATACCTGCAAAATTCTCTGTTCTATTAGTTATTCTCAAATCTTCACCTGTCTGGAACAACTACTCTTTACAGTTTCTACATTCTCCGCTCCCAGTCTGGCAGTACCTACTTTTAACCAAACACTAGAATCAGCCATAGCACTCTAATAGAACTTGCAGTCACATACAGTATGACACCACAAATTGCGATTTTCTGTGATTTTGGCCTCGGGATCAGTACTAAATGCCGCCGGACGGAATCCCGGTGGTCGAAATACCGACGCCGGAATCCCGACCACACAATCCTGACAGGGGTGGCGAGCGGAACACAGCGGGCATGGTGCCTCGCTACGCTCGGCACACTATTATATTCTCCCTCTATGGGTGTCGTGGACACCCACGGAGGGAGAATATGTCGGGATTGTGGCGGTCGGGATTGTGGCGGTCGGGATTCCGGCGTCGGTATTTTGACTGCCGGGATTCCGGCCGGCGGCATCTTGACCGCATCCCTTGGCCTCCAGTGGCATATACCCCAATCTGACCAGTCAGAGCAAATCCATTCGGTGCCACCTCTCTGCTATATTTGAATAAGTTAACCACCCTCTTCTCATCCATTCCCAAGGTCCCCAGGACACTATGCTATCTTGGTTCTCATTCTTCTTATGAAGTTGCATTTTAACTGTTCATTTCTTTGTTTCAATATATCTCCCAACTCATCCCCCGCACACTGCTCATTATCTGTACCTTTCATCCACACTCATTACCTGCTGCCAGTCCCGATTATATCAAATGTTCCTAGAAAAGTCACATCTTCAACCAAACATCTCTTTTTCCAAGGTCCCTAAACTAGCCTACCAATTCATCTGTCACACCTCTACACATGTTCACACAAGTATCATTTGTTCTGTATTCAAAAAAAACCCTTGGACCCATTAGACCAAAGATGATGTGTGACAGATTAACTTGGCCTCACAAATCATATTTACTCTTGTAATCTGACATTGCAATATGTATCATATTCTTTTCTTATTTCCATGTTACCTCTTTGAGTCTATTAATACCCAGTCTAATTTTATTACTATGTTTGTTCCCAATTTAAAGCACTACAGAATATACTTGTGCCATAAACATAAATATTAACAAAAAAATATACCAAGTTAACACTATGCTCTATGTATACAGATGAATACCGAAGACTTTGCATTGAAGGTCAACCTCTAGGCCCTTCATACCCTGGAACCTATCCTGTTGGCCCTGGGGGCATTGGACCTGGAGGAATTGGACCTGGAGGAATTGGACCTGGTGGAAATGGCCATGGAGGAGTTGGACCTGGTGGATTTGGCCCCTTTGTTGTTGGACCTAATGGACAAGGAACACTACCAGGCTTGCCTAGTGTGGGCACCGAAATTGGTAAGAGAAACATGAATTAACATATTGGCTAGTAATCCCAAAATGTTTGACTACTCATAAAGCTTAGGAGGTAGTAAACATTTAATTCAGATCCCCACATAAATAAGATGTAACGTTTTCTTTCTTTGTTTTAATTTCCACCAGTTGATATTAGCTATAGCTTTATGTACGTGGTGTGGAATAGGAAAGTGGATTCATAACAAAGATAAAGATTGGTTACTAATTAAAAGGTCTGCAAAATTGACCTGAATATTTATTTTCAAAAATGTAATGCAGAATAGAGGGGAACAAAAAAGAGAATCTAAATTAATAAATGGAGTTATATTGTTTGAAAACATTGTCGTTAAATCTATTTCTATTTTTTTTTGCTAGGAACTGCAACATTAAACCAGACTGGAGACATTTGCAAACACTTTACTAACCTGTGCCAAAATGGGCGTTGTATCCCTACACCGTCCAGTTATCGATGTGAATGTAACATGGGTTATAAGCAAGACAGCCGACTGGAATGTATAGGTAAGACATGACCTTCACACTGTGAACCACTTAAAAGACATTGGGGCAGATGTATTAACCTGGAGAAGGCATAAGGAAGTGATAAACCAGTGATAAGTGCAAGGTGATAAAGGCACCAGCCAGTCAACTCCAATATGTAAAGTAACAGTTAGGAGCTGATTGGCTGGTGCGTTTATGACCTTGCACTTATCACTGCTTTATCACTTCCTTATGTCATCTCCAGGCTTAATACATCTGCCCCATTGAGTGTTGTGTAAATGTGGATACTGGCGACATTGAAGATTTCCTAGATAATGAAAAAAATGCAAATGTCATTGTCAAATGATACTAAAATATTCTTAGTTTTAGTTATACCAAATGGCTTTTTCATTAGGAAACTACTGCCTACATAGTGAAATCATTTTACAGATGGTGGAGCTGAATGACGTATAAATGCACAGGAAAATGTTTATGTAAAGCAGTAAGCTATGGTAACAGATATTTTCCACAATCATATAAACATGGAAAAGAAAATCTAGAGCTTAATCTATGCGCATAAATCAGTTTAAGTTTTTGTTAAGAATGTGCTAACATATGAGACAGCACTCATTGTTCCTATTAAAATGACTGTGTGCATACAGCAGACACACAGAATGGCTTGCAAAAGTATAACAAATTAACAGATTAGTCTATATTGTAAATTACATTTACAGTGATTGTTCCAAACAGTATTTTTTTGCAAATCAGTACACTCTTAAAAAATAAAAAAAAAACAGAAAAATGCTGCTTGCAAAAGTTTTCCACCTTTGCAGACTAGTATTTAGTAGAATCACCTTTTGCTGCAATGACAGCTTTAAGTCTGTTGGGCTGAGTTTTCACAAAGTTTGCACACTGTTTAGGAGTGATATTTGCTCACTCTTCCTTGCAGATTGGCTTCAGGTTGATCAGGCTGGTTGGATGACGCTTGTGGACCACAGTTTTGAAATTCTGTAGTGCCACAGATTCTCAATTGAGATCTGCACTTGCCCATTGTATAATATTCACCTTATTGTTGTTCAAGCACACCAGTGTTGCTTTGGCTTTGTGCTTGGAATCATTGTCCTGCTGAAAGGTGAACTTTCTCCCAAGCTTTAGTTTTCTAGCAGACTGAAGCAGTTTGGCTAGCGGTATCTCCCTGTATATTGCAGCATCCATTGATTCGTCAAATTTAACAAGATGCTCATTCCCACTGAGGAGAAGCATCTCCACATGATGCTGCAACTGTTGGATGGTTATCCCTGAGGAACTGATGGTGCTGGTACCACACATAGCATTATGTCTCATCTAATCACAAAAACCTTATCCAACATTTTAGCTGGGTCTCTCTGATGTTTTCTGGCAAACTCCAAACATGCTTTAATGCGGTTATTCTTCAGTAATGACTTCTTTCTAGCCACTCTCCCAGACCAGTTGTATGCAGAGCTCTTGATATGGCTGGCTGGTGCATCCTCACTCCAGTCTCAGCCACTAAACTCTGTAGCTCCTTCAAAGTGATAGTTGGCCTCTCTAAGGCTTCCATCAAAAGTCTCCATCTTGCTCTGATGCTGACTTTTGAGGTATGGCCTTGTCTAGGCAGTACCTGGGAAGTATGATGCAGCTTTAGTTTCCTCACACTTGATCTGATAGTTCTCACTGGGACTTCACAGCACCTGGGTATTATTTTGTAGCCTTTTCCTATTCTGTGCATATCTATAACATCATCTTTAACTTTCTTAGAATGCTCTGTGGTCCTTCTGTACACATGAATGCTGACCTATTTTAATGGTTCACCAATAGCGGCTAATTGAAAGCAATTGCAATAGCAATATCTTTTAGCTGAGTAAACTTGGAGTTCCCATAGCACATATATGAGAGGGAGAGAGTATAATGGAAATATGCATTTGTTTATTTTTAATTTTTTTTGTGTATGTTATTATATAACCAGAATTTTTAGTTTAGCAGTTTGGCCAATAGTCAAACATCTGTCCAAGCTACACAAGAGTACATGTAGCCATTTTCTGGACATTCTCTCATGCCATGCTCACTGCCATATATTTTCTCTGAGTTCTAATAAGTAAAGTTCCCATGAATGTGAAGATTTCCAGACAGATTTAATTGCCTGAATTGCCATTTGCCTGGCTATGCCACAAAAATATGTACTGTATTTTGTTAAATAAATGCCATTCCTTTGTTTTACTTCTCACCTGTAGATGTGGATGAGTGCTCGAGCAGTCCATGTATTCATGGAGACTGTGTGAACACACAAGGTTCTTACCACTGTAGGTGCCACGACGGATTCCAGAGCAACCCCACCAAACAAGCATGCATTGGTATGTGCGGATTCACAGATTGGTTTAACTTCAAGAATTAATAGGGGGTGCACATGGAGAGATGTATGCTTAATTTCTAAGCAATCTGACAAGATTGCTTAGAAATTAAGCACAAATCTCTTTGTGTATGCCCCATAGCTATAGTGATGCGCGTCCCCGCACGTCACTATCGCCAGTTCTAGATTGGCCTGCATGCAGGCACAATCTAGTTAGATTGCTCACTTCACCACTGGCTGAAGTGAGCGTCCCCCACCTCGCTCAGCACACATCGCACTGAGTGCTGAGTGGGGGGGAGAGATGTGTGCTGAGCGGTCTGTGCTAGATCGCTCAGCACACATCTCTACATGAGTACCCCCCTTTACTACATTAGTACCTGTGCTCTGTATTCTCACTGGATTAAAGGCACATTGTCAGTTTTGACTGATGTTATCACTTTGAAATTAGTTCATGTTTAAAGGAGAATCATTACTGAGTATCACTTCTGCACACAACCTCCTTGCAGTTATATTGATGATGTGTGTACATACCAGTTTCAAATTAACATGTGATTATTTATTGTATCAGTGGTATCTAGTTTCCTATTTGGAAGAAACATGTAAGATTAGTGTACTGTATATTTCATTGATCAGCCAAATTTATTTTAGAGAATTTGCACAACTGACATACATTTTCCATGCTGTAACAAGGAGTTGATAGAATAAAAGTTGCATAGAACTGCTATACAGAAAATTGTAATATGCAGGTTGCTATCAGCATTATTAGAGTCAAGGGGTAAATATACTAAAGATTGGATTTGCCGTCCTAAAAAACAGTATTTATATGGATCCTTTTGACTGTTTTTTTAATACGTTGTCTATATCTGTCAGATTTTAACCCCCTAATCTGCAGCAGATCCTATGGCAAATCTTCTGTCAATCTGTGGTGGAGTGGAAGCCCTGCACACATTACTGTGACCTGCGCAGTCTTTGTTTTATTAATATTTTTCAATAGGATTAATCATAATTGTAAAAAAAATACATACCCCTTTGAAAATCAGTAACCAGCCCTGGACCTCTGAGAATTGGAATGAGTACTGGTATTGGAAAATAGGGGGGGAAACAGCATAGAGACCCCCCTGTTTTTTATTAACCAGCAACAGGCCAAACCAGCCTGAGCAACTGATGCTGGCTCAGAGGGGCCCTATTGCCAACCAGCTTCAAACTGGTCAGCCCAGGGCTGGAATACCTAGGTAGTGCCCCCTCCCCTAGACACACAAAAAAAGAAAGATGGGTTGCTCCTTTTATTGGGGGGGGGGGTCATCACTTCCACAGGGATTCCAGCACTTGACTGACCAGTTTGTTAGCTGGTTGTCATTAAGGCAGGGGGCCACATTCTGTAAGCCCCTCTACTATAGTGTCAACTGCCCCGGGTGGTTCATCCTAGTGCTGGTTATTGAAACATAGGGAGAGCCCCATGCCATTGTTTTTTTCAATGTTAACAATTTTTAAACACTTTTTAAACATATTAATACAAAAAAGCCTACATAGATCATACAGATCTATTATTTGGACAGCTTTCCGCTGGGTTTTAAACCAGACGATTACTAGTTCCCAGGTTTTGGTCTTTTAAACTATTCTGAAGCAGGTCATTTGGTCGTTTTTTGGTAAATTTACCCCTAATACACTGAAAGGATAATGTTTGATTTGTTTCACATAAGTTTGATCTTCCCAACCAGTTGAGCAGTTGAGCCCTATTATCTTACCAGTGTAAGTTAAAATTATGTAGAGAAATCTCTCAATGTATGGAGTCACATCAAGATCTTTTTCATCTATAAGACCATTGCTCATTTGTCAGGTTGCCTGGAAAACTATTTCAGTGTATGACTATAAGGTTTGACCAGGATTTATAAAACATTTACTACTGAATCTGACTGTTCAATTTTTTCAGACATTGATGAATGTATCATGAACGGAGTAATGTGCCGGAACGGGCGTTGTGTAAACACGGAGGGTAGTTTCCAGTGTATCTGTAATGCAGGCTTTGAGACTACCCCAGATGGAAAGAATTGCGTAGGTGAGTTCATCAGATGACATGTATGTGCAGCACATTTCATTATGTGCACATGGGCCTGCTTATTCTTGACCATGGATGCAAAAAACCGCTTTATGCCCAGTAAGATACGCCTAAAGTGGATCATGATGAAAGCATGCATAATAAAAAGGATAAAATACCACCTAAGTATATACTTTAGGACTACACTCTTTATTCATTTCTGCTTGTTATGTTTTTACTTGTAAACAACTGATCACATGAAAAAATACACGTCCAGAATAATTCATGTTTTTATTACACTTGTTACTATGCTACATTTAAATGTTGTTGTTTTTTTTTACTAAGTTAAGTTTGAACCTATAAATGCTGTTTACTACATAAAGTGCACCTGAAAATTCTAATAGGAATCTCATGGAAAGAATGGGCCAATACTTGTTTTCTTCAAGGACATCTGAACTCGTTTTGCAGGGAAAATAATGATCTGCTGCCCCTACTACACAGTGAATGTTCCCTTAAATGTCATCATTTCTATGCTTAACAAATCTTTTTTGATATAATCATATTGTTTTAAAAAATCTCTAAATCTTGTTTGTGCACATCGGTACCAAAAGAGGCACACTAAACAAGATATGCTCCAATCTCCCCAAATCCTCACAACAGAACAGTAAGATTTGCAGTCCACTGGGGAAATGTAATAGGGTGTGAGAATCAGAAAGTGAGAGATTTTGGAAAAATGTTCCTGTTTTTTTAACGTGGCAATCAGCCTGGTTTTGCCATGTAAATTCCCCCCACGTGTTTAACAATCCTAACAATCCATGAGCTTCCCATGAAAACAGGAACATTTGCACAACAGTAGTCACGTGATATGACACCAAGTAATTTACTCTGGTCCAGCTCTCTCCTGCTCCTGTTAGTCTTGGGTTACAGTAGACCAGTGGATCCCAACCTCGGTTCTCAAGTACCCCCAACAGTTCATGTTTTCCAGGTCACCTAGCAGTTGAACAGGTGTATTCATTACTCACTGACACATTTTAAAAGACCCACAGGTGGAGCAAATGATTTCACTTGCAATCCTGTGAGGAGACCTGGAAAACATGAACTGTTGGGGGTTCTTGAGGGCCGAGGTTGGGAACCACTGCAGTAGACTATTACATATCTGTAGAAATGTATGGTACATTGGGGGTGGGTTATCAAAGCTTGGAGTGAGATAAAGTGGTGAAAGGTAAAGTACTAACCAATCAGCTCCTGTCATTTTTCAAACACAGTCTCTAAACTGACAGAAGCTGATTGGTTAGTCCTTTGCGGTCTCTTTACTAAGTCTTGGGGAGAGATAAAGTGGACAGAGATAAAGTACCAGCCATTCAGCTCCTAATTGTCATTTTTTGAAATACAGTCTGTAACATAGGAGCTGGTTGGCTGTTACTTTATCTCCATTCACGTTATCTCTGTCCAAGGCTTAGTAAATAGAACCCTTTATCTCTCTCCAATGTTTAATGAATGTATTTGATTTTTTCTGTGAGTCGACCTCTTATATGAGTATGCTAAACATACTTTGTCATCACATTTCTGTTAGTGCTCATGTTAACATTCTTCAATGATATATACGCATGTCAACATTCCTCAATAAGATATACATAAAACATATCTACTTTGTATGTGTACTTGGAAAAATGTCAGCATTGTGTTACACTGTAAAATGTATTGGTAATGAAATCCATGGGCCATATGGCAGCTTCCATGACTGCTGTCTCAGAGACATCATCAATAAACAACACAAAGATAAACAAAAGAGAAAATGATTAAACCTTTGTGTGGTCTATCAGCTGAACAGAATCTTTCCCACAGATCACGATGAGTGTGCGACCACAAACATGTGCTTGAACGGGATGTGCATCAATGAAGACGGCAGCTTTAAGTGCATCTGTAAACCAGGCTTTGTATTGGCACCAAATGGACGCTACTGTGTTGGTAAGGTCTGGTGAGGTGCTAACTGTGTAAATGCAAACACATTTCTCTGCACTACTTACCTGCATTTAAAGTATTTATATAAGTATGATATATATATTACACATGCATGAACTCTGGCAGATCACTAAGCGCCTTGAGTCCTGTTGTAGAAAGAGCGCTATAAATAAAATAATAATAATTATTATTATTATTATTACTTATGGATTGTACTACTTGTATTAATCTGGACACATACAGACTATGCATTTACAGGATGTGTCAGTATCTCTGTATTAAGCAGTGACAGGTCTAAAGGCCCACACACACTGGGCGATTTTGAGCTCAAAGTAGCTCACTTCTAGCATTTTGAGCTTCTGTGAGCTCAAACTCGCCCAGTGTGTACGGCCAGGCGATGAGCGGTGAGCGATGATGCGTGCTCCCGCACCATCGCTAGCCGCTGCTGTCTGTCGGGCTGTTTGAACAGCTGAATGAAGCACTTTCAACAGTCTCCTACTGTGGAAAGTGCTTCATCCCCAAACCCCCCTCACCCCACCGTGAAAATCGCCGGGCCGGGAGAGAATCGCTCAGGGTGTATGCACTGAGCTATTTTCCTGCCAGCGATGTTCACGATCATCGCTGTGCATACACACTGGGTAAAAACGCCCAGTGTGTATCCACCTTTACTTTCATTGCAGAAGTATAAAAAGAACTGCTTCACAAACGCTTCTGTAGCCATACTTTATACATTACAAAGATGTCCCTCCACTGGCTTTACTGAAGCTACTTGTGTGAACAAGATTTGTTTAAATGAGTTTTGAATTGAATAGAATGTAAATAATACCTACTTACAATCAACATGTTTTATCTTGTTATGTTTGGTTTTCGTCACTTTCTTAGATGTAAATTCTAATGTAGAACCTCAGTTCTTTACAAAATATTTTCTGTATTGTACATGTTCGATTCATCTGAGTATATCTGTATGTTCTTAGATGTGGACGAATGCCAGACACCAGGAATCTGTATGAACGGACGCTGCATAAACACAGAGGGTTCATTCCGCTGTGAGTGCTTAGGTGGGCTGACCATCGGCGTTGATGGACGAGTTTGCGTGGACACCCACATGCGTAGTACCTGCTATGGAGCCATTAAAAAGGGCACATGTGCCCGCCCCTTCCCTGGTGCTGTTACCAAATCTGAATGCTGTTGTGCAAGCCCTGACCATGGATTTGGAGAGCCCTGCCAGCCTTGCCCTGCCAAAAACTCTGGTGAGTGTACTTGAGTAGATGGTACTTGCCATTATGTACAGTATATTATAGCAGAAGCTTAAAAAACTATATTTTTGTATTTAAATAAAATACAAAATGGGCCTTCTTACTTTTTATGGTTACACTTGAACAATAAATTATAGGTCATAAAATATCAATAAATTTTTTCTTATCAGACAAAAATAAATACTGGCTATAAAAAAACATATGGAAAACTATTTTATTTACCATAAAAGCTTTCTTACTTACATACCTGTATATTTGTATTAGCCGGTAGTGTATAATATAACGCTATACACATAAATATAAATGATATCTAATTTCACTAGTGACAGGTATCAAATTACAGCCTATAGGAAAACGTGTTCTACTTTAGTAATAGTGACACCAGCAGACTACATGCCCGCATATAACATCAGAAGAAGCACAATAACAATATATCATTCTCAATATTCTATTTTAAAGAACTAGGGACACGCATTAACTTTAATAACTAAAAGAAAGATTATGCACATAAATCCTGTAAAGAATGTTCCTAAGGCTCTTTTGCTCTGCTTACAGCTGAATTCCAGGCTCTTTGTAGCAGCGGCATTGGAATAACTGCAGATGGCAGAGGTAAGTCATCCTGAAATGCCTATATGTTTGTTGGTTCAACAATGATATTATATGGATGGTCTGTTATAGGTTCCTTTTATTCAGACATTATTGTTAAAGAGCTTTTCTTATCTATACACATAAATATGTATATCTCTCCTTTCTCCCCTCTACACACCACAGTCTTTCTCTCCCTCTCTCTCCTTCCTCCCACACACCCCAAAGTCTGTCTCTCCCCAATGACTCCATGCTGCATCTCCAGCTCCCCCACTCCATCCCAAAGCCCTGTATCCACTCACCAATCCACTCTTACCCTGGGGAGAGACTCACCTGCGCTGCACTCCCCAGTACCCAGACCCCGAACACTACACAGCAGGTACCATGTGGCCTTCACACCCCACCAGAAGAGGATAGTGCAGGGCACAGAAATCCTGGCCACCGGAGCTGCTGCCATGTCACGTAACTGCCTCCAACAGACCTGGACTTGGAAGAGTGTGCACACACTCGTGCCGCACAGTCACTGTGTGTGAGAGGCTCCTGTCACTGAGGCTATGCCCGCACTGCCTACAGCTCGCTGCCCTATTTGGACAAGACGGATCACATCCCTGGCAGGCACTAAGTGGCATTTCCTTTGGGCCACTTTGATCCTTGGGGCCTGGTACAAGGGTCCCCTCTGACCCCCCTGTCGCCAGCCCTGAGGGCAGACGCTCACTGTTGTGATGAAGAAAATAGAGAAAACTATTATTCAAACATATCATGTTTGCCCAACAACATCTGTTTTGCCCTTGATCTAGGCTAGCATGTGTGTGTGACATCTTCACTGTCTACTTGGCTATTGAGACACTTGTATTTTCTTTCCCTTACTCAACACAGACATTAATGAATGTGCCTTGAACTCTGAAATCTGTCCCAATGGCATCTGTGAGAACTTACGTGGCAGCTACCGCTGTATTTGCAATGTTGGTTATGAATCAGACACAAGTGGAAAAAACTGCGTGGGTAAGTTTATGGTTTTTAAATGTTGCATTTACGCATTCATGCTTCTTACAGCAGCTTTTATACTGTATCTGCATAGGTTGTCAGCTATAAGAATAAGTTGACTCGTGTGCTATTTGTCTCTCACCCATTGCTCCCATTTTCAGATGTTGATGAGTGTGCCGTGAACCGCTTGCTTTGTGACAATGGCTTGTGCCGTAATACCCCTGGGAGCTACACCTGCACCTGCCCCAAGGGTTATGTCTTTAAGCCAGAGTCAGAGACCTGTGAAGGTAGGCTGTCATTTAGATAAATTAATTTTTTTTCTATGTTAAGAAACCCTGATGAGCCTGCTTTATCCATCTCTTTCACTGTACTTGACAATCAGGCTCCTCCCACTTGAAATGTGACATATTTAATGAAACCATTACACATTTGTGTACATAACAGAATCATTTGGTTTAGGGGTGAGTTGTGAGGTTATCATAGACTTTTTTGACATTTACACAAATGCTTAAATGAGTAGTATTTAGAAATGTATTTGTTGAGTTACTGCCTAAGTTTGTCCCAGAAACCCGCTACCTAATTTTGGGTTGACCATTGACTATCGATGTTTACAAACCATCAATGGTCTATGGCCAATGTTAACTAGTTTTACCATCGATGGTGGACAACCAGGTGATGAAGTGTAATATGTGGGGGCATGTCCAAACTGAAATCTAAATTGCAGTGTAAAAATAATGTCTAACATTTCTGGGCTACATGCTAAAGCAGCCAGTATTGAAAAGAAAAATATAAATGCATTTGCTCCCATTGCAGTACAACATGCTTTGTTCCAGACACAATGGCCCTCATTCCGAGTTTATCGCTCGCTAGCTGCTTTTAGCAGCAGTGCAAACGCTAAGCCGCCGCCCTCTGGGAGTGTATCTTAGCTTAGCAGAAGTGCGAACGAAAGATTAGCAGAACTGCACTTGAAAAATGTCATATCGTTTCTGAGTAGCTCCAGACCTACTCCTATCTTGTGATGAATGCAGTCTGTTTAGTTCCTGGTTTGACGTCACAAACACGCCCTGCGTTCGGCCAGCTACTCCCCCGTTTCTTCAGCCACTCCTGCGTTTTTGCCTGGCACGCCTGCGTTTTTTAGCACACTCCCTGAAAACGCAGAGTTGCCGCTCAGAAACACCCACTTCCTGTCAATCATACTACGAACACTCAAGCGACTGAAAAATGTCGCTCAAGCTTGGGTAAAACTACAAAGTTTTGTGTGAAAGTACTTAGCACATGTGTGATGCGTACTATGCGCATGCGCAGAATTGGCGCTTTTTCAAACTGATCGCTGCGCTGCAAAAAACGGCAGCGAGTGATCAACTCGGAATGAGGGCCAATGTTACATGATCTTCTACTTTACTTCCAAATCATAATCAGGCCCTAGATAGCTACATATAGATGCTAGAAGGGCATCCTTTATTCACCTTCTGTCTATTTCTTGGGAGAAATATATATATATATATATATATATATATATATATATATATTTATTTGTTATTGGCTTTATTGTGACTTATTGTTAAATACTGCCTCTTAGTTTTCATCGGTGACTTTGCTGCATTTACTAGAACATCTTTTTTAACTTCCAGATGTAAATGAATGTGCCTCCAATCCCTGCGTTAATGGTGTCTGCAGGAACAATGCTGGCTCCTTTGTGTGTGAGTGCTCATTTGGAAGCAAACTGGATCCTACCGGGACTATTTGTGTGGGTGAGTGTTATTAAGATTTTATGGCTTCCTGGAGGTTTGCTGGAGGTAAGACTTTACGGAAAAACATGACAACTGAAATGAATCTGCCTGCTGCAATAATAAGAGGTCTTCATAACATCGGCTTGCTTTTGCTTTCTTCCAACATAGGGCGTGATTCATATTTGTATGCAAATCTGAGGGTTTACGTACAAATACGATGGTGTGGGGTCTGCGCAGACACAAGAACAGGTCTTGTGATATCGCCCGCAGACCCCTGTCAGCTGCAGCATGATTGATATGCTGCAGAGTTTGGGGGGCAGAGTGAGAGCGGCACCCGGCAACATTCTTCAAAACGGTGGCGTGCCGTCCCCGCATTGAAGGCATGATGGGTCCTGGGTCTGCGTCGTCGGATGCAGACTTTCTAGACCCAGGTACCTGCATCCGACAGCCAGTCTGAATAAGCTTCAGCTTACACAGACTGAGCGGTGCCCCAAACCATTGTGGTGATGCAAGGCTGCATCCTCAGACACGACACTAAGGTCTCACAAACAGGAGGCTACAAAAAAGAATTAGGAATAGTTCGTGCGCAATGACTTTAGCAGCTGGTAATGTCTCAAAGACTCCTAGAGGTTTCCTTCACCCCTCACCAACAAAGTGCACAACAGAATGAATATGGAGACTGAGACTTAACTAGCGGTTCTTATTCCTGATGGTGCTCGTTTTCCACAGGCTTCCGTCACTCACGTATGTGTATCATATAAATATAAAGTGCATATAGTGAAATACCATTTTAATAGCATACATATACCTCCTGACAAGCCTAAGGACGGATTTAAGGACCAGTATCCAGTAAGACCTAACGTGTGTGTGGTGGGATGATCCGGAAATCCCCATACCATCTTCCATGCGCTTTTAGAACTGTTTAACCACAGTTCTGAGTGATCTGGTAATTAGCCTGTCTTTCTTGTGCTGCTTGAAGGGATTTGTGCAATATCTGACCCTTTTTGTATTTTAAAGATGTGTGTTGTATATGTATGCTATTAAAATGGTATTTCACTATATGCACTTTATATTTTTATGATACCCATACGTGAGTGACGGAAGCCTGTGGAAAACAAGCACCCAAGCACCATCACAAACAGGAGGCGCCTACCTCCTTCAGACGCCTTTTGCTGCATTTGAATTTTGCGGATGTGCTATCCCATCTGATGAATTATGGCCATAGTGTGCCAGTCAGCTTCACTATCATTTTCTTGAGTAATAACATTGTTTAATTGTCTTTTGATCAGTGATTTTAATATTCCATGCAAGCTAATAACTATACGGTATAAAAATTATATGTTTGTAAATATGACGGTAAGCAGTCTGTCATAATACCGACACCGGGATCCCGTCAGGGCCACCATAATGCCACCGGTATACCAGCAAGGTAGGTGTTTCCCCTCTATGGGTGTCCCCGACACCCATAGAGGGATCACCACTGAGCCTGCAGCGTGGAGAGCACAGCAAGCCCGCAGTGTGGCGAGAGCAGCCTGATGTTCGGCATCCCGTGTTAGGTTCCTGGTGCTCAGAACAGGGGAGATGTTGCGTAGTGAGTCCTGAGCACCAGAACGTGACGCTGAAACAAGGTGTGGTGTGGAAATAGCCCCTAGCACCCTACCTCCGTTGTTTTACCCGTGTGGTCAGTTCACGCCTGAGTGACTATGGTTTCTTGGGCCCACGGCAGCCGCATTTGAAGGGCGGATTATGTCTGCCCAACTCCGACGCCCCCAGGTCTTAGCGTGAGACAAGGCGTGAACAGAGACAGGATAATAACAAGGGGACCTCTGACTAAAACAACAGAAAGCTAGGGGCTACTAACTACCCTAAAACTAAATATATGTGCGGCACGCCGCCAAAGGAAAAGAACAACAAAGGAAATGCTGTCCACACGCCGACACAATACTTTTGTGTACCGGCGGTGACAGCATAAGCAGAACCCTCTGCAAAACACCAGTAACTAAATATAACAAAAGAATACTGCGGCCTAGGCCGACGGACGTGGCAAAGCCGCTACTCACGGAACCGGTACAAATGCTGGCAAACAGACAGGAATCCCCAATGTAGCCGACACAGACTCTCAGAACCGGAGGACTGGCAGAATCCCAAACGACAGACCGGTGGACACCAAGAAGCTAGATACTCGACCAGGCAAAGACTAAGCCACAGGACTTCTGAACAGGAATGCTTCACGGCAGGACACGGAATCAGACATAGGAACTGACACAGGAATCGACACAGGAACTGACATTCAGGAGCCGACACTGGAAGCAGCTAGAGAGACACTGCTAGACAGGAGCTCAGGAACTGGCAGGTACTAGCTCAGAACTCAAGAACTCTGGAACCCTGGAAATATCACCAGCATCTGTGAATTGCACTGACCCAGCATATAACAGAGAGGCCTAATTAATTATGTCGTGCAGCTGCCCTGTTGCATGACTCCAAACTGACAAGATGCACTTAGCAGACAGGTGAGGCCAACCACATGGAAACAGGCTGCAATTACCCAGACTCACCACTAACAGCAAACAATAATCTTCTAAACCAGAGCAAAGGGAAATCCTAGCCTGCAAGAGAACTATAAACATAAAATAGGAATGAACCACTACCTGTGGTTCATAACATCCCGGGAGGCGGGATCTCATACCAATCCCAATATAACAAAGGAAGATATTTCTTGTATTAAATAAAGGTTTGTTCGCAAAATGTTTGATAACATAGCTCTCTACAACATAGCAAACTTTGTTGATATGGCAGTGAAAGCTGCCATTCTCTTTGGTATAATATTGTAGCATAGAGTCTGATGGAAGGGCATTTTAGAAATGGGTACACACTGGGAAATATATCGGACATTCGAATGAACGGCTGATATATCGTGAACCGGTCATACGTTGTGTACCCCCGATATGTCTGTGAACGGCGTTGTGCAGCACAGCCTATGGCTGATACATCTGCAGATATAGTACACTGGTGCATTTGGCTGTGTGTACGGGTAGTCTACCGAATGCTGTACACTTGCTGCAGGGACTGATGTCAAATCTGGCTGGGCAATATCAAATGCCCGCCCCACTGTGACATCAAGACGACACATCAAGCACCCGATTGGTAAGTGTATATGCTTACCTGAATCAGCCGCTCTGTTGGCAAGATGGCAGATACGCTGTCAAATCGACTACGTGTGTATAATACAGAGATGGGTGGTCTCACTGTTTTACCAACTGTATCTAATTTGCAAATTTATGTCAAAGTGTGTACCATTTAGTATAAAATAATTTCAGTTTAAATAAAGTATAACCCAACCTGAGAAAATAGCGATAAGAGAATATACAGTATGCAATATATACACATGCAATATATACAAGTTTATTGTATAAAGTGCAAATGCTAAAGTCATTGGGGAGCATTCAATTGTTTTTGTGTGCCTGATCTACCATCTAAAGAGATGCAATTCAAAGGTTTGTTTTTTTTCCTTGTTGCGCTGATTACCCCTATGGCTAATGGGAGTCTAATTGGAATGACAATTGTATTGCTCCATTTTGCGCCCCCTAGTGGTAGCCGCAGGGGAAAACAATTGAATCCCCCCTGTGAGCGCTAATTTCTGTATGACTAATAATTTATTACTAAGCCTGTGCACTAGTATAGCGCCATTACTGGGTGCTGCAGTCAGTGTTGAAATGATACTATGATATATTCTTTACTGACAAACATCTTCTCTGTGCAATGCAGACAGCATGAAAGGAACTTGTTGGTTAAACATCCAAGATGGCCGATGTGAGGTGAACATCAATGGAGCCACTCTGAAGTCTGAATGCTGTGCAACTTTAGGAGCTGCATGGGGAAGCCCTTGCGAGCGCTGCGAGATTGGTAAAGGACCCAAATAATAACGTGACTATAAGTGTGAGATGTCATTATTTCACTTCTAAACAGATGTACCTCAACTTTATTTAGATTCAGCATGTCCTAGAGGTTACTCCAGGAAGAAAGGCGTTGCATGTGAAGGTAAAGTATAATTTTTTTTTAAAGTAGAAAGTTTTCATAAAACTAATTTCAAACTCTGTACAGCCTACTAACTTAGAATTAGTCTGGCCCTAGAACATGTCCAAATGGGTACATGCACTTCCTTATAGTAATTACGACACACATATCTAATGATATTGCCACATCTAACCTGTGACTGCATTGAATGTCACATGTCTATGTCTTTATACCATTCTCCTATATACCTGTCACTTTCCAGATGTCAATGAGTGTGAGGTCTTCCCTGGAGTATGTCCCAATGGACGCTGTGTGAATACTGCTGGGTCTTTCAAATGCGAGTGTCCAGAAGGCCTGACTCTGGATGGAACTGGCAGAAACTGTGTTGGTAAGAAGTAGACGGACATTTCAAATCATGTAATAGTTGGAACCAGTGGTGATATTGCGTTTTATCACTTAAACCTCTGTCTTTGACATAAATGGTAGCTAGAAAATGAGGCAAGACAAAATTAGCATGGGAGCGCTTAATTCATTTAATAATAAACTGTGATAGAAATCACAAACATATAAAACCAGCGATAAAAAAATATCATAATAACATTTGGAAACATCTTAACTCCTTTCCTCCCGGGTTTAGTTCATATGAAGCAAGTGCTTGAAATCCAGTAGAGTATATTAAAAAGGATTCAGCTGTCAGCCAATGTTCCTTACAGGGGTGTAGTATGATATGCTGGCTGTCGGGGTCCCGGCGCATAGCATACCGGCTCTGGAATCCCGACCGGCGGCATACCGACATCATGGCGAGTGCAAATGAGCTCCTTGCGGGCACGGTGGTGCGCTATGTGCGCCACGCTATCTATTCTCCCTCCAGGGGGTCTTGGACCCCCAAGAGGGAGAAACGGTGTTGGCATGCCAGCTGTCGGGATTCTGGCACCGGTATGCTGTGCGCCAAGACCCCGACAGCCGGCAAACTGAAGACCACCCCCTTACAGAATATATAGCACTTATAGCTAAAAAGTAGTCAGCTAAATAAACAATGGAGCCTGTAATGTCATTATAGCATGCTCACTTCCAGTATTATGAATGGGTAGTATGAACGGTGTGGCAGAGGGAGAACGCTGTATTTTGTCCAAATGTAGCTTCTCCGGATAGACAGAAAAATGCCTTGTCCGTTATTAACCACGGAGGGAGTGTGAACAGGGTGCACCAGGTAACCTCTAAGTTTTACCTTGCTCGACCTCCTGCGGCTATTAATGTCTTGGGATTTCCGCAAAATGCTTTCCCAGCCGTCAGATGTGGAGGGAGCGGGGGCAAGTAGCTCCGTTTGTCATAGGTGCTGGCCGGCGTGTAGTGCTAGTGGCTCCAAGCTGGCTGCTGCTGCTGGATGAAATTTCACTCAACCTAAGTGAATGCTGTAGAAGGAGTTTAGGGTCCGGATAGATCTATATGGGAGCTATATAAACATGTGTATAAGCTTGTTCATGCATTCTTGAGGGACATGGGCTGATAATTTACATTTTAAGACCTTATTATTATAGAGTTACTGTAGCTGGAGGGAAGGTAGTCTTGGGTGAAGAGATAAGGTATACTTGGCTTTGAGGGTCCCTTTGAAGGCTGGGTGAGTATCTTACAAGGAAAAGGAGGGAATATCAGAGGTTGGGAGCTGCATGAGCGTAATGCTGGATTTGGCTATGGGAGAAGGTGGTCATGGAGTAGGACAGACAGGTGGCAGTCCTTGGTAAGGTAAAAGGGACGATCTCAATAACTGTAGTACTTTCCATATTAAATAAAGTTCATTATTCCTTGCATAACTAACTTACATGAAGTCTTTGGTTAGTTTTGTGCTTTTACATACTTTGAAAATGAATGACAAAGTAATTATACAATACAGTACACTACAATAGGCCTGTTTCTCATATAGCAGTTAATTTATACGAATATGATAAAACAATCAGACAATTAGAACACTCTAGAGATGTATTTGCTCCTTGTATATAAGGCACACTAAGTAAATTGAAGCACTGATCCCTCCTCACCCTGTGTATCTAGGCAGACTTGTGACCAATTTATATGTTCTGATTAAATGTAATGTATGTTAGTAAATAGGGAATTATTGTTTAAATTAGAAGCCCATACCTAGACCATTCAATTGCTCATTTAAAGGTAAAAAAAAATTTGTAAATGACTAAGATGGATACGCGAGCAGGGCCTTCTTTACCTTTGTCTTATGTCTGTATCTACTTCATCAACCTCACCTGAACTTGTTCCCCTTATATATGCAAGTTATAGCTCTGCCTGGCACCTTACAAATATGACTGTGATGCTCACAGTACGGTTTCTCTCCCTCTTCAGATATACGTGTTGAGCAGTGCTACATGAAATGGGATGAGGATGAATGCACAGCTCCTTTGCCTGGGAAATACAGAATTGATATGTGCTGCTGCTCTGTGGGTGCTGCCTGGGGCGTTGACTGTGAGGAGTGCCCTAAACCTGGGAGTGAGGAATATAAGACCACCTGTCCAAGAGGTCCGGGCTTTGCTAACAGAGGCGATATTCTTTCTGGTCGGCCGTTCTACAAAGGTATTGTCCACTATTCAGGTACCAAATGTGGCCTTTGTACTTTGTGCTTCAACCTTTGGTCTTAACAGCACTGTGGATTGGTGCAGATGTAGGCCAAACTTCTTTTTTTGTTATTAAAAATTAGTTGCTGAAAATCTGTGCTTTACTGATATTTAGTTGCATGCAGTGAAAAATCTCCAAACATAATAAAGAAATGTTATAAATGTACCTTAATATCTTTTATGTACTGTACCCACTCTAAAACTTGTTCATTTTTAAAATAAACTGACCTAAACTTTTAATCCCAAATGCAACCTCATAGCCCCATCACCGATGATATCATCAGATACCTGGCTCTGTATTAGTCCAATACAGTCATAAAGCTTGAGGGTGCTTTGTATGTCTGACTAAGCACATCCAAAGTCTCACATCCCATTGCATGCATATTCATTTCAATGGGATCCAGGATGGTCGAGATCCCGGCTATCGAATTACCGACACCGTAATTCCGACACTGATCTCAGTGCTGCGTGGGGCAGATATAGGCTGCGGGGGGAGGGTTAAACTTAGGCTGCGGAAAGAGGGAGTTAGGTTTAGGCTGCGGATAGGGTTAGGCACCACTAGAGAAGGGCTAGAGGTAGGCTGTGGGGCGATGAGGGTAATGTTTAGGCTTCAGTAAGGGAGGGTTAGGAGGTTAGGAGGTGAGGGGCAGCATGCTTCCCTGCCCCTGTCGGAATTCTTAACAACGGGATGCCACAGACGGTATTCTGACCACGGGTATCCCACCCACCAGCATTTCAGCCTCAACTCGAACCTATCAACATAGTAGCACTTGAATATTTTTTTTTTACATAAGGGATTTATGTGCTGCAGTATTTCAGCATCAATAACAATAATGGTCACAGGGAATGAGAGTTCTTATGTGCTAATAAAGGTCCATAACACCGTCCTAGATGTTTCTATCTCTTCAGATATCTTTTCTTCCTACATACAGTTTGAGCTTTCATCTGCTACATTGCTATCCCTACTCATACTATGTTTTCTCCCTAATAGATGTGAATGAATGTAAAGTGTTCAACAGCTTGTGTAGTCATGGAACATGCCGAAACAGCATCGGAAGCTTCAGGTGCATCTGTGACAGCGGTTTTGCTCTGGATGCTGAGGAAAGGAACTGTACAGGTAAAGAGTACTTGTGAAGTGTAATAAGAGGCCATATGGGCATCCAAAATGATCATTTAGCATTAAAATATGACACAGATAGAATGGATAAAACTTAGAACCTCAGTAATCTGTCAGTGGAGTCTTTCAAATGCATTTACCATGATTCTTTGAACTATTACAGATATAGATGAATGCAGAATTTCTCCTGACCTATGTGGACATGGGACGTGCGTCAATACTCCTGGGAGCTTCGAGTGTGAATGTTTTGATGGTTACGAGAGTGGCTTCATGATGATGAAGAACTGCATGGGTAACTATAAATATGTTACTATATACAGTATATCAATCAACTAGTATCTAACACAAACCCTTGGTTTTCTTTTCTGAGTGTATTTAGCAATTTAAGATACATACACAAGTTGTTATACAAGAATATACTGTATTAGAAAGATATTGTACTTATTCAGCTTTCAGTGGCAAATTTTACTTATTATACAGTTTTATATAAGAAGTTACCTCAAGTGCTTTCAGTATTTTTATTTTATTTAGAAGATTAGTTTGTTTAGCTGATGTCACTTCTAGCTGCCTTTCCTTGTGACTGATCTCATCTTCTCTTTGGTGCAGATATTGATGAGTGTGAGAGAGACCCACTGCTGTGTAGAGGAGGCACCTGTATTAACACTGACGGCAGCTTTGAATGTATATGTCCTCTTGGTCATGAGCTGACTACGGAAGGCAACGCCTGTGTGGGTATGACACAGCTCAATATATATTGTACAACAAAGAGAATCCATATAGGCCAATGTGCTGAATGACGGAATACTTTGGCAAGATTATATTTTTATGAAAGCTTTAATTATGATGCCATATTTATTGATACAAATGACAACACATGTCTTTTCACCAGATATTAATGAGTGTTCGTTGAGCGACAACCTCTGCAGGAACGGGCGGTGTGTTAACATGATTGGAACTTACCAGTGTTCTTGTGATTCTGGCTTCAAGCCTACTCCTGATCGGCAGGGCTGCATAGGTGAGTCATTTGCTGCTGTCATGGTGTCTTATTGAATCTGCATTTCACAAAAGAGATCTTGCAGACCATTTTTATTCCAGTCAGCAAGATTTCATTCTATAAAGGTTACGTAGATATAGCAGGATTCCCTTCTAATGAGCTAAGGGAAGTACCTTGTAAAAATTCCAAGAAACACCCTGGGAGGAAGGTCAGATGCAGAGTATTTGAAACCGAATAAATGTTCTTTTTATATTCTTTAGGCATAAAAACAGCCTCACTGTGTATCACATGTTTTCCCCTGAACTCAGTAATGAGCCCCACACTTTAGAGCTTACATATGTGTCATAGGATCCTTGTTAGCATTTGTTACTCGGATAGCCCCTCTAGGGATTCTTCCACATCTGATTTATATACCCTGAGCCCAATGCCAACTTAATCGCATCCATCTCTTTTGTGTCTGACTATTTGTAGGCTGCTGCAGAACATCTCATTTGACTTATTATAAAAAAAAAAAAAAAAAACATTTTATTCCATCATAATAGACTAGATCCCAACATCCAAGGAGTGCAGGTCGGGAACACCGCCTCTAAAATTGCTCTATTTGCTGATGACACCTTATTGACAGCTGAAGATCTCCTTTCTCCTTGCCCAATCTTTACAGTCTTATGCATCGTTATAGCATGCTGTCGGTTATAAAATAACTACTGTAAGTTAGAGGCCATGCTTCGCCATCTCTCAGGATGCCGACTCCTTTAGTCTTAAACCAATTCAGGTAGCAAGACAAAGACATAAAATATCTTAGGGATATATCTGTCGTCACTTTATGACCTGTTATGCCAGAAAGCACTTTTTGGAATCTTCAAGTGGCTCTGGCTTCTTAGAATTAGCTAATTATTTTGTAGCTGGCTAGTTTATATCTTTTTCAGACCCTATTGGTGGCAGTCCCTATCTCCGTCCTGCACAAAGTCCAACAGTCTCTTGTCCACTTCATTTGGAGCAGTTGACCCCTAAGACTCTCCTCCAATATTCTTAAGAAGCCCATCCCCAGGGGAGGATGAGGTCTTCCTGATGTTGCATTATACTATCTAGCTGCACATTTTCCCCAGATTACCTCTTCCCACTCTTCATTGAGGACATCCTGTTTAGATATTGAGTCTAACTTTATAAACTACCCAGATCTGTCCTTCTAATGGGGTTCATATGAGAAGCACAGACTTTTCTCTATAAGGCAAAGGTCTGGGCCCCCTGGCTCTCATTTGGTGATGTCTCTCTGCCCCAACTTCCTGCTGACTAATCTGTCAATTTGACCCATATGCAATGAGACATTATAGCTTCCCTTCTACTGCTGCTTTTTACCATGGCACACCCAACCGATGTACTATTTCCTTTTGTACTCCTTCCTTAGAGTAAGCCTGTTTCTTTTTCCTGCTAACCTTGTTTTCCCCACCACTTCCAGCCCGACCCCACCACCACGCACATGTAGGATACATAGGAATTTATGTTATGCATGTTTGGTTTCTATGTACTATTTCCTGTACGTGATCCTGCTGTAAAATCACTCATGGACCATATTTATATTATACACTTGTTCTTTGTATCCAACCAAAATATGGAATTACAAAAAAAAACACACAAAAAAAACCACCACATTTTACAACTGTGACTCATTTAAGTTGATTAAACACAAACCATGAGGAGTGTCCATGCAGCCTCTGAATGTCCAGTTTACATCAGTTTGGAGCAGAGGTGAAAGTACAGCCTATTTGTGCTCTCGCAAAGCTTACTGAGTGCATGACATGTCTCCAGTTGGCCTAGTCATCTCCCTATTTGCTAAGATTAAAACCTCAGTATTCTGTGTACGGGATGTATGTGCTATTATTATTTATTATTATTTATTACCAGTTATTTATATAGCGCACACATATTCTGCAGCGCTTTACAGAGAATACTTGGCCATTCACATCAGTCGCTGCCCCAGTGGAGCTTACAATCTATATTCCCTACCACATGTATTTATACACACACACATTCACAATAGAGTTAATTTTGTAGGGAGCCAATTAACCTACCAGTATATTTTTGGATTGTGGGAGGAAACCGGAGTACCCGGAGGAAACCCACGCAAGTACGGGGAGAATATACAAACTCCACACAGTTAGAGCCATGCCTATTGATCTGTTATATGTAAGTGACTAGCCTTAATCCAGGTTTACTGTTTCTCTATAATGCAGATATTGATGAGTGCACAATCATGAATGGAGGATGCGACACCCAGTGCACTAACTCAGAAGGCAGCTATGAATGCAGCTGTAGTGAGGGGTATGCGCTTATGCCAGACCAGCGATCCTGTGCAGGTAAGAATTATAACAGACCACGCATTATTGGGGGTTCCTGAATGACATGATTGAAGCTTGCAAAATAACATTTTGGAATATGATCTTTTATCAGGTATTTACATGGGGTCTTTGCTAAGGATTCAAAAAGATTTGTGCTCTATGAACAGCTTTTCATAAACTTTGTCCAATGGATGTACCATTCTGCCATCTAGTGGCCAGTTAGATGTTTGGATTTTTTGGGATGCATTACTCAGAAAACAATATTAGTATCTGCCTCTGCCATTGAGGTTATATGAAATACAAGCAGTTTTTTTCTTTATAGTACTTACTGATTTTAGACAATGTGAGATTACCATATGTCATTTACACCTCCAGATATTGATGAATGTGAGGACAACCCAGACATCTGTGACGGAGGACAATGTACAAATATCCCTGGAGAATATCGCTGCTTGTGCTTCGATGGCTTCATGGCCTCTCTAGATATGAAGACATGTATAGGTAAGATGGTCTTTCCCAAACATCTATCATTGTACTGAATTGCCAGTAGTTTATTTCTGCTGCCTTGTATAATGTCACTTATTCACCGTACCATGCCTTGGAACTGTGAAGCCTGCAGAAAGACATGTCTCGTTCTTTAATATATTTCTATTATGTTATAGTTTATTGTCCTCATTATTACTATCTCCTGTTCCTTTGTTTTAGATGTCAATGAGTGTGACCTGAACCCCCACATCTGCCTACATGGGGAGTGTGAGAACACCAAAGGCTCCTTCATCTGCCACTGTCAGTTGGGTTACTTTGTGAAGAAGGGTAATACAGGATGCACAGGTAAATCCGGAACTCAGTAGCTGTGTCTTGCCCACTACTGCTTACTGCTGTGTACACCTTTTTTACATCACTTTTTTACTTTGATAGATATCGATGAATGTGAAGTAGGGGCACATAACTGTGATGTCCATGCATCCTGCGTTAATGTTCCTGGAAGTTTTAAATGCAAATGCCGAACTGGCTGGGTCGGAGATGGACTGAAATGTGTTGGTAAGTGAAACTGTTTGGTTCTGCTACATGACACAATACTCAGATAACAACACTTGTGAATAAGGTTATGTGAGTTAATAGCACTAGTGCGGAAAAATGACAGAAAGCATTAGTTCCATTTTACTTTACAGCTAGGGGTGTTCATTATGAACTTAGCACCCTAACAAATGAGTACTAAGAATTTCCCATTTATTGGTTCTGCTTTGTGGACATCATTCATTCGTTCATTCACTCATTCATTCATGGTATATGGCAGATTCATTTTGCAATGGAGTGTGAAGCAAGTTGCTGTTTGGTTCTCAAATGTAAATAAAATTCCCTATTAGCTGCGTAAAAGTTTAATCACTGCAATCTATTTAGCCTGTTGGTACACACGTGAACTAAATCTGGCAGTGCAATTAAATACTGTTTTGCTGTTTACATTAAGTTTCACCTTAATTTCTTGCCAACTGTTCTAGTGCAACCATTAACCTCTCTACCTTATGTAATTTCTTAGATCTTGATGAGTGCTCCACTGAAGACCATAACTGCAATGTGAACGCTAATTGTGTTAACACCCCTGGCTCATACCGGTGCACATGTAATGAGGGATTCAATGGGGATGGCTTTACTTGCTCAGGTACAGTAATGGATTTTTAAATAAGAGATATTCACTAAGAGTAAAAATGTCTCTTAGATGTTGAGTGCTGGACTGGAGTGATTAAATCCATGCCGCTATATGGATTCACACCTTTCACTACTGAATAACCATAGATGATTCCCAATATATTTAGCCCAGCTACAATATCTCCTCCATGCCTCCAGTTATCATTTTGCTATTGTCTGAATTTATATGTTCATTCCTTTTTACCATTTCTCTTAGATGTTGATGAGTGCGCAGACAATGTTAACCTTTGTGAGAATGGTCACTGCTTAAACGCCCCCGGAGGTTACCGCTGCGAATGTGAGATGGGATTTACTCCTACAGAAGACAGCAAGGCTTGTCAAGGTGTGTGGTGCTCACACAGATCTTAGATATGATGATTGGCTACCAATTAAATATAATCCTGCAAAGTGTATAAATTTATATAGGAAATGTCATTTACTTTCTCCTTTATCTGTAAATTGACATGGTTCTCTGGGAAACCTACCTTTCAGATATCGATGAATGTACGTTCCAGAATATCTGTGTCTTTGGAACTTGCCAGAATCTGCCTGGAATGTTCCGCTGTGTCTGTGATGATGGCTATGAGCTGGATAGAAGTGGAGGAAACTGCACTGGTGAGATAATAAAACCATAAATACAAATATCAACTATTATAAAGAGGTTGTTCGGTGGATTGGGACGAGAAGAAGTAAACAATAAAAATGATTGGTGCATTTTAATAGTTTATTTATAATCATAAATGTCCATTTTATTATAACCACATGTTCATCTCATACACACCAAAATACTCCTGCGATCATAACCTGTGAATGGTAATATGGGTAGAAGGATCCATTGGTAGGATAATGAATGTATGGAGTAGCTCATGGAACATTGACAAGTATTTATTAACATTAGGTTTATTTCTATGTCTTTGTTCCCCAGATGTAAACGAGTGTGCAGACCCAGTGAACTGTATCAATGGGCTGTGTGTTAACACACCAGGAAGCTATTTGTGTAACTGCCCGCAGGACTTTGAGCTGAATCCTACTGGCGTGGGCTGTGTTGGTAAGTGAAAGTACTCAATCAAAGGGATCGTTTAATAATGGGATACTATGGATTCCTCAACTGAACATCTCTCTCTCTCTCTCTCTCTCTCTCTCTCTCTCTCTCTCTCTCTCTCTTTCTCTCTCTCTCTCTCTCTCTCTCCCTCTCTCTCTTTCTCGCTCTCACTCAATGTGCAGATACACGAGTTGGGAACTGCTACTTGGAAACTCTGACAAGAGGAGATGCTGGCCTTGCTTGTAGCGCTGAGATTGGAGTTGGCGTTACAAGGGCATCCTGCTGCTGCTCTTTGGGACGTGCTTGGGGCAACCCCTGTGAAAGCTGCCCCCTGGCCAACTCCAGTAAGTTGGGATATAGCTTTATGTTGGTATCTACATCTTTAGAAAGATCAATTGATAATGGTGGGACTAATACATCTCTCTGTCTTGTTTTTCAGCCGAATATAAGACCCTGTGTCCGGGAGGAGAGGGATTCAGACCAAACCCCATAACAGTTATATTAGAAGGTATTGCCTATTTTGCTGCTGCGTGTGCATGACAGTCCCTAAAAGCTGGTGCGACGCATGCATTACACAGTGTGTACAATGACTACAACAAATCAGCCTCTTATTGATCCGTCTAGCTTTGTGCATAGTTGTTGCATACAGTACAGTATCATTCCCCACATTTTGCATATTTCTGTTAGGCGACATCAAACACTTCCTTAGCCTTACAGAATACATTTCTTTTTGTTTTCTACTGAAAGATATTGATGAGTGCCAGGAACTACCCGGTCTCTGCCAAGGTGGAAACTGTGTGAACACCTTTGGGAGTTTCCAATGTGAGTGCCCCCTTGGCTACTATCTGAATGAGGACACCCGCATCTGTGAAGGTAAATACACAACTATTTCTTAGTGGCTGCATATTATGTTAAGCAGTGATGGCAAATAAACAAAACTATTCGATTTGTGTAAATCAGTATTATTTAGATGATAGATAGATAGATAGATAGATAGATAGATAGATAGATAGATAGATAGATAGATAGATAGATAGATAGATAGATAGATACTGTAGATAGATAGATAGATAGATAGATAGATAGATAGATAGATAGATAGATAGATAGATAGATAGATAGATAGATACTGTAGATAGATAGATAGATAGATACTGTAGATAGATAGATAGATAGATAGATAGATAGATAGATAGATAGATAGATAGATAGATAGATAGATAGATAGATAGATATTTGTAATAGATAGGTAGTTGTACTGGCTGAGACAACTTTAAAAGCCACAATTGTAATGTTACAGTTTAGCTCAAAGTTATATATGTGTTATATATAACAGATAAACTTTTGTTAGTATGTTACTGCTCAGCCAGATCAAGTTAAACCAAATACAGAATGCATACAGTAGCGTTTGAGTTTCTAGCATTTATATCATACAGAAAACCTTATTATGCCTACTGCAATGACGTTTGGAGTGATAAGCGTCAGAACTCGCCCTCCGGCAAAAGATACTGCTACGGGAGCACTTGCCTTAATGTAATCTACTGAAAAAAGCATTCACGAAATGTTTCTGAGAACAGATTATAGAGCAGTCTGTACTGGGAAGAGACAAAGGAAAGCTTGGAGTGTACAATGGACAGGCAATTTATGGCCAAGGAGCTGCGGGACAAACTTAGCTTCAAGGTCTAATACACGATCAGGCAGCAGAAGAGCAGCACAAGTTATAAGAGTAATCCATTGCAATGATATTTACAGTATTCCTATCTTCAGAGATTTATCTCTGCACATTAAGGATGGGTCTAGTGCTGTATTTAGGAATGGCAGAGCCTAGGGCAAGAAGCTCATAAGTACAGGGAAGTAAAAGTAAAATATAGAATATTATTTATACATATACTGCAGTTTTTACATTTGCCCTGGCGATTTCACATTGTGAAACTCTGAATGCAATTAACACTTACTCTGTTTATTTCCAGATATTGATGAATGTTCTGCTCACATTGGCATCTGTGGTCCTGGTACTTGCTATAATACATTAGGGAACTACACCTGTGTTTGCCCACCAGAGTATATGCAAATCAACGGAGGAAACAACTGCATGGGTATGTATGGGCCATTGCCCCATCCCGACTGCTGCCTATATCTGTGGGCCTGAGTCAGTGCCGCACAGATTGATGATACTCATGGAATTGAGAGACGTTTTGCTGCTGCGTGTGCATGACAGTCCCTAAAAGCTGGTGCGACGCATGCATTACACAGTGTGTACACTCAGAGCTGCAGTAGTGATTGAGCTGCTCGGTATTAGAGGTGTCTTGAATAAAAGCTGAGCGTTCCTGGGCAGTGACTGGGAGCTAAACAGATGCACAGAGATGGTCCATCTGATTGTAGGGTCTTGGGCATATAGCTGTGTTTGGGTACTCAGATGCTTCATGGCTCACATAGGAGGCCATGCTCAGATGGTAAATCTGCACATGCCACAGGGCTAGTGTAAGTTTTGATGGTGCAAGGAATGATGGTGTCTAATGACGCACCACGTGGTATTACAACTTCTGTAGATGCTCAAAGTGGCGTCTCACTCCTGCAGATTCATACACACAGATGTACACCAGGGAAGAGATTTGTAGCACCATTTGCATGAAGTCTCAGACGACAACCTCCTGTGAAAAAAGATACCGCTGCACCTATGTCCACCTCTAAATCAGGCCCTTTATTTGTTACCTAGTCTACTATACTTAAGTTATGTGACAGTTTATGTGGGTGATTTAGAGGTTGACGTAAGTGCATTTGTGTTGCGTTATGTTTGCTGTATATGGCACGTGCACAACTAGAGCTGGAATTTTGCACGGCGCAGTTCTAAAATTTGCAGCCCCTTGTTATTTGAGGAAGTCAGGGGTGTTCACAAATGCAGTATAGTAAGAGCATACAGACACAAATAAAGCACATCAGCACTACCATACAATCAGCAGTACAATACCATGAGCAAGGAACGCAGTCATTGGGCCTGATTCAGGTGTGGCTGGAGGAGGCATCGCTGCTGCTAACGGTTGCGGTCACCAGCCCTCCCCACCCCCAAATGGCAATCACTGACAGTCTGCAGCCATAGTGCATGCAACGACACAGGACCCATACTGAACATGCGTGGTACGGGTATGGCACATATGGTAACGAACATCTTTGCGCTATGTGCTGCAGATACAACGGGATCTGAATCAGGCCCATTAAGTTGACATTAATAATGTGGACACAGAAACACATCAGCAATACAATATAATCTGCTCTGTGCAAAACATATATATATATACCTCGCACATATATGCCATAAATAACATAGAAAGGACTTGTATGGTTGTGGCTATTATTACGCTGGCCTTTTTCAAGGTCTGTATAAGTTGGAGCATAGTAAATAGCCAACAAGAAAGCCGTCTTTGGAAGCTGAGATCTTTCCAAGCTCTGATTTGTCACCTTCCGTTTCTCTGCAGACATGAGGAAGAGCGTGTGTTATCGCAACTACAATGACACATGTGAGAATGAACTATCAATCAACATGACAAAGAAAATGTGTTGCTGCTCTTACAACATTGGCAAAGCTTGGAACAAGCCGTGTGAGCCATGTCCCGTGACGGCTAGCCGTAAGTATTCCATAAAAATGTATATTCCCAAGTGCTCCCTTTTATAGGGTGCAGTGTAGCCATCTTGTGCTGCAATGTATGAGGTAATACAATACTGAACTGGCTGGGTTAGTGTTAAAAAGACATGTATTTCACATTCAGAGGCAAAAAAGCAGTATTGACAGAAAAACATTAAAAAATAAAGTAATAAACACTGTATTTCATTCATTTATCTGACTATTATTTTATTTATTACCAGTTATTTATATAGTGCACACATATTCCATAGCACTTTACAGAGAATATTTTGCCATTCACATCAGTCCCTGCCCCAGTGGAGCTTACAATCTATATTCCCTACCAGTGCATAGAATCCACTCAATGAGGAGGTACCATTCCGATATATGGTGCTATAGAAAAAATTAGATTGCCAGCATGGCTCTGTTTTTATTTCACTTAAAATCCAGATACGTAGACGTTGTTATGGGTTCCAGTCAAAATGTCGACACCATAATGTAGACATTTTCATGTAACTATAACATTAATTGATGACATGTTGACATCCACAATATCAACACTAACATGATGTTGACATTTCCAAAATATCGACAGTCACAATGTTGAAACATGCAGTTTGGGTAAGGCTACAATTAGGGTAGACTGTGGCTAGGGTTAGGTTGCATTTTGGCTTTTAGGCCAACATATCAGTGTCGACATTCATATTTTTTCGACATTTTGAAATGTCAACATGTCAGTCTAGTTATTGTCAATGTCAACATAACATCTGATGACATTCTGTACATTATGACATCATGGTGCTGAAGTAATGAAAGTGGACCTTCTGCATGTTTACAATTATACCATATCATATGACCGGAGTTACTCTTAAATGAATGTGGATATCGTTCTAAATATCAAAATGTCTTGTTTAGTCACCTAGACCACTATTACAGAGCAATAGATCTTTAAACTGGGTACACACTGGGCGATATATTGGCCATTCAATGGTTGGCCGGGCTTGTTGGTGGGTGTATTCTAGTAATATGTCAGTGAACGATGTTGTTCACAGACATATCGTATGGGCTATGCAGCACAGCCAATGGGCGATATATCTACAGATACATTGGTAACGTTGGGCATACATGTTACAATTATCTGGCTGATCCACCCGATATCAGCGTCCAGATAATTGCAGCTTGTATGTGGCTGACAGATCCGAAAATATCAATCGGTCGGGCATGCTGGATCAATATTTTCAAGTGTGTGGTCTGCTGCATTGGGCAGTGTATGCCCTACTGTGGCCGACCCACAGACATTTCCCTGTTCCTTCACATGGGCACGGAAGGGGATGTCTCCTTCCCCGGGACAGAGAGCCGATGTCACATGACATACACGGTGACACTTATTCCCGTATATGTCCCGGATATCGGCAGAGTCAGATAATAAGGGAGGCAGTCAATTTACCGCCTGTTGGAGAATCGGCTATCAGGGTACCAACGCCTGAATCCTGACACCTGGTGAAATACCGGTGGACAGAATCCTGACCGCCAGCTTGAATCCCCACTTGGGTGGTGGTACGCCACCACCCGCCAACAGGCCCAAAGCATGGTGTGCGCAGCGAGCCCACGAACGGACAAGCTGTTCTCGTCACTAGTAGCCTGGCAGTCGGATCCCGGCATCGGGATGACTGTCAGTCTGACAGACCCTGACTTCTCCAGTGGCATCCCCGCTCCATGGCTGAATCACATCACTATAATGAGTGCGATTCATGAAGGAAAGGAAAGCCCAGCTTTCCACTTCTCCATGGAGTTCAAGTTGAACCTGAACATCAGTGCGCAGATGGCAGAAAAGCTCTATGCTTCCCAGCTCTCTTTCCGGCACCCATGCTGGCTCCGCCCCAATCCTCCAAGCAACCCCTCTTGGGAGGTCAGTTGGTAGCGCATACGCGGACAGACCCACCGACTGACTCCGCGCACCGAAGATGGGACTGCCTGGAGAAGACATCACCGCTGAACCGGAACGCATCGCCGGAGAGGTGAGTATACATGAATTTCTACTTATTACAGCTATATATTGCATCGAACCGATGCGATGTATAGTGATAAGTAGCAATTCATTTTTAGTGTTTTACATGAATAGACCCTTATGTCTCCTAGTTATGCAGCACTGAGTGATTTGCCTGGGTGTCCTTTTAGCTGGCCCCTGTCTAGCTGGTAGGAGCTAGCCCCAGTATATATTAGTTTCTGCTGAAGATGGTTTATCATCATGTATGGCAGGGTGAGAGTGTTCCCAATTTCCAATAACCACCATGCCTCCAGGCACAAAGCATTACAAGCATCAGTCAAGGCAACTATTTGTTTATATATTTCTCACTTTACTATTATATCCAACACACCATCATTCTAAACCTTAACTGGTATGTCCTACAAATATAGACAATCTGTTTGTTACTGTATTTAGAATTATGCTTTTATGCAATATTCTATGTAATGATTACCTACTTGATTAATTGCTGACATTTTCTACAGGCCTTGCCATTGGCTAAGGGTAATCCATTCACATGTCTCACAGTGATAGTCTGCGGAGCTTGTTAGTGTTGTGTACTGTAACATTTATAGTGTGAGTGATAGTCTGAAGAGATTGTTAGTGTTGTGTACTGTAACATTTATAGTGTGTGATAGTCTGAAGAGCTTGTTAGTGTTGTGTACTGTAACATTTATAGTGTGTGATAGTCTGAAGAGCTTGTTAGTGTTGTGTACTGTAACATTTATAGTATGAGTGATAGTCTGAGGAGCTTGTTAGTGTTGTATACTGTAACATTTATAGTGTGAGTGATAGTCTGAAGAGCTTGGTAGTGTTGTGTACTGTAACATTTGCACTGTGAGTGATAGTCTGAAGAGCTTGTTAGTGTTGTGTACTGTAACATTTATAGTGTGAGTGATAGTCTGAAGAGCTTGTTAGTGTTGTGTACTGTAACATTTACAGTGTGAGTGATAGTCTGAAGAGCTTGTTAGTGTTGTGTACTGTAACATTTATAGTGTGAGTGATAGTCTGAAGAGCTTGTTAGTGTTGTGTACTGTAACATTTATAGTATGAGTGATAGTCTGAAGAGCTTGTTAGTGTTGTGTAGTGTAACATTTATAGTGTGAGTGATAGTCTGAAGAGCTTGTTAGTGTTGTGTAGTGTAACATTTATAGTATGAGTGATAGTCTGAAGAGCTTGTTAGTGTTGTGTAGTGTAACATTTACAGTGTGAGTGATAGTCTGAAGAGCTTGTTAGTGTTGTGTAGTGTAACATTTACAGTGTGAGTGATAGTCTGAAGAGTTTGTTAGTGTTGTGTACTGTAACATTAATAGTGTGAGTGATAGTCTGAAGAGTTTGTTAGTGTTGTGTACTGTAACATTAATAGTGTGAGTAATAGTCTGAAGAGCTTGTTAGTGTTGTGTACTGTAACATTTACAGTGTGAGTGATAGTCTGAAGAGCTTGTTAGTGTTGTGTACTGTAACATTTATAGTGTGAGTGATAGTCTGAAGAGCTTTTTAGTGTTGTGTACTGTAACATTTATAGTGTGAATACCTTTTTATTTCCATCTAGCTGAATACCAAATTCTCTGTGGAAATCAAGCACCTGGTTTTATTATTGACATCCGAACTGGCAAGCCTATGGGTAAGAAAACTGTATTTTCTGAAATTATATTTATGTCTTTTGGTGGTAGAGTAGCAACTGATCTACAGATTTGTCTTGATTGCACAGATATTGATGAATGCAGTGAAATCCCAGCCATTTGCACCAATGGAGTCTGCATCAACCAGATTGGAAGCTTCCGTTGTGAATGTCCAATGGGATTCAGCTACAACAACATTCTCCTCATCTGTGAAGGTTTGCTAGCTCACTACTGTTTTTATTAGCAAAAATACATAGTAAACACCAGAGAACATTATTCTTCTTTTAAAGGAAAACCCATACTCCTGTTTGACTGTTAGGAGTTTTTTATTTATCTAATTGGAATTTGTTCTCTTTACATATGCTTCCATGTATAATCCACTACTGTTGTATTGTTGTGTAATATCTCTGTCAAAAGGTGGGTACACTGTCACACTATGCGATGTGCTCTATGAGCGACGTCGCCTAGTGTGTTCCCTTCCATGCCGAGGCGGTCATCGGCAGTGTGTATACACTGAGCGATATACAAACGATATCGCTCAGTGACATCACGCCAGAGTCAGGCCGTGCATGCAGTCTTTGGATAACAGTCCAAACTGAGCTGCATGCGCGGCCGACAGCGAGGGTCGTTAACGACCCACGGGCAGCACATTGCTCGTCATTCAGCAGCCTACATACTAGTCGATATCGTAAACTGCGTCACTTAGGAAGGGCAAAATGAGCGACGTTGTTTACTTTATCGGTAAGTGTGTACCCACCTTAAGCTGCATGAGTCAAAAATGATTGTTAATAAAAATAAAACATATATACTGTGTATATATATATGTATATATATATATATGTATATATATATATATATATATATCCTTAAAGATGAACAAATTTGCACTGACATACATTAACACACAAATTCTGCTGAGATCTCTTCATTTCTGTGTGTTATTATGTTGGCAGACATTGATGAGTGCAGCAGCGGAGAGAACCTGTGCCAGATTAATGCTGACTGTATTAATATCCCGGGCTCATATCGCTGCGAATGCTCCAGTGGATACAAGCTGTCTCCAAGCGGTGCCTGTGTTGGTAAGTACACATCTATGAATACCTTTGTTATTAATGTTTGATGATACCATATCAGCTGGACCTGTCCAGTGTTGGATGTACATTTATCCTTCTTGTGGTGATGTCTGTAGGCCGTAATGAATGCAATGAGATCCCCAATGTCTGCAGCCATGGAACATGTATGGACACAACCGGAAGCTACATCTGCATCTGCCACAATGGGTTCAAAGCAAGTGGAGACCAAACCATGTGCATGGGTAAGTGACTGCCCTTCTCTGCCTATAGGAAATGATGCACTGCCTAGATATCGCTCATACTAACTGCGTGTTACTGCTGTCTGTTAGATATCGATGAGTGCGATCGTCAGCCTTGTGGCAATGGTACCTGCAAGAACACTGTTGGATCATATAACTGTCTCTGCTTCCCTGGCTTCGAACTCACCCACAACAATGATTGCATGGGTAAGACAACGGTGGCACAATATGTAATATAACAATTAATGCTGCCTATTAATATAAATATATTCCATATGATTTGTACTCACCGTAGTATTAATGGTGAGGCAGAATAATGGACTCAGAACCTGTTACTTCATATAATTAGAAGTGTACAAATATTTGTGCTGCAATTCTGTTTTATGACATGCCAGGATTTCAGTAAAGATACTGTATGAATGTTGCATTTAGAATCAAAAGAACTTATCTACTTGGTTTAATGAATGACTGTATTTAAGTTAGTAATAGAATTAGTAATATTAGTAACACACTTCACCAGAAGATGGCAGCAGAGACCATTAGTAATTGTGTGCACATTCGTTTTAAACCTCCACTGTTACTGTCCTCCTACCACACAGACATAGATGAGTGCTCTTCCCTGGTTGGGCAAGTGTGCAGAAATGGCCAGTGCATCAACAATGTGGGCTCCTTCCAATGTCTTTGCCATGAAGGCTATGAGATCACTCCTGATGGAAAGAATTGTGTGGGTAAGTGCATGTACTGAAGTTCTTATCGGCTTTATTGCATGAAACATTTTATTTATTTGTTTTGCAAACAAGTTATATAGTCCCATTGTAAGCACAGGACATATTGCTTCTGTGAGCAGTGTATAATGGAGCCGCCATCAATGTTTTTAAAGTTCAGTTAGGTACAATAACAATTAAAATTCAGAAGAATTCTTTCATTTACCATGAAATAGAACAATTCACTAACACGTACCTACAGTAGATTGCAGAGAATGAGTAATTTAGGAGTATTTGAGGGAACAGTTGCAATATGGACACTCCGATGGTATTTTCCACCTAAAATGTGTTATTTAGATTTATTGTTTGTGACATGCACATAACTGTTTTAAGAATGTGAAAGCTATTTTGCAAATATAATCACTATATACAGTATAACTGTTGTTTAACTCTGGCACTGAGATTTCGGCAGATTCCCAAAGTAGGGGGCCAGGCATACATCCGTCAGTTGTCACCTTTGCCTCCCACCAGTGGACAAATGTCTATGTATGCCCAGTGGCTTGCCTAATGAAAATCTGCTACAAGATATATTTGTTATATACACCCTGCTTGATAGCGTATCTACTGTACAGTAACTAATGGGTAATTAAGTTACAGGTTTAAGTTGCAAAGTAGACAGTGTCACATGAGAAACAATGTGATCACTTTAAACCAGAGGTTCCCAAACGCGGTCCTCAAGGCACCCCAACGGTCCAGGTTTGAAATGTATCCATGCTTGGCCACAGGTGACTCAATTTGCACCTAAGTCAAATTGATTTAACCATCTGTGCTAAGCCATGGATATACCTAAATCCTAAACTGTTGGGGTGCCTTGAGGTCCGCGTTTGGGAACCTATGCTTTAGACATCTTCCTTAACCAAACACGCATAATAATGGATTTATCTGTATGGTGTAGGACACAGAGCTTAGCAAAGGAGCGTGATTGAGATTGAGGTACATTATGAGTATCAAAAGATACTGTAGAAGAATTTACAGTACAGGCAAAGTTTGTCATTAAGTCAAAGCATGAAAACCTTGTAGTATAATAAGCTAAAATATGACTTGATATAAAGAGCAGTATCTTGTACACCGTCCAGCAGAAGAATTGTAAAAGATTTCATTTTCAAGGTATTTCTTTATATGATATCACTAAGCAGCATTTGTATGAACGTTACATTAATTGGAGAGTGTTGTGGACTCTATTACTAACGATGAGGCTTGTTTTTTATTGTTCTCCAGATATTAATGAGTGCATTAGCCTGCCCGGGACCTGCTCTCCTGGAACATGCCATAACCTGGAAGGATCCTTCCGCTGCATCTGTCCCCCAGGTTATGCAGTGCAGAATGACAACTGCATAGGTGAGCACTGCAGCAATTCCTGCTAGAGTACATAGTTAGGGAATGCTGAGCATATAGTATATATGATGGGTATGTTTCATTTCTTTTTTCCAAAGTTAACATTTTATTTTGCTGTGGTTATACAGGGAAAGTCCTCTACATATAGACAGTGTGCATGCTGCTACCTACAGGATTAACAAAATGTACAGAGTGGTCAGCTGCAAATTGCATTTTTTTCCTTAATTTACTAGAAAGTTGGAATGTTACCAGACTCTTCCCTCATATTACATCTTCCCGGTTGTTAATCTTTTACCCTCCTGCTGCTTTGAAACACATATATGGATTTGGTATTTCTATATACAGTAGACAATGAGCTGTACAAAGTTGGTATTCTTGCCTTATGAAGTGTCTTTGTTTTTGCAGATATTAATGAATGTGATGATGAACCGAACATTTGCCTATTTGGAACCTGCACTAACACCCCCGGCAGCTTCCAGTGCGTGTGCCCACCCGGCTTTGTCCTGTCGGATAATGGTCGCCGTTGCTTTGGTGAGTGCTGACTATGGTCTATACTTTTATGGGGAGCCTTTTTCCACCTTCTCTGTACATGGGTATGGGAAACCCATTTCTGCCTATGGAAAAAGCATTATCATACAATAGTAACCCATGTACTAAAGGGAGTCCCATGTCCCCTCACTTGCATGAAACTGAACTAATGTTACTTTAGGGGCAAGAAATGGGAAAGTTTAAATCTATTGGTGGTCACTGAGTGGTAGCAGGCTGCATTGGTGATGTTACTACTCTTTCCACCTTGTGTGTTTCCTACTGGAGCCACAATCCCACAAAACCGTTTTACAGGGTCACTTCCTAAATGTGGGGCTTGGGTGTGTTTCTTGCTATGCATGAGACAGGCAGTGACTTTAAATTATCTGTACACCCACAGATGTTCTCACTCATACATATGGGTCAGTCCAATTGCAGGCGAAGGGGACTATTTGCCTTTGTAACAGCGTAGAAACATTGGCAAGAGAACTTCATCTCGCAAACCTTGTGGCCCGCTCTCACCCTGAATTCGCACAGTTTTGTACGCAGCCCTTTGGGGGTGCAAACAAAATTTTGCAAGTCAGAGGTACTGCGGCAGTTGGTGCACTAACTCGCAGGGGCGAGAACATCGCCTGCAATTGGACTACCCCCGTAGTCTCACGTAACTATATTGGTATCTGAGAAGATCTAGGGGTGTCCCATGGTGCTGCTGTGTATGTTAGTGAGAAAATGCTAATGGTTCCAGTAGTAAACAAAGTACATCTGTAGGATGCATTATTCATGTGATGGACATCTTTAATAATCCAATGTTTCCACTGTCTCATAGCATTGTATATAGAATATAGCAATTGAGTAGTACTATTGATAGGTTGCTTTTAGTCAATGCCAGCCAGTTACAGATGCAGGGAACTTGGCAAATATTAATCTTCTTACAAAGGCCAAGCGTTCATACAACAGCATGATTTCATGAAGAGCCAGCAGTTATCTGTAGTTGTGTCGGAGGTACTTGACCCAAAAAGGCTCCGATGTGATCAAGCACTTGTGAAACGAACGTCATCGGTGGGCGGACGTAATTTATGGGATTGCGGGATGCAGTCGCTACCCGGCGTCTAGCTAAGGAAGGAGGCTCCCTGTATGGCTCTCTACAAACCCAACAGCAAGACTCCCTGCATGGCTCTCTCTTAACCAGGCAGCACCTCACTCATACCGATCTCCTAACCATAGGTACTCTAGGGTGGCTCTCTCATCCCTGAACCATGGTCTGCCTTCCCTGCAATGTGGATACACAACAGGGAAGGGGACTAGTACAGTAAGGGACAGCAGAAGTGGCTCGTACTACCCTCTTTTTCCATCCCGGAATGAGCGGTCTCCCCACTCTCATTGCTGTCATTCACTGCCGACAGGCACATGGGAGCAAAAGTAGAAGGGGAATCCAGCTCTTTAATGCCGGGACACCTTTCATGTTATAGAGATATATTATTATCCACACCTGTGTATGTATGGGCATATCCCATAGGTTTGACAATGAAGATACCCTGTCAGAATTAACCTTAAAATGTATTGACCTACTGCACTAATTTCGATACAGTGGGTGATTCTACTTTACAGGAGCCGTGACAGTGGTTAACTTGGTATCCTTGATATTATTAGAATTAGAATTAGAATTATTAGAATTAGAATTAGAATTTGAGATACGATATCAAATCAAATCAAATATAAGCACACATATATTTTCTCATATGTGTATAAATAGGATTACTGTCATCCCGCTAGCTTTCACAAATGGTGAGGGTTACAGCAGGATTTTTGGAGAATTATTGATGTTATAAATTATGTGTTAATCATTAGTGGGGGTGACAGTGAATTCCATGTTATTTACTTCTGTTAAGAATTATTTTGTAACATGCACCATATAGTATATATAGACTGGAGACAGACACAATTACAAATCAAGCTGGGGTCAATAGAAACCAAGTTACAGTATACTGTGTATTCATTTAGCTGAGGCAAATGGTAACAAAGTTTCTTTGTGAAACAGTTGCTGTGTCTAGACTGTGGACTGACACAGTAGCAATTTCACAGAGACGGCAAAAATCATATTTTATAAGATCATTGTATTGGAAATAATCTGGTTGAATTGTCATGTCTGGAATGAGGACGAACTTAATAACTTTCTTGAGATCCCAATTAGACAAGCAATGAGTATTGTCATAATTTTTATTATTGAAAGCAAGCGGACACAATCACGAAACTCCTTAAGTGGGTGTTGAATCCACATCTTCTTTGCGGTAGAAGCTGTAGGCCATCTTGTGATTTACAGGAAGGGATATGATTATATTTACAAACATCCATTTTTCAAACATTGTCCTTCAAATTGACTAATTATACCACTTGCTGGCTCTATAATAGAGAACACATTCCAGACTCAGATGGCTAATGGACAACGTCCTAATATATGATCCCAGGAATGCTTTGATTGACCTGTTGGAATACCAGATAGTTTTTCTGTATATACATATGACTTATTGAAGGTCGAGAAGGGGTGTCTGGTAGTCACTATCTACGGTGTATATGTGTGTGTGTGTGTGTTCGGCAGGGAGCCAAAATATAACAGGTCAATTAGAGATAGAAATTTAAATGAATAGATCTCAATTATTAGACTTGAACCTGTTAATAACAATACCTATATATTTTCACTACTGCTTAAACAGAGCATACACTGTTTAATTACCTACCCTGAACAATTAATATGATATTGCAAAGGTTTGATAATGGTAAAATTAAACAGTGATAATGGTAAAAATTAAGATCAATATCCTCGAGGGATTAGGTAGTAAATCTGTTCTTTTAATTTATTATATAGTAAATAAGAAAATATAGAACAGTAATTTGATCTGAGCCAATATTTGTATTGCATTTTCTTCTTATATAGATTCAAGCTGGCAAACACTTAATCTATGTCAAGCCTAATTAAACACTTATTTTAACTAGTTGTAATAAAAGTAAAATTTTAATACATTATACATTATGAAAAGAATGCGTCACCAAGGAAGCCTTCCTGGCTAAGATCCTCTAGTGATCTTGCCAAATGCCTAGAACCAGCAGTTATATGTCTCTATATTTGTATTTCTTACCAGATACTCGTCAAAGCTTCTGCTTTACTCGATTTGATAATGGAAAATGCTCCGTTCCTAAAGCCTTCAACACTACAAAAGCGAGATGTTGCTGCAGCATGATGCCCGGCGAGGGTTGGGGAGATCCGTGTGAGCTGTGCCCACAGGAAGGAAACTGTAAGACTTGGAGAATACAGAAAACTATTAAATTGTACAAATCATAATTACAATCAAATTCTACTCATAACCACTTAACTGGCTAATATTTTTTCCAAAAAACCCCAACTCATAAATCGTGATTATGTTTATGATTTAACTAGGTTAAGAACATCTATTTAAATCTTATCCAACATGATTTTATTTAAAAAAAGTTGTATATCTCTTTTAAACACAGTATACAGTACCATAAAAATAGCAAATTTATTTGAAATGCATGAACTTTAAACTCATTGGAACTATTTAGGACTTACATAAATTGCCCATCCCCAATCAGTGGTTATGTATCGATTTTCTTCATCAGTACGGCACCGCCATAATCACAGTGATACATCAAATTATCTAAAATATTCATATCGATATTTATAAAAAATATATATATATTTAGTTCTACGGATGCACAGTTGTAGCCTGCAGAAGGTCAGAAAAGACCTGTCCCGAGCATGATATATTGAATGAACCAATGCAAATTAAATATTTTTTTTCTTCGGACATGCACAGATATTTCCGATGTATCGGAAATAGATATGTATAACAATTATAGGGACGCACTAAGGGGGTAGAGGTGTCGCTATGTATATATATTCCTCATCGGCTGCTCCTCTCTGCAGGCGCTTGGTATACACTGTGGGCAGCCTGCTGCAGCATATACATTTCCCTGGCAGCTGCAGAGACCATTAGTGAAGGGTACTGGGGGGCTGGGAGGTCCCTTTGAGACTGGAGGCTGCTGGAAGATTATTATACGGCAGCCGTCCAGTGGGCATTTCTGACCAGGGCCAGACTGGTGATCTGGCACTTCTGGCAAATACCAGATGGGTTGATGGCCTGATAGGCCGCTCTGACCACACAGAGACTGGAGCTGACCAAGAAGTGCCTCCTCCCAGTGTTCTGTTCAGCCACCCAGCATACAGAGACACGGGAGTGTGTCGCGAGGTCGCACCCTGTGATCTATGACCACATCTCCTAGACGCTCGTTTTTAGGGCTAAAATGACTATTAGGGGGATATTCAATTGTTTGAAAAGTCAGGTGGGTGTCTGTTTTTTCCTATCTAATAGACAGCAAACAACAGACACCCAACTGACTTTTCAAACATTTGAATTCCCCCCATTATGTTCGTAGCATCACTTAACGGTTTAATAACTGCTCTCCTTGACCCTCTTCTTTCAGTGGCTTTTCCTGAGCTCTGTCCATATGGTCATGGAGCCATTCCTAACATTGGAGACACCAGAGAAGGTCAGTGACCACAGCAAACGAATATATTCTTCTTCTTTTTTTTATTGGGTTTATTTCTACATTTTGAAAGCTACACCCACAAAAACATAACAATCAAAGTAAACAGAAGGCAGGGTAAACAACAGGAGTCAATGTAAGGATCTGGTACTTTGAAAGACTTGGGAATAAAAGAAAGGAAAACCTCATTTGAAAGGAACTAGTCATAAACACAGTGTAAATAACATAGCGTAGTAAGTGGTTCAATATTCAGCATGACGAGCAGGTAACATATCAACAAGAAACACAAACGAAAGCGGAAACTATTCTTGAAACAGTCAAGGGCGAGCAAGTAGGAGAAATCACTATACATAAAGCCTATATGCATATAAACCACATTTGTCATAATAATAATGAGACCCGAAGGTGCCATTCAGATCCACACAACACAACACAAAATCAGGAGAACGGAATAAAAAAATAGATATACCTAGCCTAAATAGGGAATACCCCAGCACTCAACACCAAACTGGGCTACTCTGATGCCAACCTGCCTCCATTAAGCAGTCATATAACAAATATATACAGACCAATATAAAGAAGACAACAAAATACACATCAGCTAATATCTCTAAAGCATGGACAGCAACATTGAAAAACAAACATTCTCTCCACATGTCCACCCACCCTGTACACCATAACCCCAACCATGGCATTCCTGCATCCCAAACAGACCTTCCCCATAACTACACTACCTAACCTTCCACCCCCAACACAGAAAAATGAGAGCACCAGTAGCGACTACTCCTGTATCGGGACGTGCAATGCGGTCCGACATAGAGTTCACACACTTATCTGGCTTCACGCTTGTACTATTATGCTGTGCTTGGAGCTTGGCGAGGAGATGCAGGGAAAAAGGAAAGGAGAAAAGACTAATGTGATATTGAAACAAGCACTATGGTTGTCAGACAGACAGAGTTATATGGGTAAAGCGGTTTGTGGCAATGTAGAGATGGTAAGGTACGGATACATATACTGGAAAAGAAAGTAAAAACTAGAGCCCATTTTGTAGTACACACCACGGAGAAATACTGATACTAGCCAGTGCCTCACTAGCCACTGACCTCATCGCACCTCACTGAATTTTATACAGAAACTACTGCAATTACAGTTAAAAATCGTATTTATTTCATATACAGTACATTAAAAAGAATTAATAGTTTAACAGTTAATAAAAAATTTAGGTAAAATATTATAATTTGTTTTACATCTAAAGAATAGTAAAGATGAATTAAAGTAAAATATAGTGATAAATGTTTCTATATATGGTGTACAGGACTTTATCTCAATAGGATAAATTCAGTCATGTGCTATATTTCTGCATGAGTTTAGGTTATACTCCTCAGACATTCTTGTCGCTCTTCTTAGGGGTGTGAGCAGTACTGAGCAAAGTTTTTACTACCATAACTGCTGTTCACAGAAAGATAATGCGTGAGGCCAACACTCATAGCTTACTCATGATTACCGTATAGAATTCAGCTGTTAAAACAAAACATTTTCTACCTTATTGCAGATGTCAATGAATGTTCTGAGAATCCTGGAATTTGTGTCAATGGAATCTGCATTAATACTGATGGCTCTTTCCGATGTGAATGTCCATTTGGCTATAATTTAGACTTCACAGGAGTTAACTGTGTTGGTGAGTTATATGATATCAGACAAAACTGGGGGGCATGCACGTAAAAGAAAGGCGTGATGTAGCAATTAAGGGTGTTTTTATTTGAATATTTTACACAGACTCTTATTTGATGCTATAGAAACCCCATTGGGGCTATATGGAGTCCTTTTTTTATTAGTGATTTTAGCTACAATATGAATTACCTCCAATATGCATATCTAAGAGAACATACTAATGTACCCTGCAGATACGGATGAGTGCTCCATCGGAAACCCATGTGGCAATGGAACGTGCACTAATGTGGTTGGAGGTTTTGAATGTGCCTGTGATGACGGTTTTGAACCAGGACCAATGATGACTTGTGAAGGTAACAGCTCCAAGAATTTAATATTTCAAAGACATTGGACATTAGCAAATGCATATATACACAGTTTTCTGTTTTACTTATACTGTTTCCTGAGATGAGAAATAAGGTTAGCAGTTAAGGTACAGAACTGTAACCAAGGCAGCTGTCTTCCTTCACTACAGGACTGAGTAATTGGGATGGAGGAAATCATCTATAGTATAGCGTCCTCCTTAGCTATACCTAACAGAGACATAATAGCACACACTAGTTTCTCATCCAGAATTCCAGATATGACATATAATTCAACAAACAAGTTATATGGAATCAGGTTCAGTTATGTTGTGTTTCAGTGTTGGCAACAGTTACCAAGTACAACAATATGTGTGAGAGTAAATAATCTTGTGATAGATTGGTAGCAGCAGATGAAAGGTACTTTACATGTCATACTTATTCCCATTTTGCAGATATCAATGAGTGTACAAACCCTCTTCTGTGTGCTTTCCGCTGCATAAACACTTACGGATCATATGAATGCACTTGTCCATCTGGATACACCTTGAGAGAGGACCGCAGGATGTGCAAAGGTACCGGACTTTCCTGAGCAAATATCCATGCCATCATTGTGTATGAATGTGTGCCTTTAATAGTCCTGACAGAATCAAGCTTACAATATTTAATTTAAATATCTTAATATTTGTTTATATGTCTTTTACTCTCACCCATTGTCATACAAGCACAGATCATGTAAGTCTAGTCCTAAATTGGGATTCCGAAAGTGGTTTGTCAGACATCGTTGTTATAGCATCTGTGCACTTGTGTTTTACAGATCTGGATGAGTGTGCAGAAGGTCTGCATGACTGTGAATCCCGCGGTATGATGTGCAAGAATCTCATTGGTACATTCATGTGTATCTGCCCACCAGGCATGCAGAGACGACCAGATGGGGAAGGATGTATGGGTAAGTCACTGCTAATCAGACAGGATCAGCTGTGGTGTGTAAACCAATAAAAACATATTTTTTTCACACGTGTGTTTATGCATCCTATTCAAACCACTTTGACACCCTTTAAATCCCATTAAAATAAAAAGGGGCCTTCCCACTTGCTGAACAAATATTTGTAATTCCATGTGTGCAAGACTGTGACGTGCCTTTCCTCATTATGTAGTGTTAATGATTATTTGCTATTCAGGATGTGATTTGTTAACATTCTTAGGGGATTATTTACCAAGTGTCCACAGCAACCAATCAGATTCTACTTATCATTTATCTAGCGCCTTCTCGAAGATAAAGCTAAAATCTAATTGGCTGCTATGCACAACATTTCCACTTCTAAAACCCTGCACTTTATTAAATATACCCCATTCACACTAAAGGCCCGGCTCAGGGATACTGAACATGGGTTGGAGCCGGGTCTTCAGCTATACTTACCTCTTTCACACAACCACCGGGACCCAGGCCATTTCTGCTCACACAGGATGCTTGGAGAATACGTCATCTCTAAGCACTCCTGAGCCAGCTAATCGGCAGCCTTTTAGGTATGAGCCGGATCATCAATAACATGGGTCTGCTTTTCACACTGCAGCCGAGCCAAGACCTAGATCGACCCTCACACCAAGCCTGGACCTAGGTTGCGGCGGCTTGCATCAGCATAACCTGTGCTCTTGGCTCTGTGTGAAAGGGGTATTAGTGTGTAATTATGTTTATCTCATGCCAGAATGCTCCTTTGTTTTCTCTCGCATTAGTTGCTCATTGTTTAATATTGAACTGCCTCATGTGTTTAATCAGATGAAAATGAATGTCGCAAGCCAGGCATCTGCCCCAATGGGCGCTGTGTGAACACTATAGGAAGCTATAGGTGTGACTGCAATGATGGATTCCAGGTCAGCGGCTCTGGAACAGAATGCATAGGTAAGTACTCCTCTCCTGTAACTAGCATATGTAATTACTCATTAAGATGAAAATGCTCCGTTTGACCTATGCTTCCTGCCTCCGTCTGCTGCCAAATGTGGTATGTTACTAAGGTTATATAAGGCATGATATGAAGCAGTGGTGCAAGTAGAAATATTTTCTTAGTGGTACTGAGTGCTAAAAAATGGGCGTGGTCATGTGTTGTGAGGGAGCATGGCCACATGCTGGTAGTGGGAGTGGCTACATGACACTAGCAGCGTGGCCACACAACAGCCATTTTTTGGGGGAATCTGGAGGCAAGGCTAAAAATATATAGTAATGCCTCCAGTATAATAGAAATATATAGTGATACCTCCAGTATAATAGAAATATATAGTAATGCCCCCAATTTAATAACAATATATAGTAATGCCTCCATTATAACAGGAAAATACAGACACTGCTGCACTCCCAGTAACCCTGACAAAGTGGGAGGAGCCGTTATGCTGCCAAGAACCATTGTCTTGTTGCTTTGTGGCACATTATAATTGTGGCAATGGCAAAGTGTGTGGCAGGTGGTACTGTGTACCCGCTGCCAAATTCTTAAGGGTACTCCATACCCGAGTGTACCCGGATACATGCACCACTGATATGAAGTGAGTTCTATGCAGAAACAAAGCATGGAGTGTATGCTTCATTGATTAAGAGCAGCAATAGATCCTCTTTATGTGTTTTCATATATCAAAAATGAAATTGCCCCTGTCCGAGCTGCGCACCTAACCATAAAGACACTGCCTTAGCTTGTTATCTGGTTATATACTGTACATGGATATGAGATGTGAATTGTCTTAGTAAAAGTGATGCTTTATTTGTCATCTTTAGATACCCGTCAGGGATCTTGTTTCACTGAAGTGCTACAGACAATGTGCCAGCTTTCATCTACTAATCGCAACATGGTGACAAAGTCTGAGTGCTGCTGTAACCTAGGTCGAGGCTGGGGTAACCAGTGTGAACTCTGTCCCCTTCCTGGAACTGCACCTTACAAGAAGATGTGCCCACACGGTCCTGGCTTCACCACTGATGGGAGAGGTATAGAGAGTCTAAGAGCTGACTACCTGTCATATCTGGACTAGATTTGTATAATAAAGCAATGCCTCATCAATTCCTCTCCTTTAGATATTGATGAATGCAAAGTTCTACCCAACCTGTGCAAAAATGGGCAATGTATCAACACCATCGGGTCATTCCGTTGTCACTGTAATTTGGGCTACACCACAGACATCACAGGGACCACGTGTGTCGGTAAGACATATTACTATGAGGGTCAGCCACATGGTATCTGTGTAAAAAGTAGTCATGCCTTTTTTATGTGATGTCTAGATTCTTTACATGAACTAATTTGCTTCTTTCCTATACAGATCTGGATGAATGTGCTCAGTCTCCCAAACCTTGTAACTTTATATGTAAGAATACAGAGGGCAGCTACCAGTGCTCATGTCCCAGGGGCTACATTATGCAAGAGGATGGAAAGACGTGTAAAGGTACAGTATTGTATACCTGCTTTAATCTGAACAAATAATATTTTTACAAACATGTGCCAAGAGCTTGTACTTGATGAGACCATATCTGCTTGATGTAGGGTAGCAACATCTAGATTGCTTGCTGGGAGATCATATAATTGATAGAACCGAGTAAAACCGAATCCGCTCATCACTAATAATTGACACTATAAAAAAGCTTGGGCTGATTGATACAGTAAGTGATAGGATGGGTCAGTTACTCTAAGGAGTGTTATCAGTTACATTGCTAGTTTTGGTGTAGTATTATTTGATTGATTGTTGTAGTCCATTGTGATGCCCATTGCAGCGTTACTTATCCTGTGTAGACAGACAGCTGGAATGTAGCTGTACGCTGTATGACATTGAGAACAGTGATTTCATCAGACTAACCATTTTCATTTGCTAAACTGACATTATTGTGGGACTTGCTAGATGTAGAAGAACTGGCCTAGTTAGGTAGGACAGCAGCATGGATAGATAGGCAGCAAGATAAATCTGCAGCCCTGTGAAATGTGCTTTCATTCTACAGACCTGGATGAATGTTCGACCAAACAGCACAACTGCCAATTCCTCTGTGTTAACACTATCGGAAGCTTCAACTGCAAGTGTCCACCTGGATTTACTCAGCACCAATCCTCTTGCATCGGTAAGACAATACAATACACATTTATTGTCATTGAAGACAAAATGAATTGTCAAATGAAATACCAAGCCATATTCATAAACGGGTAGGATATATATTAATGGGATATGTACTTTGGGGGCTATTTAGTAGTGTTACCAACCATCACTGTTAGTCTGCAGCAGTGTTGTTGTCTATGAAAGTTACACATTGATACAAGATGCATAGTAGCTTCCACACTGTGTACAAGATGCTTATTTTATTAATTTCTTCAAGGATATCACTTTATTTCTCCCCGTATCTGGAGCTACTGTAGTACAGTATAAGGATTAAAAATTAGACAAAATAGAAGGTGTGATACTGTGTATAGTGCTAGTATTATTATTAACACACTATTCACGCTTTTATTATTTTAACAAGTGACACTTGATTTTTTTTTTATCTGATAAGAGAAATACAGGCACGTCACCCCATCTAATAATCCCTGCTGTTATCTGTATCAGACTATTTAATAAGCTGTCTACCCCCAGATAACAATGAGTGCAGTGCCCAGCCCAGCCTCTGCGGTGCCCGTGGCATGTGCCAGAACAACCCTGGAAGCTTCGCCTGTGAATGCCAGAAAGGTTTCTCCCTGGACAACTCTGGCAGCAACTGTGAAGGTTAGGTCCAAATAAAACAACTTTTAACAGTAAAACAATGTGTATTTGGAATAAACAAAAAGTCCTTTCCCTACTGCAGTATAAATAGGCATTATGTTGGCTATATGAGGGAGCTAAGCCTCTATGTCTTGTCTCTTAGATGTGGATGAGTGTGATGGCAGCCACCGCTGCCAACACGGCTGCCAGAATGTCCTTGGAGGATATCGCTGCGGCTGCCCACAAGGCTACGTGCAGCATTACCAATGGAACCAGTGTGTGGGTGAGTAGGGGGATTAAGAGATGAAACAAAACATATGGAAGTAGGATGTATAGTTTTACCTCAAACACTGATTTACATTGTCCCACAATATTATTTCCAGAAAAAGTTACTTATGTGATGCACTTTTCATATCAATGTTTTTACTGTTTCTGAGTGATGCGACAGGGCACAGCCTATTACTTAATTACATTTGAACAGCAAAGAGCTTTTTAATAGATTAGGTATATGTATGTACTTGGGAGTTACAGATGCTCAATTTTCTCTGGATTATCACTAAACCAAGACACTGTAGCCTATTTATCATTTGTCTATTACTCTGGGAATAAGTTAGATTTTATCACCACTTGTGATTTAAAAAAAATCACCTATCACCACAATTTACCAAATAATAACATGGGACAGCCTGTGCTGATATGCTAATGTATGAATAGGCCTGGCTTTTAGTTTCACTCATTTTAAAAAATTAATATACATTGAATAAATAGAAAAAATAAATTTATCAAAACACTGAAAGAACAAAACTATTGTTTTATGTTTTTCTATTCTGAAATGAAACAAGCATTGTGACGGTACAAGTACCAATGCTGCACGCCCTCTGAGACCTCGACACCTGGCAATAATCAAAGTGTCTCTCTTTCTGCTTTCAGATGAGAATGAGTGTTCCAGCCAATCTACCTGTGGCTCTGCTTCTTGCTACAACACTTTGGGAAGCTTCAAGTGCATCTGCCCATCAGGCTTTGATTTTGACCAGCCTTTTGGTGGCTGCCAGGATGTAGATGAGTGCTCATCATCTGGTGGAAACCCTTGTAGTTATGGCTGCTCCAACACTGATGGTGGTTACCAATGTGGATGTCCAGGGGGTTATTTCCGTGCCGGCCAAGGGTGAGAATGATTGGGCATGTGGTCAACATGGGTTGCTGGGATTAGTCATGGTTTGTGTACTACACAATGGCTAATAAGCAAAATGGAGCTGTTCTGCTTTACAAGGCATGTACTCAAACAGAAGTTCTGTCTTCTCTTCCAATCTCAGAGAGATCATAGGCTAATCGTGTGCCAAACAGTATGCGTGTGATTTGTTACCTCATTAGTGAGCAGGCCTTTTCATAGGCTACTCTGCTACCATGACTGTTGCAGAGCCTTTAACCAAGTCATGATAATGTAGTACAGGTTGAGTATCCCATATCCAAATATCCGAAATACGGAATATTCCGAAATACGGACTTTTTTGAGCGAGAGTGAGATAGTGAAACTTTTGTTTTCTGATGGCTCAATGTACACAAACTTTGTTTAATACACACAGTTATTAAAAATATTGTATTAAATGACCTTCAGACTGTGTATATAAGGTATATATGAAACATAAATGAATTGTGTGAATGTAGACACACTTTGTTTAATGCACAAAGTTATAAAAAATATTGGCTAAAATTACCTTCAGGCTGTGTGTATAAGGTGTATATGAAACATAAATGCATTCTGTGCTTAGATTTAGGTCCCATTGCCATGATATCTCATTATGGTATGCAATTATTCCAAAATACGGAAAAATCCGATATCCAAAATACCTCTGGTCCTAAGCATTTTGGATAAGGGATACTCAACCTGTAATAGATTAACAAATCCATGGGCAGATCACTGTTCAACCCTGAAAACTTTCTTTTTTTTTTCTTTACCTTTCAGCCAGCGGAACTTGGCTGGATGGGTTTCACCATATATTCCTTGGTTGTTGCTGTTGGTTTGATAGGCAGGTTTAATACATACTTCTTTATCTGCAGGCACTGCGTATCAGGCATGGGATTTGGCAAAGGTTCCTATCTCCCAGCTCCTGCTGAAGAGGATGAGGAAAACATCCTATCCCCAGAGAACTGCTATGAATGCAAGATCAATGGTTATCCAAAGAGAGGAAGGCAGCGTCGCAGCACAAATGAAACTTCTGAGCACGAGGTGAGAGCTGAACAGACACTTAGTACACACCTGACACATATGTCTCATGCTCTTGCAGGCAGGGCCTACTCTTCCTTCTGTATCGCATCTGCTCTCCGCTCTTCTCCTGTTTTACTTACTGCTATAAATGTTATACCTGCTGCCGTAGGACACCTTACAGATAAAAAATTGTGATAACCAATACCCTGAAATTACAGTTTGCCAAAGCAAAAAGGTGATGAAACTTACACACTATGTATACAGTGAGGCTGGATACACACTAGACAATACACTCCATGAGCGATATCGCCTAGTATTTTCCCTTGACTCCCGGGCAAACGATATAGTGCGTACACACTGAACGATATCGTTCAGTGACATCATCCTGCCGTTTTGGACGATATAGTCCAAACTGAACTGCATGCACAAACGATGGCTATATTGTTAACAAGAAAACAAGAAAAAGAGAGCGCAGACAGACTAAATGTGTATTAACACCAATTTATTCATAAAATATATATTATTATAATTTACAATCAATAAAAAAAGATTATAGAGCTGATGATAATTTACTCCAATAAAGAATCCACACTCCGCATATCTAATAGTCCCGTAATACTAGTGCACTAGTGGATGACACAATAGCCGGCATGACATTAAAATCTGAATGAAGTGATCCTCAGGTCTAATGATATAAATGGAAGTAATCGTATATCATTTGAAGAACAGTTCAAAACTGGATGTTGATCTATATACCACTGATCTACTTATTTGTTAATGGTACCGTTTCAAATGGAGATATTAATGGATTGCAGTTTAACTGCTCCGTCCGTCACTCTCTCACTGTGACCGCTGACCGGAGCGAATTTGCTTACCGCTTCCACAGGTGTCTCAGCGGCACTGTCATGAACCAGACGCTGTGTACTCCTCTCCACGGTCCGTCCTCCTGTGTTCCTGCTAGATTGGCAAAGCAGGATATTGCAACCACAGGTGTCTTAGCAATGTAGATCAATAATGCTCTCCAAGGTCCGGGTATACTCGCCACGGTTCCCGTATGGCAATCGGGACCAATGCAGGTGGCTCCGGAGCTGATCAGACACTTCCAGCAAGATTTCAAAGTGAACAGTGGTACATGGGATTAGCGGATGTCTGGATCTCTAATGTCTGGATCTCTAAGGACATTAGAGATCCAGACATCCGCTAATCCCATGTACCACTGTTCACTTTGAAATCTTGCTGGAAGTGTCTGATCAGCTCCGGAGCCACCTGCATTGGTCCCGATTGCCATACGGGAACCGTGGCGAGTATACCCGGACCTTGGAGAGCATTATTGATCTACATTGCTAAGACACCTGTGGTTGCAATATCCTGCTTTGCCAATCTAGCAGGAACACAGGAGGACGGACCGTGGAGAGGAGTACACAGCGTCTGGTTCATGACAGTGCCGCTGAGACACCTGTGGAAGCGGTAAGCAAATTCGCTCCGGTCAGCGGTCACAGTGAGAGAGTGACGGACGGAGCAGTTAAACTGCAATCCATTAATATCTCCATTTGAAACGGTACCATTAACAAATAAGTAGATCAGTGGTATATAGATCAACATCCAGTTTTGAACTGTTCTTCAAATGATATACGATTACTTCCATTTATATCATTAGACCTGAGGATCACTTAATTCAGATTTTAATGTCATGCCGGCTATTGTGTCATCCACTAGTGCACTAGTATTACGGGACTATTAGATATGCGGAGTGTGGATTCTTTATTGGAGTAAATTATCATCAGCTCTATAATCTTTTTTTATTGATTGTAAATTATAATAATATATATTTTATGAATAAATTGGTGTTAATACACATTTAGTCTGTCTGCGCTCTCTTTTTCTTGTTTTCTTGTTTTTCACTTGTCTAGGGTTTGCTAGTACCCTTTTCTTTGGAGAGCAGCAGACAGCATTTCAACTTGGGAGCATTGGGGCGCCTTTATCTCTGTTTTTTTATATTGTTAACAACCTGCGGGAGCGTAGATCGTTAACGATATAGTGCATACACGCGACGATATTACAAACAATATCGCTTAGGAGGGTGAAAATGAGCGATATCGTTTAAAATATCGACTAGTGTGTACGCACCTTAAGTACAACAGGTATGTGTGTCTTACAGGAACAGAGCAAGATCTTTAGGAGTCTTCATTATTGCTCATAGATAGCTATCCAAAGAGTCGTTACATACAAAACACACTAAAGTTAGTAGATGCACACAGTTTTATATATGCAGCATTTAATGAGTGCCTTTCATTCTGCTGTAGAATCATATCAGCATGGCTAGCGTTGACATCGATGCTCCACTTAAAATGAGCCTAAACATTTCTGAGCTGATAAACAAGCAACATATCATGGAGCTATTGCCAGCCTTGGTGCCATTGGAAAATCATGTACGTTACATCATCTCTCATGGCAATGAAGAGGGCATCTTCCGCATTCACCAAAAGGACAGCCTGAGTTTCCTCCACCTTGGCCGTAAGAAGGTGACTCAAGGTACATACAACCTGGAGATTGTCAGCATGCCGCTATATCGCAAGAAGGAACTGCAGAAATTAGAGGATGAGAAGGACTCCAACTACCTCAGTGGTGAAATAGGCCAAGCGCTTAAGATGAAACTTCGGATCCATCTGTATTAACATCGTTATAAACATTCCTCATGTGGCCTTCACAAGATCTGAACTTTACATTTATAGAGAAAGTCTTTTTCTGTCTTGTGTTTAATTAGCTTTTGTGTCAGAACCTCAGCACTAAGGCGTAAGATTGATGGGAAATGTGGAATACAATTTCAGCAGTGACCAACGTCTGTATGTATTTTGGTATTTTCTTCATAGTATTTTTGTTATATAAAAAATGTGGGGGGGGGGGGGAGTGAGACTGAAAATGAAATGTTAACAGGCCGGCCAAAAAGTACAATGGATGCCGTTCACTGGATTCCCAATGTGAAGCCAGTGGGATGTGTAAGCAGATGGGGGGCATATTCCACAGATGTCCTCTCTTAATTTCACTGCAAAACTCTAACCTGGATGTGGATAGAAGAATTAAGCTAGTGCCCTAGGAGCGCAGTGGTTATGGTTTTACTAAAAATGTTGACACAGAAGTTTATTTTTACACCTGAGTACTACAGTGCTGTGTGTATATATATATATATATATATATATATATATATATAGTATTTTAAAGTGAAGTCTGTAATTCATAAAAAACTGCTAGAGCAGTTATGTAGTTGGTGTAACACAACGTTATATAAATGGTTACTGCAAATAACATCTTAGTACCTGTGGTTAGTATTTTTTTTTTCTTTACATAAACAGTTCTTTCTTTATGAGAACTGGGCACCTGTACTGTAACTTTAACTGCTGACCAGCTGAGAGAGGGTATGTGGATTCCATATAGAACATATTTTGGTTTATGGCCACATCTCTCTGTACATTCTCATCTACCACAATGTCAGGATTTTCGGGTAGCCATGAAAAATATCATATTTTTAGTTGACTAAAGTGTTTGCAGTGGATGATAGGCCACTAGAAACAAAAAAGCAAAAACAAAACTGAAACATTCAAATCATTGTTGTAAAACTTTTTTTTTGTTGTTTTATGGGTAAGAAAGAAGAAGATACCTAGTGAATATGGATAATTGTGATATCAGATAAATGTTCGGAAACCAGGCGTTATTATTGGTAAACGAAGCTGCACTTTGTATGCTGCGTTTTTCCTCTTATTTCAAAAAGCTATTTTACTTACAGATTTCAAGTCTCTGTTTATTTTATTTTATTTTTTTGTATAACAAAAAGAAATACACACATTGTCATTTTAATTTATAAGCTGCAGAAAATGCAATATATTCCTTGGTTAATATAGTCGGATGATATGGGTGCTTTGTAACGCCAAATATTCAGTGAAACCACATTTTCTTGTATGGGGGAAATCCGATAGTGCCTTATTGCCAAGTCTGGTAGAACTATGTTTAAACCTTTGTGAGAGGCATGACCACTAAAAAGCCTCATCTGATCATTTTACTGTACTCCTCTAACCTTAGGTTGTACAGGTGGAGGTACAAATAATAAAATATAATATTGAATTTAGGATTGATGCTAGCATGGAACTGGCAGAAAATTACTTTGGTGTAAACCCGTGTGCCCAGCACTATCACTATTAAAAAGTGGTCTGGTCACAATCAGTTTTCCTTCTTACTATAAAAGAACTGTATGCATAAAATGCTATTTATATTTAGCAGTACAAGAAATTCTGTACATCGCAACGTTTGTTAATTTTCATTTGATGGCAGCAGTATAATCTGTTTATCGCATTCATGGTTCTTCCTTCCTGCTAGGAAAAAACGGGAGGGAAAAATACATAAAAGATGGTGCTACTTTAGACTACGGTATGAATACACACAATACTACCTGACACTATGCTGTATCCATCACACAATGGTGCTTTATCCACCCATCCAGTGCTTAAAATGGCTTGGTTACTGCACTGTACATCCTTATAAAATAATAAAACTAAAAAAAAAAAATATTTATGTATAATCACAACTGTAAACTGTTGCTCAATTTTGTAAGTTCATATTCATGTAGTATATATATATATTTTATTTGATACATGTTGGGTTGTTTTTGTTTTTATTTCTAACTCCCAAGGGCAGCCACTTTCCGGTAATATGTGTGAATACTGTAATTGTTGCGGAAATAAAATCATAAACTTGAATAAGATGTTAGCTCTGGAAAATACGAGACATTGTGAAATAGAACTGTGTTACTAGACGGTGCTACAACAAATAACTTCATTGTACAAATCATTTCTTTTCCAGTCTTGTGTTGAGCCAAATGTGTCATTTGTGGAGGGGGGAAATAGTATTTTCCTTTCTTTCCAATGTGGTCTGATTCATTTTTATACTACATTTCAAACAGTGTGCTGTATTTTTTTTTTTTGTTCTGTTTGTTTTTAGGCACATATGATAATTTTGTACAACTTTTCATAATTGTGGTTTTTTTTTTGTATCAGAAGCAACAGCAACAATAAAATTATTTTGGGTAAAAATATCCTTTTTTGTGTTCAATAAAGCCAAATCAGTAACTTAAAATAATGTGACTATATTATTTAAAAAAAAAGTACTTACGGTATACATTACAGTATTTTTATGCAGCATTGGATAGTAATGGTCAATGGACTGACATTTGTTTTATCAGATTTTGTGAGATTATGTCTTAAAAAAGGATAGAGTCCATCAGTATGTTGTTTTTCCGTGAAGAAAAAATATTTATCAATGCATGGAGAGAGATAAAGTACCAACCACTCAGCTTCTAATACTACTTTTGCACTAACATAAAAATCCTGGGTTTTTGCACGTGAACACGCATCAACCTTGGATTTTTGGCCAGTGGAAATGTTAGCTACCTGGGTTCCCGACCATGCTCACTACATGGGTCGGAGCTGAGACTCAGGAATTTGCCAGTACCCACCAATTTCCTGTGTCGCAGTGAAAACAGGGTATACCTCTCATTTTACAGACTGTGTGTTTTATGAATATTTGAAAGTATAACCACGCTGGATGTCAGTAAACAAACAGCTCAAGTTTAATAAAAATGTGAAAATAAAATGAGCGCTAATGCTATAAAATTATTTTAAATGTATTATTGTTTATAGCTCTTTAGTATACAGGTTGGAATCCGACATCAGCCTATGACAGTAAATGTTAAATAGACCAATGGAAGGTGGCTGTGAACTAACCCTGCCTGATCCTACCTTGCTCATCCGGTTGATGGTGTTACTTTCCTGGCTCTGGAGAGCCATGCAGAAGAGCCTCCGGTAGTGAGCGGGATGTGGTTCCCATTGCGGCTTCTACACCATGTGGTTCCGGTGTGTCTGGCCATAGAATCCATTAGTGATGACGTGAAACTGATGGGTGTCGTGGCTCAGTGCGGGATGCACCGTTGGATGTCCACCTGTAGGTGACTTCAGTAACAACTCAGAACCTTCTGTCTCTGAGCGTAAACAGTAGATACAGTTCCATATAAGTGGAATATATATTCTATTTCATATGAGCTATTTTTTGCTTCCTGATGTGTGCTCTTGAAAAGTGTCTCCAAAGGAACCAAAACTTTGCAGACAAATTGGGACATAATTTGTGAAATAGTGATTGGTTATAAATATATTTTTTATTATCAATATTACATCGAGAGTGCCCTGCTTTATATGAGATAGATAGACAGACAGACAGACAGACAGACAGACAGACAGACAGACAGACAGATAGATAGATAGATAGATAGATAGATAGATAGATAGATAGATAGATAGATAGATAAAATTATAGGCACTTCATCCACTAGAATTCTGAAGCTGTAATAATTCTTACTAGGAACTTCTTTATGTACAATGGTATTTTCTATGTGCAGAAGTCGGGCTGGGCAATGGAGTCCAATATGGCCCCATCGTACTCAAACGTCTTCATGTACATGTCAGAGATGGATATGTTTTTCTCTAAGCCTTATGTTAGAGATTGTCTTACTTTGAATTTAAGGTTTATAAATAACCTGGCAATTAAGGGAAGTATTGGACATCCACTTTTTAGATCTCAATATTACTTTGGCCAACAATGTCCTAACGGGATCCAGTCCGCATACCTGTATTCAGGATGCCAGCAGTCGGAATCCCAACATTGGTTAGAAGACCGACGACAGGATCCAGACATCGATCACAATGCCTGAGCCAGAATCCCGACTGTCGGCATCTTGAACGTAAGTATGCCAGGGCTGCTTAGAGTTAGGCCCGGGGGAAGGGGGGTGTCTGACATCAGGTTTAGACAGTATAGGGTAGGCTAGGGTCAGGCTGCTTTGGGCTAGATACCCATATATTTGTGACCCTGATCACCCCTCTTGTGGCCTCGCGACTGTTATAATTATGAGCTTTGTGCCCTCTAGAGTGTTGAGCCCAGATCCCGGGTATTTAAAGGCCTAATGCCCATTGTAGCCTTGGGCCTAGTTCTTGTTGTGGCTTTGGACCTCGTGCTTGGGTCCATCACATGTGCAGAGTCCCCACTAGTAGTGAGAAGGTCAGTGAGCTCTGTGAAATGTATAGTGTGTGTTGTTAGGGGGCAGTGAGGGGGTCGGTGAGTTATCTGTGAAAGGGTCATTGAGTGAGCTGTTTAGGGGTCATTGTGAGAGCTGTGAGGGGGTCAGTGTGTGCCGTGAAAGGCACACTGTGATATAGAAGGAACTGGCAGTGAGAGAGAGCTATGGAGGGGGTAAAGAGAGACATTTATTGAGGGACATCAGGGACAAATGCAGGGAGTGCTCGATGAGACAGCTATGGAGGGGGAAATCAGAGAGATATGCAGGGGCCAATGAGATGACAATGGAGGATGCAATCAGAAAGTTATGTAAGGGCAATGAGATAACAATGGAGGGAGCATAAGAGATATAGAGGGAGGCATCACTGATAGCTATGGAGGGTGCAATAAAATAGATATGGGCACTGAGAGATATTGCAAGAAAGGGCAATGAGAGAGATCTATGCTTATGAATGCTTAAGTTGGCTGACAATTGCAGAATTTGGGGGTGGGATCTAAATAGTTTTCCAGACATGTCCAAAACTTTTCAAGATTAAGACATGCACCAATGGAACTTAGGGCCTCATTCAGAGATGGACGCAGTTAAAACAGCAGCATCTTTGGACACAGCTGCTGTACGAAAATATGAAAAAGCAGCAGAAGGCATTTTGAGTAAATAGACACCTTGTACCTTGCATGCTTGTGTGATCTTCTGTGTCCAAAGAAGCAACACTGAATCACTTGCATGAACATCAGCCATCTGAGTAACCCTCGGGTTATGCTGTTCACTCTGCTGGGGTCAGTGGAGATGCATCCAAGGACTCAACCACTGTCCCGCCTAACCTCTCCCAAGAAATGGCAGCAACACAACCCCATTCATCCAGCTCCCGCCCCCAAACACTAGCAGCCTGTCAGCAGCTTGGGGGCACTGCAAGTGAGGACACAGGACCCGTCCTGCACATACACAGAATGGTCTATTACATGTGCAGCCGCCACACATGTAAACCATTGGGTTTATGTAGATTTCTGAATCAGGCCCTTAGAACACCTTTGGCAGCTGCAGTAAGTCATAAAGGTGGTAGCCTGTATTCCCAGCAAGTGCATAGCCAAACCTATGCCTCTATTCCCCCTGCCCATTCTCCGATCATGGTGCCCCCCCTGTCATGTTTTTTCTGGTTCTCCACCACTGGAATGGAGACTGCCACTATATGAGAGGCCTCTGTAGAAGAGAGGAAATAAAAAGAAAGAACCAGCAGGAGCATGGGTAATCCGAGTATTGAGGTAACTGTCCGGCATCGTGACTCTCACCTCCTGAAGCTAATAGGTACACTGGCTTTCCTGTCTCTCCTGGGAAAATGTTAATGATGACTGTGACAGAAAGGTGTCAGAATATACAGTGCAACAATCTTGCTGTGTATGGGGATGCATTGCCTTAGACCACTCATAGTGCCCTTACAGACTCCTGTCTATCGTGTGAGCATCAGAAGTGGACTATGAAGCATTATGAAGAACTGAATCACAGCAAATGCTGAAAAGTGGCTGCCTCCTTCCTGCAAGCACATGGCAACCCGGCACACCATTTGTGGGAACTGAGCTTCCGAGAGAGTGGGGAACGTGCAGGGAAACTGTGTTGCATTTAAACAGGCGTTTTACCAATGCCAGTACTCCTACAGCTGCAACCGTCTTGTTTGTATATTGTGTCTGTGGTGGGCGGCGGCTCCAGGCCTCTTATAAGTGAAACATCCTGGATCTCCTGTGCATCAAGCTCATTTCCCATATCCTCCTACTGTTTCAGTTATAGTGACTGCCATGTATCCACTCAGGATCCTTCACAGCCTACTCCTTCTTCTGTACTCCTCAGCAGATCTAGTCCACCAATGATGCTGGTGGCCCACTTCTTATATCTCCTTATGCATCCAATTCCCCACCACACCAGACATGGATCCCACCCAGGCTCTGACTCTGCCCTATCCATCTCTCTAAACCTGAATCAGACACCTTTCCAGGCTTACTTATGCATGCATAGTCTGAGGTTGAAAAAAGACAATTTGTCCATCGAGTTCAACCTGTTAGTGGTCTCCTACACTGAAATATTATTAAGACTAATGTTAACTGTTGTGAATGTTTAGCCGTAAACTAAAATACTCAGATTTTTATTACTATAGTACATGATTTACCCACCATAACCCTGTCTATCCTTATCCATTAGGAATTTATCAAGCCCATTCTTAAAAGTAATGACCGAGTCCGCCATCACCTACTCTCTCAGGCAGGGAATTTCAAATACGTATTGTCCGTACTGGGAAGAATCCTTTCCGTCTTTGTGTACGAAATCTCCTGTCCTCTAACCTAAGCGGGTGTCCACGTGTCCTTTTTGATGATCTTACCAACAGATCCCCTGATAGCTCTGAGTATTAACCCCTTATATATATATGTAAATGTTAATCATGTCCCCTCTTAATCTCCTTTTTTCCAGTGAAAACAAGCCTAGCAAGCCTTTCCTCATATTCTAGAGTCTCAATCCCCTTTATCAATTTGGTCGCCCGTCTCTGAACCTTTTCTACTTCCAGGATATTGCACCTATGCATGCCTTCTGCTGATCCCTCCCACTTTATCTTCTCCCAGTCACCTCTAATCCTGCACTCCTGGTTTCCATAGTACTACCTTCTTGCTACCATAACAATTTACTCTATGGTAGTTTACTATGGTACTCGCCCTGTCTTTTCCACACCATACCAGCTCATTGTTTGACATCTTTCCCCTTCAGTCTTTACCTCCACTCCTTTCATTTTCCTCCACCTCCACACTACCAAACTCCCTACCAATCCTTCTACTCATGAGCCATAGGTTCCCCTCAGCTGCATTCAGCAACTGACCCAGCTCGGGCCCCTCCACATGCACAGGCCCAGGTAAGTATACCCTCTACTTGCACTCTCAGCGCCACTATCAGTCACATATGCTCTTCCCTGCATTTGAGCTCTACCCCCTACTCTCTCTGTACATAGGCCTATGCTTCCATCACCTTCCAGGCCCACCCATAGCTCCAGATATGCACCTATGTGTGACTCCTGACAATTCACATAACATCACTGGTACCAGGCCTTTTCTCTCCTCTGGCCTGTCAGCCTTGCCCTCCAATACTTATCACTGCATCATCTAATGTTACTCCCTTCTATCTTCTAGTATCGACCCTCAGGAAACTTGACCTGCCTTTGCCCTCGGACCCCACTATCCAATTGCTTCTGTATATTTGAATTAACTACAGCAAGTGATTAACCACCCAGCCTCCTGTGAACCTCTACTCACAAATCCCCCTTGTGATCATCTGAATTTCTAGTGCAACTGACCAGTTACCTACCCTTCAATGAACAAGATACCTTCCCCCCAGCCCTCATTTGTTCTTTCATATATGACTTTCCTCTCTCTCCTCTAGGGGGTAATTCAGACCTGATCGCTTGCTAGTGTGATACCCTGAAACTGCACCCAAATCAACTGTGGCACTACAGGTGCCAGCATGACTTTAATAAAAGTAAAATGTTTGCTGGAGTTGCATAAGCACTGTGCCAGCAGCCTACAGCTTGCAGCACAGAACGAGTTAACAGCACAGCTCATAGCAATACAGATCAGTCTGCAAAATGCAAAGGGCATGACTCACCCTTTTGCAAACTAAGAGCGGGAAATCCCAGATAGAATGTGGTCCTGGGAATGCAAAGTTATAAAAGGGTTGTCCTGCAGCAGCCTGCAGAACAGTGAGCTGAGGAGAGTGAGCAGGCAGTGAGGAGACTGAGAGAACAGTGAGCTGAGGAGATCGGGGCAGAGGCGGTAAGACGGAGAAAGAAAGGACTGCGGTGTGAGGGGAACGAAGAGAGCGCGCCCACCCGCCGGACTCGCCGCTGCCTGCCACGGCCGGAGAAAAGGAACAACACCGCCGCGTGTACAAGAGAGGGAGGTGGCTCAGGTCACAGAGGCTTCCTGACACCTGCCCAACATCAAAGATGCCACGGCACAAGGGCTCGAGATCCGGAAGGGGGGAGATCGCGTGGGAAGAGGATTCCCCTAACAACAGTCATACGGGAGAGGCTGCAGTGACTGGGAGCACGGCTGCAGACAGCAGGAGCAACGAATATACCGCAGGTACTCTCACTTATCCCCAAAACCCCAGCTATCCGGGTTACAGGAACCCCAAGTACAGAAGTACTGTACCTGGGTCTTCATAGATGTTTCCATGTAAAGTAGAGGGTTATCATTAACTGCCGCCTGTCAGAAAGGGGGACGCCCCTAACCCTAAACAGCTCCGTCAAAGACTCTCCCTATGTAATAGCACCTCCTAACGGGTCCATGTTATGACCTTCACACTTATACTGCACCCGGTTGTTACAGCACAGTTCAACAAAAGGTAACAGGACTGTGCAAACCCCTGTTCTTACTGTGCAAGCCAGAACTGGTCTGTTTACTAGTTTATATCACTGGATGATAACTGACTTACCTTTCTGTGGATACAAATGCGGTTGGTACCGTGAATCATTACTGCTATTCTGTATTATGGAGAAAGTGGTTTTGCATGCCTGTTTACAACTGTTTACCTTGCGTCCACTGACGCCTCCTTAGAAGTCCTCTGTTTCAGTATAAGCAGTCTATTAGAGAGACATTGGCCGCAAACGCACCTGGGGCGCAGGAACTGAACATTACGGTCCAGCATATAACGCCCCCCCCTCGTGGACAGTTTAGGGAGGGCTCCCGCGTTACTGCCGGGACATACTTTACCCTAATAGGACATTATTTATCAAATGATTGGTAGTACGGGTGAAGTATTTGATTGTTTGATTTGGTCAAAGTTATACCTTCGAGGTGTTAAAACTGTGAATGTTGTTATAAGACAGGGAAAGACTCAGGTTATTGTAATAATGTTCAACCTATGCAACTGTGTTTAATGAAAATTGAGTTACAGCGGTGACTGATATCGTCAGTGCAATAAATGGTTGTCACCGTCTCCATGTGTCGTGGTCCTTGAGCACATTGGGTTTGGGTTGCCCTTCCGGGGTTCTCCTGGTCCTTCTGCCCCAGCCTTACAGGTGAGGAGAAGAATAGACGCTGGCCAAGACATCATTGAAGAGTGGATACGGCCGATTACGAGACCGACAGAGTTTCAGGTACGAACCCTTTTATAGAGATATTACACTTGGCTTCCGCGAACAGGATCGTTTCAAGATGTCGAACCCAGATGTTCCGGAGTCGTCCTCGGCACAGGGACAACCACCAGCGGCACCCGGAAATCCGACAGGGACAACGGCATCACCGATCACCATGCCATATTACTTTGGGGCCTCATGGTTGCCGACATATGCAGGAAAACAAGTCCCTGGCTCAAGTACTTTCAAGGCATTCAAAGACAAAATGCTCTCCATGTTCCGCCTATATACGCTCACGGAAGAACAAAAAGTAGAGATCCTGAAGGGACAATTAACCGGCCCAGCACTGAGGGAAGTAGAAGCATGGGAGGATACGGAGAAGAAGAGTGCAGATTGTATACTCCAGAAATTAAGGAACATATTTGAATGCAGAACGGTAGCAGAACTAAAAAGCCGTCTGTACGCAAGAAAGCAACGACCAGGCGAATCTCTACGGGAGTTTGCACTAGGCCTACAGGAAGCCTTGAGGGCTGTACGAACACTAGATCCACTGGATGCCGGACTGACCGATGACACCCTAATTAATTTATTTATGGAAGGAGCACAAGGTGAAGCAATTCGGTCACAATTACGAATGTGGAAACGCCAAAAACCGGACAGTTCCTTCTCTGCATTTAAAGAAGATGTTCTACAGATCTTAGGAATGAATCAGGGCAACGAGGCTGAAGACGACGAGACACCAAGGAAAGTGGACGAAGAAAGCCTCCAGAGCACCCCTTCGTACAAGAATGTAGACACCACTACCCGAGCGGGGGCAGTCCTTCAGCAGGCACAGGCCCCAACAGGGCCAGACCCTATCGAAACCCTTAACCGACAGATGTCAGAAATGACGCTCAGCCTGTCTCGGATGAGCCAGAAGCTGGAAGAACTCTGCAAAGAACCAAGTGGAAGCCGACGCAGAGAAGGGCGTCAAGAACGCGGTGGAAGACGCCACCCTCGATGGGAGGTCACGAGGGAGTTAGGCCGAAGGCCTACCGATCGGTTTGACCCACAGGGTCGACCGATTTGTAGGGGATGTCACCAGAGCGGACACATCGAACGGAACTGCCCACTTGACCCTTTAAACGGGGGGACCCCGAGGCGAGGGACCGACCCTCGGGAGGAGAACCACTGACAGGTCCGCCATCGCGGGATTGGTGGCCCCAGTATGTAGGAGAGTGCCCTCACCTGAACATCCGCATCAATGGGATCGAGATACCAGCTCTCTTGGATACGGGCTCACAAGTCTCTACAATCCGATTCACGGAGTTCCTCCAACACTGGGACGAAGCTACCATTGTGTCCCCACCCACTACATGGCTCCACTTGCTAGCCAGCAATGGACAACCCATCGCCTTCCAAGGCTACTGGGAAGCCGACGTGGAAGTAGGAAACGCCGCCCTGACCCGCCAAGGATACCTCATCACCACGGCGCCCAACGCACACTTGCCACCCGTGATCCTAGGCATGAACATTCTGCGAAACTGTCCAGAGGAACTAGTAGAAGCCCTGCGACACGAGATGAAGACCGCGACCCCTAAGGAGCGAAAGGCCCTGCAACAGACCGTCAAAGTACTAGAGGGCCGAAGGAAATTCATTAATGGTCAGGGTGAGATTGGAAAAGTCTGAATCACCGACCGCCAACCTGTTCTGTTGAAACCGAATTCGGAGCAAGTGGTGTGGTGCAAAACGAGAATTGGTCCGGGGGGAAGAAACTACGAGGCTCTGGTGGAACCCTGTGACCGGGACGGACAACAGCCGTTCGCTGTGGCGAGGACACTAGCCAAGGTGGTACACGGGAGGGTACCAGTCCGTCTTCTGAACCCACACTCATATGCCATCAGACTCTACAAGTATTGTCCGGTGGCGAAGGTCAGTTGGATCGACTTCCAAGACATCGTGAGACAGGGGGTAACCATGGCTCAATCAGGAGCGGCAGACGGCGAAAAGTCGGCGGCTGAGGAAGAACCCCCATGGTGGGCCGAGATCCAGATTGGCGATGTTGACACCCCCACTGACCAAAGAGATGGAATATTACAGCTGGTGCGACGCAACGTTGCTGCATTCAGCCAACACCCTTCGGATTTTGGTCAAGCGGATGAAGTGTATCATCACATTCCCACCGGGACAACCCCTCCTATCAAGGAATGCCACCGACCCCTCCCCCCAACTATGTACCAGCCAGTGAGGAACATGATTGCGGAAATGAAAGAGGCTGGAGTCATCCGTGAAAGCCACAGCCCATGGGCCGCTCCACTGGTGATAGTGAAGAAGAAGGACGGTAGCCTGCGCTTCTGCGTAGATTATCGCAGGCTCAATGCTGCAACCCACAAGGACGCCTATCCGCTTCCCCGAATCGAATAATCTCTGACAGCCTTGAAGACGGCGGCGTATTTCTCCACACTGGACCTCACCAGCGGCTACTGGCAGGTCCAAATGGCCCCTGAAGACATTGAGAAGACGGCCTTCACTACGCCAATGGGCTTATTCGAATTCCTAAGGATGCCATTTGGACTCTGCAACGCCCCGGCCACCTTCCAACGTGTCATGGAGCATTGTCTCGGACACCGCAACTTCGAGATGGTCCTGCTGTACCTCGACGATGTGATAATCTTCTCCAGAAACTACGAGGACCATCTGCGACATTTGGAAGAAGTGTTCCAACAGTTGATCCACTGCGGCCTGAAGCTTAAACCGAGCAAATGTCACCTGCTCAAGCCCAAGGTCCAGTATCTGGGGCATGTCGTCAGCGCTGAGGGCGTGATGCCCGATCCGGAGAAGATCAGAGTCGTTCAGGACTAGCCAGTCCCCAAGACCGTCAGAGATGTCTGAAGCTATTTGGGATTTGTGGGGTACTATCGACGCTTCATTGAACAATTTGCCACAGTGGCAGCCCCGTTGCACGAATTACTCAGAGGCCAATCGGGTCATGAGCGAAGAGGGTCGTCCCTGGTATGTTGGGGAGAGGAACAGCAGCGAGCCTTTCATCGGTTGAAGACGTCCTTAATCGAAGCCCCGTTGTTGGCCTATCCCGATTATGAACAACCATTTCAAGTTTACACAGATGCTAGTCACCGGGGTTTAGGGGCCGTACTCTCCCAGGTGCAGGACGGGCGGGAAAGAGTGATTGCATACGCCAGCCGGGGCCTCCGCAAGACCGAGCGTAACTGTGAGAATTACAGCGCATTTAAGCTAGAGTTACTCGCCCTCATCTGGGCCGTCACCGAGAAGTTTAAACACTATCTGGCCGCCACGCCGTTCGTCATCATGACGGACAATAACCCGCTGGCACATCTGTCCACTGCTAAGCTCGGAGCCCTGGAACAGAGATGGGTATCCCGATTAGCAAATTTCCAGTACACCGTATCCTACCGAAGTGGGAAGTCCAACGGGAACGCTGATGCCCTCTCCCGGTTACCCACCGTGGACATTACAGAGGAAGATAGAGATGTGGATGAGGATGTCGAAACCCCGGTGTTTAAAGTCTCTCGAAAGGGACGAACGGTCACGTCAGACCCCCTATCCATCACCGGACCTCCACGAGTGGAGAATGCCCTACTGGATGCTCCCACAGTCGACTGGCGCGAGAAGCAGCGGAAGAATCCAGTGCTGAGGGAACTTGTGGCCTTGTTGCACCAGCGGCGCCCATTGACACGGGCCCAATGGGATAAAGCCGACCCGGAATTGATAAAGTTACTACGGCATAGGGACCGCATTCACTTGGAGGAGGGGATCCTAGTGCGTACCAGCATAGATCCAAGTACCCACCAACCAGTCACTCAGGTGGTTGTATCCAAAGATCAAGCTGCTCTTCTGCTCACGGCCTACCATGACAAGTCCGGGCACTTCGGCACACAAAAGACTGAAGCTATCCTACGCACACGGTATTTCTGGGTGGGCATGCGAGAAGATGTAGAAAGATGGTGCCGCGACTGTGTTCCATGCACAAGGAAAAGGCAGGCCGACATTACCCAAAAGGATCCTCTGCATCCCATTAAGAGTCAACATCCACTACAAATTGTTGCCCTGGACCACGTGAAATTGGAGCCGAGCACCAATGGATATCTGTATGCCCTTACAATAACTGACCATTACAGTAAATTCCTAGTAGCCGTCCCGGCCAAAGACCTTACTGCAAAAACCACTGCTGAACTGTTTTTGAAGCACTTTGCCAGGCCCTATGGGTATCCAGACTGCATCTTGACCGACCAAGGCCCTGCCTTTGAGTCGCAGTTGTTTCACGAACTGTGTTCCTACTACTGCTGTCGGAAAGCTCGGACCACAGCCTATCACCCACAGGGGAATGGATTGTGCGAAAGAGCATCCCTCATCGGGATGCTCCGGAGCCTGGTGGCAGAAGATCGCACCAAGTGGCCGACCGTACTCCCCGAATTAACCTATCTTTACAACAACACTGAACATTGCTCTACCGGCTTCACACCGTACTACCTCATGTTCGGCCGACGAGGCAAATTACCCCAGGACCTGGAATTGACCCCTGCTGTGGTCCCTCCCATCGACCCAAAGACCGACTGGGTCCGGGAGCACCAGCGTAGGATAGAAGCTGCCCGAGAAATTGTAATAAAAAGAATTGAGCATGCCCAGCAGCGCCAAGAGATAAACTACAATGCCCACATCCGACCGGAGGCACTGAAGACTGGGGACCTTGTCTGGAAGAAACGGAATCACCGTACCAGCAAGCTTGACGCTATGTGGGAAAGTTGCCCGTACGTCGTGATCAGTGTTCCTGAGGGCGACCGAAACACCTACAAGATCCGTAAGGGCCCGGAAGGTCCAGTCAGCGTGGTACCAAGAGACCAACTCAAGCTCTGTCCCGTAGAGTTACCAATGAGAAGCGCAGATCCACCTGTGGCAGAGGGACGGGAGACCCTAGGGGGCATACCCTTACACGATCCCATGGAGCTCTTTGTGTTTATGGGTGGACTACCACCACCGTATTCAGCCCCACCCATAACGCCAAACCCGGTGTTCAATGGGCCTGTTGAAGACCAGGATCGGCCTAGCCTAATTACCGCTCCTGACGAGAGCGACATCCCTGGGGTTGAGACCAGTAGGTCAGGACGCAGCACCCAGGGCGTCCCGCCTTTAAGGTATAGGGAGTAAACTGTTAACCGTTTCCACTGTATACTTTTATCCGATTTGTTTACACCTGTTTATTGTTATGCTTAAATTGGGATTTATATTAGAGACTTTGGCCTGCTGCCATAGGCGTGAGGACACGCAAGATTTTAGCTGGGGTGCATGTGATACCCTGAAACTGCACCCAAATCAACTGTGGCACTACAGGTGCCAGCATGACTTTAATAAAAGTAAAATGTTTGCTGGAGTTGCATAAGCACTGTGCCAGCAGCCTACAGCTTGCAGCACAGAAGGAGTTAACAGCACAGCTCATAGCAATACAGATCAGTCTGCAAAATGCAAAGGGCATGACTCACCCTTTTGCAAACTAAGAGCGGGAAATCCCAGATAGAATGTGGTCCTGGGAATGCAAAGTTATAAAAGGGTTGTCCTGCAGCAGCCTGCAGAACAGTGAGCTGAGGAGAGTGAGCAGGCAGTGAGGAGACTGAGAGAACAGTGAGCTGAGGAGATCGGGGCAGAGGCGGTAAGACGGAGAAAGAAAGGACCGTGGTGTGAGGGGAACGAAGAGAGCGCGCCCACCCGCCGGACTCGCCGCTGCCTGCCACGGCCGGAGAAAAGGAACAACACCGCCGCGTGTACAAGAGAGGGAGGTGGCTCAGGTCACAGAGGCTTCCTGACACCTGCCCAACATCAAAGACGCCACAGCACAAGGGCTGGAGATCCGGAAGGGGGGAGATCGCGTGGGAAGAGGATTCCCCTAACAACAGTCATACGGGAGAGGCTGCAGTGACTGGGAGCACGGCTGCAGACAGCAGGAGCAACGAATATACCGCAGGTACTCTCACTTATACCCAATACCCCAGCTATCCGGGTTACAGGAACCCCAAGTACAGAAGTACTGTACCTGGGTCTTCATAGATGTTTCCATGTAAAGTAGAGGGTTATCATTAACTGCCGCCTGTCAGAAAGGGGGACGCCCCTAACCCTAAACAGCTCCGTCAAAGACTCTCCCTATGTAATAGCGCCTCCTAACGGGTCCATGTTATGACCTTCACACTTATACTGCACCCGGTTGTTACAGCACAGTTCAACAAAAGGTAACAGGACTGTGCAAACCCCTGTTCTTACTGTGCAAGCCAGAACTGGTCTGTTTACTAGTTTATATCACTGGATGATAACTGACTTACCTTTCTGTGGATACAAATGCGGTTGGTACCGTGAATCATTACTGCTATTCTGTATTATGGAGAAAGTGGTTTTGCATGCCTGTTTACAACTGTTTACCTTGCGTCCACTGACGCCTCCTTAGAAGTCCTCTGTTTCAGTATAAGCAGTCTATTAGAGAGACATTGGCCGCAAACGCACCTGGGGCGCAGGAACTGAACATTACGGTCCAGCATATAACGCCCCCCCCTCGTGGACAGTTTAGGGAGGGCTCCCGCGTTACTGCCAGGACATACTTTACCCTAATAGGACATTATTAATCAAATGATTGGTAGTACGGGTGAAGTATTTGATTGTTTGATTTGGTCAAAGTTATACCTTCGAGGTGTTAAAGCTGTGAATGTTGTTATAAGACAGGGAAAGACTCAGGTTATTGTAATAATGTTCAACCTATGCAACTGTGTTTAATGAAAATTGAGTTACAGCGGTGACTGATATCGTCAGTGCAATAAATGGTTGTCACCGTCTCCATGTGTCGTGGTCCTTGAGCACATTGGGTTTGGGTTGCCCTTCCGGGGTTCTCCTGGTCCTTCTGCCCCAGCCTTACAGGTGAGGAGAAGAATAGACGCTGGCCAAGACATCATTGAAGAGTGGATACGGCCGATTACGAGACCGACAGAGTTTCAGGTACGAACCCTTTTATAGAGATATTACACTAGCGTTTTTTGCTGCGCTGCAATCAGGTCAGAACTGCGCATTCGTATGCACCGCAATGTACAGGCGCGTCACACAGGTAGAAAGCGAATCGCCGCTCAGCGATGGGTTTGTGCAAAGAATCCATTCGCACAGGCGATCGCAAGGAGATTGACAGGAAGAAGCCGTTTGTGGGTTGGAAAAACGCAGGCATGTCCATCTGTTTGCAGGGAGGGTTCCTGACGTCAATTCCGGTCCTGGACAGGCTGAAGTGTTTGCAGCTGCTGAGAAAGTCCTGGGCTACTCAGAGACTGCACAAGATCTGTTCGTACAGCTCTGCTACACAATGGTTCGCACACTTACAAAGCAAAAATACACTCTCCTATGGGCGGCGACTATCTGTTCGCAGCAGTGCAAAATAACCCTAGCGAGTGATCAGGTCTGAATTAGGCCCTTAGTGTCTTTTTATATGTTTACTGTATAACCTTTTGACTATTATGTTTTCCATTAACTACCCTTTAGCAGCCTAATTACCACATACAGTATGCCTTCCACATACTACCGTTCAGCATCCTGCCAGTTACCATCTAGAATCGTACTCCTTTCCTCTTCCTCCACTATACTCTGCTTCCATTATACAGTACATGATCTACATATGCCATTCTCTTACAGTAGCTAATGTTACCTTCCTTTTCACTTCCTCTCTCCATCACCTCTAATCCTGCAACCCTGATTACCATAGTACCACTGCTACCTTCATCCTCTCATCTCAGGTTACCCAACTATGGTAATCTCCCTGTCTTCTCCACACCATCAATCCCACTGTCTGCCTACTATTCGCCTTTTTCTTTATGTTCCTCCAGCCCCTCAAGCATTGTCACCATAATTTCTCTTAGGCCAGTGGTTTCCAAACTTTTTTGAATCACGGCGCCCTAGAATATCAGAATTTTTTTCATGGCACCCCTAGGCCAAAAATTTCTTATTGAGAAATTTAGAAAGAAATATTACATTAAGTAGATCGCGTTTATATGTCATCCTTAGGGTCAGTTGTGTGGTGAGGGACAAGATTTGCTTCTGTTTGGCCACATATTTAATGACTGGCAGCCACCAGCACTGGTTTTGCCTATTATATTGACCATGAATAATTTGAATTGGTCCTGGACCACCAACCCAGGGCACCCCTGCAAGTGTCCCGAGGCACCCCAGGGAGCCATGGCACACAGTTTGGGAACCTCTGTTTTAGGCTCTTCCCCTTTACTTGAGCACTCTGAATACCCAGGTCCATTTGTAAGAAGCTGGCTCCCATACATGACCTATTCTTCTCTCACAACTTCAGTCTCCTTGCTCTCAATGAAATCTGTATCCTACCTTCTGACAGACTGGGTAATGGGTGTCTGACTGCTGGGAGAACCAATGACTAGGTGACAGTGGTATAATCCTGGGCACTAGTGAGTTATATGTCTAAAGCACAGCATATAGACCAAGTGGTCACCTACTATCAGGGACTGGTGTTGAGAATATGCATGTACACACACAGAACTACTTTCAACCTGGGGCATCATGTGGCTGCTACACAAATTACTTTGATGGCTGGGAACCTCCTACATATAGCTTACTTGCTATACAGGAGTGGCAGACTTAATAAGTGCCACCCCTCTGCTGTATAAAAGAGAATCCGGGCACATCTCCCCTAATGTAGTATTACCTTTTCATGGGTAGAGGAAGACAGGGACTAGTTCCCTCTTTGTCCTTGGCCTAGTGCCTGGATTCACAGGACGGCATATGACCTCTATGAGTTTAGGGTCCTGTGACCTGATATTGCCTAGGGCAGGCATGTCCAACCTGCGGCCCTCCAGCTGTTGAGAAACTACACATCCCAGCATGCCCTGACACAGCTTTAGCATTCTCTGACAGCAAAACAGTGTCAGGGCATGCTGGGATATGTAGTTTCACAACAGCTGGAGGGCCGCAGGTTGGACATGCCTGGCCTAGGGCCTTGTGTCCTAATAATGCCTTGGTCCTTGTGCCTGGATTACTGGCTCCGTGGGCCTAATGCCTAACTTATTTGTACACACAGGCCTAGTGTCCAAGTCTAAGAGCAACTGCGGACCTAAGGCCTAATTCAGACCTGATTGCACCAGCAAATTTGTTACCAGTTGGGCAAAACCATGTGCACTTCAGTGGGGGGGGGGGGGCAGATATAACATGTGCAGAGAGATTTAGATTTGGGTGGGGTGTGTTCAAACTGAAATATAAATTGCAGTGTAAAAATAAAGCAGGATGTATTTACCCTACACAGAAACAATATAACCCTCCCAAATATAACTCACTCAGCACATGTTACATCTCCCCCCCCCCCCTTGCAGTGCACATGGTTTTGTTCATTAGCTAACAAATTTGCTGCTGCGATCAGGTGTGAATTAGGCCCCTAGTGTTACATAAGGGGACAGTACCTAGGTGGCCTAAACAAAGGATGTTTCACTGACGCCTCATCCAATCAGCCATTACCGGGGGGGGGGGGGATTAAGGGATACTCCTGGGAGCTCTTTGCATAGGGTGCCATTGCTACATCTGTTCCATGCAGGGGTAAGTGACACTTGATGATCCTCAGCTTGACCAGCACTAGATCCCCTCTTAACCCATAAAGGCTTGACCCTGGAGCTGTCACTCTGTGAGCACGGGGGCAGATGCTAGCTTGTTCTTCTTGCCATGTTGCCTCAGAATAATTTTTATGGCATCTCTTCCTTTCTTTTGTCAGATGTCTTCTCTCTTCTATAGCTCTCCTCTGGTTGCTCTCTGCTGATGAACTGCCCGCCCCCTGCTCATACTGCCTAATAAAAGCTGCAGCGTGGGGGTGAAGCTTGGTTGCGAGGATGTTTCTGATTAGCCAATCATATCTTCGGGCCAGCTGCAAATTCGAAATGCCATATTAATATTGGCTGCTCTTTAATCTGCAAGGATTCAAGCTTGACAATGCCGGATGTGCATCCTTACCAGACTTGCAAAGCATATTTTGATAGAGAATTCATAAAAGTTAAAGGCATCCCATCTCATAAATAAATATGCCACGTGGCACAAATTTGTATGTGATTATTCCTATTTGATGGGCCGGACATTACCCACATAAGGCCCCAAAAAAAGATTTGGGTGGAGGCACTTAAACACAGTAAGAAGGTGAGAAGGCATTATGTATTATTAAATGCACATCAGTATCCAGGACACCAGGTAAAGGGGTGTTACATAAGTGACAGGGGTGTAACTAGAACTTTGTGGGCCCAATAGCAAAATCTTTAAGGTGTCCCCCAACTCAGGTCTCCAGAAAAAGATGGGCAGCAGGGACATAGAGACAGAGAGAGTGGAGGAAGTGACATAGAGTGGCAGAAGGGACACAAGCCATCATAATATTTACAAATATCAGCCGAGCCCAGACCGTAGAGATTTGTCCTTGCTAATACGTGGTGTTTTATGGTTTCAGACAAACCTGGAGCATGAGGTTTGAAGTGAGAGGAGCACATAGGCTGGTACAGGAATAGAGTGTGTCTAAAAGAGGTATAGTAGTCTTGGGAGAAAGTTAATCTTTACTGTATTAACTCGATCCACCCACGAAACGTGGTGTTTGTGCCAGAGTAAGTGATCTTTCTCTATTTGCGCGATGAAGGAGGGATAGTTAGTTTTATACAGTTGGGAGTATGACTTAGTAATGCAAATGCCTAAATAAGTAATGTAGTGAGTGAGTTCGCCACTGGACGTCGAAAATTGAGTTTAAGAAGATTTTTAAGATTATCAGGCAAGTGGAGTGGGAGCGCCAAGGATTTAGAATAATTGATTTTATATGAGACCACACTGAACGCGGACAACTCCCGAAAAACGTTGGAAAGCGAGGTGAAAGGTTTTGCCAGGTGAGGAGGATATCGTACACAAAGAATGAGACCTTTTATCTCTGATCCCACAAATGTCCGGATTGGAGCAAATTTACAAGGCCAGAGGTTCAATGACAAAGGCGAAGATCAACAGTGACAGAAGGCAACCCATGAAAGTACAGAGGCGGAAGGTTTGTGATAAAGGTCCAGGATAGGACACAACAATTTGCCACAAACTAGGTGGCTGATACATATATGCAGTTCTCATACATACAAATTATTAAATTATGAAATTATGATTCCAAAGTGAGTTCAGACGTGGAATTCCAGCTCTCATCATACAGAATAAGATATACACAGTGGTGATATATATAATTATATTGTTGCTTCCTTAATTCTAGAACTTAAAACATGAAACAACTTAACAAACTTAGGGGGTCATTCTGAGTTGATCGCTAGCTGCCGTTGTTCGTAACACAGCGATCAGGCTAAATATCGGCATTTCAGCGCATGCGCACGGGCCGCAGTGTGCACGCGCCAAGTACTTTCACACAAAACTATGCAGTATTGCACAAGGGCGAGCGACTCTTTTCAGTCGCTCTGTTGATCGGTGAGTGATTGACAGGAAGTGGGTGTTTCTGGGTGGTAATTGCCCGTTTTCTGAGAGTGTGCTAAAACACGCAGGCATGTCAGGTAAAAACGCAGGCGTGCCTGGGGAAACGGGGGAGTGGCTGGTCTAACGCAGGGCGTGTATGTGACGTCAAAACAGGAACTAAACTGTCTGCAGTGATCGCAAGGTAGGAGTAGATTTGGAGCTACTCTGAAACTGCATGAAAAATTTTTGGAGCAGTTCTGCTAACCTTTCGTTCGCACTTCTGCTAAGCTAAGATACACTCCCAGAGGGCGGCGGCTTAGCGTTTGCACTGCTGCTAGAAGCAGCTAGCGAGCGATCAACTCGGAATGAGGGCCTTAGGGAGTAATTCAGAGTTGATTGCAGCAGCAAATTTGTTAGCAGTTGGGCAAAACCATGTGCAGTGCAGGCGGGGCAGATATAACATTTGCAGGGAGAGTTAGATTTCGGTGGCTTATTTTGTTTCTGTGCAGGGTAAATACTGGCTGCTTTATTTTTACACTGCAAGTTAGATTCAGATTTGAACATACCGCATCCAAATCTAACTCTCTCTGCACACGTTATATCTACCCGCCCAGCCCCCCCCCCACCACCACCACCACCACCACCACCACCACCTCCCCTGAAGTGCACATGGTTTTGCCCAACTGGTAACAAATTTGCTTCTGCGATCAACTCTGAATTACCCTCTTAGACAATTACTAATAAAGGATTGTACACTTGCAAGTATATAGTTACATAGTTACAATAATCAAAGATCATGATGCAATATTAGAATGTAAGCTCTCACGAGTAGGGCCCTCTTCCCTCATGTGCTTATCCTTTTCTTACTTTAATAATCCTCAACTGCCCAAATCTCTCAGTTTTTTGGGCCACCTTGGAACTTCTCTATGTCGTTTACTGGTGTAGTTATGCTTAGTTGCCCTGTACTTATCTTATATTGTCTTCAACTGTAAGTCACTGTTTCCCTGTTTGGATTATGTGCATATGTACTCTGTAATTGGGCGCTGCGGAACCCTTGTGGCGCCATATAAATAAAGGATAATAATAATAATAATAATAAAATATTCATAGCTACCTAGTGTGTGACCTTCTCCTCTAGCACTAGCTTCTTAACTCCTCATCTTCTCTCCCTCTGGCCCTCTGACTTCTCAACTAGCATCATGTATAGCTATACCTCATACTCCACCAACTCAAGGTCTCTGTGTGACTCTCTCAAGGTCAGTGAAAGGTATCCACTCCCATTGGAGTGCTAATCTTCACCTCTATATATTCGAAAATGAATCTACGATATTGCAACTGTACACCCATTAAATCCAGATTGACTATATACCCCTGAAGAAGTCATGTGGGATGAAACGTGTTGGATTGTATATTCTTGTTAATATCTGTTCCATCATGATTAAACATCATCAAAAGACCCAGTTTCACTGAAATCCTGCTGGATAAATATACAGCAAAACTCTGCAAAATTGTACAATGTTGTTTATCGATTATTGTATATTTAAAACTATTTTATCGTGAATAAAACAGTTTTAATAAGTGATGTTTTATCGTTAATTATATTGGCACTGTTAAACAGTTTACTGTGGCTGGTTTAAATAAGGAACACCACTATTAGCGCCCTCAGATCAGTTTACTATTTGTTATTTAAGAATCTTTTCCAATAAGAGATTCATCATGAGGTGCTACTTAAAAGTTATATTTTAGCGCAACTAGGTTCTTTCTTTTACATATACAGTGGGGCAAAAATTTATTTGGACAGCCTCCGATTGTGCAAGTTGACCCACTTAAAAAGATGAGAGAGGTCTGTCATTTCCATCATAGGTACACTTCAACTGTGAGAGACAGAGAACTAGGAAATCACATTGTATGATTTTTAAACAATTTATTTGTATATTCTTGCAGAAAATAAATATTTGGACAATCAAAAAGTTTAACCCAATACTTTGTAATATAACCTTGGTTGGCAATTACAGAGGTCAAATGTTTCCTGTAGTTCTTGACCAGATTTGCACACACTTTAGCTAGAGATGAGCGGGTTCGGTTTCTCTGAAACCGAACCCGCACGAACTTCATGTTTTTTTTACGGGTCCGAGCAGACTCGGATCCTCCCGCCTTGCTCGGTTAACCCGAGCGCGCCCGAACGTCATCATGACGCTGTTGGATTCTCGCGAGACTCGGATTCTATATAAGGAGCCGCGCGTCGCCGCCATTTTCACACGTGCATTGAGATTGATAGGGAGAGGACGTGGCTGGCGTCCTCTCCATTAGAAATTAGATTAGAAGAGAGAGAGAGATTGTGCAGAGTCAGACAGAGTTTACCACAGTGACCAGTGCAGTTGTTGTTAGTTAACTTTTATTTATTTTAATATAATATATCCGTTCTCTGCTATATCCGTTCTCTGCCTGAAAAAAAACGATACACAGCAGCAGCCAGTCACACAGTGTGACTCAGTCTGTGTGCACTCAGCTCAGCCCAGTGTGCTGCACATCAATGTATAAAAGGCAAAGCTTATAATAATTGTGGGGGAGACTGGGGAGCACTGCAGGTTGTTATAGCAGGAGCCCCCAGGAGTACATAATATTATATTAATTTAAAATTAAACAGTGCACACTTTTGCTGCAGGAGTGCCACTGCCAGTGTGACTAGTGGTGACCAGTGCCTGACCACCAGTATAGTAGTATATTGTTGTATGTATTGTATACTATCTCTTTATCAACCAGTCTATATTAGCAGCAGACACAGTACAGTGCGGTAGTTCACGGCTGTGGCTACCTCTGTGTCGGCAGTCGGAACTCGGCAGGCAGTCCGTCCATCCATAATTGTATTACAATATATACCACCTAACCGTGGTATTTTTTTTTCTTTCTTTATACCGTCGTCATAGTGTCATACTAGTTGTTACGAGTATACTACTATCTCTTTATCAACCAGTGTACAGTGCGGTAGTTCACGGCTGTGGCTACCTCTGTGTCGGCAGTCGGCAGGCAGTCCGTCCATCCATAATTGTATTATTATTATAATATATACCACCTAACCGTGGTTTTTTTTTCATTCTTTATACCGTCATAGTGTCATACTAGTTGTTACGAGTATACTACTATCTCTTTATCAACCAGTGTACAGTGCGGTAGTTCACGGCTGTGGCTACCTCTGTGTCGGCAGTCGGCAGGCAGTCCGTCCATCCATAATTGTATTATTATTATAATATATACCACCTAACCGTGGTTTTTTTTTCATTCTTTATACCGTCGTCATAGTGTCATACTAGTTGTTACGAGTATACTACTATCTCTTTATCAACCAGTGTACAGTGCGGTAGTTCACGGCTGTGGCTACCTCTGTGTCGGCAGTCGGCAGGCAGTCCGTCCATCCATAATTGTATTATTATTATAATATATACCACCTAACTGTGGTATTTTTTTTTCTTTCTTTATACCGTCGTCATAGTGTCATACTAGTTGTTACGAGTATACTACTATCTCTTTATCAACCAGTGTACAGTGCGGTAGTTCACGGCTGTGGCTACCTCTGTGTCGGCAGTCGGCAGGCAGTCCGTCCATCCATAATTGTATTATTATTATAATATATACCACCTAACTGTGGTATTTTTTTTTCTTTCTTTATACCGTCGTCATAGTGTCATACTAGTTGTTACGAGTATACTACTATCTCTTTATCAACCAGTGTACAGTGCGGTAGTTCACGGCTGTGGCTACCTCTGTGTCGGCAGTCGGCAGGCAGTCCGTCCATCCATAATTGTATTATTATTATAATATATACCACCTAACCGTGGTTTTTTTTTCATTCTTTATACCGTCGTCATAGTGTCATACTAGTTGTTACGAGTATACTACTATCTCTTTATCAACCAGTGTACAGTGCGGTAGTTCACGGCTGTGGCTACCTCTGTGTCGGCAGTCGGCAGGCAGTCCGTCCATCCATAATTGTATTATTATTATAATATATACCACCTAACTGTGGTATTTTTTTTTCTTTCTTTATACCGTCGTCATAGTGTCATACTAGTTGTTACGAGTATACTACTATCTCTTTATCAACCAGTGTACAGTGCGGTAGTTCACGGCTGTGGCTACCTCTGTGTCGGCAGTCGGCAGGCAGTCCGTCCATCCATAATTGTATTATTATTATAATATATACCACCTAACCGTGGTTTTTTTTTCATTCTTTATACCGTCATAGTGTCATACTAGTTGTTACGAGTATACTACTATCTCTTTATCAACCAGTGTACAGTGCGGTAGTTCACGGCTGTGGCTACCTCTGTGTCGGCAGTCGGCAGGCAGTCCGTCCATCCATAATTGTATTATTATTATAATATATACCACCTAACCGTGGTTTTTTTTTCATTCTTTATACCGTCGTCATAGTGTCATACTAGTTGTTACGAGTATACTACTATCTCTTTATCAACCAGTGTACAGTGCGGTAGTTCACGGCTGTGGCTACCTCTGTGTCGGCAGTCGGCAGGCAGTCCGTCCATCCATAATTGTATTATTATTATAATATATACCACCTAACTGTGGTATTTTTTTTTCTTTCTTTATACCGTCGTCATAGTGTCATACTAGTTGTTACGAGTATACTACTATCTCTTTATCAACCAGTGTACAGTGCGGTAGTTCACGGCTGTGGCTACCTCTGTGTCGGCAGTCGGCAGGCAGTCCGTCCATCCATAATTGTATTATTATTATAATATATACCACCTAACTGTGGTATTTTTTTTTCTTTCTTTATACCGTCGTCATAGTGTCATACTAGTTGTTACGAGTATACTACTATCTCTTTATCAACCAGTGTACAGTGCGGTAGTTCACGGCTGTGGCTACCTCTGTGTCGGCAGTCGGCAGGCAGTCCGTCCATCCATAATTGTATTATTATTATAATATATACCACCTAACTGTGGTATTTTTTTTTCTTTCTTTATACCGTCGTCATAGTGTCATACTAGTTGTTACGAGTATACTACTATCTCTTTATCAACCAGTGTACAGTGCGGTAGTTCACGGCTGTGGCTACCTCTGTGTCGGCAGTCGGCAGGCAGTCCGTCCATCCATAATTGTATTATTATTATAATATATACCACCTAACCGTGGTTTTTTTATACCACCTAACCGTGGCAGTCCGTCCATAATTGTATACTAGTATCCAATCCATCCATCTCCATTGTTTACCTGAGGTGCCTTTTAGTTCTGCCTATAAAATATGGAGAACAAAAAAGTTGAGGTTCCAAAATTAGGGAAAGATCAAGATCCACTTCCACCTCGTGCTGAAGCTGCTGCCACTAGTCATGGCCGAGACGATGAAATGCCAGCAACGTCGTCTGCCAAGGCCGATGCCCAATGTCATAGTACAGAGCATGTCAAATCCAAAACACCAAATATCAGAAAAAAAAGGACTCCAAAACCTAAAATAAAATTGTCGGAGGAGAAGCGTAAACTTGCCAATATGCCATTTACCACACGGAGTGGCAAGGAACGGCTGAGGCCCTGGCCTATGTTCATGGCTAGTGGTTCAGCTTCACATGAGGATGGAAGCACTCAGCCTCTCGCTAGAAAACTGAAAAGACTCAAGCTGGCAAAAGCACCGCAAAGAACTGTGCGTTCTTTGAAATCCCAAATCCACAAGGAGAGTCCAATTGTGTCGTTTGCGATGCCTGACCTTCCCAACACTGGACGTGAAGAGCATGCGCCTTCCACTATTTGCATGCCCCCTGCAAGTGCTGGAAGGAGCACCCGCAGTCCAGTTCCTGATAGTCAGATTGAAGATGTCAGTGTTGAAGTACACCAGGATGAGGAGGATATGGGTGTTGCTGGCGCTGGGGAGGAAATTGACCAGGAGGATTCTGATGGTGAGGTGGTTTGTTTAAGTCAGGCACCCGGGGAGACACCTGTTGTCCGTGGGAGGAATATGGCCGTTGACATGCCAGGTGAAAATACCAAAAAAATCAGCTCTTCGGTGTGGAGGTATTTCACCAGAAATGCGGACAACAGGTGTCAAGCCGTGTGTTCCCTTTGTCAAGCTGTAATAAGTAGGGGTAAGGACGTTAACCACCTCGGAACATCCTCCCTTATACGTCACCTGCAGCGCATTCATAATAAGTCAGTGACAAGTTCAAAAACTTTGGGTGACAGCGGAAGCAGTCCACTGACCAGTAAATCCCTTCCTCTTGTAACCAAGCTCACGCAAACCACCCCACCAACTCCCTCAGTGTCAATTTCCTCCTTCCCCAGGAATGCCAATAGTCCTGCAGGCCATGTCACTGGCAAGTCTGACGAGTCCTCTCCTGCCTGGGATTCCTCCGATGCATCCTTGCGTGTAACGCCTACTGCTGCTGGCGCTGCTGTTGTTGCCGCTGGGAGTCGATGGTCATCCCAGAGGGGAAGTCGTAAGCCCACTTGTACTACTTCCAGTAAGCAATTGACTGTTCAACAGTCCTTTGCGAGGAAGATGAAATATCACAGCAGTCATCCTACTGCAAAGCGGATAACTGAGTCCTTGACAACTATGTTGGTGTTAGACGTGCGTCCGGTATCCGCCGTTAGTTCACAGGGAACTAGACAATTTATTGAGGCAGTGTGCCCCCGTTACCAAATACCATCTAGGTTCCACTTCTCTAGGCAGGCGATACCGAGAATGTACACGGACGTCAGAAAAAGACTCACCAGTGTCCTAAAAAATGCAGTTGTACCCAATGTCCACTTAACCACGGACATGTGGACAAGTGGAGCAGGGCAGGGTCAGGACTATATGACTGTGACAGCCCACTGGGTAGATGTATGGACTCCCGCCGCAAGAACAGCAGCGGCGGCACCAGTAGCAGCATCTCGCAAACGCCAACTCTTTCCTAGGCAGGCTACGCTTTGTATCACCGCTTTCCAGAATACGCACACAGCTGAAAACCTCTTACGGCAACTGAGGAAGATCATCGCGGAATGGCTTACCCCAATTGGACTCTCCTGTGGATTTGTGGCATCGGACAACGCCAGCAATATTGTGTGTGCATTAAATATGGGCAAATTCCAGCATGTCCCATGTTTTGCACATACCTTGAATTTGGTGGTGCAGAATTTTTAAAAAAACGACAGGGGCGTGCAAGAGATGCTGTCGGTGGCCTGAAAAATTGCGGGACACTTTCGGCGTACAGGCACCACGTACAGAAGACTGGAGCACCACCAAAAACTACTGAACCTGCCCTGCCATCATCTGAAGCAAGAAGTGGTAACGAGGTGGAATTCAACCCTCTATATGCTTCAGAGGTTGGAGGAGCAGCAAAAGGCCATTCAAGCCTATACAATTGAGCACGATATAGGAGATGGAATGCACCTGTCTCAAGTGCAGTGGAGAATGATTTCAACGTTGTGCAAGGTTCTGATGCCCTTTGAACTTGCCACACGTGAAGTCAGTTCAGACACTGCCAGCCTGAGTCAGGTCATTCCCCTCATCAGGCTTTTGCAGAAGAAGCTGGAGGCATTGAAGAAGGAGCTAACACGGAGCGATTCCGCTAGGCATGTGGGACTTGTGGATGCAGCCCTTAATTCGCTTAACAAGGATTCACGGGTGGTCAATCTGTTGAAATCAGAGCACTACATTTTGGCCACCGTGCTCGATCCTAGATTTAAAGCCTACCTTGGATCTCTCTTTCCGGCAGACACAGGTCTGCTGGGGTTGAAAGACCTGCTGGTGACAAAATTGTCAAGTCAAGCGGAACGCGACCTGTCAACATCTCCTCCTTCACATTCTCCCGCAACTGGGGGTGCGAGGAAAAGGCTCAGAATTCCGAGCCCACCCGCTGGCGGTGATGCAGGGCAGTCTGGAGCGACTGCTGATGCTGACATCTGGTCCGGACTGAAGGACCTGACAACGATTACGGACATGTCGTCTACTGTCACTGCATATGATTCTCTCAACATTGATAGAATGGTGGAGGATTATATGAGTGACCGCATCCAAGTAGGCACGTCACACAGTCCGTACTTATACTGGCAGGAAAAAGAGGCAATTTGGAGGCCCTTGCACAAACTGGCTTTATTCTACCTAAGTTGCCCTCCCACAAGTGTGTACTCCGAAAGAGTGTTTAGTGCCGCCGCTCACCTTGTCAGCAATCGGCGTACGAGGTTACATCCAGAAAATGTGGAGAAGATGATGTTCATTAAAATGAATTATAATCAATTCCTCCGCGGAGACATTGACCAGCAGCAATTGCCTCCACAAAGTACACAGGGAGCTGAGATGGTGGATTCCAGTGGGGACGAATTGATAATCTGTGAGGAGGGGGATGTACACGGTGATATATCGGAGGGTGAAGATGAGGTGGACATCTTGCCTCTGTAGAGCCAGTTTGTGCAAGGAGAGATTAATTGCTTCTTTTTTGGGGGGGGTCCAAACCAACCCGTCATATCAGTCACAGTCGTGTGGCAGACCCTGTCACTGAAATGATGGGTTGGTTAAAGTGTGCATGTCCTGTTTTGTTTATACAACATAAGGGTGGGTGGGAGGGCCCAAGGATAATTCCATCTTGCACCTCTTTTTTCTTTTCTTTTTCTTTGCATCATGTGCTGATTGGGGAGGGTTTTTTGGAAGGGACATCCTGCGTGACACTGCAGTGCCACTCCTAGATGGGCCCGGTGTTTGTGTCGGCCACTAGGGTCGCTTATCTTTCTCACACAGTCAGCTACCTCATTGCGCCTCTTTTTTTCTTTGCGTCATGTGCTGTTTGGGGAGGGTTTTTTGGAAGGGACATCCTGCGTGACACTGCAGTGCCACTCCTAGATGTGCCCGGTGTTTGTGTCGGCCACTAGGGTCGCTAATCTTACTCACACAGTCAGCTACCTCATTGCGCCTCTTTTTTTCTTTGCGTCATGTGCTGTTTGGGGAGGGTTTTTTGGAAGGGCCATCCTGCGTGACACTGCAGTGCCACTCCTAGATGGGCCCGGTGTTTGTGTCGGCCACTAGGGTCGCTAATCTTACTCACACAGCTACCTCATTGCGCCTCTTTTTTTCTTTGCGTCATGTGCTGTTTGGGGAGGGTTTTTTGGAAGGGACATCCTGCGTGACACTGCAGTGCCACTCCTAGATGGGCCCGGTGTTTGTGTCGGCCACTAGGGTCGCTTATCTTTCTCACACAGCTACCTCATTGCGCCTCTTTTTTTCTTTGCGTCATGTGCTGTTTGGGGAGGGTTTTTTGGAAGGGACATCCTGCGTGACACTGCAGTGCCACTCCTAGATGGGCCCGGTGTTTGTGTCGGCCACTAGGGTCGCTTATCTTTCTCACACAGTCAGCTACCTCATTGCGCCTCTTTTTTTCTTTGCGTCATGTGCTGTTTGGGGAGGGTTTTTTGGAAGGGACATCCTGCGTGACACTGCAGTGCCACTCCTAGATGGGCCCGGTGTTTGTGTCGGCCACTAGGGTCGCTTATCTTACTCACACAGCGACCTCGGTGCAAATTTTAGGACTAAAAATAATATTGTGAGGTGTGATGTGTTCAGAATAGGCTGAAAATGAGTGTAAATTATGTTTTTTGAGGTTAATAATACTTTGGGATCAAAATTACCCCCAAATTCTATGATTTAAGCTGTTTTTTAGGGTTTTTTGAAAAAAACACCCGAATCCAAAACACACCCGAATCCGACAAAAAAAATTCGGTGAGGTTTTGCCAAAACGCGTTCGAACCCAAAACACGGCCGCGGAACCGAACCCAAAACCAAAACACAAAACCCAAAAAATTTCAGGCGCTCATCTCTAACTTTAGCAGGTATTTTGTCCCACTCTTCCATGCAGATCTTCTCTAAATATGTCATGTTTTGGGGCTGTCGCTGGGCAACATGGACTTTCAACTCCCTCCACAGATTTTCTATTGGGTTGAGGTCTGGAGACTGGCTAGGCCACTCCAGGACCTTGAAATGCTTCTTATGGAGCCACTCCTTAGTTGCCCGGGCGGTGTGTTTGGGGTAATTGTCATGCTGGATGACCCAACCACGTTCCATCTTCAATGCTCTTACTGAGAGAAGGAGGTTTTTGCCCAAAATCTCACGATACATGGCCCCATTCATCCTCTCCTTAATACGGATCAGTCGTCCTGTCCCCTTTGCAGAAAAGCAGCCACAAAGCATGATGTTTCCACCCCCATGCTTCACAGCGGGTATGGTGTTCTTGGGATGCCATTTATCATTCTTCTCCCTCCAAACACGGCAAGTGGCGTTTATACCAAAAAGTTCGATTTTGCTCTCATCTGACCATATTACATTCTCCAAATCCTCCTCTGGATCATCCAGATGGTCACTGGCAAACTTCAGACGGGCCTGGACATGTGCTGGCTTAAGCAGGGGGACCTTTCGGGTGTTGCAGGATTTTAATCCATGACGACGTAGTGTGTTACTAATGGTAACCTTTGTGACTGTGGTCCCAGCTCTCTTGAGGTCATTGACCAGGTCCCCCTGTGTAGTTTTGTGCTGATTTCTCACTGTTCTCAAGATCATTGATACCCCACGAGGTGAGATCTTGCACAGAGCCCCAGGTCGAGGGAAATTGTCAGTGATCTTGTATTTCTTCCATTTTTTAATAATTGGGCCAACAGTTGATCTCTTCTCACCAAGCTGCTTGCCTATTGTCGAGTAGCTCATCCCAGCCTTGTGCAGCTCTACAATTTTGTCCCTGGTGTCCTTAGACAACTCTCTGGTCTTGGCCATGGTGGAGAGGTAGCAGTGTGGCTGTATGAGGGTGTCGATAGGTGTCTTTTATATAGATAACCAGTTCAAATAGGTGCCATTAATACAGGTAACGAGTGGAGGATAGAAGAGCTTCTTAAAGAAGAAGTAACAGGTCTGTGAAAGCCAGAAATCTTGCTGCTTGGTAGGTGTCCAAATATTTATTTTCCACAAGAATATATAAGTAAATTGTTTAAAAATCATACAATGCGATTTCCTGTTTTTTTTTTCTTTCAGATTCTGAATCTCACAGTTGAAGCAGGGACGTGCAGTCAGGAGAGGCAGTGCCTCCCCTGTGATTAATTATTAAAATAATAAAAAGAAGATACTTATGACACATATTCTGTGTCATAAGTATCTTCTTTATTGAATCCTAATAATTTTCCTGTTTTAAAGTAGTTTGGGAGGCACTGATAGCAGTGCCTCCCGTGGATAATGGGAACGGGGACAGTGCGGAGGGCGGAGCCTATGACAAAAAGCCCATGAAAAAAGCCCATGAAAAGCCCATGTAAAAGCCCATGAAAAAAGATAGGGAAAGTGGCACATATCCAAGTGCCTCGCTGACAGGGACACCACCCCCATGTCAGCGAGGCACCTGTGATTGGACAGCGGATCCAGGGCTGGAACCGCTTGTCCAATCACCCACATGCGGCGCTGGAGGCGGCGGGTCCCGGAGTTGATGATAGCTGGGAGTAGCGGTGGGCCTTCAGTGTGTGTGCGGCTCTCCCCTCCCCCCATCCTCCGCCGGCTCCTGCTCACCTCACTACCAGCAGCGGTGGTCCTGCGGAGCGTGCAGCTCTCCCCCCATCCTCCCCCGGTGGCTCCGTTCTCCCGGCTCCCCCTCACCTGACAGGCAGCAGCGGTGGCCGTGCGGTACGTGCGGCTGTCCTTCTCCACCGGCTCCAGCAGCAGCAACAGGTTAGTTTGCGTGTCTGTCTCTGTCCCTGTCTCTCTCTCTCTCTCTCTCTCTCTCTCTCTCTTTCTCTCTCCTTTCCCCCTCCTGTGGATATGTCAGTATAATTTTCATTTTTACAGGTACCCCATAGAATTCTACTGGACAAGTGGACGTAACCGGCGTGGGATGTAGGTAAGTAATCTCTCTCTCATTTTTACAGGTACCAGCCCTATTGGATTCTACTGGACAAGTGGACGTGACCGGCGTGGGATGTAGGTAAGTATGTGTGAGTGTGTAAGTGTGTTTTAATAACATTTTACTGTCACGGTGTGTGTGTTGTATTATTATTTGGGTATTTTTGTTGTTGTAGAACTACAGGTACCAGCAGGCTCGTTATTTCCCAGCATGCTGGTACTTGAGGTTCTCCAAGTACCAGCAAGCGGGGGAGGCTTGCTGGGCCTTGTAGTTCCAAAACAAAAAATAATATTCTTTTTTTACACACATGGCTATCAGCCCGGCACCCACTGCCCAGGGGTGCTTGGGACAGCCTCGGGCTTCACCCCTGGCCCTTGGGTGCCTGGAGGGGGGGACTCCTTGATTTAAGGGGTCCCCACTCATCCAGGAAACCCCGGCCAGAGGTGACTAGTTGGGGGGGGGGGGTAATGCCACAGCCGCAGGGACCTACATATAAGTGTCCCCTGGCTGTGGCATTATCTCTCTGGCTAGTGGAGCCCAGTGCTGGTTTTAAAAATAGGGGGGACCCCTACATCTTTTGACATTTTTGGAACCAGGACCGGACTAAGAGCCCGGTGCTGGTTGTCTAAATACGGGGAACCCCTGTCCAATTTTTTTCCCAGTATTTAAACAACCAGGACTGGCTCAAAGTGCCCGAGGCTGGTTATACTTAGGAGGGGGGACCTCACACATTTTTTTTTTATAACCCATTCAGACCCTTCTCCATTAAGTTAATGGAAGCCCTGGACAACAAATTGCATTCATGTCCTCCTCCCACTCCCTTCCCAGTCCCAAACACTAATTTTTTTTTCTATAAAAATGTACAATATATCACAAGTATGATGAGCAAGCAGGCAGCGGGCCTTGGCGGCATCAGACTGAGATAGAAATTAGTGGCGGAGGGCTGGGCCAGTTGATTGTGGGCGAGTTTGTAAGCCATTGGCGGTGGCAGCGGGTATCGGCTCAGAGGCAGTGGCGGGCATTGGCTAGGGGTCATTGGCAGGATTCGGCGGACATTATGGCTGTAGTGCCTCACCAGCCACTGACCTCACCGCACGCTACTGAGTTAAAGTGTACCTATGATGGAAATTACAGACCTCTCTCATCTTTTTAAGTGGGTCAACTTGCACAATCGGTGGCTGTCCAAATACTTTTTTGCCCCACTGTATATATATATATATATATATATATACACAACGTTTCCTGGCATGCAGCGGCACTCAGGGACTAATGCACGCACTTGTTAAGCAAAAGGTGTTTATTGCATAGTGAAAAAAATGGTCCAACGTTTCGGGGTGCAACCACCCCTTTGTCAAGGTGAACAACAAAAGTCCTTTTGACTTTTGTTGTTCACCTTGACAAAGGGGTGGTTGCACCCCGAAACGTTGGACCATTTTTTTCACTATGCAATAAACACCTTTTGCTTAACAAGTGCGTGCATTAGTCCCTGAGTGCCGCTGCATGCCAGGAAACGTTGTGTGTACTACATATCCCAGAAGGCACCGGGGCGTCTACAACTACGAGGGGTGAGTGCCAATCCATTGGTATACATATATATATATATATATATACCTAATTCCTATTATATATTTCATGCAAACTTTATTATTTAGCCAGACATAGGACATTTACTCTAAATGGTATTTAATATAACCCAGATCAGACATCGATCCTTTACTTACTCAGGATATATGTGATTGCAGGGAAGGGGAAAAATGTCCTTTATTCGCACTCAGTGGAACCCAAGGCTCATCTCGCATAAAGGATGTTTGGGAAATTATTTGTGTGATGTCCAATGTCATATTCATTATGTATTCTGAATAGAGATGTGCGGTTTCGGATTTACTAGGTTCTTCCCGCCAAGTTCATATACAAAAATGAGGCAAAGTATCAGGCTATTGAAAACACGTGAGAGCTAAGATTCTCAGAAAGATTGAGGGGCTGACTAAAGCAGCTGGCTGAGCCTATATAATCAGTGATTAGACTCTTTGGAGCTTGCTCTTTGTAAGGGCTTGTATTTTAAAGTGCTGCTTGGATTTGTAAATGTGAGTTGGTAACAGAAAAAGGAGCTGGAAGCTGAGTGAAAAGGAGGTGCAGTGAGCTGGAACAACTGCTAAGTGGAGTATCGGTGCCGCAGGAGAGAGTACCACGGCTGCATAAAAGTGAAGGACCAAGAACCGCACAAAGATAGATAAGTATAAGCCAGCTTAATTATTGTATAAGTGAGATTGTTTGTCTTCTACTTTTTATTTTTGCTGCTTTTTTTTTTAGAGTAACAGGGAGTTAGACCTTACAAACAATATGGGAGGGGCTGTGATTGGGGACCTCACTCAGTGCATGTCGTGCAAGATGTATGCACACCTGGAGCTACCGGCCCAGTGTGATTACATCTGCACGAGGTGTGTGCGAACGGTTGCCCTGGAAGCCCAGGTAACTGATCTAGAGCAAACCGTTACGCGACTGAGGGAGATTCACAATCTCGAGCGAAGTTTAGACAGGACAGTGGAGGAGTTGCGGGAGGGGTCACTGGTAGAAGAGGATGATGATCAGGTAGCCAGCTGGGTCACAGTTAGAAGGAAGAAAAAGAGGGGGAGGCTCGACATCTCTGAACTATCAAACCCGAACAAATTTGCCCGACTGGACGAGGAATCGGAGGATGATAATGAAGAAATGACGGTGCCAGAGGAGACTGCTCCCTCTAGCATGCAGAGAAGCGGTCCCTCTGGCGCGGTTGGGATAAAAGATAGTGAGGTACTTAGTCAGATGGTGGTGGTGGGGGATTCTATCATCAGGAAGGCAGATAGGGCAATCTGCTACCGGGACCGTGATCGCCGTACAGTCTGTTGTCTCCCGGGTGCTCGGGTACGGCACATCGCGGACCGGGTAGATAGATTGTTGGGAGGGGCTGGGAAAGACCCGGCAGTCTTGGTGCACGTTGGCACCAATGACAAAGTTAGCGGAAGGTGGGATGTCCTTAAGAAAGACTATAGGGACTTATGAAAGAAACTGAAGGCAAAGACATCTAAGGTAATATTCTCGGAATTATTACCCGTGCCACGCGCTAGTCCAGGGAGGCAGAGGGAGATTAGGGAGGTAAATGTGTGGCTTAGGGATTGGTGCAGGAAAGAGGGGTTTGTGTTCCTGGAACACTGGGCGGACTTCTCAGTCAGGCGCCATCTCTTTTGTCGTGACGGATTGCACCTGACTGAGGAGGGGGCAGCGGTGCTGGGGGGAAGGATGGTTAGAAGGTTGGAGGAGATTTTAAACTAGGAGCCTGGGGGGAGGGTTTAGCTAGAAACTACGGGTCATGTAGTGAGAATAGTGGGGATGGCGGTAGTAAACGAAATGGGGGAGAAGTTGGGGGGAGGGTAAGAGCAGGCGGTAAGGTTACTAACATGGGTACTAAAAGAGATTTTACCAAAGCACTAACCAATGACGATTACAGGTCATCATTGCTACATAAGGTGAAAGATGTCCCTAACGCAAGGGAAAATACTTATCTTAGTTGTATGTATGTAAACGTCAGAAGCATTACTGGTAAAAAGGGTGAACTATATTGCAGCAAGCAAACAGTGAACTATATTGCAGCAAGCAAACAGTATGATATTATAGGCATTACTGAAACTTGGTGGGACGAATCTCATGATTGGACAGTCAATCTAGAGGGCTATACACTGTTTAGGAGAGACAGACTAAATAAAAAGGGTGGAGGGGTGTGTCTTTACGTAAAGCCGTTTTTAAAACCTGATATACGGGAAGATATTCAGGATGGGACTGTAGACACTGTCGAGACATTATGGGTAGAAATTGCATGCGTGGAAAAAGGAATAAAAAAGTTAGTATTGGGTGTATGCTATAGGCCGCCTGGTATCAACGCATCTGATGAGGTATTGTTACTAAAGCAAATTGAAAGAGCAGCAGGAGTAGGAGACACAGTAGTGATGGGAGATTTTAACTATCCAGAGATAAACTGGAAAAATGATTCATGTGATACTGCTAGGGGCAATATGTTTTTAAACACACTTAATGATAACTACTTAGTTCAACTAATTGAGGAACCAACTAGGTACAATGCAATCTTAGACCTGGTATTAACAAACAATGGGGATTTGGTATCAGGTATTATAGTAGGGGAACCCATAGGAAACAGCGACCACAATATGGTCACATTCAATATCAGTTTCCATAAACAGCCCTATACTGGCTCAACTAGGACTCTAAACTTTAGCAAATCAAATTTTGATAAGATGAGGGTATTTTTCAGGGATATTGAATGGGAAGGTTTGTTTTTAGGAAAAAATACTACGGAGAAATGGGAGGTACTAAAATTCCTGCTAGCTAAAAATACACTCAAATTTATTCCTACGAGCAGCAAAAAAAGGAATAAAAATCATAAACCGATGTGGCTTAACAAAAAGATTAAGGAACTTATGGGCAAGAAAAGGCGAGCATTTAAAAAATACAAATCCGTGCGGAGAAGCAGAGTCATTTCAGCACTATAAGGAATGTAACAAAATATGCAAAAAGGAAATAAGAGCGGCTAAAGTAGAAACTGAAAAACTAGTAGCAAAGGAAAGCAAAGCGAATCCCAAAAAATTCTTTAAATACATTAATAGCAAGAGATTAAAGAAGGAGAGTATAGGCCCTTTAAAAGACAAGTTGGGAGTCTTAAGCAAAAATGATAATAGCGGACACACTAAATGAGTTTTTTTCAACAGTATTTACTAGAGAGGACCCAATTAAGGGACTAACATATAATCTCAATAATGAGAATATCCCACTGATAGGTACTTATTTAAGCGAGGAAGTAGTCTGTGATCGATTAAAACATTTAAAGATTAATAAGTCACCAGGTCCCGATGGTATTCACCCAAGGGTTCTAATGGAGCTTCATTCTGAACTTGCAAAGCCGCTATTTTTGATCTTTAAGGATTCAGTAATATCAGGTATGGTTCCCAAAGACTGGCGTATAGCGGAAGTAGTGCCTATATTCAAAAAGGGAAGTAAAGCTGAACAAGGTAATTATAGACCAGTTAGTCTTACATCTATAGTGGGGAAAGTATTGGAAAGTATTCTAAGAGATAGTATTCAGAAGTTCCTTGAAGTCAATAAGGTCATTAAAAGGAATCAACATGGGTTTATGAAGGACAGACCCTGTCAAACCAACTTACTTGGCTTTTATGAAACAGTAAGCGCAAACCTAGATCAGGGTAAAGAGGTGGATGTAATCTTTTTAGATTTTGCCAAAGCGTTCGATACTGTACCACACATGAGACTTATCTACAAGCTACAAGAATCAGGGCTAGGAAGCACAATATGCACTTGGTCAAAAACTGGTTAGATAATAGGGAGCAGCGCGTTGTGGTTAATGGATCTTTTTCAACTTGGACTGAAGTGCTAAGTGGTGTGCCGCAAGGCTCAGTATTAGGACCACTATTGTTCAATATTTTCATTAACGACCTAACAGAAGGTCTAGAGAGCATGGTGTCAATTTTTGCAGATGATACCAAATTGTGTAAAGTTATAAATGCGGAGGGGAATGCTGAGTCGCTTCAGAATGACTTAGTTAAATTAGAAGCTTGGGCAGCGAAATGGAGAATGCGCTTCAATACAGACAAGTGTAAGGTAATGCACTGTGGTAACAAGAACAAAAATAACACCTACCTACTAAATGGGGTAAAATTAGGGGATTCTGTACTGGAAAATGACTTAGGTGTCCTCATAGATAGCAAACTAAGCAGTAGTACCCAAAGTAGGACTGCAGCAAAGAAGGATAATAAGATATTAGCATGCATAAAACGGGGAATTGACGCTAGGGACGAGAGTATTATACTCCCGTTATATAAATCACTTGTGAGGCCACACCTTGAATACTGTGTACAATTCTGGGCACCTTACTACAAAAAGGATATCCTGGAGCTAGAAAAGGTTCAAAGGCGGGCAACCAAACTAATTAAGGGTATGGAGACGCTGGAATACGAGGAAAGGCTTGCAAGACTAGGCATGTTTACACTGGAAAAGAGGAGATTAAGAGGGGACATGATCAACATTTACCAATATATAAGGGGACAATATACAGATCTTGCGCAGGACCTGTTTTTGGTTAGATCAACACAGAGAACTCGTGGACACTCGCTCAGGTTAGAGGAGAGGAGATTCCACACAATACGGCGTAAAGGCTTTTTTACGGTAAGGACGATACGTGTTTGGAATTCCCTGCCTGAGGGAGTTGTAATGGCCAACTCAGTCAACACCTTTAAGAATGGGTTAGATAAATTTCTAATGGATAAGGATATCCAGGGTTACGGGGCATAGTCACGCACTATGGTTATTATAAAAAAAGAGGGGTTAATCGGAACGGCAGTCAGCAACTTCAGTCAAAATTTTATACAAAATAATCATGCATAGGAGACCACAAATAGGTTGAACCCGATGGACAATGGTCTTTTTTCAACCTTAGATACTATGTTACTATGTTACTATGATTACGAACTTGGTGGGAAGAACTGAGTAATTCCGAACCCACATATCTCTAATTCTAGCTATATGGCCTAAGCAGTAAAATTCTGTCTCCTACCAAATGATCTATAGTCTTAAGGTGTGTACACACAGTGCGATATGCACTTAACTTTTCTTACGATTTTGACTATATAGTCAAAATCGGAAGGAAAGTTAGTGCATATTGGCCCTCATTCCGAGTTGTTCGCTCGCTAGCTGCTTTTAGCAGCATTGCACACGCTAGGCCGCCGCCCTCTGGGAGTGTATCTTAGCTTAGCAGAATAGCGAACGAAAGATTAGCAGAACTGCTACTAAATAATTCTTTGCAGTTTCTGAGTAGCTCCAGACCTACTCCTAGATTGCGATCACCTCGGTCCGTTTAGTTCCTGGTTTGACGTCACAAACACGACCTGCGTTCGCCCAGCCACTCCCCCGTTTCTCCAGCCACTCCTGCGTTTTTACCTGGCATGCCTGCGTGTTTTAGCACACTCCCTGAAAACGCCATGTTGCCACCCAGAAACACCCACTTCCTGTCAATCACACTACGATCACTCGAGCGTTGAAAAAACGTCGCTCGAGCTTGTGTAAATCTACTAAATTTTGTGTTAAATAACTAAGTTCATGCGTGCTGCGTACCATGCGCATGCGCATTTTACACCTAATCGCTCCGTTGCAAAAAATGGCAACGAGCGAACAACTCGGAATGACCACCATTGCACCGTGTGTACAGTGCTCGAGATGCCGATGTGCGGTCCCGCGGGATCGGCAACGCAAGCAAGACTGTGCAGGCAAGTAAATTTTGACTATCTCGTGTAAAAGATAGTCAAGATTGTCACTTAGCCCAAATCGGTATCACAAGCACAGTCATCTTTGCTTGTGATAGCCCGAATCTCACCATGTGTATGGACCTTTACAGTATAACACAAATATATATCTATACTATTCACTATGGTTAAAATCACCTATCATTAATTATATTTGGACTCAATATCTCTGATTCTAAATTATATTTTATGCGCAAAATTACCTATCTGGCAACAGTCAGTAGAGTCTGGGAAGATAGTAGATTTAAAGCAGCATTTTGTTTAAAGGCAAAACCAGGTTGTTTTAAATCTAGTTAATATCTTGCCAGAATTGCGCCGACTCCTGTAAATCAGCAATTATATTTCACCTACAGTTCTTGGAGGGACATATCCTAGTTAAACACTAAATTGAGTGTAAAAATAATGCTGTTTCTTGTCAGTATTATTTACCCAGTTTGCAAAGAGAATAAATGTATTTGCACTCCTTTCTTTGCAAAATGATACAGCCATCCAGGTGATAAGGTGTACTTTTTTTTTATTAGCTTCCAACATTGATGAGCCCCACAGTGAGAAATCCTTCCACTTAGAATAAGAGGTACTTTATTATGTACTTTGTTAATACTGAAACTGATGTTATTTAATTTCAGGCAACTATCTCTAAAAATGAGGGTAATGGACAACTATGGTATAAAGAGCATGGTGGGAATTTCACGGATTTCTCAGTAATATTATCCTTATTGTAGCTATGGGTGTAACTAGTTGTACTGCCACTGCCAGAGGCGGCAAATGAAATGGTGCTTTTATCATCTATCCGTAAGGTACTGACAAGAACATAGAGAAATAGAATCCGTCCTAAATAAGGAACAAAGAAAATAGGAATTTAATACCTACTGGTAATTCCTTTTCTCCTAGTCCGTAGTGGATACTGGAGTCTTGTACTTTAGAACCATGGGATATAGATCGGGTCCACTGGAGCCTGGCACTTTAAAACTTTTAGTGTGTGTATGTGTGTACTGACTCCTCCCCTCTATGCCCCTCCTTCCAGACTCAGTCCAGGAAAACTGTGCCCGAGGAGATGGACATAATATGAGAGAAGAACAATACAACAGCGGTAAAGCAACAAGCCCACACGCAACCATGAATGAAAAGGAGGGCGCTAACTAGAACAGAGGATAGCAACACCAACCTAACCTGGATAGCACGACTATCCCAACAACATAATGGGACCGCAACGTCGATCCAACCAAATACTTACACAGGTAAGCAGGAACGAAGCACTGAGGCAGGCGCCCAGTATCTACTACGGACTAGGAGAAAAGGAATTACCGGTAGGTACTAAATTCCTATTTTCTCTTACGTCCTAGTGGATACTGGGGTCTTGTAATTTAGTACCACGGGGAAGTCCCAAATTCCCAAATGGATGGGAGAGTGCTGAGACCCTGCAATACCACCTGACCAAACTGAAGGTCATCTTTGGCCAAGGTATCGAACCTATAGAATTTCACAAAAGTGTTTGAACCAGACCAAGTAGCAGCTCGGCACAACTGTAGGGTCGACACACCCCGGGCAGCCACCTAGGAGGACCCCACCGACATTGTTGAGTGGGCCTGAATAGACGCAGGCAAGGGCAGAGCCGCTGACGTATAGGCCTGTTGAATGGTCAACCTGAGCCAACGAGCAATTGATTGCTTAAAAGCAGGCCGACCAATCTTGGAGGCATCATAAAGGACAAACAGCGAGTCAGATTTCCAATGACGGGCCGTCCTTTTGACATAAATCTTCAGAGCCCTGACCACATCCAAGGTCTCAGGGCCAACTGAAGCGTCAGACAACACCGGAACCACAATAGGCTGATTCACATGAAAAGCTGACACCCCTTTTTTTTTAAATCTGTTTTTATTGAAGTTTTATCAGCATAAGAAGAAGACAGGTACAAAAAGACAATCTGTGCAAAAATATAAGACTGCAAGGTCAAGGAGTACAAGATATCTGTACAATACAGTGGAACAATCTTAGTAGACTATAAACCCATGAAAAATAATCAGTCAAGAATCAGTATCTGAAGTTGAGAAGAGATGAGCCAGTCACTCGTCTCAATAATCAGATATCAAAAAGAAAAATAATAAAATACACAAAGAAGAAAGACGAGACAGAGGAGGGGGGAGATACAAGAGGAAAGAGGGAGGAGGAAATCACAATAACAATCAAACAATCATCTATAACATTTAAGAACATAATGAAATCTGTCTGAGAAGACACCATTCAGTCTTCTCAAAGACTGTGAATATTTAAGTGGATATCGGGAGTGATGTAATATATAGTTCCCAACGTTTATAAAATTTTATAACACCAGTTTCAATATCCATCAAGGCAGTTTTACGGTCATAATACAAAATTTGTAGCAGTTTCCTATGGACTTCCAACATTGATGGTTTAGACTTGGAAACCCAGTACGTGACGAGCACTTTCTTGGAGACCGTGACCAGAATAGTCAAGAATGGTATAACATTATTTTTACCCACACCCAGATCCCAATGAGAGAAATTTGCACACAGACACGCCAAAGGATCAGGGGAGACATGGGTATGTAGGAGGGCATTAATAAATGATAGGACTTTATACCAACATTTTTGGATGTGTCCACATTCCCAAAAATTGTGGTTAAAGGTCGCGGAGTGATAATGGCATTTAGCGCCATTACCTGTGATCGAGGGGTTGTAACGGGCATGTTGAATTTGGGGTATATATGCCCACTGTAGAGTGCAGAGGTGTACTTCCTGCAGATAGGATGAGGATAAAATTTTCATAGTGGAGCAGTAGTGTTTACTGAAGACTGAGGGGTCTGTGAGGGTGGGGATGTCTCTTTGACACTGCAACAACAATTTACACCACCTAGAATCTGGGGGAAGGTTAGTAAGGAGGGTATAAATCAACCTGGTGCAGAATGGTATGCGCTCACACAACGAAATCACTGATTGCAAAGGGTCAGAGACCCCGGATGAGATGGAGGTCCGACAGAGAGGATAATGTATTGCGGAGAGGTAATTATGAACTTGTAAGTACATATAAAAATGTGTTTGTGGGATATCATATTTATCTCTAAGATCAGAGAATTGGAGAATCTTCCCACCAGGGTCAAAAACCTTGGACGAGTCTCTCCTTTGTCTCTCCAATTTTTTAAGGCAGAATTGGTAAGAGAGGGGGGGGGGGGGGGACGGACGCAGGATTGCCCCAGAGAGGGATACGCAATGTGAACATATGATTTCTGTGAATTTTTTTATTCACCTTGAGCCAAGAATAATAAATATCATGATATAACGGGGAATGCAAAATATGTGGAGGGATACTTTTCGGGATGGAGTGCAGGAGAGCACTGGGAGAAAAAGGGTAGAATAACGCATTGTCCAGTGCAGGGTCTGTGAAAGAATGTCCATCAGTCAGCCAGTCAGCAGCACAACGGAAAAGAACAGACAAGGGGGTATATTTACTAAAATTCGTAATTTTCAGAATGAGGTTAAAGTTCAAACACGAATGACATCGAATGTGTGAAATTGCAACTTTTTGAATTTATTACGACTTATTTACTATGCTGTCGTATTCTGCATTTTCGTGTTTTCCGATGTCGATGTCATTCGTATTTTTTGGCAGTGTTTTACGGGAGTGAATAGTAAAACACTGCCGACATTAACACGATGAATCTCGGCCGGATCTGTGAGATCCGTGCAGGGCTTCATTGTGCACCTTTCGTAAAAAAAATAAAGTGTTAAAAATAAAAATAAATCACACTACAGGAGCGCACAGCCAATCAGGAGAGTGCCACGACGTGGCGCTCCCTGATTGGCTGAAGGGACCCTCTTTGACAGGAGTCAGGGGGGGTCCTGGCAGTCGGGGAAAGGGGTCCCATGTGTAAAGATGGGACCCCTTTCAGTACGTGGTCGGGTTTCCGGTATGTTTTTTTGCCAAGTACGTGGATTATACAAAGAACAGAAGATACACTGGATTATGTGAGTATAATTTTTTCAACAGGTACCCCGAGGATTCTACATGGAGAAGAGGACCGAGCCTCGTGTGAACATAGGTAAGTATGTATGTATGTAGGTGTGCATGTATGTAATAAACTTTTACTGTCACGGTGTGTGTGTCCTGTTTTTTGTTGTTTTTTTTTAGTAGTAGTACTACAGGTACCAGCGGGCCCGGTTTTCCACCGCATGCTGGTACTTGTGGTTCTCCAAGTACCAGCTTGCGGGGGAGGCTTGCTGGGACTTGTAGTACTGCTACTAAAAACAATATTCTGATTTTTTACACTTGGCTATCAGCCCCCCATCCGCCGCCCTTGGATGGGGGGGACAGCCTCGGGCTTCACCCCTGGCCCTTGGGTGGCTGGAGGGGGGGACCCCTTGATTTAAGGGGTTCCCACTCCTCCAGGGTACCCCGGCCAGGGGTGACTAGTTGGGGATATAATGCCAGGGCCGCCAGGACCACAATAAAAGTGTCCCCCGGCTCTGGCATTATGTACCTGGCTAGTGGAGCCCGGTGCTGGTTCAAAAAATACGGGGGACCCCTACGCTTTTTGTCCCCTGTATTTTTTGCACCAGGACCAGGCGCAGAGCCCGGTGCTGGTTGATGAAATATGGGGGAACCCCTGTCATTTTTCCCCCCATATTCTGTCAACCAGGACCGGCTCAAAGAGCCCGAGGCTGGTTTTGCTTAGGAGGGAGGATCCCACGCATTTTTTTCTTACATTTAACACTTTCCCACCCCTTCCCACTGATAAACTTGCACGGATCTCACGGATCCGTGCATGCCTATCAGAACACGGTAAAAAAAACAGGTCTATTTGAAAACTGCTTTTTTTTATGATTTGTATTTATTCACGGCAGTGTTTGGCTAATGCCGGCAGTGTTTGCGAAATACAAATTTTAGTAAATTACCGAGTTCTACCAAATAACAGGCGTATTTGACTGATGGTGTATTCATTCGTAATTTTTTACTTTGACTTCAACAAAAATACGAATGCCCTCATCACTGCCGTGATTTGAGTTTAGTAAATTCCCGAGGTGACACTTTGAAGAAAAAACACCATCTCGGTCAAAATCGGGAGCTTAGTAAATATACCCCATGGAGTATGAGGAAAAATCAGGCAAACCGATTCCACCAGCAGCGCGTGGTGTGGCTAATTTCTCAAAAGCGATTAGAGGTTTTTTTCCCCTTCCAAAGAAATTTGGATAAAGTTTTACGGAGATAAAGTAAATCTTTTCTAGAGAGGCCAATAGGTAACATCTGCATGAGGTAATATAACCGTGGAAATATCACACTTTGCAGGACAGCCACACGGCCCAAAATTGAGAGGGGTAGTAACTTCCAAGATTCTAATGAAGCAGTAAGTTTGGCTAGCATAGGGGTAAAATTAATGTCATAAAGAGTGGAAAGGTCTGATGGGATTTGGATCCCAAGATAGGTAAGTTTATTGGAAACTATCTTGAAAGGGTATGTCAAGGTTATACGAGGAAGAACGGTGTGGGGGGTCCCCAAGGGCAGTAATTCAGATTTGGGACGTTGATACGATAACCTGCCGCAGCTACAAATGAGGAACTCAAGCGGAGAATCTCCGAGATAGAGGCATCAGGATCAGATATGAAGAGGAGCATTTCATCGGCGAACAAGGCCACCTTGAGTTCAACGTCACCAATTCGAATCCCCTTAAACACTGTGGATGCACGTAAGGCTATCGCCAGGGGTTCCAGGGCTATGGCAAATAACAATGGGATAATGGGCAGCCCTGCTGGGTCCCCTTACCAATAGTAAACGGAGTAGACAGGAAGCCATTACAAGAAACTTGGGTTTGTGGGTTGAGATACAGTAACCTATTCCAGTCAATAAAAGCAGTCGGGAAACCAAAACGGGTGAGGGATCGAAACAAATGGGACCATTCAACCAGATCAAACACTTTCCCAGTGTCAAGAGAAAGAATGAAAGCTGTCTGTCGTGAAGTAGAGGAGGCTTGAACTGCAGAAAGGACACGTCGAACATTGACCTCGGAGTGTCTACCCCAAATAAAGCCTGTCTGGTCAGGGTGTATAATATGGGGTAGGAGAATTTTCACACTATCAGCTAGTATTTTGGTCAACAATTTATAGTCTAGGTTCAATAGGGAAATGGGGCGACAGGAACCCGGGAGGGTGAGGTCTCTGCCAGGTTTCAGGAGAACCTTGATAATTGCCGTATTAAAATATAAAGGGAGGGTCCCAGATGAAAGTAAAAAATTAAGAGCATTCATCAGGGGAGTCTCAATTTTGGGTAGCATCAACTTATAAAAATCGGCGGTATATCTATCTGGTCCCGGGGCCTTATCACGTTTGAAATGTATAATAACAGTACACAGTACAGAGTAATTGGTGCTATAAGGGGCTGGCAAAGGTCTAGGGAGAGAGTGGGATTAGGTAGAGTATCCCACGAGGTGGGAGGTGAGGATGAGGTGAGAAATTCAGGTGGGGGAGGGGACTGAACAGTGGATATATAAAGGTCTAAATAAAAAGAGCGCATGACCAGAAATATCTGCATCAGTCTGGGTTAGAGTACCCGCAGGGGTCATTAATGGCTGTGTGGTCATGGGAGGGTGAGAACCTTTGAGTAAGTTGGACTACAGTTTGCCAGTTTTGTTACCGAATTTATGAAACCGATAACTGACATTGGACATATAATTATCCCCCATAGTCTGTAAAAATTCATCAAAATGTGTTTTCGCCAGAAGATAATCATGTTTAATATGATCATCAGGGTTGGACTTGAACTGCTGAAAGGCTGACATCAGGGCAGATTGAAACTCTAGATATCGGGCTGTGTATTTTTTTATTAGAGCTGGAAACATATGAGATTATTTCACCCCGAAGAACAGATTTGGCAGATAACATAAAAAGCATAGGGTCAGAATCTGCATGTGGAGCATTATCTAAGGTGAATGTCTCCCAGGCTGATTCGAGCCTATTACGAAATTTAAGGGATTTAGAAAGGTAAGAGGGACATTTCTACAATCTGGGGGAATCCTGCGCATCTGTGATCTGAATAGAGGTAGTCACAAGGGCATGATCTGACAAAAAAATTGTTGCAATGTGAGCGTCTACCACACAAGGGAATAGAGAATGAGAGACAAATATATAGTCAATTCTAGACATGGTATGATGAGCTGAGGATAGACATGTGTATTCCCTGTCTGTGGGGTGGAGAGCACTCCAGATGTCAATCAATGAAAGTTTGTCTGCTACTAAGGGTATACCAAGTTTAGAAAGAGATACACCTCTAGGGGGGTAGAGGATTTATCCAAGAGGAGAGAGGATACCAAATTGAATTCTCCACACATGATAATAGGGGAAGAAAGGTGTGGGCTTAACAAGGCTAATAATGATTGCAGGAAGTGTTTAGTGTAAGTAGTGGGAGCACAGACATTACAAAGTATCAGTGGCTGACCATATATATTGAGGGACAGTAAAACAGTTCTACCTGACGATACGTAGTGAACAGTTAAATCTTCATAGGGAATGTGTCACTTAAATAACATGACTACACCTCTTGTTTTGGAATTATAGGAACCAGAACCTAAAACAGACCAACTGAGGGTATTCAATTTAGTTATTTCTTCAGGGATTAAATGGGACTCCTGAAGAATGCAACATCAACATTTTGCTTGTTAAGGTAAATAAGAATCTTCCTACGTTTTGCTGGCGAGTTAAACCCACCCACATTCCACAAGCCAATAGTCAGGTTAGGCATTCATCAGCAATAAGGGAGTCAAGTGTATCATAGATGAAGACGTCATATACAGTAAAAATAAAATACCTTAATAGGAGGAAAGGGGGAAGGAAAGGCAGTGAGGAGAAGGAGGGGGAAGGGTAGACAAACAAAGAACATAGAGCATCAAGTGAACAACAAGAGTCCAGAGAATCAGTGGTCAAAACATTGGTAAAATAACAAAATAATAGGACTCAGAACTTCCCAGAATTAGGTAGAGCGCCTCTGAATACACAACCACAGTAACACACCACTCCAGTAGTGGAGTGTGAGGGTGGAGCTCCGCCCATTCCCACCCGAACCTAAGAGAAGGATCAAACATAACATTATCCTGCATAAAAAGGAAAACGGGAGGTAACAGAAGCATAATAGCAAATGGCAAGTGAGAAAGAACTGAACGAACAATGTCCACAGTCATAAAAACATTAAAGCATTATGGAGACTCCATAACTAAACCAGACATGTGATAGCAGCCTCAGAGCCAGTTATATAACAGTAGGAAACTGCAATCAATAACAATAATCATAAAGATGAGAAAAAGTCAATACATCGTTATATAATATTGGGATATGCAGAAATAGGCAAAAAGCACAAACAAAAGAGTATATATGAGGGAAGGCAGATGGACACCAATGATGGTCAGCAGACCAAAAGAAAAACCTTCAAGTTTCAGAGGAAGCTGGAGGGTCGCTGATGTCGGAATCTGAGGGCTTAGGAAGATCACTCAGATAAGCCTGGGCGTCCGCAGGAGAAAGGAAATCTTTATAGGAGGTGCCATCATTCACACGTAAACGGGCTGGGTATAACAAGCCAAACTTGCGGCCCTCTGCAACTAGTTGTGAGCAAACCGGGGAAAAAGGCATTTTGGGCCCTAGTCAGTTCTACAGAGTAGTCCTGGAAAATGAAAAGTTTATGGCCATCCCATTGAAGGTTCTTAACATGGCGGGATGCAGACCAAAAAGCAGTTTTGTGGAGATAATTTAAACAATGGAACAGCGTAACCCTCGGACGAGGTTTGTTGGGGGTAGGGGCAGGACGTACCCGATGTACCCTCTCAATCACCAGGTCTCGGCATTCCTGTTCGATCCCCAAGAGGTTATTCAGCGTGTTACGAACAAAATGAGCAAGTGCCGGTCCTTTGAGTGATTCAGGGATCCCCACCAACCTGATGTTATTTCTGCGTGATCTATTTTCGATGTCGTCAAGTTTGTTCCATATATGGTAATTGTCAGAAGTCAGTGTTTTCACAGACTGATGCAGCCCTTCAATATCATGCATGGCAGCTCCCAAATGATTTTCAGTGCGAGACACATGCTGTTGGAGGTGCTGCAGCTGTTGTGTGATGACATAGACAGCCTGAGTGAGGAGGGGGGTCATGGGGAATCGGATTGCGTCCACGTCTGCATATGAAACTGGAGCATCAGGCGAGCACTCCGGCAGAGGCAGCATTACAGCAGCTACCTGTTTTGGAGCAGGGGAGACAGGGTCAGGTCCCACCTCCGGCGCCATTGTCCCCGCTGCGGCTGTGGGGGTTACAAAAACAGTCCATGGTGATCAAATAAATAAGGGCTCTTACAAAGCTAATAACATCACTGTCTTCCAGGTGAGAAATTTCAACTCCACCCTATGTAAGGGTTCAAACCAGTTCGATTGGAGAAAGGACAGAACCACATTTAGGTCCCACGGAGCCGTGGGAGGTACAAAGGGCGGTTGTATATGAAGAACTCCCTTTAGGAAAGTCTGTACTTCTGGCAACAGGGCAAGAAAATAGAGAGTGCCAAAATCTGGACATTGATAGAGGCTAAACGTAGGCCCATATCCACCCCCGCTTGCAGGAAAAGTAGATAACGACCAACTCTAAATTCCACGGGAGAAACCGTTTTACCCTCACACCAGGAAACATACTTTTTCCAGATACGATGATAATATTTTAACGTAACCATCTTCCTGGCCAGGACCATGGTGGAAATGACCCGGGAGGGAAGACCCTTTCTAGCTAGAATTTCCCACTAAACTTCCAAGCTGTCAAATGTAGCTGCTATAAGTCTGGATAGATGAACGGGCCTTGCTGAAGATCGTCTTGAAGCGACAGAGGCCAGGGATTCTCCAGAGACATGGTCAGGAGGTCCGAGTACCACGCCCATCGAGACCAATCCGGAGCAAGTAGAATTGCCTGAACGCTTTCCCTTCTTAGCCTTTTTAGCACCCTTGGGATCAGTGGCAAAGGAGGGAACAGGTATACAAACTGGTACATCCACGGTGTCATCAGCGCGTCCACTGCTACAGCCTCTGGATCCCTCATTCTGGAACAGTAATGGCATAGCTTCTTGTTGAGATGAGAAGCCATCAGATCTATCTGTGGACAGTCCCACCGGTGAATTATCCATTGAAGCACCTGGGGATGTAGACCCCATTCCCCCGGATGGAGGTCGTGTCTCTTGAGGAAGTCCGCTTCCCAGTTGTCCACGCCTGGAATGAATATGGAGGAAATGGCCCTTGCATTGGCCTCCGCCCCGAGGAGGATTCTTGACACTTCTTGCATTGCCGCTCTGCTTCTTGTTCCCCCTTGTCGGTTTATGTATGCCAATGCCGTGGTGTTGTCCAACTGAACCTGGATCGCCCGATCCTTCAGGAGATGAGAAGCCTGCAGAAGGGCATTGTAAAGTGCCCTGAGTTCCAGGATGTTTATCGGCAGAGACGATTCCTGTCTTGACCATATCCCCTGGAACTGGACCACTTGGGTCACAGCCCCCCAACCCCCGAGGCTGGCATCTGTTGTCAGTAGAATCCACCAGGTGAGGCACTTGTAGCCACCATAATAGAGAAATCCGGGCTTTCGGAAACAAGGTCACTTCCCGATGCATGTGAAGGTGAGAACCCGACCATTTGTCCAGTAAATCCAGTTGAAATGGCCGGGCATGGAATCTGCCGTATTGGATTGCCTCGTAAGCAGCCACCATCTTCCCCAGTAAGCAGATGCAAAGATGTATGGACACCTTGCGAGGACTGAGGACCGAGCGGACCATAGCCTGGATAGCCAAGGCCTTGTCCATTGGAAGAAACACCTTTTGAGACATTGTATCCAGTATGATTCCCAGGAACTGAAGACGTTGGGTCAGTTCCAGGTGAGATTTCTGAAAATTTAGGATCCACCCATGATCCGTAAGAAGGCTAGTTGTCAGATCGATGCAGTGCAGCAGACGCTCCCTGGACACAGCCTTCATGAGGAGATCGTCCAAGTAGGGAACTATGTTGACTCCCATCATGCGCAGTTGCAGCATCATCTCCGCCATGACCTTTGCAAAGACCCTCGGAGCTTTGGATAATCCAAAGGGTAAGGCCTGAAACTGGAAATGGTCATTCAATATGGTGAACCGGAGGTAAGCCTGATGAGGAGGCCATATTGGAATGTGTAAGTAAGCATTCTTGTCATCTAGAGACACTAGGAACTCCACCTCCCCCAGAGCGGACACCATCGCTCGCAGAGATTCCATCTTGAACTTGAACACCCACAGATACGGGTTTAGAGACTTCAGTTTCAAGATGGGGTGAACCGAACCGTCTGGATTGGGAACGACAAAAAGACTGGAGTAAAATCCCCTGTTGCGTAATGGAAGAGGTACAGGAACCACCACCCCAGTCTGTAAAAACTTGAAGAACCACCACCCCTCCTGCAAGGAAACTTTTACTGCGGGTAAAGCTGGTAAGCCTGATTTGAAAAATCTGTGAGGCGGGAGTGTTTGAAATTCCAGCCGGTATCCTTGGGAAATGAGGTCCCTCACCCAAGGATCCTGGCAGGATGCCATCCACACATGGGCGAAGTGTTGAAGGCGAGCACCCACCTGAAATTCGCCTTGCTGCTGGGGCCAACCGTTATGCGTAAGGCTTGGCAGCAGGGGATCTAGTGGTCTGGTCCAGGGAGGCAGCAGCTGCTGGTTTATGGGACTTACCATGAGATCCTCTGGGAGTGGTGGAGACCCCTCGGTCCCTGCCTCTGAACCTTGCCACCCGAAAGGACTGCAAAGAGGGTCCGGTGTAAGAACATCTAGCAGGTGGCGCAGCCGACAGCAGATAGGTAGACTTACCCACCGTTGCTTGGGAGATCCTTTTATTTAGTTTGTCTCCAAACAAAGCATCACCTGTAAAGGGAAGATTTTCTAAACCCGTTTTGGAATCAGCCACTGATGCAACCACAGACCTCTGCGCACCGAAACAGCCATAGCAGTAGTGCGGCCATTAATCATACACAACTCCTTAATAGCCTCGCTCATAAAATTTGCAGCATCCTGTATATATTGCAGCAGAGCAGCAGAGTAACTACCTCATCTCAGGACAAATTGTCCAAACCGTTGATAACATTATCAGACCACTTGACTATTGCCCTGGAAATCCACCCACAAACAATGGGGCGTTGTGCTGCGCCTGCTGCCATATATATTGCCTTGAGTGTGGTCTCAATCTTACAAGCAGCTGGCTCTTTTAGGGATATAGCCCCTGGTACCAGCAGTAACAATTTTTTAGACAGTCTAGATACAGACGTATCAACTGACGGGGGTTTTTCCCATACCTTGCTGTCCTCAGTCGAGAGGGGAAAAACCTCTGAGGAATGTTAATTTTTTTATCAGGGTTTAACCAAGCCTCCCTGGCCAGGGAGTTTAATTCTTTAGACACCAGAAAAGTTGCTGAGCTCTTGGGTCTAACATTAAAGTATAACTCCTCACCTGGTTCTGCGTCCTGATCCGGAATGTGGAGAACCTCTCTTACAGCAAAAATGAGAGCCTCCACCCCAGGGGACAGAGAGCTGTCCTCATCCATATCAACATCATCCACATCACCTGTGGCAGTGAGCGTTTATGTGACACCACTAGAGGGGGCTGAGTAGCCTTCTTGGCATATGCTGCTTTAGCCACACAATCAATAATGTTTTAATACCTGACTCTCTCTTAGCTGCAGCTAATTCTGAATTTACATTTTGAATCATGCTTTTAAACTATCTAACCAGTAGGGGGCCTGTGGGCTGGGTCTCTGTGGAGATAAGGAACTTTGCTCACACATGAGTGACCCCGCTGAAGAGGGGGTAGAATTGCAAGCAGCACATATAACCATGTCAACAGACATCATAACCAGAAGTAATACACCAATAGCCCACTGACCAACACCCTACACAGACCCTAGAGAGCCCCTGGAGTGACACTGAGCGGACACCAGCACACAGAACACAACAGCACAATGTGCTGAATTATGTGTATGTCCTGATACTAGTACAGTGGCACTACCACTGGCATGCTCCCCTCTTTGCTATGACCCCCTGGTACCAGTTTACAATCCCGTAGCACCGTGGGTCCTTGAGGAGCAGCATGCATGCAGCCATTAAGATCCGCAGCAGCAGGAAATGGCGCCTTCCCGACGCTGGTCCCGCTCCAGGAAGCCCCGCCCCTTGTAATGGCGCGCGGTCCCAAATACAGATCTGGCCACATACAAAACAGTAAAGCATGCGTTGTTCCAGTACACACAAAGCCTTTTAAGACAGTGAGCACTGCTGGGCAACAGCCCTGAGCCAGTATGTCTGCGGCGGGCACCACAGCTCTGGGCCCATGACCGCCGCATGACTTGTCGCCAAACTGTACCGGGGACCCGCTAACCGCACCTTGTAACTTCAGCATCTGTTAGAGGATGGTGGCTAGCTACTGGCGTGGGCACACATATTAACGATGTGTGATCAGCACCTCAGGAGCTCAGTGTCCTGTCAGCTGGGATTACAAACCATTAACCCTCAGGAGGTTGGTTCGGTCCCCCCTCTAAGTCCCACGAAGCAGGTAGTCTGGTTGCCAACCAGAGCTACCTGAAAATAATAAACTAAAATAACAATAAAGAAAAAATCTCATCCGGTTCCGGTGCGCGGATCAGCGGACGCTGAAGGAGTGAGCTCCGCTGACCCGGCCGCCACAGCCTCCCTTAACAAGGCTATTAAGCCTCTCTGCCGCATCCATCACCGCCGGGGACTGAGGGGATCGAATGCCGCTATATGGACAAGTATTTGTCCGTGATGCCGGGAGGAAAATCGCGCACCAGGAGGGAGAAGGAGCAGCGTCGCGCGCAAACCAAAATGGCGCGGGGTGCTCTCTCCTCTCAGGGGCAATATGAGAGGGATCTTCTTAGCCAGGATGGCGGCTCCCAATCAGCAGGATCTGATGAGTCCTCAGAAGAGGAGCCTCTTCCAGCCCAGCAGTCTAAAAGTGGGAAGGTAAAAGCACAAACTGTGAGGAATGTGATGTCTGACACAGCGCTGCAGCAACCCCCAGAGAAACAGCTTGCACATGCTGATATGGTGCTGGCCATTATGCAGGCTATTAGCCCAATGTTTAAAGTGCAAACTGCTGATATTAATAATCAACTTGAACAATTAACACAAAGAGTCCTTGGGATTGAACAGCGCTTGGGAGAGACTTTTGCTGACGTAGCTAACCTTAAAAAATCTACTTCTAGAAATACCAAGGATACCTTGCAGTTACACAACAAGATTCATGATTTAGAGAATAGGTCCCGTAGAGGGAATCTCAGAATCATAGGTTTACCAGAAACGGTCAAAGGACAAGATTTATTTGATTTCATAAAAAATATCATTGCCTGCATTACTCCATGTAGAAGATAGATGCTCCGACCTGATTATAGAACGAGGGCAAAGATTAGGCCCGATTCGACCACAAGAGGGAGCCAGACCCAGAGCAGTGATATTGAAACCTTTGAATTTTCTTCATAAAGAATTGTTGTGGTCTGCATCCCGCAAGATAAAGCAGCTCGTATGAGACGGACATAAAATGCTATTATTTCAGGATTACTCGGCTGAGTTATCCAAGGCCAGGCGTGACTTTGCTCCTATCTGCTCCCGCCTTATCAAGGAAAACAGGAAATGTGCCCTCCTCTACCCAGCGCGGCTGCGTATTTATAATGGTTCTCAATTTTTAGATTTCTTAACGCACATGGATGCTGAGGCGTATCTCAAGGAGGTGTCAGTGGCTGATACGCATAACTCCATGCTGTCTGACTGTGAATGATTATATGTGTAGTTCCTGCAGGAGTCCGACTCTACACTGCCGCTGTGGAAATACGACCGACGGTGGCCAAATGGAACATTTATGACTTATGACTCTTATATACTTTCAGTGGCTGAAAGTACTTTTAGCAATACCCGCATCACATCGATATCTCCGGTAACCAGGGTGCAGAGGTTTGATACATTATATATAGACCTGGCTTGCTGCTAAACAGCCCTAACATTCACTATACCTCAACATCGTTGCTATTGTGGCATCCCAGTCCTGAGGGATACCCCTTTCATGGAAACATAGGAAAGGGTTACAAGCTGTGGCTTGGCTGTGTCACTTGTGAACTTAATGAACTGTGACAGTCTGGGCTTCTGCAATTGCAGCCTGGGTGCTAGGCAACTGGGGCTGTGCACAACGGAAGCAATCTGGAGGGTGTTGAGACCCAGGAGAATCTGACTGTGCCTGAGAGGAGCGTGGGAAAAAGGGCAGAGGATTTATAGGCTGCAGAGGGGGATGTGACGTCAGACGCCAGTATGCTGAGAAAGCCTGCATCTGCCAGAGTGATACGGAGAGTGTCTGAGAGATTCAAGCAGTAATCAGCGTGGTTTGAAGTAAACATTCCACATGCTGTGATTTACTGCAGCTCAGACGGAGACAGCAATAGTTCTTATACACAGAGGAGAAGCAGCGCTGCACGGTGAGACAACGGAGTTCGTGTGGGGTGGTCCCCTGAGTAAACAGATCATCACTACAGTCATAGGACACGTAAGTCTGGCTAAGTTAGCCACTGAGTTCTGGAGTAGCCTAATGACTGGGACAGTCTCATACACTATACTAAACAGCTGCGTCCTGGTGTAAAGACTCATAATTAGCCTCTGAAGAAGAGTGAAGTAATGTAAAGGCCCCCCCTCTGCCCCTCCGTAGACTACAAGGCTGGCAGCCTATATAAGAGAGAGACTCTGGTCACAAATGACTGAACACTGCCTTACAAGGTAAGTGACTGCTATCTCAGTGAAACTGACATTGATTATACACTGAGCATTTAGAAATGATCCTCCACACTGCGGGCCCCACCTGAGTACAAATAGAGATTAACAAGACTATATCCCTCATACAGAGAGGAAATTCAGCAGACTTCCAGTTTGGGATCTCCAATTTGAATAGTGATCTGTTGGGGCTCCTCCTAGATACAGCAATTGGTGACATTTACACTATACTTGCCAGTCCCTACATATTACATGGAAATCAAGTTGTTATCAAAGGATTGCAATCCAAAAATCCTGTGCACAGGTATAAAAGCAACATTTGGACACTATTCAGGTTATGTGTGTTCGGGTACCCGATGCTAATGTTTATACAGTAATTAAGCATAGTTGTGATAATTGATTAGTGTCTTGTTTGTGCTTAAAGTTGTCATTGTTGTATTATACTGAGTACCTACTGTACTAGTGTACAGGCTATATCGCATGCACTGGTTCTTGAAATAAATACACCTGCATTATTAATGAACGTTGTTTTTCATATTCAAAAGTGTGTTACTCATACCTTCAGACCTCTCCGCGAAGAGAATAGGAGTATCATCGCGAAGTGGATTTCTGGTAAGCACATTGCCACAAGGAGCTAACCTGAGGGTACCACACTATCTATGTTTAGTGGTTATTATTGTTTGATTCTATGCCTCTAGTTATAGTGTACAGTTTTCTACTGCACCTTTTCCTAAGCTGAATTATGTTTGATGTTTGATTGCCTATCATTACACAAAGCTATCTATATTCCCTGTCAATATCCGCCAAGGCGGCTAGGGCAGGCTATTGGCCCAATTAAATGGCTAGTATTTCTGGGTGGGGTTTTTATACCAATAGCTCCTCCTACCTGCTTTGCAATCCATGCTGACCCTCATAGATTTGCCGGTTTATAGGTGGGTTGATAACTTTGGAGTCCCTCCCCCTCTACATGCCTCTCTCCTCTCATTTCCCTCTCCCCCCTCCCCCCCCCCCCCACTCCCCTTCTCTCTCCAAAGGTTAAACTGATGGGATGCCTTGCTTGACAGATTGGAAGCTGTTTTCCGTTCTGCCGGGTTTGGTGATCCTGTCGGCACCAAATAGTAATGTGATGTTTAGTTATAGCCTTAAAGGGCTGGTGGCAAGCCAGATGCGGAGTTCGACGGTTTGTAGATTTCATTCTAAGCAGCAGGTGCTGCTTAATGTTTGTGGAAGTGTTCCCAATGTTCTTGAGAATGTTATTTCTTATCCTGTTTGTTTATATTTTTGGACGCCACTTGGTGTTCTCCCCCCCTTTTCTCCCTTCCTCATCTCCTTTAATCCCAGGTGTTATTGTCCATGACCCCAATACTGCGGTCGTTTCTATATCTCTCACGATGCTCCCGTTCAGAACCATTGAAAGGATGATATGGCCTTACATATAGGTACCTGGAATGTAGGTGGACTTAATTCCCCTAGTAAACGTAAATGTGTTCTCATGTATTTGAAAAAGGTACGATTAGATATTGTTTATATACAAGAAACGCATCTCTTGCAAAGTGATATCCGTAGGTTAAATATTTTGCGCTGGAGAGTCCTGGTGTCAGCCTCTTACAATTCAAAGTCAAGAGGGGTTGCGATCATCGCACGTCCTTCCCTATCCATAGAAATCTCAGATGTCATCATTGACCCTATGGGACGTTATATAGTGGGTAGGTTATCTTATGAAACAATGCTATTTGCTTGTGCCTCCATTTACGCACCTAATGTATATTCCTTACGTTTCCTGACAAAACTTACTTCTATATTAATGCCACACTCTCACTTACCTCTGATAATTGGAGGTGACCTACATTTAATATGCCTTGCTCACCTTGAGAAACAATCCCCCACACCTTCTAACATTAAGATTCCAAAATTTGGTGTACCGGAATTTGCACGAGCCCTGCACATGTTTGACTCTTGGCGCACTTTACACCCGACTGACAAGGATTACTCCTGTTTATCGGCAGATACAGGGCGAATGTCACGGATAGACTATGTATTGACTTCAATCACCCTCTTGCCAAAGCTGTCTAGAGCGGAGATGGAGCCAATAATAATTTCAGACCATGCGGTTGTTTGGATTAAGATACAATTGTCTTCTGATAGAGGTAGCTCGATACGTTGGAGATGTCCCTCAACAATTACCACTTCAGTTCTCAATCATTGCAAGACTTAATATTCAAATCTTGGGATGAATTTGAGAGAGACAATAGTGACATAAAATTGACTAAACCCGTCCTCTACTGGCAAGCCTTTAAGGCAACGCTCAGAGGGGTCATAATTTCCTATACTGACTCCCAGAAGAAACAAGCCATCTCACAATTTGCTCAAGCACAAGACGCACTGACGTCCTCGTTTCAACTTTATAAATCTAAACCAACGGTGGCTACTAAAGCTTCCTATAACACAGACAGACAACACTTTGAAAACTTGTTTACCAAAATGGAGGCATCTTATACTTTTATAAAGAGCTGTAAATTCCATAGATTCGCTAACAAATCGAGTAAACTCCTTTCAAATTTGCTGAATGGTCAGCGTAAACCACCCACGATTTACCCCCTAAAAATGGGAGATGGAAACATGACATCTTCAAATACTCAGCAGGAGTCTTGAAAGATTTTTACACCACACTCTACTCCGCCCCACCAATAGATAGTTCTCAAAAATCGTCCTTTTGGGATGACTTACCAATCCCGCAGATGCCGAATTCTATGGGTGAATTACTCACTTCTAAAGTCTCCACAGAGGAGGTCATTTAAAATTGGGGAAGGCACCCGGCCTAGATGGTCTTACCCCTGAGCTATATAAACTGCTGGCCCCCCATATTATACACATGTTGGTGTCAGTTTTTAATTCTATTTTAGAATCCGGGGATTTGTCTTTACATTATAACACAGCGCATAAAAAACTAAAACCAGGCAGGGACCCCTCTGAACCTGGTTCCTATAGACCAATTTCGTTATTGAATATCGAATATAAAATGTTGACAAAAATTCTGGCAAATTGATTGAAATTTGTTCTTCCGAGTCTTATTCATGAAGATCAGACGGGGTTCGTGCAGGGTAGGAGCTCTGCGATCAGTGTGAGAAGGGTGCTGTTGGCAGTGAGTGGTTCCCGGAGTGCCGTGTCGAACGCCCCACAGGCTATACTCTCCCTAGATGCGGAAAAGGCATTTGACATGGTGCTCTGGGACCACTTATATGATGTTCTGTCGCGTTTTGCCTTCCCTGATAGAGTTATAGGTTATCTACCGACGCTATACACACCACCTAGCTCACAGTTGATATGCAATAGCTTACTCTCAGATCCATTCCCAATAATGAGAGGCACCCGCCATGGTTGTCCCTTATCCCCTCTCTTATTCATACTAGCCTTAGAACCATTAGCCATTGCCATACAACAGCTCCCGCTGTACCAGGGAATTAAGTTAGGAGACAGAGATCTTAGAGTGTCGTTATTCGCAGACGATATGCTCCTTTACATTACAAATCCTGCTCACTCTATCCCAGTAATCTTAGATCTAATTTCTCAATATGGAAACATATCAGGATATAAAATAAATGTTAACAAATCAGAGTTACTACTAATAAAGGGGAAAGACCAACACACAATGACAGAGGACAATACCTGGGACATAAAAATCATGCCCTCCCACTTAAAATATCTTGGTATCCTTATTGCTAGTGATGTATCTAGGATATACAGTTTGAATTTTAGCTCCGCCATTTTAAAAATGGAAAATCCCTGGTACAGTGGCAGGATTTACCACTATCGTTTTTGGCCAGGATTGAGGTGGTAAAGTCTGTCCTCCTGCCCAAATTGTTGCATTATATGCAAATGTTGCCCCTTAAACTAAGACAGGCATTAAACATATTGACAAGATCTGCTCCAAATTTATTTGGAAATAAAAAAAAACTAGGATTGCTTCTTGGAAATTAAGATGCCCAAAAGCAAGTGGGGGATTGGGTTTACCAGACCTCACGCATTATTCTAGAGCACTTTTATTCAGATTCGCACTTGACTGGTTGACAGAAGGTAGCAGATTCACTGACCTTGAATTGGAACGAGGATATTTCCACCCATACTCTCCGGGAGCTCTATTGCTTACCCCAAAACGCCTTATCCCTAAACATATCAGGGCCAATTTACTATTTAGAGATATTTATGAAGCTTGGGGTGCAGTGAATAATACGTTGAATAGAAGTTCGACAAGAAAAGAATGGATACCCATATTGGGTAACCCCTCCTTTACTGCGGGCTTGGAGAACTCGGCATGTCTAAGACTGATCTCAAAAGGTCTAAGAGCCGTTTCATAAGTATTTGACCCGGGAGGCAAAGTTAAATCCTTTAGGGTCTTACAGTCTGAATTTAATCTTCCCAGTAATAGTTTGCTCCCTCTGATGCAAGTTACACATTTAGCCCTATCCATTTCCCCAAGCCCTGAGTCAGAAGCACGTTTAGATCCATTGAACCACATCGTTTCCCGCTACACCGAAAATAAATATAAAACGAGGTTGTTATATGGTATATTGATGAATCCCAAAATTCCCAAACTGATAAACAATACACAAATGATTTGGCTCAAAGATGTACCATCATTGGAGACTGACAATGCTTTATTTAAATACTATGCAAAGACCCTCAGGACTCTAAGGACCTCTGTCTTACAAGAGGTGCATATTAAAACGATTTTTAGGGCATATATGGCTCAGGGCCAGAGACATAATTTCGTAGTGGAGGAGTCCGGCCGGTGCCCAAAATGTAATGCACCTTCAGCAACGCTATTCCATAACTTATGGACCTGCGGGAAAATTAACATTTTTTGGCATAAGCTGATTTATTATGCACACTCTATTTTAGACGTTAGGGTAACCCTAGATCCCATTCCCTTACTCTTTGCAAATTTTGACAACTGGGCTCTGGGAAGGTCTCACTCCCGTTTAGTTCCCTTTCTGACAAACCTTGTGACGGTGGCTAAGAAAGTGATTCTGAATTCTTGGATTTTTAGCCATACCCCATCACTGAGGGAAGTTGATGCTCTCCTTATAAGATATATGTATTTTGATCGTTACAAGGCAAATCTTGATGTCTCGGGAAGATGCTCAGGTTTCCTTCGCAAATGGGGAGTATACATCTCCACAAAACCAGAGGAGTTACAAAACCAAATTCGCACTTCCCTAGATATATCCAAGTAACCCTGAATACTTGAGTAGGCCCAACAATATTCGGAATGAGATGCTCTGACAGAAGACGCACTGACCTCCTTTAACCACCTCTACTTTACTCAATATTATAGACAATAAATGGCTGTCTGACTAGACATCCCCAATACTAACACATTATATAAATGTGGCTTACGCAAACACTAAACTTAAAGTTAAAACTCATAGGAACACAAAGACTTAGGAGGGAATTTATTTGTCTAAATCAGTGCTTTACAGTGATTTGTTTTGAATTGTTTTTGTTGGAATTTAAATTTGATGGGAAATAAAAAGATTTCAAATACAACTTGCCATATTTAGTTTCTTCAGTATTTTGCATGCAGTGTATCAAATTTATGAGACTCAGATTTAACAAATTGCTGGCAAACCTACTCTAATACTGTCAAAACAAAAGAGCTGCCTCTGGCAGGCGATATGGCTTAGTATGTATATCACTTGTCTATTGCATACAGGAATTCTATAAACTCCAACCCAAAACTCCTCACAATTGTTGGTGTCATAACTCTAATAGGGATGGTGTGGATGCTGACCGTACTTGTAGGATTTGCTAAGTCGCAAAGAAGAGGTGGAGTCTAACGCATTGGTGATTTTCACCAGGGACCCCAAAAAGGTGGTTTGGGCTTTGCTGCAGCCAATATTCAGGGTGTGGCCCTCTGACTGAGTTGCTTTGTAAAGGGCTGGTGGGCGCCGGAGGAACTGAAGGTAGGTAGTGAGACTGGTCACTGTGAGATGCATTAGAGCATAATTAAGAACGGGTCAGAACCAGGTGGGCAATGCAGTACCAAGGGATGAGCAGATTCAGGTCAGAAGAGATCACTAGAAGCAGTACCAAGAGGAGAGATCACTAGAAGCAGTACCAAGGCAGAAGGCAAGAATTGTCAGAACACTGGAAATGTACAGGGAGCTCTAACAGAAACTAACGCTAGAGTTCAGGTATGGAGCCTAATATTCTGGCACTGAATAGTGCCCAGAGATATCCTTTTATAGAGTGGAGGTTTAAATCTGACACCAAACTTGACATCATGTTTGGCATGCCTGGCTCTTAAAATTTCAAGCAGAGTTATGAGTGATCCTAGGGGAGCTGAAGTTGCTTGCAAACAGCCACCCAGAAGTAGCCAATGGTCCCTGCAGCAGCTGGAGAGGGACGGCAGGCAACGATGGGAACTTTACTGTGGTTACCCTGGGAAACCAGCGCCACTGGACCCTCCAGCATGCTATGACACTGAGAAGGGGACTCAAACTATTAGGTCCATCACTAGGCATTAAAGTAGCATAATTGTAAGTTAGCTTTCCTTTGGGATATATGCATATCTAATAAACTAATAGCCATTCTCTTGAGTGAAGAACTTTAAATGAACAGACATCATTATGTGACTGGCTTTCCAGAGTCTATATCCTGCACAGGTCAGCCCTCTTTCAGAAGAATGGCCATTGGAATATCCCTGAGTGATGGTTTTTAGATATGTGCAAGAAACATTGGATTCTTGATGATTTTTGCCCTATGCTTCACATACTGTATACTAAACTCAATACAGTTTAACAGATGTTAACACATTTGCTGTGTGTCACTTCAGGTGATTCATGATTCACAAATTCATCACAAATTTTAATTAGCACCTAATCTTTATGGGAGTAATAATTTGTACAGTGCTAGATTTACCACAAGACACCAAAGGCACCCACCTAGGGCCCGGCGGGTCCCATGGGGCACTCATCCAAGTTATAAGGAGAGCATTTCCAGGTACTGGCTCCAGGTGCATGTGCACGTATAAGAGTTGGTGGTCTACATGCTACAATCAGATAGGAAGAGTGGGAGGCACTGATATGCAGCCCAGTGCAGAGAGAGTTAGTTTTGGGTGGGTTATTTTGTTTCTGTGCAGGGTAAATACTGGCTGCTTTATTTTTACACTGCAATTTAGATTGCAGATTGAACACACCACACCCAAATCTAACTCTCTCTGCACATGTTACATCTGCCCCCCCTGCAGTGCACATGGTTTTGTCAAACTGCTAACAAAGTTCCTGCTGCGAACAACTCAGAATTACCCCCATTGTGCTGCAGCCTTGTGGTCAGTACAGATGCAGGAGGCAAGAGGCTACTCATTAAAGCCAGGGTGCAAAGAACGGAGTGCGGATGAAAGCAGGGTGCAGGGGAAGGAGGGCAAAGGAAAGCAGGGTGCAGGGGAAGGAGTGCAGATGAAAGCAGGGTAGAGGGGTGCAGATGAAATCTTGGTTCTGGAAATGGGGTACAGCTAAAACTCAGGGTACAAGGAATGGGGTACAGCTAAAAGCCAGGGTACAAAGAATGGGATGCAAATAAAAGCCAGGATACAGGGAATTGGATGTATATAAAAACCAGGGTGCAGGGAATGGGGTGTATATAAAAGATCTCACAGAAATCTGCAGAATGCTAATTAGAACTACAGATCGCAGTCCCCATTAGTATGAATGGGAACTACAACCTAATCCCTACGTATCAAATTCTTAAAAGGAAACCAAGTGTGTCCACGTTAGTTTACACCATCTTCAGATGGAATACGGCTGTCAAAATACAGACAGTGGCATCCCGATGTTTAAAATCCCGACACCTGGGAAAAGCTAAAGCTAACCCTGAGCCCTAAGCTCTTACCCCTAACCTCTCTTACCTGCAGCCTGACTCCATCCCTCACTTCCCCGCATCCCAACCCTCCTGGGGTGCCTAACTCTATCCTTCTCTCCCTGCAGATTAAACCTAAAGGCCCATACACACTGGGTGATTTTGAGACCCTTGACACCGCGGCTTACCAGTGAGGATTAGCAGTAGAAGCGTTTCATCGTAGCTTGTGGACTTCATCATGGGGATCCGCCTATTTCCAGGTGATGCGTTTGAAGTTATGCCATCTGGACCCCTTTTGATGGACAGAGAAGCCTTCTTATAACTTATTTCTTGTATGTTTTCTACCTATTGGTTACCATTTAGAATATCTATGATTAAGGAACCGGTTGTCTCTGGACCCAGTGTTTGGGCAGATAAGCTTGTTATTGTTCTTTATCTTGTATGTGCAATACCTTTCGGTTGCCACTTGAAATATTATGTCAATGAAATTATTGTTTTTTTTATATATAAAAAACATTCTACACTGTTTTTTTGGAACTTGCACTAGTTTCTAAATACAGTTCCTTTACTGTATATAAAAAAATGTACATATGCACAACCATTCCTTGCACCATCACAGGTTGCACTATGGGGGTCATTCTGAGTTGATCGCTCGCTAGCAGTTTTTAACAGCCGTGCAAACGCATTGTCGCCGCCCACTGGGGAGTGTATTTTCGCTTTGCAGTGCAAACGGTTGTGCAGCAGAGTGCCTGCAAAATCTTTTTGTGCAAAACAAGACCAGCCCTGTAGTTACTCTTCGTGTGCGTTGATTCTAACAATGGAGGGATGGCTTTTGATGTCACACACCCACCCAGCAAACGCGCAGCCACGCCTGCATTTTTTCTGCCACGCCTGCGTTTTGCCAAACACTCCCTGAAAACGGTCAGTTGCCACCCAGAAACGCACACTTCATGTCAATATTCCTGCGTTCGGCTGTGCGACAGGAATGTTCGTTAGACTCTGTGCAAACCCACGATGCTCATTGTACCTGTACGACGCGCCTGCACATTGCTGTGCATACGCAGATATGCAGATTTTTTACGGCAGCTAGCGATCAACTCGGAATGACCCCCCTATGTTTTTATTGTTGTTTGTTTTGCATATAACTTAAATTTCACCATGGTCATTCAACTGCAGACTTTGTATCCCAATTTTTTATTATATTTCCACACCATTAGGCGCTATATTTACTCCAACGGACTATGGGGGTCATTCTGAGTTGATCGTAGCTGTGCGATCAGCTACGATCAGGCACTCAGACATCCGGGGAGACGCCCAGCACAGGGCTATTCTGCCCCGCATGTCAGTACCCCCCCCCCCCCCGCAGAAATGCAAAAGCATCGCCTGCGTTGGCCAGACTGCGCCCCCTAAACGGCGGCCCCCTCCCGCCCAGCGACCGCCTCTGCCTGTCAATCAGGCAGAGGTGATCGCTAGGCTATGACGGCCTTCGGCCATCTGGCATGCGCCGGCGCACTACTGACCCGATTGCAATGCTGCGATAAACTGCAGTGTGCGATCGGGTCAGAATGACCCCCTATATATATATATATATATATAGTCTTTTGGAAGGATACGGCACTCCAGGACTTAATGAAACATGCCTCCAGCAACCTCAAAGAAAGCTATCCAAGCAGCTTAATGCAGTCAACGTTTCATTTAATTTAATTAAATTTCGTCAGGACAATATAAAGAAAACATGTACAAAAGCTTACCTTAAATACCCACACCACATACAGATCAGTCTACGCAGCACGAGCAGGTCCCGGCCGGGGACTGATGACGTCACCAAGCGGCGACGCGCACTCTCCAGCGCCGTTGTCATGGTAACCCGCCGGGCTAAGCCGCACCAATGCTGAGAGTCAAAAAACAACAACAACAATACCGTGAACATGTATACAACACCGTGAAGATATAAAACATATATAAAGGATATATAAAGGTCTGCAACGGGGCAAGAGAGGACAGTATACACTGATTCATGAGAATAGTAATACAATAATACACATTTAGATTATTCCCAAATCGGATCAGAAATGGTCAGAGCTGCCATAAGCTGGTGGTCATTTACACATATCTATAAAGACTTGAGATTTACCCATTATGTTAAAGGGATCTATCAAATATTGTTGCCACAGTATGGGAATAAATTAAAAAAAGATCCACAGAAAATGAAAATACGTGTAAACAACCTGAAAGAACTGTAAAAGGGTTAATCAGGAAAGGTACAAAATGGTATAAGAGTAAGACGGACAATTATAGGAAACATCCTAAATGATTGGATTCATTAAGCATTTGTATATATATATATATATATATATATATATATATATATAGTTTGTCCCACATATACCATATATGTATATCTCACAAGGAATTTATGGCACTCACTGTTCCAGGTCATCAACCGGGGTGACTTCCTCATGATACAAGAGGGGGCATAACCTACGAGATCTGATTGTCAAATTGGATGTAACGAAGAGGCCGCAGGGTCCATATAAGAAAGGGTGTTTTAAATGCCAAAAATGTGAGACCTGTAACTTCATGGATCCGGGCCCGAAATTTAGACACCCCAAGATGGGTAAATTGTATGACATCAAATACAACTTTATATGTACTACCCAATTTATAATATATGCCATAGTCAGGGCCGGTTTTTGCCCTTGTGGCTTCAAATGGGGGCGTGGTCAGTTACGCCCCCATTTGTGCCCCCTGTAGCGCCGCTGAAAGAATTAAAAAAAAAAAAAGTCTACTTACTATCCCCGTTCCTGATCCAGACCGCTGCAGACCTCCTCCGCCGGCGCTGCTCTTCTCCTCTCTTCTCCTCGATCTATGGGAGAGACGTTATTATGTCTCTCCCATAGAATAGCATAGACACTAGTGGTCAATAATGACCCCTAGTGTCTGTGCCACTATGCTGTGCGGTGCGCGATGATGTCATCGCGCACTGCACAACAAAGGTCCTCTCCATAAAGGGAAACTAGACGCTACGCGTCTGGTTCCCTTCAAAGCGGGGGGCACAGCGGGGGGCACAGTGGCGGATCTTGCCATGGTGCGGCGCCCTCCGGATGGCGCCGGCGCTCCCCGGAAGGCGGCGCCCCGGGCAAAAGTCCTGCTTGCCCATGGCAAGATCCGCTACTGGCCATAGTGTGTCCTTGTGGACTGATATATGTGGGACAAACAATCAGGTCATTTAGGGAACACATGGCCCTCCACCGATCAGCCAGAAGGGCAGCCTTAGAAGGCAAAAAGAACAACCAAACCCGTGGCTTGCCATTTTAAAGTGGCAAATCATACGCTGTCTCAACTAAGGTATACCATCATAGATCATGTGCCGTCAGAGGTGGTGACCGATCGAGGATTCTAGAACAAAAGGAGACAAAGTGTATTCATCTTTTGAATGCCCTGACACCTAATGGGCTGAATGAACAGATCACTTGGAATGTTTTTCTTTAATCATAAGAATCTCCGCTTTAACTTGCATGTTCCAGTAAACATCTTCCCGTGGGTCACAAGACAGGGTGGAGATAGCATACCTTATTATTCATCTCTAGTAAGTCATAGTTTGGATCCATGCTCTAGTTTAAGTATTCTTTAGCTGACCAGCCCTAGTTAATATGGCTAGTAGGCCATCTGTAGTGCTTCATCAGTAATCATGCACTAATAGTATAGTTTGCCTATAGATAGGAGTGTTCAGACCCAGTATTTTAATGTTTACCATTATTTTCACTATTTAATATTTGGTATATAGCCACTTTTGTTGCACTGAGGTAGCTCTATTTTATACATGCTACTTATCATGTACTTTATTTGTAACTAGCAGTTACCATGACTTATTTTACTAGCTGTGCTTTGTTCCCCCTCAGGTCTCTCCGGTCTTCCTGGCTGTGTTGACAGGGAGCGCTGTGTCTGGCGGTTATCCAGGCAACGCTGACGAAACCTTTCGCTGACGGACTGGAGGTGGGGGAGCTCCGTACTTCCGGCCATGGCGTGGTCATTGCGGCGGGAAGAGACAGGAGTATGGACCCTATATATAGGTAAGTCAGTGACTGCCTCACATTGTTTGGTTTTTTATCACCCTGCCCTGTGTTGGCAGCATAGTACCTTGACAAAAACACCCCAGTGGTGTTGAAACGTTGGTGACTTACACTATGCACCTTGAGTTTTGCTGTTATATATGACTTTCTTTGAATATATTAATTGATCTGCAAATTCTGAGGAGTGCTGCCTGGTTATTTCCAAGCCATTTGGAGTACTGAGCAAAGAGTACCCCAGTGAACACAAACATTGGATGGATGGATGGATGGATGGATGGATGGATGGATGGATGGATGGATGGATGGATGGATGGATGGATGGATGGATGGATGGATGGATAGATAGATAGATAGATAGATAATTAGATAGATAGATATATATGTATGTATGTATATATATATATATATATATATATATATGAAACAGAGAATGAGGTATTTTAAAAAGCGACCACTGGTGTCAAACAGCTATGGGTCTAGGCAGTTATAGATAAAAAAAATATATAAATTTATTAAAGAACATAGCACTAAAAAAAATGGAGTGTCAGTGAATAAAAACATTTATAGTAAATAACATACACAAATAAAACATATAAAAGTGTAAAAGTAGAGATCATAAAAAGTACATAGGACATAAAATATGCATAAAAATGGCATTTTGATCTAACCTCAACCACTCAAGTTAAGCTATTTCTCTCCTTTTTTGCACCTTTTGTAGTCCTGCATATTTTATGTCCTATGTACTTTTTATGATCTCTATTTTTACACTTTTATATGTTTTATTTGTGTATGTCATTTACTATAATTGTTTTTATTCACTGACACTCCGTTTTTTTAGTGCTATGTTCTGTAATAAATGTGTATATTTTTTTATCTATAACTGCCTAGCCCCATAGCTGTTTGACACCAGTGGTCGCTTTTTAAAATACCTCATTCTCTGTTTCCGAAACCTAACCCTAGGCACTCATACCAGTGCCTAAATATATTTGAGGTAATAAGCTGACGCCCTGATAGATTATAGGGAGTGTCCATTAGGCTGACTTTAGCTATTGTATTACATGGTTCTGGTACTAGTGTTGTGATTGTAGATACTGTATCTGTGGTGCTGATAGCTTCCTTGGTACACACATAATCAGGGACGTGCGGTGAGCTAAATGGCTCAGGAGGCACTGGCTAATCCCAGAGCCAGATTTACATGCAATTTATGAGCCAAAGGGTACATCTGGGCATTATACACAGGTGCAGCAGTATAAACTCCTGGGAATTTGGTGAGTTTTGATCAGAGATGTGCTGAAAAGATAAGCAGGTGAGGCACTGCCTCATCTGCCATAGACTTTTTACTCCAGTTTGGGCTATAAAAATTATTAGAATAATGCAAAGAAGATATTTCAAACAAATTATTAGTATTTTTCATATACATTATTCAATCAAAACTCTGGTTTAAACGTAAGTATGACAGGAAAGGCTCTGCCTCACCCCACCGCACGTCACTGACACACATATATATATATATATATACACACACACACACCACACACACACACAGGGATCCACTGCACTCGCCATTCCCAGGAGAGGCAGTCGCCATTCCCAGGAGAGGGGCGCACTCACGTACTCCCCACAACCTAGGGGTGGGGAGTATGTGAGTGCGCTCCTCTCCTGGGAATGGCGACTGCAATGGATCCTCGTGTGTGTATAAATAGGATTTTAATTACCTACTGGTAAATCCTTTTCTCGTAGTCCGTAGAGGATGCTGGGGTCCATATTAGTACCATGGGGTATAGACGGGTCCACCAGGAGCCATGGGCACTTTAAGACTTTGATAGTGTGGGCCAGCTCCTCCCTCAATGCCCCTCCTACCAGACTCAGTCTAGAAACCCGAGGAGACGAACAACTTCGAGAGAAGGATTTTACACAGATAGTGGCGAGATTCACACCAGCTCACACATACAAGGCAAACCAAGCTAACCAGCTTGAAAACTCAGCAACGGCTAAACAATATTACTTAACCAAGTAAGAAAAAACAGTACTTAACCAAGAACAAAGCAGTACTGAACTAAGTAACCACTGCAGGATCACGAAGCGCTGGGCGAGTGCCCAGCATCCTCTACGGACTACGAGAAAAGGATTTACCGGCAGGTAATTAAAATCCTATTTTCTCTTATGTCCTAGATGGTGCTGGGGTCCATATTAGTACCATGGGGATGGACCAAAGCTCCCAGAACGGGAGAGCGCAGAGGCTCCTGCAGAACCGATTGACCAAACTTTACGTCCTCAGTGGCCAAAGTATCGAACTTGTAAAACTTAGCAAACATGTTCGACCCAGACCAAGTAGCCACTCGGCAAAGCTGTAAAGCCGAGACACCCCGGGCAGCCGCCCAGGAAGAACCCACCTTACGAGTAGAGTGGGCCTTAACATATCTTGGACACGGCAATCCTGCCATAGAATATGCATGCTGGATAGTGACCCTGATCCAGCGAGATATCGTCTGCTTAGAAGCAGGACACACAATTTTCTTGGGATCATACAGGACAAACAGAGAGTCCGATTTCCTGTGACGAGCAGTCCTCTTCACATAGATTTTGTTAGGGTCTCCTGCCCTGTGCTGCCACGTCGTCATGGCAACCGGGAGACAAGTGCTAGCGGAGTAACCTGAGCGCAGCTGATACTCCGGTTCGGGTCTTTTGCTGTGCAGTGGTTATAGGCTCTGTGCACGGCAGGGGATCCGGTGCTGGTTTTTGTGCTCACAGTCTGTGAGGTCTGAGTGGGGCGTGGACAGCACCTGCTTTATAAGGCCTCTTCTCAGGGTAAGCAGATGCTGCTGAATCTTTGTTGGTTAGTCAGTTCCTGAAAGCTAGCTAGTACTGTGTAGCTTTGTATTTGTTTGTTGCTTACTGCAAATAGGCCTGGGGATTTGGTATTACACTCTGCCAATCCAGACCTAGCAGTAAGACTGGAGTCAGTCGTTTAGCTTGCTGGGGTTCTGTTACTACTCTGTGAACTTAGCAAGTTTGCGGCTGTATTCTAAGACTTGCCTGTCTAATCCTGTCTCACTGTGCTAGGTGTCAGGGGTCAGTTTAGTGGCAGTAAGCTGAACCTGTGCACTGCAAGTGAGAATTAGGATTGTGGAGACTCTCCTTGTGTCTATCATTCCATCTCTGACCAAGGAGTTTACTGCCACACCCGTTGGTAACCCTTTAGGGTTTTGCTGTTGCCCTTAGCAACAGCATTTCGGGTTCTCTACGTATTAAAACACAACATCTTGCTTTTCCCATCTGAGCAGTTCTAATACAAGGGAGATACCCAGTTCCTTAGCCTCTGGGCTTCTCTGTTCACCTTGTGTGTATTTTGTTACCCTATCACCTTCTGTGTACGTTATGTCATATTCCCCAGTCTGTCTGTGAGTCCATTTGTTTTGCATAACAGTTCAAACACCAGTACATTCCTGCAGGCACTGGAGTGCATAACAGTTCTGACACCAGTACTTTCCTGCAGGCACTGGTGTGCATAACATATTCAGCAGCCTAATACTCCTGTTGAAATTTTGTGGGAATATGGAGCATACCCCTCAAAATACGTTGCAACAGGTGGTCGATCAGGTGCAGGTCCTGACTCGACAATTTAATGATTTGTCCATTAAAATGCAAACCTCCCAGGCTGCTGGCGGAGCTCCCGCAGCAGCAGCACCTGCAGGGGTTAAGGAGCCGAAAGTAAATCTCCCGGATCGTTTTTCTGGAGATCGCTCGCAGTTCTTTTGTTTCAAGGAGAGCTGCAAGCTATACTTCCGGCTTAGGCCTCAGTCTTCTGGGTCGGAGATTCAGCGGGCGGGCATAGTGATTTCCTTGCTACAAGGAGACCCACAGGTCTGGGCATATGGGTTGCAGCCTGACTGTCCGTCGCTTAAAAGTGTTGATGCTTTTTTTACGGCACTGGGCATGTTGTATGATGACCCTGACAAGACGGCCTCAGCCGAGGCTCAGATTTCTATCCTTAAGCAAGGGCGAAGGCCAGTTGAGGTTTACTGTATGGAGTTTCGGAGGTTGGCCCATGATACCCAGTGGAATGACCCAGCCCTGAGACACCAGTACCGAAGAGGTCTTTCTAACCAGATAAAGGACCAACTGGTACAATATCCCTTGCCTGATAGCTTGGATCAGCTCATGCAGTTATCCATCCGGGTGGATAGACGGCTGAGAGAGCGTAGGCTTGAAAGGGAGACTGAGATTTCCTTCCTTCCCAAGGGAACCTCAGACTCTGAGGAATTTTCCGAGGAGCCTATGCAGATTGGGGCTACCCGCCTCTCCTCGCGTGAGAAGACGCGGAGGAGACAGCAGGGGTTGTGTTTGTACTGTGGGAATAAAGGTCATGTGGTAGTATCATGCCCAGAAAAGCCGGAAAACTTCAGGGCCTGAGGGTGATGGGAAATATCCTGTCAGGCCAGAAGTCAGAATTTCCCAAGAAGACTTTTATCATTCCGGTGACCTTGAAGATCCTCGGTCAAACTGTCAAGACTGAGGCCTTTGTGGACAGTGGGGCCGACGGGGTTTTTATGGACCACCAATTCGCCCTGAAACACTCTGTTCCCTTAGTACCCTTGGCATCAGAAATTGAGATTTGTGGGTTAAACGGGGAACCATTATCCCAAGGTAAAATTACCTCTTGCACTAGCCAGATTTCTTTGTTTATTGGAGCCACACACTCTGAAAAATTGTCCTTTTATGTGACTGTCTGTACTTTTGCCCCATTGGTGTTGGGGTTACCCTGGTTAAGGGCCCACAATCCTCAATTTGACTGGGTCTCTGGGGAGATTCTTAGTTGGGGTACTGATTGTTTCAGGAGTTGCTTGAGCCTTCCAGTCAGGCTCTCGCAGCTAAGTTTGCCAGGATTGCCAGGGTGTTATGCAGATTTTGCGGACGTGTTCTCCAAAAAAGTTGCAGAGGTACTACCTCCCCATCGCCCCTATGACTGTGCCATTGATTTGTTGCCAAATGCTAAGCTTCCCAAGAGCAGGTTGTACTCCCTGTCACGTCCTGAGACTCAGGCTATGGCAGAGTACATTCAGGAGAACTTGGCTAAGGGATTTATCAGACCTTCACAGTCTCCAGTTGGGTCGGGGTTCTTCTTCGTGGGTAAAAAGGACGGTTCGTTGCGACCCTGCATCGACTTCAGGGAATTGAACCGTATCACGATTAAAAACTCATACCCACTGCCTCTCATTTCGGTCTTGTTTGACCAGCTTCGTACTGCCACCATTTTTTCTAAGATTGACCTACGCGGTGCGTACAATCTAATCCGAATAAGAGAGGGGGATGAATGGAAGACTGCCTTTAATACCCACTAAGGGCATTATGAATATTTGGTGATGCCTTTTGGGCTCTGTAATGCCCCGTCAGTCTTCCAGGATTTCATGAATGATGTGCTCAGGGAATATTTGGATAGATTCTTAGTTGTATACTTAGATGACATCCTAATCTTCTCCCATTCCCTGGAGGAACAGCGGAAGCATGTACGCTTAGTCCTCCAGAAACTCAGAGACCACCGGCTTGGGGCGAAGCTGGAGAAGTGCGAATTTGAAGTTCAGCTAATCGCATTTCTAGGATATATTATCTCCAGCAGAAGGTTTCCAAATGGAGGGTTCCAAGGTACAGGCAGTCCTGGATTGGGTGCAGCCCACTAGTTTGAAGGCGCTTCAGCGTTTCCTGGGCTTTGCGAATTTTTATAGACGATTTATCGCTGGATTTTCGTCTATAGTGGCGCCCTTGGTGGCACTCACTAAGAAAGGGGCGGATGTTGCTCACTGGTCTTGTGAGGCTAAAGCGGCTTTTGCCCGTCTCAAAAGGGCATTTGTTTCGGCCAAGGTGCTGCGACACCCAGATCCAGAGCGTCCTTTTGTGGTGGAGGTGGATGCCTCTGAGATGGGTATTGGGGCAGTGCTTTCTCAGATGGGAGTGTCTGATAATCGCCTTCATCCCTGTGCTTACTTTTCCCGTAAATTTTCGCCTGCCGAGATGAATTATGACGTGGGTAATCGGGAATTGTTGGCTATTAAGGATGCACTCGAGGAGTGGAGACACTGGCTTGAGGGGGCTAAGTTTGTGGTCTCAATTCTCACTGACCATAAGAATCTGGCATATTTAGAGTTAGCAAAGCGTCTCAATGCCAGGCAGGCACGATGGGCTTTGTTTTTTGCTCGCTTTAATTTTTTGATAACATATCGCCCTGGGTCAAAAAACATCAAGGCTGATGCGCTCTCGCGGAGTTTTGCTCCAATCCAGGAGACCACCGAGGAGCCGTTGCCCATTGTTTCCCCATCATGTATTAAAGTGGGCATTACCCAGGACCTCTTATCATTAGTCCTTAGAGCACAGGAGCAGGCTCCTCCAGACCTTCCGGTAGGTCTTTTGTTTGTGCCTCCTAGGTTAAGACAGCGAGTGTTCCTGGAATTCCATGCCAAGAAGTCGGCAGGTCACCCGGGTATTGCCAGAACTCGGGAGTTGCTATCTAGGGCGGTGTGGTGGCCCTCGGTGGCTAAGGATGTGGATCAGTGGGTTCGGGCATGTGACATCTGTGCCCGAAATAAGACTCCTAGAGGGGTTCCTGTTGGCCCATTACATCCACTCTCTATCCCATCTAAGCCATGGACCCACATTTCAATGGATTTTGTGGTGGACTTGCCCAAATCCTCGGGGATGACAGCCATCTGGGTTGTCGTTGACAGGTTTTCGAAGATGGCGCACTTCGTTCCACTGGTTGGGCTGCCATCGGCCAGACGCCTGTCTGAATTATTTATGCTGCATGTTGTGCGTCTCCACGGGTTGCCACTTGATGTGGTCTCTGACCGCGGATCCCAGTTTGTGGCCAAATTCTGGAGGGCATTTTGTTCCGATCTCCAGATTTCTGTCAGCTTGTCGTCAGGCTACCATCCGCAGTCTAATGGGCAGACTGAAAGGGTGAACCAGTCCTTGGAGCAGTTCCTCAGGTGTTATGTCTCCAAGTGTCAGACTGACTGGGTTGCTCATCTGTCCATGGCGGAGTTTGCCTATAACAACGCGGCTCACTCTGCTACAGGGATCTCTCCCTTCCTTTGTGTGTATGGGCATCATCCTAAGGCCAATTCTTTTGACCCCCTGGACTCCACGCCTGGTGGTTCCTCTGTGGTTTCGGTCCTTAGAGGTATTTGGCGGAAAGTGAAGAAAGCCCTTGTGTCTGTGTCATTAGTGACCAAAAGGGTTTTTGATAAGCGGAAAAGACCCTGCAGCTTCAAATTAGGAGACTTCGTCTGGTTGTCTACCAAGAATTTGAAGTTGAGACAGCCATCTCATAAGTTAGGCCCCCGGTTCATCGGCCCTTATAAGATCACCAGGGTTATCAATCCGGTGGCATTTCAGTTAGATCTGCCCCGTTCTTTGGGTATCAATAAAACATTTCATTGTTCCCTTTTAAAACGGGCGATTAGTAATCCTTCTTCCAGTGGAAGACCTTCCCCTCTTCTGATACGTGGCCAGAGGGAGTTTGTTGTTGAAAGGATTCTTGACTCCAAGGTGGTTCGGGGTCGGCTGTCATTTTTGGTGCACTGGAAGGGGTATGGCCCGGAGGAGCGGTCGTGGGTGCGCAGTTGTGATCTTCGTGCCCCCAGACTGATACGCTCTTTCTTCTCGCAGTTCCCCGATAAACCCGGTGGTAGGGGTTCTTTGACCCCTCGTCAGAGGGGGAGTACTGTTAGGGTCTCCTGCCCTGTGCTGCCACGTCGTCATGGCAACCGGGAGACAAGTGCTAGCGGAGTAACCTGAGCGCAGCTGATACTCCGGTTCGGGTCTTTTGCTGTGCAGTGGTTACAGGCTCTGTGCACGGCAGGGGATCCGGTGCTGGTTTTTGTGCTCACAGTCTGTGAGGTCTGAGTGGGGCGTGGACAGCACCTGCTTTATAAGGCCTCTTCTCAGGGTAAGCAGATGCTGCTGAATCTTTGTTGGTTAGTCAGTTCCTGAAAGCTAGCTAGTACTGTGTAGCTTTGTATTTGTTTGTTGCTTACTGCAAATAGGCCTGGGGATTTGGTATTACACTCTGCCAATCCAGACCTAGCAGTAAGACTGGAGTCAGTCGTTTAGCTTGCTGGGGTTCTGTTACTACTCTGTGAACTTAGCAAGTTTGCGGCTGTATTCTAAGACTTGCCTGTCTAATCCTGTCTCACTGTGCTAGGTGTCAGGGGTCAGTTTAGTGGCAGTAAGCTGAACCTGTGCACTGCAAGTGAGAATTAGGATTGTGGAGACTCTCCTTGTGTCTATCATTCCATCTCTGACCAAGGAGTTTACTGCCACACCCGTTGGTAACCCTTTAGGGTTTTGCTGTTGCCCTTAGCAACAGCATTTCGGGTTCTCTACGTATTAAAACACAACATCTTGCTTTTCCCATCTGAGCAGTTCTAATACAAGGGAGATACCCAGTTCCTTAGCCTCTGGGCTTCTCTGTTCACCTTGTGTGTATTTTGTTACCCTATCACCTTCTGTGTACGTTATGTCATATTCCCCAGTCTGTCTGTGAGTCCATTTGTTTTGCATAACAGTTCAAACACCAGTACATTCCTGCAGGCACTGGAGTGCATAACAGTTCTGACACCAGTACTTTCCTGCAGGCACTGGTGTGCATAAGAGATTTTCAGAGCCCGTACAACATCCAAGGACTTTGACAGAATTAAGGAGTCAGTAGCAACTGGCACCACAATAGGTTGGTTGATATGAAAAGCCGACACAACCATTGGAAGGAATTGCTGACGTGTCCGGAGCTCAGCTTTATCTTCATGGAAGATCAAGTAGGGGCTTTTACAAGACAAAGCCCCCAACTCCGACACATGTCTAGCAGAAGCTAAGGCAAACAAAGTGACAGCCTTCCACGTGAGAAACTTGACCTCAACCTCCTGTAGAGGCTCGAACCAATCCGATTGGAGGAACTGCAACACCACGTTAAGATCCCAGGGTGCCGTAGGCGGCACAAAGGGAGGCTGGATGTGCAGAACCCCTTTCAAGAAAATCTGAACCTCAGGGAGGGAAGCCAGTTGTTTCTGAAAGAAAATGGATAAGGCCGAAATCTGGACCTTCATGGATCCCACCTTCAGGCCCATATCCACACCTGCTTGCAGGAAGAGGAGAAATCATCCCAGTTGAAACTCCACCGTAGGAAACTTCTTGGATTCACACCAAGATACATACTTTTACCAAATGCTATGGTAAATGTTTAGACGTTACTCCTTTCCTAGCCTGTATCAGGGTAGGAATAACCTTGTTCGGAATGCCCTTCCGAGCTAATATCTGGCGTTCAACCTCCATGCCGTCAAACGTAGCCGTGGTAAGTCTTGATAAGCGAATGGTCCCTGTTGCAATGTCACTTATACACACAATGGGCAAAGGTAGCAGTGTCGCTTATACACACAATGGCCACAGGTAGCAGTGTCGCTTATACACACAATGGCCACAGGTAGCAGTGTCACTTATACACACAATGGCCACAAGTAGCAGTGTCGCTTATACACACAATGGCCACAGGTAGCAGTGTCACTTATACAGACAATGGCCACAGGTAGCAGTGTCGCTAATACACACAATGGCCACAGGTAGCAGTGCCGCTTATACACAATGGCCACTGGTAGCAGAGCCGCTTATATACACAGTGCCCACAGGTAGCAGAATTGGTTCTACACACAATGGCCACAGGTAGTAGCTGTGTTTATACACACAGTGCCCACAGGTAGCAGCGCCACTTATACACAATGCCCACAGGTAGCAGTGTCGCTTAGACACATAATGGCCACAACATTAGTGTTTCTTATTAATCCAATGTCCATTGGTAGCAACTATACTCACAGAAGTTCAGTGTGTGTGGGGGGGTTTGGAAAGGGGGTGGGTTCAGTGAGGTGGAGGTGCCTATCCGTGCTGCTGATCACCCCGAATCAGGGAATCACTTGTAGCAGCTGCGTATGGTGTCCGAGATGCTACATGCGGTGGAGGTGTGGGTGTGGGAGGAGGTCCAGAGGTGTTGCGGGTGGTGGAGGGGTGGGTGCAGTGGCGGAATGGCGGAAAGGGTGCAAAGGTGCTGTGGGTGGGGGAGAGGTAGGTGTGGAGGGGGCGCAGATGGGGGAGGGGGTCTAGAGGTGCTGCGGGTGGGGGAGGGGCGGGTGCGGAAGGGGAGTGTAGATGCTGTTGGTGGGGAGGGGTGGATGCGGGGGTTGTGGATGAAGGAGGGGATCTGGAGGTGATGTGTGTGTGTGGGAGGGGCGATGTAGGGGGGTGGTTTGGAGGTGCAGGGGGAGGTTTGCTTAGGTGATGGGTTTCAGAAGTGCTGTGGGTGGGGGAGGTGTGGGATGGCACGAATGGGGTATTTAGATGCTGTGGATGGGGGAGGGGTGGCTGCAGGGGAGCCGTGGATGGGGGACGGAGTCCGGAGGTGCTTCGGGTAGTGGTCCAGAGGTGATAATGTGGGTGGGGGAGGGTCCGATGGGGGAGAAGGACGGAGGTGCTGTGGTAGGGGGAGTGGCGGGTGCGGGGGTGTTGCGGGTGGGGTAGGTGATCTGGATGTGCCGCAGCCAGGGGAGGGCGGGGACGGGGATGCCACGGATGGGGGAGGGGGTCCATGGGCACTGTGGGTGAGTGAGGGGCGGGGTTACGGCAGTTTTGGAGGTCTGGGTGTGCTGTTGCGGTGGGTAGCGGAGGATGGCGGTGCGGGGATACCGCGGTCAGGGTAGGGCCGGGTGTGCTACTGCGGCGGATGGGGGAGGGGCAAGTGCGAGGGTGCTGCGGGTGGGGGAGGGGCGGATGTTGGGATGCTGTGGGTGGGGGCAGGGTGCCAGGGGTGGGGGAGCAAATGGGGTCTGTAGATGCTGCTGGTGGTGGAGGGGCAGGTGCGGGGGGCTGTGGATGAAGGAGGGGGTCTGGAGGTGGTGTGCGTGGGGGAGGAGCGATGTAGTGGGGGTTTGTTTGGGGAGGTGGGGTTGCAGGGTGGGTGAGGTTGGGTGATGGGTTCTAGAAGTGCTGCGGGTGGAGGAGGGGTGGCTGCAGGGGAGCCGTGGATGGGGTCCGGAGGTGCTGTGGGTGGTGGTCCAGAGGTGCTGCGGGTGGGGTAGGTGTGGTAGGTCCACGAATGGAGGAAGGTGTCTATAGACGATGTGGGTGGGGGAGGGGGCCAGAGGTGCTGTGGTTGGGGGAGTGGCGACTGCGGGGGTGTGGTGGGTGTCCGGATGCACTGCGGGCAGGGGAGGGGGCGGGTTGTGCTGCGGGTGTGGGTACTACGGGTGGGTGAGGGGGCGGGAGTGCCGCAGGTGGGAGGGGGATGTGGTGGATGCTGTGGGTGGGAGGGGGGGCGTGTGTCGCGGGTGGATGTGGTGGATGCTGTTGGTGCCGCGGGTGGGGGAGGGTGCGGGGGTGTCATGGGTGGGGGAGGGGTGGTGGGTGCTGCGGGTGTGGGTGCTACGGGTGGGGGAGGGGCGTGTGCTGCGGATGTGGTGGATGCTGTGGGAGCCGCGGGTGGGGGAGGTGCGGGTGGGTTGGAGGGTGCGGGGGGGGGAGGAGGGTATGGGGGGGTGTGGGGGAGGGGCGGGGGTGGAGGGTGCGGAGGTGTAGCGGAAGGGAGAGGTGGGGGTGTGGGTGGGGGAGGTGCGGGGGTGTCACGGGTGGGGGAGGGGTGGGGGGTTTTGCGGGTGTGTGTGCCGCAGGTGGGGGGCGGATGTGGTGGATGCTGTGGGTGGGAGGGGGGCGTGTGCCACGGGTAGGGGGCGGATGTAGTGGATGCTGTCGGTGCCGCGGGTGGGGGAGGGGTGGGTGGGGTGGAGGGTGCTGGAGTGTAGCGGGAGGGGGAGAGGTGGGTATGGGGGTGCGGGTGGGGGAGGGGTGGTGGGTGCTGCGGGTGTGGGTGCTACGGGTGGGGGAGGGGCGTGTGCCGCGGGTGGGGGGCGGATGTGGTGGATGCTGTGGGTGCGGCGGGTGGGGGAGGGGCGGGTGGGGTGGAGGGTGTGGGGGTGTAGCGGGGGTGAGAGGTGGGTATGGGGGTGGGGTGGAAGAGGGGCGGGGGTGCTGCAGGTGGGGGAGGGGCAGGAGGTGCTACGGCAGGTGGAGGAGGGAGTGCAGTGGGTGGGGGATGCTGTGGGTGCCGCGGGTGGGAGAGGTGGGGGTGGGGTGGAGGGTTCAGGGGTGGAGAGGTGGATATGGGGGTGGGGGAGGTGCAGGGGTGCCGTGGGTGGGGGAGGGGTGGGTGGGGTTTTGAGGTTTGTGGGTGATACGGGTGCGGGAGGGGCGGGAGTACAGCGGGTGAGGGAGGGGCGTGTGCCGGGGGTGGGGGACGGATGTGGTGGGTGCGGCGGATGGGTGAGGGGCAGGGGGTGCTGTGGGTGGGGGCGGGAGTGCTGCAGGTGGGGAAGGGGCGGGGGTGCTGTGGGTGTGGGTGCTACGGGTGGGGGAGGGGCGGGAGTGCCGCGGGTGGGGGGCGGATGTGGTGGATACTGTGGGTGCGGTGGGTGGGGGAGGTGCAGGGGTGTAGCGGGGGAGAGAGGTGGGTATGGGGGTGGGAGAGGGGCGGGGGGTGCCGCGGGTTGTGGGTGATACGGGTGGGGGAGGGGGCGGGAGTGCCGCGGGTGGGGTGGAGGGTGCGCGGGTGTAGTGTGGGGGAGAGGTGGGTATGGGGGTGGGGGAGGGGCGGGGGTGCTGCGGGTGGGGGTTGCCGCAGGTTGTGGGTGCTACGGGTGGGGGCAGGAGTGCCGCAGGTGGGGAAGGGAGGGGAGTGGGCGGAGATGGGGAGGGGACTGGGTGCGGATGGGCGGACCGAGGGAGGGGACTGTTCCTGGCCTGCATCCAGCCACCCAGATCTGTGACTGTGACTCCGTCCAGCGTTACTGCCTATTATATAGGAGATATTATATATTACATTACTGGGGAAATGTAACTTCAAGCACTATGGCAAATCCTAGATTTATTAACAAATGCTGGAGAAAAATTATCTGAAGTAACATCTAAAGGGGATTTAGATTTTGCATACCTCCCAACTGTACTGTTTTTTGGGGACTGTCCCGCTGTCCCACCCGCGGGCCGCAGTGTCCCGCGGTGGGGGGGGGGCAGTTGGGAGGCTCTGTCTCTCGCTGCCCTGCTTAGCAGAGCAGCGGTGAATAGACGCTGTGCGCATGCACACAGCGTCTATTCATTGGAGACAGAGGGAGAGGGGGCATGCCAGCAGCTCACAGAGCGCTGGGCATGCCCCTTCAGTGACGAAAATGGGGGAGTGGCTCGCAATCGTGGGTCCTACGTGAAGCCACGCCCCCTTTCCGTAGGTCACGCCCCCTTTTCGGGAGCGCGCGCGGCTTCGTCGCGCATGTGTCCCCCTTTTTACAGAAGGGGAAAGTTGGGAGGTATGATTTTGGGTTTTGTATTTTTGTGTGTGTGAGAAAGAAAGAAGGAGAGAGATAGAAAGTATATTGAAGAGAGAGTGAAGATAGCATAGTACATCCATTACATACAGTCCCTCTGGCCTCCATCTCCACAGTCCTGTCTGTCTTCCCTATCTTCACCCTACCTTCAGACTCATATTTATATATATCACATATATATATATATATATATATATATATATATATATATATTTATTATAAGGGCCCTTATATTAAGGCTGAATCGAACAAACGGAATTCTCCCATAGGGAACTTCTGAGATGGGGGCATGGTGTTTGAGGGGCTCCACCTCAAAAGTGATTGGACGTACTGAGCTGAAATTTGGCATGGACGTGTAGAATCGTCACCCGCTGCTGCTTGCCAAATTTCAGGGCAAAATAATAAAAAATGAGGAATTGGGAGTAACCTAAAGTTTCAACTGTCAGTTTTTTTCTGCGACTTCCTAGTTGGCTTTTTGACACCGTTTTCCCATATAGAGAATAAGAATTTGTTTGGGAAGGCATAACTCAGGATAGAGGACGAATTAAGACTTGGGGTTTGTTTTATTAGATAGATCTTGTCCCAGTGTAGTGCCTTTTGGGGTTGTGGTTTTTCAGAAAGTTATAGTTTTTTTTTAATTAAGTAAAATATGCCCCATTATAAAGATAGGGCTTTTCAATTTGTTGCGGCTGCGCAGTGGCCGCCAGCAGGGGGTGTACGCAGAGAAGCTTCATATGGGTGTACAAATATGGCCGACTTTGAAGCCAGCCCAGTCCCCTCGGTAGATTGCCGCGCTGTTGAGCCTGAGGCACTAGGCTCACCATAAGGACGGGACCCGCAGCCGCCAGCATTCTCAATTACAGGCACACAGTGGCAGCTTTCAGACTTGAGGAGTGGAGCGGGGAGAGAAGGTGCACGGAGGGACACGCAGCCGCCGGCATTCCCCGTTATTGTAATGATGACGTAGTGACTCATAGTGCACCGAAGCCAGCCGCGGCCAGTAACAATGAGGGAAGCGGAGAAATTAGGCAGTCTGGCCAGTCTCCTCCGGCCATACTGCTTATCTGCGTCCCTCATTGTTACTGCCCGCAGCTGGCTTCGGTGCACTATGAGTCACTAAATCATCATTAGTATAATGGGGAACACCGGCGGCTGCGGGTCCCTCCGTGCACCTTCTCTCCCCGCTCTGCTGTGTGCCTGTCTCCAACTCCAGCTGTCTCCTGTCTCTTATTGGGGCTTGACAAGCGTTGTAGTGTCCCTCGGATTGATGGTTTAGCTGGAGGAGCTGCCAGCGGGCTGCTTGAGGTCAGTGCTCATCCGATGCAATGATCCAGTGAAGGGAAGGGCTGAGCTGTAGACATGCACAGTCCGCGCTGCAGCTTTGCAAAACCTCTGTTTGGTGCTGATTGCGGAAGCTGTGCTGCCTTTCTCTCCTGCTTTCTGGGAGGGAATATTTGCTGCCGCTGACCTCCCTTGGCGTGTACATGGGCAGAGAGCTGGATGTTAATAGAGGTGTATTTATGTTGGTGCGGAGTTTATGTGCCTGAGGCTCAGTGACACTGCCCGCTGCCTCTTTATTTAAACACTATCAGAGCTTGCCTCAACTTTCCTCTGCTCGTTGCGTGACGTCACGGTGTGCCCCCTCCACAGCAGCACCCCCCCCATCCTCCTCCACCCGATCAGTGACCCTCACCCTTTCCCACTGAGCAGTATAAGCAACAGGGCTTTCCTCCCAGACAGAGTAACCTGGACGTGGTCATGCAGTACAAGATATCATATTACTGTTGTTATTATATATATATATATATATATTATAAGGGCATGGTTGTTTCCGGCCTCCCCCCGCTGTGTGCCTGGCTCCCCTCCCACTGTGTGCACGCCGCCCCCCCTGCTTTGTGCCAGCTCCCCCATTCCTCCCCCCTGTGCTCTGTGTCCGGCCACCCCCCCTCCTCCCGCTGTGTGTCCGGCCACCCCCCCTCCTCCCGCTGTGTGTCCGGCCAAACCCCCCCCTCCTCCCGCTGTGTGTCCTGCCACCCCCCTTCCTCCTGCTGTGTGTCCGGCCACCCCCCTCCTCCCGCTGTGTGTCCGGCCAAAACCCCCCCTCCTCCCACTGTGTGTCCAGCCACCACCCCCTCCTCCTGCTGTGTGTCCGGCCACCACCCCCTCCTCCTGCTGTGTGTCTGGCCACCCCCTCCTCCCGCTGTCTGTTCGCCCACCCCCCCTCCTCCCGCTGTGTGTCCGCCCACCCACCCTCCTCCTGCTGTGTGTCCGGCCAAACCCCCCCCCCCCACTCTTCCTGCTGTGTAACTCGTCACCACCCCCTCCTCCTGCTGTGTGTCCGGCCACCCCCCCCCTCCTCCCGCTGTGTGTCCGGCCACTACCCCCCTCCTCCCGCTGTGTGTGTCCGGCCACCCCCCTCCTCCCGCTGTGTGTACGGCCACCCCCCTCCTCCCGCTGTGTGTCCGGCCACCCCCCTCCTCCCGCTGTGTGTCCGGCCACCCCCCTCCTCCCGCTGTGTGTCTGGCCACCCCCCCTCCTCCCGCTGTGTGTATGGCCACCCCCCCTCCTCCCGCTGTGTCCGGCCACCCCCGCTGTGTGTCCAACCCCCCCTCCTGCTGTGTCCTTGCACGCTGTATCTGCAGGGCGCTCTGCCAGGCACAGAGTCCCCACCACCCGACACTGCAGTTTGACACAGCCACCATCACAATGAAGAGCGAGAGAGCTAGAACAATCACCCACTACATCACTAGATCCGAGCACCAGAAGTCCTAGGACATCGAGACACAGACCGCACTTCAGCAGCACCATTTAGAGAACCAGTCCTCCACCAAGGTACCAGTAGCGCAGCGCTGGGTGAGTTCTGACAGCCCCCCCACTGTGTGCCCGGCTCCCACCCCTCCCGCTGTATGATCGGCCACCCCCCTCCCTCCTCCTCCTCCCCCCACTGTGTGTCCTGCCACCCCTCTCCCTCCTCCCGCTGTGTGTCCGACCACCACACCCCCTCCCGCTGTGTGTCCGGCCACCCCCCCTCCTGCTGTGTGTCCGACCCACCCCCTCCTACTGTGTGTCCAGGACATGCCCCCCTCCCCTCCCACTGTGTGCCCGGCCACCCTCCCACCCCTCCCACTGTGTGTCCAAACCCCCCCTTCCCCTCCCGCTGTGTGTCCGACCCCCCCTCCTGCTGTGTGTCCAGGACACGCCCCCTCCCCTCCCACTGTGTGCCCGGCCACCCCCCCTCCCCTCCCGCTGTGTGCCCGGCCACCCCCCTCCCATTCCGCTGTGTGCCCAGCCACCCCCCTTCGCTCCCACCGTGTGTCCGGCCACTCCCACCCCTCCCCATCTCTCCCGCTGTGTGTCTGGCCATGAACCCTTCCCACCCCTTCCGCTCGCTGTGTGTTCGGTCACCCCCCCGCTGTGTATCCGGCCACCCCCCCTCCTGCTGTGTGTCCGGCCACCCCCCTCCTGCTGTGTGTCCGGCCACCCCCCCTCCTCCTGCTGTGTGTCCGGCCACCCCTCCTCCTCCTGCTGCGTGTCCGGCCATACCCCCCCGCTCCTCCTCCTGTGTGTCCGGCCACCACCCCCTCCTCCTGCTGTGTGTCCGGCCACACCCCCCCTCCTCGCAGTGTGTGTCCGGCCACCCCCCCTCCTCCCGCTGTGTGTCCGGCCACCCCCTCCTCCCGCTGTGTGTCCGGCCACCCCCCCCTCCCCCGCTGTGTCCAACCCCCCCCTCCCGCTGTGCGTCCGGCCACCCCCCCTCCTCCCGCTATGTGTCCGGCCACCCCCCCTCCTGCTGTGTGTCCGACTACCCCCCTTCCTCCCTCCCGCTGTGCATCTGGCCACCCCCCCCCTCCTACCGCTGTGTGTCTGGCCACCCCCACCTCCCCTCCCGCTGTGTGCCTGGCCTGCCACCCTTTCCTCCCCTCCCCACAACGTTCTGTGTGCCTGGCTCCCCCGCCCACCCTTGTTCTGTGTGCCTGGCCCACCCCCCTTCTTTGTGCCTGGCTCCCCCACTCCCCCCCCCCCCGTGCTGTGTGCCTGGCTCCTCCCCCCCTGTGCTGTGTTCCCGGCTCTAACCCCCCCTCCTGCTGTGTGCCTGGATCCCCCACTCCTCTCCCCCTGCTGTGTGCACGGAAACACCCCCACCCCGTTCTCCCACACTCAAGACACCAGAAAGAAAATTTGAAAGCATTCTGTTAGGCCTTAATCTACAATGCATAGCCCTGAATTTACCAATGTGTATGTCATTGCAAAAGCTTTAACACACAAGCAGCACCTGACACACACATACACACTCGCAGCACCTGACACACACTCATATACACGCGCAGCACCTAACACACACAAATACACATGCAACACCTGACACACACACATACATGCGCTGAACTTGACACACACACACATACTGTAGACGTGCAACACCTGACACACACATATACACACGCAACACCTGACACACACACATGCGCAACAGATGACACACTAATATAAACATGCAGCGCCTGACACACACATAGACAGGCAGCACCTGACACATACATAGACAGGCTGAAACCTGTTACACCTATATTCACGTGACATTTAACACACACAGCACCTGACACACATACTCATATACACTCGCAGCACCTAACACACATACACTCGCAGCACCTCACACACACACATATACACGCGCAGCTCCTGCCATTCATATACACGTAAAGCACCTGCCACTCACCACATATACACACGCAGCACCTGCCACTCACACAGCACCTGACACACACGTATACACACGCACCACCTGACACACACGTATACACGCGCAGCACCTGACACACACACACACACACATATACACGCACAGCACCTGACACACACACTTATACACACGCAGCACCTGACACACATACATATACACGCGCAGCACCTGACACTCACACGCATATACACGCGCAACACCTTATACACACATATATACACGCACAACACCTGACACACACACACGCGCGGCAACTGATGCATACACACACAGCACCAGACACACACATATAGAGGCACATCATCAGACACACTAATATACACAAGCAGTACTTGGCACACACATATACATGCATGTAGCATTTAACACACATATACACTCGCGGCACCTGACACAAACACGTGACACCTCACATAACTGACACACACGTGTACGTACATGTGCGACACCTGATGCACACACACAACACCTGACGCACACACACTTGTACACGCAACACCTGACGGACACACCCGTGTATGTACACGTGCGACACCTGACTCACGAGTACTTACACACGCGACACCTGACACGTGCACACACATGTACGTACATGCGCAACATCTGACGCGCACACGCGCGACACCTGACACACACACACACGTGTACGTACAAGCGCGACATTTGACACACACACGTGTACGTACACATGCGACACCTGACACACACACGTGTACGTACACGCGTGACACTTGACACACACACGTGTAAGTACATGCGCGACACCTGACACACACACACAAATGTGTGCGTACACGCGCAACACTTGAAACACACACACACGCGTGTACGTACACGCGCGACACCTAAAACACACACACATACACGCACGACACCTGAAACACACACACGTGTACGTACATGTGCGACACCTGAAACACACGTGTACGTATATGCGCGACACCTGAAACACACACACGTGTACGTACACGCGCAACACCTGACACACGCACGTGTACATAGACACGTGACACATGACATGCACGTGTACGTGTACGTACACACGCGACACCTGACACACACACGTGTACGCGCGACACCTGACACACACGTGTCCGTACATGCGCGACACCTGACACACACACGTGTTCGTACATGCGCGACACTTGACACACACGTGTACGTACACGCGCGGCACCTGACACACACATGTGTATGCGCGACAACTGACACACACGTGTGCGTACACCCGCAACACCTGACACACACGTGTATGTACAACCGCGACACCTGACACACACACGTGTATGTACACGCGTGACACCTGACTCACACACATGTGTACGTACACGCGCAACACCTGACTCACACGTGTACATACACGCGCGGCACCTGACACACACGTGTACGTACACGCACGGCACCTGACACACACACATAAACACGCAGCACCTGACACACATAAACACGCAGCACCTGACACACACACACAAACACACAGCACCTGACACACACACACACACACACATAAACACGCACCTGACACACACACACACATTCACGCAGCACCTGACACATACACACATAAACACGCAGCACCTGACACACACACGCACACATATACACGCAGCACCTGACACACACACGCACACATATACATGCAGCACCTGACACACACACATATATATAAGCACGGCACCTGACACACACACGTACACACATGGCACCTCACACGTACATGTGCATTTCACACATGCCTCCAGCCTCAGTCACAGGCTGCTGCTGCTGCCTACCCCCTCCCTGCATCATCCGCAAAGGCAGCAAAGTATTTCGACCAAAGTTAAAAGTGTAACAATTTTGTGTGGTAAATAAAATTATTTTTGCATTTTGCACAGAACAGTGATGTTATAGGAACATTTTCATTAAACATTTAAAAAATCAAATCTTTATTCTTACAATGAAATTTTTACATTTCTGAATTAAAAAAAATAAATTGAAAAAAAAGCTATGAAATTCCATAGACAAAAAACCTTACGGTTTCACATGTCCCATTAAGGCTTCTTAGACATGATCAAAATTTCAGAAACCTGTTGTAACTCTTCCACTCAAACTCCAAAAAGCAATGAAATTCCGATCATTAAGGCTGACGCCTTAATGGACGTGTTCCTTGCGCAATACAGATATGGTATGCCATCACAGCCTGTGGGTAAGTGCAGATTCAGCACTCTCACAGAGTGAGATTGCTGTCACTCACACAATGGTGGAGCTGCTAATTCACAGATTTGTGTGCTCATTGGAATACACACATGGGGCAATATTTACTAATATTCGTGTTTGAGTCGGTTTGTGTAGTATTTAAACTCGTTTTGTATCGGGTGCATTTTCATGCAACTTTTTGAATCCACGGCCCTCATTCCGAGTTGTTCGCTCGGTAAAAATCTTCGCATCGCAGCGATTTTCCGCTTAATGCGCATGCGCAATGTTCGCACTGAGACTGCGCCAAGTAAATTTGCTATGCACTTAGTAATTTTACTCACGGCTTTTTCATCGTTCTGGCGATCGTAATGTGATTGACAGGAAATGGGTGTTACTGGGCGGAAACAGGCCGTTTTATGGGCGTGTGGGAAAAAACGCTACCGTTTCCGGAAAAAACGCAGGAGTGGCCGGAGAAACGGGGGAGTGTCTGGGCGAACGCTGGGTGTGTTTGTGACGTCAAACCAGGAACGACAAGCACTGAACTGATCGCAGATGCCGAGTAAGTCTGGAGCTACTCAGAAATTGCTACGAGGTGTGTAATCGCAATATTGCGAATACATCGTTCGCAATTTTAAGATGCTAAGATTCACTCCCAGTAGGCGGCGGCTTAGCATGAGCAAATCTGCTAAAATCCGCTTGCGAGCGAACAACTCGGAATGAGGGCCCATATACGCAAAGTTACTAAGCATTCGAGTTTATTGTTTTCGTGTTTCCCGATGTCGATGTCAGTCGTTTTTTTCCCCCACATTTCCGACCGTCATTGTCGTTTGCGTACGTGTTTTTGTTGGATTTGCAGGTTTTTGCACTAAGTTAAACGCGGCAGGGGTTTTTTTTTCCGCGTCCGCATTTTCACTTTCAGTTTCGATTTTCATCCCCGTTCGTGATTGGTTGTGTTTCAGATGGTAGGAGTGTCTGTGCGCAACCATATAAATACGCCCCAAACCGTCCGCACCTCGTGGGTTTAGTTAGTGGTGAGGAGGAGGGAGGTTGTGCTGTGGAGGTAGGTGATTTTGTGGTTTGAAGAGGAGTGTTGGTAGCGATTTCTGAGTGTGGTATTGTGTTTGAAAGTCGTCTTGTCATTCTTGTTGTCTTGTATTTTGTGGTTTTGTCTCATTTTTAGTCCAAGTTATTTTTCTTTATAGTCCCTTGTCAGTGTGTGTGTGTGTGTGTGTGTGTGTGTGTGTGTGTGTGTGTGTGAGAGAGTTGTGTAGTGGTAGTGGAGGAGTGTGTTGTTTGTCTTTTTTTTTCCCTGTGTTATCTGTTTACACAATTATGTGTGACTCAGAGGTGGAGGGTGTGAGTGAGGGGGAGGAGGTCGGTCAGGTGGAGGAGGTGAGTGTTAGTGAGGTGGAGGAGGTGGGTGAGGTTACTGCAGCAGCCTCAAGTGACAGTGACAGTCAGAGTGGTCCGCAGCCACGCACCACTACTAAGACTGGGCGGAATGTTAAGTTTAGTTTTGGTGAAAATGTGGCATTGGTGCGTGAGCTGATGAAGTATCAGAGGCAGCTATTTGGCCCTGAGTCCGCCAAGGTGCCAACACGGAGGAAGACGGTGTTGTTGGCGAAAGTAGTTGCTGCTGTCAATAGTGAGGGGGTGGTCAAGCGGACGGAGGACACATGCCGCAAACGGTACTATGACATAAAGCGACGTGTCAAGTCCAAAATGGCCAAGGAGACCAAGTCGGCTCGGCAAACCGGTGGTGGGCAGCCCTATATTGCAAGATATCTGGAGTATGAGGAGCCCATGCTGAGTGTCATACCTCCTGAAGTTGTCTCTGCAACCCATGTCCGGGATTCAGATAGGCCAAGGAAGAATGGTGAGCATGTTTTTTGTAAAAAAAATTTTGTATAAGTTGTATTTTGTAATCTGTGTCATGTGACGTTGCATATTACTCCCATCTTCAAGTATGTGTTTGCAAATACATTGTTTTGGGTCATGTGTTAGCTAAAAGCCAATGTAACATCTTACTTTATTGTATGTCATGTGTTTTTCACACAGATATTTAGCATGTGTAGTTTGGACTTGTTGTGTCTCTGATTTGTCCTGCAATAATGTATTCCTTTTGGCCGTTTTTTTCTAAAAAAAATATGACTATGTTTTATATATAAGTGTTCCATGTTTTTTAGAATTAAAATAAGTCATTGTCATGTTAGAGGCTGGAGTACTGGAAAGTGGTTTGTAAACCACTTACATGTGTAAGGTTATCTTTACAGAAGGGTTTTTTTTTGTATATAAGTGTTATTTTTTTTTTTTGCTTCTATTTGTTCCGTAACACCATACTGCATTTTTTTAAAATCTTAACATTTGCTGTTTTTTTTGTGTGGTCATATAGTGGTAATGTGTATTTGGAGTGCCACATCACAGAGCCAATTAGATATTGCATCTGTATTATTTTTAAAAACAATTCAAAATTAATTTGTGTTTTTATTTTCCAAAAAAACCCCATTCCTTTAACTTGTGGCCTATGTCAGTGTCCTGTACATGTTTGCCTGTCTTGATGTTGCCATAGTGCATATTTTTAAATTTTTAATTATTTGTTTTGGGACTTCTGCTCCTTATGTTTTTTTAAAATAAAAACCAAGCATTTCTAAAGGTATAAATGTTTATAAGCATAATGGGTGGATGTATACACAATAGCATGATTTATGAATATATCTCATTTTATAAAGTGTCGGAAAAAAACAGTACTACTCGTCGGCCAGTAAATCCTAACACATCTGATGATGATGACGCTGCGGAAGCAGGTAAAGTGTCCATTGTAGTATAGGGTATGCTTGTAAAGGAATGGGCATAACAAAATTGCACTTTCATTAAAAGGTCCATCAAAAGAAGTAAGGAGCAGCAGAAGTGGCTCTTCTGTTAGACATCACCACAAGAAACCTGTGGCCGAAAAGAAAGCAAGGTCGTCTGTCCCGCCACAAACACAGCAGGCTACCCCGCCACGAAGATTATCGTCCGTATGTTCTGTCCCCCCACTCCAAATTTTGGACACACCTCCAAGACGTCATCCACACTCCCCTCATCTTGATTGTGAGTATCAAACTGGAAAAAAAGTGTAAAATGTCAGGACATAATCATAATCAGTCATAACCGCATTAAGTCCAAACACATCCAAAACAAAAATACTTACCGCAGTAAGTAAAAGCTGAAATGGAATCCAAACTAAATGGCCTTGTCCACATCCAGTAAATATATGTATGTCCACTTGAGTCATACAGTATGACATTGGGTGTAAGATGCTGCAACAAAAAAGCATGTTGGTTTGTTTGTAAAAAGTAAGTTTGTTTTTCCAAAAATCTCATGTGTGCTTAAGGTAACATTGCAAAATACCTACAAAAACATTACTTTGTTTGTTTGAACAAAGCTATAAGGTAACACATTATGTATTACAATGTTTATTTTATGCTGGAGTATGTGTGAGCTACAATAAAACTAAAGTGTTTGCTTTCACAATTAAGTAACCAGACACATTTGCCACAAGCAGGCATATGTATGTATTTAAGCTATGAGTGATGATATTGTTAGGCAGAATAGTTGAAAGCAACAGTGAATGACATGTGTTCCATGTGTAGTGTTTTGTTTTCATTTCACAACCATATGGATAGCTAACGGAGATATGTTTAACAATTCAGATTCGAGTCCTGGGAACAGCATCCCTCCGCAACAACACCAACACAGTGACATGGAGGAGACAAACATCTTAGAAATGCAGCCATTAATGCAAGGAATGAGCCCCCCAGCACCTGTGAGTACACCACCACTGCAAAGCACACCACCCCCACCACAACACAGCCCAACAACACCAGGAACACAAGGCCCTGATCAGGTGTTTTGGACTATTTGGGCTAGACAGCAGGCCACTAATGAAGATTGCCTGCGTAAGCAGACACAAATGTTTGCAAGCCTACCATCTCACCTCAGAAGAATCTCTAGAAATCTGAGTGGACAAAATGAGCAAACAACCAGAATAGGCAATACCATGGAACTCATGCGTACAGACATTACACAGGTCATGGGCAACTTACAGCGCATAATGGAAGAACAGCACAGACTAATGGAAGAACAGCACAGACAACAGCAAAGTTATATGAGCATTTTTCAAAACAGTCAAAAGATTAATGAAAGCTTATTCAGAATAGTAGACAATCAAAATGCTGCTACACATGAACTCAATGCCACCCTCACTAACCTGAATGAAACACTCAGATGCATGCACCAACAGCAAACAACCAGCAGTTCTGGTACGACTACTCCAAATATCACGCCAGTCTCATCACCACCAAGACGGTCCACCATAGCACGCCAACATGACAGTGCTAAAGGCAAAGGGCAGGACAAGCAGCCACCAAAAAAAAGTAACAAAAAAAGTTAGACATTTGTGATAATTAAAGTTAGCAAGTGTTTTTGATGCTTTACAAAATATCACACTTAGCTCCTTGCCCCTTTTATAAACATCATTAATTATAAGTGCACCAAATTAATTGAGAAAAATAGTACGCACATTTATTCCTTTTCATTTATTTTGGGTATTGGAGGAGGAAAATGTTGATGGAGCCACACATACATGTTAGCAGGAAGTAAACTGACCACTTGATTTTTTTCTAATCATTACTCTTTCTAGATTCCAATCATTCTCTTTGCCTGCAGATACAATAATTGCCAGCCAGGCAGAATGTCTTTAGCAGGAAGTAAACTGACCACTTGATTTTTTTCTAATTATTACTCTTTCTAGATTCCAATCATTCTCTTTGCCTGCAGATACAATAATTGCCAGCCAGGCAGAATGTCTTTAGCAGGAAGTAAACTGACCACTTGATTTTTTTCTACTCATTACTCTTTCTAGATTCCAATCATTCTCTTTGCCTGCAGACAATCCAAATTACAATGTTAGTGATACATATCTTAGCTATCTTATCTATACAACATTACAAGATTAACACAATTGAGTGGCATAAAAAGCTTGTAATATGTTGCCTTTGTTTTTTTGGAAAAACATTGTACAAATGAATGTCAGTATTGTTGGGACAGGTTTGTGTGTGCTAAAACTTATTAAGCATGTTTTTACACATGATGCTGAAACAAACAAATATGTACTTTAAAAAAAAAAATCTGTTTATAATAATGTATATGTGTGGCAAACTGTGTATTTACTTACACATCATCAAGTTTCCAGCATCAAACATTCGGAAATAAATTAATCCTGATTACAGTAAGTTTGTGAGTCTTAAATATGATGTTGCGTCACACATAGGGACACATGTATTCCTCAAGGCAAACATATTATATGTTGAGGATAGTTTTTTGGGAACACAGGTTCTCAAACTCGGCCATCAGGAACCCACACAGTGCATGTTTTGCAGGTCTACTCACAGAATCACAAGTGACATAATTAGCTCCACCTGTGAACCTTTTTACATATGTCTGTGAGTAATTCATACACCTGTGCTTCTACTGGGTTACAAGAAAAACATGCACTGTGTGTGGGCCTGGGGGCTGAGTTTGTGAACCTGTGCATTAGGACATTACACACAATGATAAAGTGAAATACTAAATGGATGATGTGGGCTTGTAAGAAATTAGCACTGTAAGATTTCGAACACTTATCCAGACTTAATGCATGCCACTCATAATCTGTGGTTTTGATATTAAAAAGACACACAATACACATGCAACATTTGTTGACCATATAGCGAGGGTATGTTTGTATGTGTCAAGGAGACAGACACATTCTGAGTAATGGATTTTGACCAAAAAAACAAAACATCTATTTATGAAGACACAACAAATGAAATAAGCAAACCAAGCTTACCTTAGAAATAGCTATTGATGATGTGTTGCCTAACCTGCCTCCCTACATCAGTACTCCAAGTATCACCAGATGTCTCTAATTCCTCTGCTTGCTGGCTGCTTTCTTCCTCCTCCTCCTCCTCCTCCTCAACATGTGGCAGATGTTGTTGCAAACACATGTTATGAAGAAAGCAGCAGCAGAACACAATTTGAGTCACCTTGGAGGGACTATACAACAAAAGCCCACCAGACTTATCCAGACACCGAAACCTAGATTTCAGCACACCAAAACATCTTTCTATCACATTCCGCGTGGACTTATGTGCATGATTGTAATTGTGTTCAGCAGGGGTATCAGGGCGGGACAATGGAGTTAGAAGCCAAGAGAAACAGCCATATCCTCCATCACCTAAAAGACAGATATAGTAACGTGATTCATGTGAAGATACAGCAACGCATAAGTAACACACTGTGGGGCAGATGTATTAACCTGTAGAAGGCATAAGGAAGTGAAAAACCAGTGATATGTGCAAGGTAATAAAGGCAGCAGACAATCTGATCCTAAATGTTAATTTACATATTGGAGCAGATTGGCTGGTGGCTTTAACACCTTGCACAGATCACTGGTTTCTCACTTCCTTATGCCTTCTACAGGTTAATACATCTGCACCTGTATTTGGGCAAAGTATACGCAGGCCTACACATATCAAATTACATACCCAGCAGCCATCCATCTGGCATTTGTCTGTCCTCAAACTTATCAAAGAGGGATGACTGACTGAGGATGAAGGAGTCATGGCAGCCCCCAGGGTAACCAGCAACAACACTCATTATTTTGAGATTTGCATCACAAACCACCTGCACATTTGTGGAGTGTTGAAAATGGCGGTTTGTATATATGTGCTGCCTGCCCCTAGGTGGTCTCAGCTGAATGTGTGTGCAATCTATGGCTCCAAGCACATTGGGCATGCCAGCCAGCTCATAGAAATCTACCCTGACGGCATGCCACTGAGACTCCTGGGTAGGGAAGCAGATTGAGGCCTCGATGTGTGGCTGCAAAACAGCCAAAACCTGTGTGAACATTTTAAAGAACAATAAACTTGAGATTTTAGGACAGAACTGGCCACCGAAAAATTAAAACAAACACAAAACAGAAGAGGTTGTTAGGTATACATCGCCTGTGTTAAGATTCTGGAAAATGTGGGCTGTGAGATTCCTATGACATCCCCAGACACAGCCTGAAAGCTGCCAGTAGCCATAAAGTGCAACACAGCCAGGAGTTTTTGCAGGCCTGAGACAGGGTGAGAGCGTGCTGTCTCAGGGTCAAGGCCCAGTTTGACAAGGTCATACAGACGGAAAATGTTGTTACGATTTAGACGGAACATCTGTATGACCTTATCATCGGACAATGCGTTCAAGTTTAAACGCCCCCTAAAAAAACGAGGCCTGCGCAGCCTCCGCGGAACCTGTACAACCTGCTGACCATGTTGAGTTTCTTGGCCCTGGGTACTTACAGGCTGATGTCTGAGTCTGAGGAATCCCACAGCACACAAAAGATCACTGGCCCACAGTCCTGCTGCCATTTCTGAGTGTAGGTGTTTTGAAATGGGCCTAACATCCTTTTATAGGCATCCTAATTCAGGTGTAAGTGATTTTTTATTTGCAACACATGTAAAAACGACTGAAAAAAGCAGGTCTATTTTTTTGCCGCTTTTTTTAACGAATCGCAAAAAAATACGACCGCATTTGAGCCCTCAGAGACTAACACCCAAATACGAATGAATAGTGAATTCCCGTATTCTATGAAATAACAGCCGCGTTTGACCGATGGTCTATTCATTCGTATTTCGGGACGTTGTCATTCAAACCATTACGAATAGACCAGACACTGCCGAGATTGGTGCTTAGTGAATTCAGGGATTGGGACTTAGAAAAAAAAACACAAATCGACCAAACTCGGACTTTTAGTAAATACTGGCCATGCAGTCTATGCAACTGAAGGTCTGAGCGGAAGACAAAGCTGCTCGGATGAGGTAAGAGTGTTGTTGATTGGAGGGAGGAGACAGAGCAGTGTGGATGGGGAAACAAAAGTGTGTGGATAGAGGGAAGACTAAGCAGCACTGATGGGGGGGACAATGAAACACGTGATAACTCAGACTGCAGCTGCAGCGATCGCAGTCTGAATTAGTTTGTGGGGTGCGCACGCGCAATGGCCGCACTGTACATGTGTACCCTGGGAGCCCAGAGAGATGCTATCAGCATCTCACTGGCTGCGATCACCCTGCCTGATCGACAGGCAGAGGCAGTTGTGGGGAAGGAGGGGGTTTACCAACGGCGTTAGAACGCCATTGGCGGGGCATGGTCAGCACAACGGAGGCGTTTATGGACCATTGGGGGGGCAGGCTGCGGCGGCTATCCCCCTGCCAAGAGCTGCTACCCGTGGGGGGGGGGGGCCTGACATGCAGGGCAAATTAGCCCTGTGCTGGGCGTCCCCCCACATGTTAGAGTAAATGCTCACAGATGTGCTAAATTTAGCACATCTACGATCAACTCTGAATTACCCCCACAGATGGGGGGAGGTAAGACAGAGTGCAACAGATGGGAGAAAGACAGTGGCACAGATGGGGGAAAGACAGTGGCACAGATGGTGGGGAGACAGAGCTGTGTGGATGGGTGGACAGTGCCGTGTGGATGAGGGGGAAAGAGCAGCACAGATGTGGGAGGGGTAAGAGCAGTACAGATGGAAAGAAACAGCACGGATGAGGAAGGCAGAGCAGCATGGATGAAGGGAATACAGTCCCAACATCGGAGGGGATAAGTATTTGTACCTTCCCTTGGGGAGAGGCAGCTAGGCCTAATCCTTGGGTGGGTTGGATAGGGCAACCCCCCCCCCCCCCAATAGTGACCCACAATATTTACCTTCAGGATGTTAGCTACATGAATGGGGTAAGAGTGGTTTGGATAGGGGGTAGATTAAGCAGCAAGTATGGGAAGGGAGACAAAGTGGTGCGGATGAAGGCAACGAAGCAGATGGGTTGAAAACACTGTCACGGATGGGTAGAAAGCTGGTGCAGATGGGAGAGAAGACAGTGTGCCATGTATTGGAGGAGGCAGAGTGATGTTGAAGAGGGAAACACTGAGCAGCACAGAGAGAAGGAAACGGTGGTACAGACAAGGCACAGGTGGGGAAAGACAGATGGTGCAGATAAGTTAGTACAGACTAGCACAGGTGGGAGAGCACAGCAGTAGGGATTGGGGAAAACAGAGCAGCATGGGGGTGTATAGGGGAAGTAAGTGTAGATGCGTAGACCGTAGATGGGGTATTATAGTTTTAGCAATTAACCAAGATGTTTGAGGGAGCGAAATGTGTATACTAAATGAGATGGATGTTCGGAGTGAGAAGGCTGTTGTAACAAGGTGGGATTGTTGTGGTGACCGAATGGGATGGTTGTGGGCACTGTGTGGGATGGGAGCACCACATAACTGCTCAGACCTTCAGTTGCATAGACTGCATGTGTGTATTACAATGAGCACACAAATCTGTGAATTAGCAGCTCCACAGCAATCTCACTCTGTGAGAGTGCTGAATCTGCACTTACCCACAGGCTGTGATGGCATACCATATCTGTATTGCGCAAGGAACACGTCCATTAAGGCGTCAGCCTTAATGATCGGAATTTCATTGCTTTTTGGAGTTTGAGTGGAAGAGTTACAACAGGTTTCTGAAATTTCGATCATGTCTAAGAAGCCTTAATGGGACATGTGAAACCGTAAGGTTTTTTGTCTATGGAATATATATATATATATATATATATATATATATATATAACTGTCTTTTTCTCAGTGTGTTGAAATCCAGATAATACCAGAATACTCTGGCTATTGACAGACTTGTAAAATACTCAAACGAGTATCCAGTCCATTGCTACAGGGAACCCTAATTTAGATCAAGGCTTTATGATAATAGCCTTCACTTCTTTGTAGTGCACTGAGGGCTTGCCAGATTTTTTTTTTTTTTTACTTATTGAACTTCCACAAATCTAGGTGATTTAATCAAAGTTAGCATCTTGTTGTCAATAAATGGACCTATTGTATGACCCTCAGTGTAGAACAAATGTCAACCAGTTCTGATTAACATACAGTAATTATTCTGACTTGAATTCCTATATTTTCATACATGCTAGTCTATTCAAAGACAATCTGTTTCCCAAAGCTAAACAGATTCAATCTTAAAACACATATGTAAACTGGTTCACTTAATTATCTATTCTTTTAACATATTCAGTGAATGAACTTTCTTGGCTATATTGTACAACTATGAAGTCTGTGACAAATATATATATCTAAAATGGTTGATATTAAATATCCTCTTACAAGTCCCCGTGTCCGTTATCTCGCATTTGACAGATTTAATTGACATATATGTATTTGTCCATTTTAGCATATATTTGTGTTCATTTATTATGACCATTATTGATGGTTCAGCATTTATGAGGAAAGTGGCACCGAGCAACACCACAGACCTTCCCACCTAGCCATCCGAAATACCATACCACAGCCAAATTATAGTTATAGGTATATCTTTATCTGTGTCCATCAGGAATTTGCTGTGGGAGGACTGTCATCTGCATGCTTTGCTATTGGAGATGCATTAAATTTGCTGTATGGAGGCAGTTGGATTTCTTGTAGAAGCTGCCAATTTGCTTGCTGTGCAGAGGGTTGGTAACTTTGTGAGTTCTTTGGTCGTCATTAATTTTTCCAACATAACGCTGGAACTTGGTACCTCTAATATTGCCCTCAGTTAAACAGTCTTTTGCAGTTGTGCGCTGTGCGTCCTTTAAGTTTATCCAAAGCAACTGTTATGACAGGTGTCCATATCCTTAAATCCATATTTCTTTATTTTGTTCCAAAACAGGGTTTGACATTGAACAAAGAGCAGATTTATCTGGAACAATTAGTCTTTTCTTGCTTGTAGATAATATATATTAATTGCTTTTGGGCAATGGTATCTCAAATGGCCGAGCAAGAAAAACTCACAACATCACTCCATGTCACTACCCCTACTGAATAAATCACCATAGTTAGGTATTATTCCTAATTTTACTATATTCCTATGTACCATATAAATCTTTATACCTTGAACTAAAATAAGCATATACTAATTTAATACCATATAAAATATTTCTCTGTTTAACCTATAATGTGACTTATTTGGCAACATACTATCAATAAAAATTAGTTATGGTAGACTTACTGTAGCTAACTCTCTTTCTTCTAAGGTCATAAGGTCCACAGGAAATACATTGTGTTATAGGTGGTTGGCGGAGTCCGGGCACCAACAGCAAAGCTTTCAGCTATCCCAGAATGCTTGGCCCTCTCCCCTATAACCCCGCCTCCAGGTCAGGCTAGTCAGTTTTGTCGCCAAGTCCAAAGCAGGAAGAGGAAAGGAGAGAAGAAACAACATTAGGTACACCAGAACACACACTCACTGACAGGAGAAAGTAACCTGTGGCCAATGCCATACAAACCCATAGAGGCCAGGTGCATCAGGGTGGGCGCCCTGAGGAGCCTATGACCCTAGAAGAAAGAGAGTTAAAAAAAATGGTAAGTCTACCATAACTGTCATTTCTTTCTGCAGAGTTCATAGGGTTTACAGGGAATACATCAGAATATCCTAAAGCAGTATTCTAAGGGAGGGGATGCGTCTGAGAGGATAGAAGAACCTGGTGTCCAAAGGAAGCATCCTGGGAGGCAGAAGTATCAAAGGCATAAAACCTTACAAAATGTGTGAATGGACCATGTAGCCGCCTCCACAATTGTTCAGAGGACGCCCCACAGCGTGCCACCCATGAAGGTCCAACAGACCGAGTAAAATGGGCTGAAAGCGAAGCTGGCACATGCAGGTCAGCTTGAATGTATGCTTGGGCAATGACCAGTCTAATCCATATAGCCAGATTTTGTTTGTTAGCTGGCCATCCTTGCTTGTGAAAACCATAGAGAACAAACAGGGTATCACCACGTCTAACAGAAGCAGTGCGATCCACGTAAATCCGTAAGGCACGGACTACATCCAAAGACTGTTCCTTCCTTGACAATCCAGGTGAGGTGAAGACTGGAACCACAATTTCCTGGTTAAGGTGGAACTTTGAAACTACTTTTGGAAGGTAACTTGGCTTTGTCCTAAGAACGTCCTATCTTGATGTAAAAGCAAGAAGGGAGGATGGCATGACAGAGCTCCTAAGTCCGACACTCTCCTGGCTGATGCTATAGCCAGTAGAAATACCACCTTAGCTGTTAGCCACTTGAGATCAACAGACTCTAAGGGTTCAAAGGGAGACTCCTGAAGAGCTTTCAGTACCAGTGACAGGTCCCATGGTGGAACAGGCTGAACATATGGAGGTTATACATGAATTACCCCCTGCAGGAAAGTACGTAAATTCTGCGCTGAAATCAAACTGCTGAAATGTGCACGTTGAGTGAAACTAGGCGCAGGCCTAAATACAAACCTCTTTGAAGAAAAGCTAGTAATCTAGATAATTTGAAGATGGAGGCATCATAATGCTTAGAAGTGCACCATGTGGAATAAATATGCCATACCCTATAAAATATTCTTCCTGAGGCAGGCTAGCGTGCCTTAAGCATTGTCTGAATCACGAGTCCGAAAAACCTTTTGCTCTTAGGATTGATGATTCAAGTGCCATGCCATCAAAGACAGCTGCACTATTTGTGGATGAAGACAGGGCCCCTGCGATGGCATCTCACTTGTGTGATCGCCTCTGCCTGATTGACAGGCAGAGGTGGTCACGGGGTGGGAGGGGGCATGTCGGCCACATTGGGGGGGTGCGGTCTGGACTATTTGCGGGGCGGGCCGCAGCGGCTACGTGACCCCTAAACATGGTGTGGTAGCTGTCTGCCTTCACAGCTAGACTGCGTAGGCAAAGGGCTACTCGACAGATGCGAAAGCATGGCCTCCGTGCAATGCTTTCGTATGTCTGCGGGGGGAGGGGGGCTGGATACGGCATGTGGGCGGACTTGCCCTGTGCTGGGCGTCCCCCTGCATGTCAGAGTTATTGATCATAGATTTTTTCGCACAATCTCGTCCGTGTGTACACGCAATGTTAACGATGCGCGCTCCTACAGGGTCAACACGGGTCGAAATTCCCAGGTCTCTGATCCTGGAAAATTCCTGGGTCAAAGTCCCGAGAAATTCAAACCAAGTTGACCCTTTCACACAAAAAAAAGACCCGTGTTAATCGTCAAATTACGGGGTAGAACTTCTTCACCCGGTAATTTGACTTTCTGTGTGCAAGGGGTATGATAGATGTTTACATGTATATGTGTTGAAAGTATCTTCACAACATAAATGCAGTGATGAAGGGGTTAATGGAAGCTTTCCCCTTTGTTGTGGCTGGGAAACTTCTTTGGAATTGTCCATGTGTCAGTATTTAAGCTGCTGTGACTTTTGCTGTGGTGACGATCACTTGCATCATGGACTATGCGGTGAAAGCTGTACTTGTACGCTGAAATTCAAACAAAAAGAAATACAATGAATATCAAAGTCATTTACAAACATTGGGGCAGATGTATTAACCTGGAGAAGGCATAAGGAAGTGATAAACCAATGATAAGTGCAAGGTGATAAGGTGATAAACGCACCAGCCAATCAGCTCCAATATGTAAATTAACAGTTAGGAGCTGATTGGCTGGAGCATTTATTGCCTTGCACTTACCATTGGTTTATCACTTCCTCATGCCTTCTCCAGGTTAATACATCTGCCCCATTGTTTGCTACCCATTCTGGCCCTCATTCCGAGTTGTTCTATCGCTAGTTGCTTTTAGCAGCATTGCAAACGCTAGGCTGCCGCCCTCTGGGAGTGTATCTTAGCTTAGCAGAATAGCGAATGAAAGATTAGCAGAATTGCTACTAAATATTTTCTTGCAGTTTCTGAGTAGCTCCAGACCTACTCCTAGATTGCGATCAGCTCGGTCTGTTCAGTTCCTGGTTTGACGTCACAAACACGTCCTGCGTTTGGCCAGCCACTCCCCTGTTTCTCCAGACACTCCCGCGTTTTTCCCTGACATGCCTGCGTTTTTTAGCACACTCCCGGAAAACGCTCAGGTACCACCCAGAAACGCCCCTTTCCTGTCAATCACTCACCGATCAGCAGTGCGACTGAAAAGCGCCGCAGGATCAATAGCAAAACTGCCAAGTTTTTAGTTAAATAACTAAGCGCATGCGCTCTGCGTACCATGCGCATGCGCATTTAGCAACAAATCGCAGCATAGCGAAAATCGGCAACGAGCGAACAACTCTGAATGACCACCTCTGTCCTGACTTTTACATGCTATAAAAAGGTACACATTTACGATCTTTGGGGCAGATGTATTAACCTGGAGAAGGCATATGGAAGTGATAAACCAGTGATAAATGCAAGGTGATAAACGCACCAGCCAATCAGCTCCAATATGTAAATAAACAGTTAGGAGCTGATTGGCTGGTGCGTTTATCACCTTGCACTTATCACTGGTTTATCACTTCCTTATGTCTTCTCCAGGTTAATACATCTGCCCCTTTGTTTTAAAGATCATAAACTCACTGGTCTATGCCAGTCTTTTCTCAAGGTGATGTACGCACCAGCCAATCAGCTCATAACTGTTAATTTACATATTGAAGTTGATTGGCTGGTGCGCTATCACCTTGCACTTATCACCGCATTATCACTTCTTTATGCCTTCTTCTTAATACATCTGACCCCTTGGGTGACATTTACAACATAATGCAGGTTGGAGCTACAATGCAGGTTGGAGATATTGGGAACGAGTGCTTATTTGATCATGTGGGAGGTCTATAAGGTAATCTGATTCCAATCCACATTAATGGTAGCTGCCTTGTCTGATCTAACAAGTAAAAGGAACAATACTACTGTTTGACTTAAATGGTGTGATTATACTCCCTGGTGAAATGTTCAGGTTCTAGGGTTTCTTCACCTGTGGAGCTTGCCATTCAGTGCTATTTCTTAAGGTGCACACACTGTGCGTTTTTCACGGGGGTGAGCCACTTTCCACAGTAGTAGACTGTGGAAAGTGGTTTACTCAGCCGGTAAAACAGGCCGACGGACGGAGGCGGGCGGTGATGATGCGGGAGTGTGCATCAGCGCTCACTGCTCATCATCTGGCCATACACACTAGGCAATTTTGAGCTCAAAGTAGCTCAAAACGCCAAAAATTTGCTACTTTGAGCTCAAAATCGCCCAGTGTGTATGCACCTTTAGCCTTGAAGAATCTTGTGAACCTGCAAAATATTCTTGTGGGGAGAGGGCAAAATAGCTTTTGTAGGACTGTCTGCAAGAGAAAACATTTCCAGCTGATGCATTTTCCCATTTAAAACCCCAAGAAATTCCAGGCATTACCACCTCTGCTGGGTAGTGTATATCCATGTGAGCATGTGCGTTCCCAGAGTTAAAAAACATCAAAATTACCATAAGTGTTTTAAGAAAAATTTACATCTTGCCGTTTCAATCATCAGAATGCTCATATTTTTATAACCTATAGCCATACTCCTGTTCTGGTGAATGAAACCTCAAACACCAGGATTACAGATTATTTTAGTTCAATATACATACATATACTATTATAATCACCTGTATATACCTTGGATTTTACAATGAGCAATTTTTTAATACCACCTTTCTATTTTTCCCCCTTACATTACTATATACAGTTTTAAGAACAATTACATATAGTATATCTCAAACATTGTTATAAACTTACAGATTAAGGGGGACATGTACTAAGCATTGATAAGAGTGGAGAAGTGAGCCAGTGGAGAAGCTGCCCATGGCCAGGGCCGGATTAACAATGGGGCGGATGGAGCTGCAGCTCCAGGCCCCCCATTGAAAATAGGCCCACAGGATCTCCTGCAATGCAGCCAGTGTTAACAGTAAAAAAAAACATTGGCTGCATAGTGTTGTCCCCACAGAGGACTGCGCTTACCCCTCCACTGGTCCGGCTGCCGTGATCGGAGCTCAACCCCGATCAGGCAGCGTATGGTAACAGCACCCCGTGCAGCCAGTATCCCTGATGCTGCAGCCTGTGCTGGTGCTCGGTGGCTGGGCTCAGTCAGTGGGCTGTGCAGCACTTCTTGATACTGCAAGCTCCGCCCACTGCCGTGCAGCGGGCGGGGCCAGGACTCGACACTGCTGCCATCCATGTCACACACTACTATACTGAGCACTGCAGAGGCAGGAAAAGGTAAGAGAGAGAGAATTAACATGGGAGGGAAAGTGAAAGGGGGAATGTAAGGAAGGAGTGCAGTTGAGTAACAGTAATGCACCTGAGATAGACAGGTAGGTGATTAAATTATGTTAGAAAAGTAAAGAAAGATACTGTGAGAGATTAGCAAAGAAGACAAGCATGTGATATCAGAGATTCAGTGATAGGCAGTTTTTGACCCGGTTTTAAAAAATGAGTGGGCCCTGCAGGACGTGCTGTGCAGTCAGTCTCTCACCGCTGGCAGCGATCTTATCCAATCGCTGCCTGAGACCAACGTCCTCCCCTCTCTGCCCACCAACGCATAGCATAACGCTTTACAATTTAAATCAGGTGTGCGTCGGGGGAGAGCTTGCTTCCCTTTGTCCCACACAGCATCTGTATCTGATCTGCACTGTATCCATCCCGCACTGTATCCCACCCACACTGTGTCCTACCCACACTGTATCCCACCTGCACTGTATCTCTCCCGCACTGTATCCCTCCCGCACTGTATCCGTCCCACACTGTATCCCACCCGCACTGTATCCGTCCCACATTGTATCCCACCCGTACTGTATCCCTCCCGCACTGTATCCGTCCCACACTGTATCCCACCCGCACTGTATCGGTCCCGCACTGTATCCCACCCGCTCTGTATCGGTCCCGCACTGTATCTCTCCCGCACTGTATCCCTCCCGCACTGTATCCGTCCCACACTGTATCCCACCCGCACTGTATCCGTCCCACATTGTATCCCACCCGTACTGTATCCCTCCCGCACTGTATCCGTCCCACACTGTATCCCACCCGCACTGTATCGGTCCCGCACTGTATCCATCCCACCCGCACTGTATCCCACCCGCACTGTATCCGTCCCACACTGTATCCATCCCACATTGTATCCCACCCGTACTGTCTCCCTCCCGCACTGTATCCGTCCCACACTGTATCCCACCCGCTCTGTATCGGTCCCGCACTGTATCGGTCCCACACTGTATCCGTCCCACACTGTATCCCACCCGCTCTGTATCGGTCCCGCTCTGTATCTGTCCCGCACTGTATCGGTCCCACACTGTATCCGTCCCACACTGTATGGCAGATGATGCAGGAAGAGCTGCTCAAGAGGCTGTTGTGCACGTGAATGCGCAGGTGCAGCAGGTCAGTGTACCCATCCAGTGTCTGCCCCTTCTCCAGCTCAGTGTCCCCACCATTACTGATCCCCATCCCAGTGTCTCCCTGCCTTCCCTCCCCAAACAGCCCACTGCACCCATCCCAGTACCCTCCCACCTAGAACCCTCAGTCCAGTCCAGTGGCGGGCTGGCCAGGGGGGCAGAGTGCCAGGTGCCCCCTGGGCTGTGCTATCGCCACGGGACGCAGCCTACTCCATTGCAAAAGGGCACAGGTGGTCCAGTGTGCGCGGCGGCAGCCATGTGGGCTCTCTTACTGTGTGTCCTCCAGGGCTACGGAAGCCCTGTAGGACACAATTAAAAGATACGCAATCTGTGATACGGCTGTACGCTGCTGTGCATAGGCGGCCATATCACACGAGGGGACTGTTTGCTATGGCTCTGTGCACTGTACAGCAAGTGGCGGGGGTGGCGGCAGCAGGAGTGAGGTACTGACTGTGCTCAGTATATTAGTGACACAGCCACCATCCTGCTAGCGGCCTTGTCACCCTGACCCACCCTTCACAGATTACATAGGTGACCATGCCCCTATTGCTCATTAATACGCCCCCAGCAGGGTTAGGGGTAGTGTGTGTGGGGAGCAGGTGCAGGGTAGGGAGTGGTGTAGTGTGTACGGGACGCGGGTGCAGGGTTAGGGGTAGTGTAGTGTTGACGGGGAGCGGGTGCAGAGTTAGGGGTAGTGTGTACGGAGAGCTGGTGCAGGAGTAGGGGTAGTGTAGTGTGTACGAGGAGCTGGTGCAGGGTTAGGGGTAGTATAGTGTGTGTAGGGAGCGGGTGCAGGGTTAGGGGTAGTGTAGTGTGTACGGGGAGCGGGTGCAGGGTTAGGGGTAGTGTAGTGTGTACGGGGAGTGGGTGCAGGATTAGGGGTAGTGTAGTGTGTGCGGTGAGCGGGTGCAGGGTTAGCGGTAGTGTAATGTAGTGTGTACGGGGAGCGGGTGCTGGGTTAGCGGTAGTGTAGTGTGTACGGGGAGTGAGTGCTGGGTTAGCGGTAGTATAATGTGCGCAGGGTGCAGGTGTAGGGTTAGCGGTAGTGTGTACGGGGAGCTGGTGCAGGGTTAGAGGTAGTGTAGTGTGTGCGTGGGGAGTGGGTGCAGGGTTAGTGGTAGTGTAGTGTGTACGGGGAGCGGGTGCAGGGTTAGGGGTAGTGTAGTGTGTACGGGGAGCGGGTGCAGGATTAGGGGTAGTGTAGTGTGTGCGGTGAGCGGGTGCAGGGTTAGCGGTAGTGTAATGTAGTGTGTACGGGGAGCGGGTGCTGGGTTAGCGGTAGTGTAGTGTGTACGGGGAGTGAGTGCTGGGTTAGCGGTAGTATAATGTGCGCAGGGTGCAGGTGTAGGGTTAGCGGTAGTGTGTACGGGGAGCTGGTGCAGGGTTAGAGGTAGTGTAGTGTGTGCGTGGGGAGTGGGTGCAGGGTTAGTGGTAGTGTAGTGTGTACGGGGAGCGGGTGCTGGGTTAGCGGTAGTATAGTGTGCGCGGGGTGCAGTGGTAGGGTTAGCGGTAGTGTAGTGTGTATGGGGAGCGGGTGCAGGATTAGGGGTAGTGTAGTGTGTACGGGGAGCGGGTGCAGGGTTAGAGGTAATGTAGTGTGTACGGGGAGCGGGTGCAGGATTAGGGGTAGTGTAGTGTGTACGGGGAGCGGGTGCAGGGTTAGGGGTAGTATAGTGTGTACGGGGAGCGGGTGCAGGGTTAGGGGTAGTATAGTGTGTACGGGGAGCGGGTGCAGGGTTAGGGGTAGTGTAGTGTGTGCGGGGAGCGGGTGCAGGGTTAGGTGTAGTATAATGTGTACGGGGAGCGGGTGCAGGATTAGGGGTAGTGTAGTGTGTACGGGGAGCGGGTGCAGGGTTAGGGGTAGTGTATCGTGTACGGGGAGCGGGTGCAGGATTAGGGGTAGTGTAGTGTGTACGGGGAGCGGATGCTGGGTTAGGGGTAGTATAGTGTGTACGGTGAGCGGGTGCAGGATTAGGGGTAGTGTAGTGTGTACGGGGAGCGGGTGCAGGGTTAGGGGTAGTATAGTGTGTATGGGGAGCGGGTACAGGGTTAGGGGTAGTGTAGTGTGTGCGGGGAGCGGATGCAGGGTTAGGGGTAGTATAGTGTGTACGGGGAGCGGGTGCAGGGTTAGGGGTAGTATAGTGTGTACGGGGAGCGGGTGGAGGGTTAGGGGTAGTGTAGTGTGTGCGGGGAGCGGGTGCAGGGTTAGGTGTAGTGTAGTGTGTACGGGGAGCGGGTGCAGGATTAGGGGTAGTGTAGTGTGTACGGGGAGCGGGTGCAGGGTTAGGGGTAGTGTAGCGTGTACGGGGAGCGGGTGCAGGGTTAGGGGTAGTATAGCGTGTACGGGGAGCGGGTGCAGGATTAGGGGTGGTGTAGTGTGTACGGGGAGCGGGTGCAGGGTTAGGGGTAGTATAGTGTGTACGGGGAGCGGGTGCAGGATTAGGGGTAGTATAGTGTGTACGGGGAGCGGGTGCAGGGTTAGGGGTAGTGTAGTGTGTGCGGGGAGCGGATGCAGGGTTAGGGGTAGTGTAGTGTGTACGGGGAGCGGGTGCAGGGTTAGGGGTAGTATAGTGTGTACGGGGAGCGGGTGCAGGGTTAGGGGTAGTGTAGTGTGTGCGGGGAGCTGGTGTGACTAATGAAGCTAATTGGAAACTTCAAATTATATTCTGTCTGTTTTTGTTTTGTTTTTTGTATCCTGGTTTTTACCATATTCGTTAATGCATATTTTTTTTTTTTACATGGTAGTGGCATGTTAAAAGAAACTGAAAATGCATATTAGAAAAACCATAGCAGTGCATGCTCATTAATGAGTTTAGTCATAGGATAGTATTTTGTAAATGTTCTGGGGGAAAAATTTCCATGTGGATTGGACTGCCACCACTAACAGGTCTACGGATGGTGTGATGGTTAGCTTTGTTGCCTTACAGCACTAAAGTCATGGGTTTGATTCCCACTATGTCCCTAACTGCGTGGAGTTTGTATATTCTCCCCATACTGGCGTGGGTTTCCTCCCACAATCCAAATACCGTATATACCGGTACGTTAGCTCGCAGCATAAAAATAAACCATAGTTAGGTAAGTGGGTAGCTATGCCCTCCATGGTGCTAGCCACACCACACCCCCATATCGGTAGTCACACCCCCACCACGCTGGTCACACCCCCTGCAGCGGCGCACAATAGGCCCTTCATAAATTACAGCTCCAGGCCCATGAGGACCTTAATCTGACACTGCCCATGGCAACCAAGCAGCTGCTCTGTATATGTTTATAGTATGCAAATGATAAATGTTACGTCAGTGCTGATTGGTTGCCATGGGCAGTTTTACCACTGGCTCACTTCCCCACTTTTATCACTGCTTAGTACATGTCCCCCTAAATCTGTTATCATCTGTTAACAGTAACAAGAAGCACATTTCCTTATGTACATACACATGAAAGATCCAGATTTCATTATTTTTGCGTATAATACTGTATAACATGCCTAGTACGAAGTACATATTACATGTACAACATTCTGAATATTACATATATTGCACCGTTTCACATAATTTATAATGTAATGTATATAGCTGTCTAAGAATTTATGTTTTCTGCAGTCATATATATCCTTACCATATTACCGGTTTACATAAGGAAAGAAACATTTAGACATCCTAACATCTGTGTCACGTTAAATTATTTGAATATCCATTTTTACCCTTATTGTTACAGACTTCACCATTCTGCGTTTTAGCCTTTTTCTGTTCTGCTTACCAGTATATAGTATGATTATTATAGGACTCACTGCAAACCTTGTATTTGGTTCACTAATCACTAATCTGCTTATCAATACATCAGGTCAGAATGACCCCCGAAGTGATCACACGCTGCCGTTCATCGCAGCGATCAGGCCAGCGCATGGCTGACAGCCGACGGCTGTCGTAGCCTAGCGATCGCCTCTGCCTGATTGACAGACAGAGGCGGTTGTTGGGTGGGAGGGGGCGGCACGGCGGCTTTTTGTGGGCACGGTCCGGCCAACGCAGGCGTGCCTGGACCGCTGTGGCTGCGTGGTCACACGCAGCCGCTGCGACCTGGGCAGCGACGAGTAGCTCTTGGCCAAATGCTGCGCTGGCCGGGAGCTACTCCTGAAGTGCCAAAGCATCGCCGCTGTGCGATGCTTTTGTACTTCTGCGGAGGGAGCGGGCCTGACATGCGGGGCGGACTAGCCCTGTGCTGGGCGTCCCCCCGCATGTCCTGCCTGATCGTAGCCCTGCAAAATTTTGCAGCGCTACGATCAGGTCTGAATTAGGCTCTTCATTATAAGCTTCTTACCAGAGTATACTATAAATTTGTGGACAGAATAAAATATTAAAGGAAATCCATATGTTAGTGTGAAAGTATGGTGTTAACTGACTGTGGGCCAGATTCACTACCCTTTGCAAATGTGAGTTTGCACACAGTAAGTGATTATCGGCAGACTGCGCATGCACTGCAAACGCATTGCTCATGCGCCAAGGGTAAAATGTGTTTGCACTGCATATGCAGCCTAATTTTAAAGAGAATGCTTTTTGATTGACAGGAAGTGAGCATTTGTGGGTGGTAACATTGCGTTTATGGGGAGTGGTTGGAAAAATGCAGGCGTGTCATGGTAGTTTTTAGGGAGTATGTCTGACATCATCTGCGAATGCTGCATTCAAAAACATGGTGCCCAGAGCTAAAGCACTCATTGATTTGAGCAAAGAATAACAATTGGATATCTACCACTGCGCACACTGGAGCTACAAACGATAAACTGTGTGAGAGCGTTCCCCTAACGTACCGTAATTGGTTCAAAACAAAAAGAAAGGTACACAATCTATTACATATGCGCTCACTACTTCTTCACATTCATTGAACCTTATGTATATAGTCTCTATTTCGTTGGATACTTAAATAGCTCGGACTTGTATTTCCCTCCGGATTATTCCAGACGTTTCCAGTTATTCCAGATGAAGCTTCCTCTGACCCATATGTCAAAAAACAGAAAAACAATATAGTGTAGTATGTTTGTTTACACCCAAAGTCTTCTAGGCAAAAAAGAGGTGTTCCCGGAGGATATTCCTCCACCGTAGAATCTACAGATTATCGTACCGTACTCACACCCAAATGTAGTAAGAACCACTGATAAAGATTTCTTTATATTCCACCACCTTCCATGGTCTCAATCTTTCCCTCTATCTCCAAGATGAATCAAACAGAAATGGCAATATATGTGAGTAGATTACGTAATTATGAATAATTTTAAAATAGTTTTGAATAAAAAACATACTTTTTATATCTCTGAGTTCACTGATTGGGGTTTATTTATCCCTTTATATCCCATAACTGGCTCGGAGAGCTAGAAAGATAATTAGGGATGAATATATGAGGAGGAACTGCAGTAAAGAAAAAGAAACCTTTATGTGCAAGTTAAAGTCCAACAAACTGTAAGTTGGGTATGTTATCTACTCACATATATTGCCATTTCTGTTTGATTCATCTTGGAGATAGAGGGAAAGATTGAGACCATGGAAGGTGGTGGAATATAAAGAAACCTTTATGAGTGGTTCTTACTACACTTGGGTGTGAGTACGGTACGATAATCTTTAGATTCTATGGTGGAGGAATACCCTTCGGGAACACCTCTTTTTTGCCTATAAGACTTCGGGTGTAAACAAACATACTACACTATGGGGGTAATTCCAAGTTGATCGCAGCAGGAACTTTGTTAGCAGTTGGGCAAAACCATGGCCCTCATTCCGAGTTGTTCGCTCGCTAGCTGCTTTTAGCAGCTTTGCACACGCTAAGCCGCCGCCTACTGGGAGTGAATCTTAGCATTGCAGAATTGCGAACGAAAGATTCGCATAATTACGAATAGAAATTTCTTTGCAGTTTCTGAGTAGCTCGGGACTTACTCTGCCACTGCGATCAGTTCAGTCAGTTTCGTTCCTGGTTTGACGTCACAAACACACCCAGCGTTCACCCAGACACTCTCCCGTTTCTCCAGCCACTCCCGCATTTTTCCCAGAAACTGCAGCGTTTTTCCGCACACACCCATAAAACGGCCAGTTTCCGCCCAGAAACACCCACTTCCTGTCAATCACACTCCGATCACCAGAGCGAAGAAATTTCTTCGTTAAGCCGTGAGTAAAATACCTACCTTTTTGGCAAATTTACTTGGCGCAGATGCACTGTGAACATTGCGCATGCGCAGTTTGCAACAAATCGCTCCGTTGCGAAAACCACTAACGAGCGAACAACTCGGAATGAGGGCCTATGTGCACTGCAGGGGAGGCAGATTTAACATGTGCAGAGTGAGTTAGATTTGGGTGTGGTGTGTTCAATCTGAAATCGAATTTGCAGTGTAAAAATAAAGTAGCCAGTATTTACCCTGCACAGAAACAAAATAACCCACCCAAATCTAACTCTTTCTGCACATGTTATATCTGCCTCCCCTGCAGTGCACATGGTTTTGCCCAACTGCTAACAAAATTCCTGCTGCGATCAACTCAGAATTACCCCCAATATTGGGGGCCATTCCGAGTTGTTCGCTCGGTAAAAATCTTCGCATCGCAGCGATTTTCCGCTTAATGCGCATGCGCAATGTCCGCACTGCGACTGCGCCAAGTAAATTTGCTATGCAGTTAGGAATTTTACTCACGGCTTTTTCATCGTTCTGGCGATCGTAATGTGATTGACAGGAAATGGGTGTTACTGGGCGGAAACAGGCCGTTTTATGGGCGTGTGGGAAAAAAAGCTACAGTTTCCGGAAAAAACGCAGGAGTGGCCGGAGAAACGGGGGAGTGTCTGGGCGAACGCTGGGTGTGTTTGTGACGTCAAACCAGGAACGACAAGCACTGAACTGATCGCAGATGCCGAGTAAGTCTGGAGCTACTCAGAAACTGCTATGAGGTGTGTAATCGCAATATTGCGAATACATCGTTCGCAATTTTAAGATGCTAAGATTCACTCCCAGTAGGCGGCGGCTTAGCATGAGCAAATCTGCTAAAATCCGCTTGCGAGCGAACAACTCGGAATGACCCCCATTGTTTTTCTGTTTTTTTTGACATATGGGTCAGAGGAAGCTTCATCTGGAATAACTGGAAACGTCTGGAATAATCCGGAGGGTAATAAAAGTCCGACCTATTTAAGTATCCAATGAAATAGAGACTGTATACATAAGGTTCAATGAATGTGAAGAAGTAGTGAGCGCATATATAATAGATTGTGTACCTTTCTTTTTGTTTTGAACTCATTGATTTGAGTATGCTGGAGTCAACCGCTACTGTCGATGGTGCTATTTTTTTGCGTATGCATTGCAACTCTGCTAATGCATACACAGATCTATGAATGCATCGGTGGGCATCTTATCCTTTCTGGGCGGCTCTTCACATGCGATTTTTAGTAAGAGCAAATTTGAGAAAATCGCTATCTCAGCCTCAATAGTGATCCATAGTGAATTAGGCCCCATGTTAGTAGCCTGTGTGATATCCTTACATATCCACACACCCTTGAGAAAAAAATGTCAAGTGTCCACAATTCCATTGTCATTACCTGAACCTATTCCTCAGAAGAGCCACATAATTGTTTGGACACAATGGTGGTCATTCCGAGTTGTTCGCTCGGTAATTTTCTTCGCATCGCAGAGATTTTCCGCTAATTGCGCATGCGCAATGTTCGCACTGCGACTGCGCCAAGTAAATTTGCTATGCAGTTAGGAATTTTACTCACGGCATTACGAGGTTTTTTCTTCGTTCTGGTGATCGTAATGTGATTGACAGGAAGTGGGTGTTTCTGGGCGGAAACTGGCCGTTTTATGGGTGTGTGTGAAAAAACGCTGCCGTTTCTGGGAAAAACGCGGGAGTGTCTGAAGAAACGGGGGAGTGTCTGGGCGAACGCTGGGAGTGTTTGTGACGTCAAACCGGGAACAAAACTGACTGAACTGATCGCAGTTGCCGAGTAAGTGTGGAGCTACTCAGAAACTGCTAAGAACTGTCTATTCGCAAATCTGCTAATCTTTCGTTCGCAATTTTACTATGCTAAGATTCACTCCCAGTAGGCGTCGACTTAGCGTGTGCAAAGCTGCTAAAAGCAGCTTGCGAGTGAACAACTTGGAATGAGGGCCAATATACTTTGCGACTTTTCCCACCATTTTTGTCAAGTCGAATAATATGCACCCGTGACATCTTATATGTACTTCAGAGGCATGAAATTCATCTTGTACCCTGCAACCATAAACAAGGAATCTCAGTTGCAATGCTAACGCATCACAACTAGAAATATGTAAGAGCTACTTGCGTAAGTCCTTTGTTCAATCAGATTCTTTACCACGCAAGTATCAAACATCTATACCTGTGTAAATACTCCCTTGTTTGTTGCGAGGAAATTAAGTAGAAGGAATTTGTCTTGTAGACCAGTATGCACCCAGCCAAAATAGCAAATAATAGCTATACGGGGTGACCAGTGCACGCTGTCTACTCAGAATTCCAAGGCGTCACCGAAGCGCGTACCTGCCTGACAACTCTCATAGATGAATTTCCGCCTTTAATGGATTTTGTGCTATTCATGGTCAAACCATCATTAAAAAAATCATCATTTAGTACACAATCAAACATACTACTACAACATCCTGCCCAACTAGAGTGAAAAAGCGTTAGAACATTGGGGGTCATTCCGAGTTGATCGCACACTGACGGTTTTCGATGCGCTGCGATCAGGTCTCTACTGTACATGCGTATGCACCGCAATGCGCACGCGCATCATACGGGTACAATGCGGATTGTTGCAAAGCTATGGATTTAACGAAGAATCTATACGCACAGCTGATCGCAAGACAATTGACAGAAAGAGGGCGTTTATGGGTGTCAACTGACCGTTTTCTAGGAGTGGTAGGGAAAACGCAGGCGTGTTCGGGCGTTTGGAGGGCGGGTGTGTGATGTAAATTCTGGCACCAAAAAGACTGAAGTGATCGCAAGGGCTGAGTAAGTTCAGACCTTCTCTGAAACTGCACAAAATGTTTTTTCAGAGCTCGGCTGCACAGGTGTTCGCACACTTGCAAAGCGAAAATTCACTCCCCCGTGGGCGGCGACTATGCATTTGCACAACTGCTAAAAACAGCTAGTGTGCGATCAACTCGGAATGAGGGCCATTAAGCACAGGCAGATTGTCCCTATTTTTACTTCTTAAATCAGGTTCATATTGTATTCTCAGTCACTAACAATAGTCTATATAGTATTACAAGTGCTCAGTAATGCTATTGTATGACATACATCCCTATTATCTGGAATCTCGTGCACTGTAAATCCACCCCTTTTCAGTGATACCCCTTTTACACCGCCAGCTTTGAACACGGGTTATTGCACATGAGTGTGCATAACCCGTGTTGCTGTGTGGTGTACAAGGGCCAAGTTGGAATAATCCAGGTCGAGCGACACAGTATTCCAAATCGGGTAGCAAGCAGAATTTAACATTTGTTCAACCCGACTCGCTGTGCAGTGTAATCATGCAGTGTAATCATGTGATCTCTAAACGCCGCTCCCGCCGCATCTCCAATGACGTCACCAACCTGGCAATATGTCGGGTTGGAAACAGCAGCGGAGAGGGGCCTGATTTCTTTATTACAGGGGAAATGTAACTTCATGCACTACGGCAAATCCTAGATTTATTATCTAGTGCTGGAGAACATTTATCTAAAGAAACATCTAAGGGCAATATAGATATTGGAGTCTGTATTTTTGTGTGTGTGTGTGTGTATGTGTGTATGTGTGTGTGAGTGTGTGAGAGAGAGAGAGAGAGAGAGAGAGAGAGAGAGAGAGAGAGCGCGCGATAGACAGAAGAGAGAATATATTGAAGAGAGAGTGAAGATAGCATAGTACATGCATTACATAAAACAGCTAAAAGCCAGGGTGCAGGGAATGGGATGCCAATAAAAGCCAGGGTTCAAGGACTGGGATGCAAATAAAAGCCAGGGTGCAGGGAATGGGGTGTATATAAAAACCAGGTGCAGGGAGTGGGATGTAGGTAAAAACGAGATTTATGGTAAGAACTTACCGTTGTTAAATCTCTTTCTGCGAGGTACACTGGGCTCCACAAGGATTAACATCGGGGTGTAGAGTAGGATCTTGATCCGAGGAACCAACAGGCTCAAAGCTTTGACTGTTCCCAAGATGCACAGCGCCGCCTCCTCTATAACCGCGCCTCCGTGCACAGGAGCTCAGTTTCGTTAACCAGCACAATGCAGTAGCAGGTACCAGAGACGACAATCGCTCGCAGCCAATTACAACACACACTCACCACAGGAGAGGGTGTCAGCGGCTATGCCAATACCAACCCAAAGAAGCTAAGTGCGTCAGGGTGGGCGCCTTGTGGAGCCCAGTGTACCTAGCAGAAAGAGATTTAACAACGGTAAGTTCTTACCATAAATCTTGTTTTCTGCTGCGGGGTACACTGGGCTCCACAAGGATTAACATCGGGGATGTCCTAAAGCAGTTCCTTATGGGAGGGGACGCACTGTAGCGGGCACAAGAACTCGGCGTCCAAAGGAAGCATCCTGGGAGGCGGAGGTATCAAAGGTATAGAACCTTATAAACGTGTTCCCTGAGGACCACTTTGCAGCCTTGCACAATTGTTCAAGGGTCGCACCACGGTGGGCCGCCCAAGAAGCTCCAATCGACCGAGAAGAATGGACTTTAATTGTAGCAGGAACCGGACGACCAGCCTGTGCATAAGCATGTGCAATCACCATTCTAATCCATCTGGCCAAAGTCTGCTTGGAAGCAGGCCAGCCACGTTTGTGAAAACTAAACAATACAAAAAGAGAATCAGATTTCCTTATGGACGAAGTTCTCTTCACATAGATACGGAGAGCCCATACCACATCCAAAGACCGCTCTTTGGAAGACAACTCAGGAGAGTTAAAGGCCGGAACCACAATCTCCTGGTTATAATGGAAGGAAGACACCACCTTAGGTAAATAACCTGGCCGCGTTCTAAGAACCGCCCGGTCACGGTGAAAAATCAAATAGGGAGACTTACAGGATAAGGCACCCAAGTCCGGGACCCTTCTAGTTGAAGCAATCGCCAGCAAGAATAGGACCTTAAGGGAAAGCCACTTAAGGTCAGCAGAGGCAAAAGGCTCAAACGGAGACTCTTGCAAGGCCTCCAAAACCACCGACAAGTCCCAAGGGGCCACAGGTGGCACATAAGTAGGCTGAATCCGCAGCACACCCTGAGTGAATGTATGGACATCAGTTAGGGTAGCAATGTTTCTCTGATACCAAACCGACAAGGCAGAGATGTGAACCTTGAGGGAGGCCAGACGCAGGCCTAAGTCCAGGCCCTGTTGTAGAAAGGCCAATAGTTTGGCCGTACTAAACTTGAAAACGTCATGATTGTGAGACGCACACCAAGTAAGGTAAGCATTCCAGAATCTATGGTAGATATGAGCAGAAGCTGGCTTACGGGCCTTCAACATAGTTTGAACAACCGCCTCAGAAAAACCCTTGGCCCTCAGTACGGAAGCTTCAAGAGCCATGCCGTCAAAGCCAGACCGGCCAAATCCTGGTAAACACAAGGGCTCTGAATGAGGAGGTCTGGTCGTTGTGGAAGTAGAAGGGAACGATCCCACGAGAGACCCAGGAGATCGGAGAACCAGTGCCGTCTGGGCCACGCTGGAGCAACCAGAAGCAGGTTTCCTCCTTCTTGCTTGAACTTCCGTATTACTCTGGGCAGGAGTGACACCGGAGGGAACACATACGGCAGCTGAAAGTTCCATGGAATTGCCAGAGTGTCCACGAACGCAGCTTGAGGATCCCTTGTCCTTGCTTTGAAGACCGGAACCTTGTGATTGTGTCGAGACGCCATCAGATCCACATCTGGAAGACCCCACGTGTCCACGAGAAGTTGGAACACCTCCGGATGGAGGCTCCACTCTCCGGCGTGTATGTCCTGACGACTGAGATAGTCCGCTTCCCAGTTTAGGACCCCCGGAATGAACACTGCGGATATGGCCGGCAGATGGCGCTCCGCCCACTGAAGAATCCGTGATACTTCCCTCATTGACATGCGGCTTCGAGTGCTGCCTTGATGATTCATGTACGCCACCATGGTGGCGTTGTCCGACTATACTTGAACAGGTCTGTTCTGTATTAGATGCTGGGCCATTGTCAACACACTGAACACTGCCCGTAGTTCCAGAATATTGATCGGGAGCAGAGACTCCTCCTTGGTCCACCGACCCTGAAGAGAGCGTTGTTCCAACACCGCGCCCCAACCTCTCAGACTGGCATCCGTTGTCAGAAGGACCCAGCTGGATATCCAGAAGGGACGGCCCCTGCTCAATTGTTGGTCCTGAAGCCACCAGCTTGGTGACAGGCGGACCTCCGGAGACAATGAGATCATATGAGATCTGATCCGGTGAGGCAGGCCGTCCCACTTGGTCAGAATTAACTTCTGCAAAGGGAGAGAGTGGAATGGAGCATACTCCACCATGTCGAAAGCCGACACCATGAGGCCCAGCACTTGCATTGCCGAATGTATCGATACTTGCTCCGAGTAGGAACCAGGAAGGGTTTCTTCCAGTTGATCAGCCACCCGTGGGCTTTCATGCACTGGACCGTCAGATCGAGATGACACAGGAGAAGTTCTGGGGAATTTGCCAGGATCAACAAATCATCCAAGTACGGTAGGATCCTGACCCCTTGACGGCGGAGTGTAGCCGTCATGACCGCCATAACTTTGGAGAAAACTCGGAAAGCCATTGTCAAACCAAAGGGTAATGCCCGAAATTGGTAATGAAGGTTGCCCACCGCAAACCTCAGGTACTGCTGATGAGATACCGCAATAGGAATATGTAGGTAGGCATCCTGTAAGTCCAGGGAGACCATATAGTCCCCAGGCTCCAAGGCCAGAACAACAGAGTGCAGTGTTTCCATACGAAACTTGGAGACCCGCACATGCTTGTTCAAGGACTTCAGATTGAAATGGGCCGCGAGGACCCGTTCGGTTTCGGGACTAGGAACAGCAGTGAATAGTACCCCTTGCCTCTCTGAGCCAGCGGCACCTGTACTACCACTCCTGTGGTCAGGAGGGAATGTACCACCGAGTGCAAAGTGTTTGCTTTTGCTGGATCCAGAGGCACACCTGTCAGGCAAAATCGATGAGGGGGACGATTCTTGAAGGGTATGGCGTAACCTCGAGCGACGACTTCCCTCACCCAGGTATCTGAAGTGGTCTTCAACCATTCCTGGGCAAAACCTAGAAGTCGGCCTTCCACCCTGGGATCTCCCAGAAGGAAGCCCGCCCCGTCATGCGGTAGGCTTGTCAGTTTTGGAAGCTGGTTGGCGGGAGGCCTAGGCACGCTTCGGTCTGGGCTTGGCAGGTCTGGAAGCACAAGCTTGCTTTGGGTACGCCTGACCTTTTGCTTTTCCTGGAGGATGAAAGGGCAGAGGGAAAGTCCTTTTAGCCTTCTGTGTGGAATTAGCCGTACTAGGTAGGCAAGCTGTTTTAGCAGTAGCCAGATCAGCCACAATCTTATTGAGGTCTTCTCCAAAGAGAATGTCTCCCTTGAAAGAGGAAGCACCTCCAGGGTTTTCTTGGAATCCATATCCACCGACCAGGATCTCAACCAAAGGATACGTCTGCACCCCGGCATCGGAGGCCGCCTCCTTAAGGTACAGAGAAGCCGTGGGAATATACGAGAGACATTGTCGAGAATGCTCAGATGCGTTGGAAGGCAGTTCCAGCTCAAGCTCCTGAGCCCACGCCTCAACAGCTTCAGCAGCCCATGTTGCTGCAATGGTTGGCCTATGCACAGCCCCCGTTAGGGTATAAATCGCTTTCAAACAACCTTCCACGCGTCTATCCGTCGGTTCCTTCAGAGAGGTGACGGTAGTTACAGGAAGAGCAGAGGAAACAACCATACGTGCCACATGAGAATCTACGGGCGGAGGAGTTTCCCAATTCTTACATATCTCTGCAGAGAGAGGATAGCGAGCCAACAGTCTCTTATTCGGTGTGAATTTTGTCCCCGGATTTTCCCAGGATTCCTGACGTATGCCAACCAGGTGTTCAGAATGAGGTAAAACTTGTTTAACCACCTTCTTACGTTTAAACCTATCCAGTTTCCTGGAGACAGCCTCAGGCTCAGGATCATCAGACACCTGAAGAATGAGCCTAATTGCTTCAATCAAATCCGGGACATCCACCAATGACTTCCTTTCCCCATCAGAAACATCTGTGTCAGTGTGATCAGTATATGCACCATCCTCCTCAGAGGATGTGTATAGGATAGCAGTGGATTGGGAGGAGGTAATGGCCTGTTTAGAAGATGACTTAGTCTTAGGCGGGCGAGAGTGACACTTACATTTAGTCAGTGACCGGTTCAAATGCTGTAACTGAGTGGAGCTCTGATCTGCCCATGGTGGATTAATAGAAGGGACCATAAACGGCTGCATTGGCACAGGTGGTCACACAGGGAGCACCAATTTAGTTACAAGCATGTTTAACAGCATGGAAAAGGTAGCCCAAGGTGGGTCATTAGTTGCCCCCGGTGCTACAGAACCACTGGGGGGTAAGGAACCCCCTGAACCTGAACTCTCTGCTGCCATATTATCCTCCAAAACGTCTGTGGCATCACCACCACGCAATGCGGGATATTGATTTATGGAATCTTATTTATGAATATTAATATTCAATATAACATATATGGTTATTAATATATGGATATATTTAAATTAATATGCGTTATCATATATATCTGCAAATATATTATGTCAGGCTTACAAATTAATTGGCTGATAAATATATGCAGTCCTTATATATATATGACTTATGAAATTATGAAGTTAAGATTCCTTAAAGAGAGTTCAAGCTTGAATATTACCGCTCTTTTTATATGATTCTTTATTTACAGGCAGATCAAATCGTACAGAATAAGATATACACAGTAGTGATATATATACTAATTATAATTATATTAAGCTATGCTATGTTTCCTTCGTTACATAACATAAAACAACATGACATAAGTTTCACAAACAGTTTCAATTATTATCATATTTATACTTGCAAGTTAAAGATTGCCATCCCAAGAATCATTCCTTCTGCATGTTCTCCATGACTTCTCCTCCTGACTGACTTCCTTCCTTCTCCTTCTTCTTCTCCCTCTCCCTCTTCCTTCTAACTCCTAACTACAAGTCTGGTCCTTTTATCTCATATTTTACCAATTCAAACTATCATATTCTCATAGTTTCCAATGGAATAGGTAATTATAGGTTTGTCAGATTCCAAGGTGTAATAAAACAAACATTGAACTGGGCTGTCGTGTCCTGTTCACGGAGGCATGGTGTCATAAAAGTGTGGTGTCCACACTGCCTTAAGCAAGTATAGTATTGTAAAATCTGGAATGTCTTTTCATCCAAAGTTCTGTTGTATTGACAAGTTTTCCTGGGGTCGGTTACACAATGTTTTATCAATGGATGTGATCTCTTTTCATAGTAGTTAATTTATGCTCCCTAGCTTTTAACATTCACTGGACAATAGACAAACCAGTAGATTCTGATCTACTGTAAGCACACCTGTGAATTCCAATGACCAACAGAGCTCTGTCACATACCTATTATCATTTATGGCCTAATACCTTTTCTCTACAATGACTCTTGATCTTACTGTAACCTCTCTGGCCTTATTTATGACTAGAGCAGAATAAACCTGTTCCCTACACTATTTTATTACCATCTTGCAGTAAAACACAAATATACAGTATATCTATATAAACACATACACAAACCTAATCTCTTAAATCAGCTAAACATTACCTCATACATTCAAACTTATTTCATATCTATTCCTTACTATATATATCCACTATACTGTCCACTATGGTAACATCGCCTATTTATAATGAATTATATTTTGATTCAGACAACATCTATTGCCCTAATATTAGACTAAGTGCAGACAATTACCTATAAGGCAACAGTCGCCCCCTTGTGGCCATGAGAAATTATTTTGATTGGCCACACATTAAACTAGCCAATATTGATTTATAGAATCTTATTTATGACTATTAATATTTAATATATCATATATGGTATTTAATATATGGATATATTTTAATTAATATGCGTTTATCATATATCTCTGCAAATATATTATGTCAGGCTTACAAATTAATTGGCTGATAAATATATGCAGTCCTTATATATATATGACTTATGAAATTATGAAGTTAAGATTCCTTAAAGAGAGTTCAAGCTTGAATATTACCGCTCTTTTTATATGATTCTTTATTTACAGGCAGATCAAATCGTACAGAATAAGATATACACAGTAGTGATATATATACTAATTATAATTATATTAAGCTATGCTATGTTTCCTTCGTTACATAACATAAAACAACATGACATAAGTTTCACAAACAGTTTCAATTACTATCATATTTATACTTGCAAGTTAAAGATTGCCATCCCAAGAATCATTCCTTCTGCATGTTCTCCATGACTTCTCCTCCTGACTGACTTCCTTCCTTCTCCTTCTCCTCCTTCCTTCTTCCTCTAACTTCTTCTCCCTCTAACTCCTAACTAAAAAGTCTGCTGCTTTTTATCCTATATTCTACCAATTCAAACCTAGTATATCCCCACAGTTTCCAATGAAGTACATAATTATAGGTTTTGACAGATTCCAAGGTGTAATAAAACAAACATTGAACTGGGCTGTCGTGTCCTGTTCACGGAGGCATGGTGTCATAAAAGTGTGGTGTCCACACTGCCTTAAGCAAGTATAGTATTGTAAAATCTGGAATGTCTTTTCATCCAAAGTTCTGTTGTATTGACAAGTTTTCCTGGGGTCGGTTACACAATGTTTTATCAATGGATGTGATCTCTTTTCATAGTAGTTAATTTATACTCCCTAGCTTTTAACCTTCACTGGACAATAGACAAACCAGTAAATTCTGATCTACTGTAAGCACACCTGTGAATTCCAATGACCAACAGAGCTCTGTCACATACCTATTATCATTTATGGCCTAATACCTTTTCTCTACAATGACTCTTGATCTTACTGTAACCTCTCTGGCCTTATTTATGACTAGAGCAGAATAAACCTGTTCCCTACACTATTTTTTACCATCTTGCAGTAAAACACAAATATACAGTATATCTATATAAACACATACACAAACCTAATTTCTTAAATCAGCTAAACATTACCTCATACATTCAAACTTATTTCATATCTATTCCTTACTATATATATCCACTATACTGTCCACTATGGTAACATCGCCTATTTATAATGAATTATATTTTGATTCAGACAACATCTATTGCCCTAATATTAGACGAAGTGCAGACAATTACCTATAAGGCAACAGGGAGAAGCCCCAGCTCCGTCGCCTCGTGTAGTCGACATAACAGTAAGCACAATATTGAGCGACCTGGTACAATACTTAGCAGCGATATACCTAGCAAGAACTCCCAGTGAAGTTTGACTGTGTCAGCACGAACCGGGAAATCCAACAGATATATGGTGACTATAAATCACAAGGAAAAATACACAGCAAGTATAACTTGTGACAAACCTATATTATACGGAAAACCTGATACACTTAGCCCTCTAAGGTTATGGAATATAGGAGTAGCACGCTGAGTGAAATACCAGATATGGCAACCACGCAGCAGCTATATGCACACACATATATAGTCACAAACGTACCATGCAGAAATTATGCACCATAAAACTGCACTGGACTAGCAATACAATGGAGGATGCTGGTGCTGGGTTTGTTTTTCACACATCAGCTGCTTGTTTTTTATTTAGAGTTGGCAACATTGTCCACGACACATTTCAGTGGAGGTGATGGGTTGCAGGAGAGGAGGGGACGGTGACCGACAGTGAGGTAGTCATCCTTGTTGAGCACCGACGACGAGCTTGCCGTAACAGCGTATCAAGACGGGTGAGTGCAGGTGGACAGGCGGCGAGGAGGGAGACTGCAGGTGCGGCTCGACAAGTGGACTGGTGTGCCACGCTGTGGATTCCCAGACAGGTTCCACACTGGCGCACCCTCTCCACGGACACAGGATCGGCACGGTGAAGGCAGCAGGCTCACGGTGAATCCGTACAAGGACGAACCGAGCGAGCAAGTGCTGACCGCCGTCCGCTGACCGGTCCAGAGCCGCTCCAGAATCCCAGCGCAGACCCGCACCTGGACTCCTCACGAACACGGCCGCAAAAGGTAAGGACTTTAATCCACTAGACCTCAACAGAGACACGGGACGCCGGTCTCTGTTACTTCATTAAGGATCAAAGACTGTCAATTCAATGCGAACTATTACTAGGAAAAGGACGTTTTGAAGTTATTACTCCTTGCATCAAAAAGGGCACTTTCAGTAATAGAAAGAGCTTGTTGAACATTCACTTAAGAGAAGGACGGCATTTGGACTTTGTTTGGAACGCATACCCTGTCCAATTAGCAATCAATAAAACACCTTTTAGTTATTGTCAGGTCCGGGTGTTTTTGTGAATCCGTTAACCCGGGACCAACCACAGGTGTAGGTGCTGGGCTATGAAGAAAGCAGGGAGGACGAAGAAAGTTCCGATTCATATATTTATTCAAAATAACAATTCAGTAAAGAGTTAACTGACAAGTTGTTAATCATCATATTATACTGAAGTATTGCAGGAATAATATGCAAGAGAAAACTCAAAAATACATAAAAGAAATGTTCATGGAAACATATGCAAAACAAGCTGATGAATAAATGTTGGATTGTCCAAATATAAACGAGCTTTGATGCTGAACTGCAGAATATGATTAACTGGATAATGCAGACATGAAGAGATAACTGTAAGGATTTGCAATGGAGTTTTGAGAGTTAACTGAGAGACTGTGAAGAATTATCCTTGTTATGACAACATAGCAAATATAAACAAACTTTGATGCTGAACTGCAGAATGTGATTAACTGGATAATGCAAACATGTAGAGATAACTGTAAGGATTTGCAATGGAGTTTTGAGAGTTAACTGAGAGACTGAAGAGTTATCCTTGTTATGACAACATAGCAAATATAAACAAGCTTTGATGCTGAACTGCAGATTGTGTTTAACTGGTTAATGCAGACATGGAGAATTAACTGTAAGAATTGGCAATGGAGCTTTGAGAGTTAACTGAGAGACTGTGATGAATTATCCTTGTAATGACAACATAGCAAATAAAAGTACTGAATTGGGTTACTTGCGGGTTCCGGAGATCACTGTGAAACTGTAGTAGATGACAAGGTGATGAATGGGTTAAATGCAGGGTTGAACAAACGAACAGCTGAGAGAAACGGAATCCTCCAGACTTTGAATGATAGGCAGACTGACAAGGTAACCTCATGCAGGACACTGGGAATCCAACTATTTCCAATAGGAGTGCAATTAACTGACAGCACAGCGGAGAGCCGGTGGATCTTTCAGCAGTGAAGGCTGCAGACGGACCTCTGGGAACGGAGGCGATATCTGGACCACGGGAATCACACAGGAATGCACGGAGAGAGCTCAGAGCTAGAGCACAGCTTTGATACAACAAAGCACTGGCCCAGAGTAACATAATCCCAGCCTACTTAAAGGCAGCACAAGCACGGGATTGGCTTACACCTGCCCACAGGTGTTTTCACAAGTGCTCTGTATTAGCTATTTGGTCTCCAACATGGCCACCTCCTATACAGCAGACACACCGCAGTGCCTTAGGCCATTTGGTCCCCGCACTCACAGTTCCCAGACTCTGCATTACCTGTGCCATTGATCACGCCGTGTCCCCACACGGGCGCACAGCACCGCGAGCAACCGCACTGGCAACGGATGAACCCCAGAACCCGCAGAGGTAAGAGACCGGTTCGTGACAGTACCCCCTCCTCTAAGGGTGGTCTCCGAACACCTTTGAACCTTATCAGGATTTTTGGAGAAGTATTTCTGTACCAGTCTTGGAGCATGAACATCTTCAGAGAAAACCCAGGATCTTTCCTCTGGACCGTAACCCTTCCAGTCGACCAGAAACTGTAAACGTCCATATCGGGAACGTGAGTCCACAATCTCTTTAACTTCAAATTCCTCATTCTGCAAAGAGTGAACTTTAGGAGATTTGGACTGGGTAGTACGGAACTTATTGAGAATCAAAGGCTTCAGTAAAGATGTATGAAAGGCGTTAGGAATTCTCAAAGACGGTGGCAACTTGACTTTGTATGACACAGGGTTGAGTACCTTAACAATGGGAAATGGACCAATAAACTTGGGAGCAAATTTCTTAGAAGGAACTTTGAACTTGAGATTGCGCGTAGAAATCCAAACTTGGTCTCCCACTTTGTAACTCGGTACAGCTTTACGTTTTCTATCTGCAAAAGATTTATAACGAGCGGAAGTTTTGACCAAGGACTTACGTACACAACTCCAGATGCTAGATAGACGTTGAAGCTCTTGATCTGCTGCTGGAACCTCTAGGGCTGGCAATGGATGAAACTCTGGTGGAGAACTTCTTGGACTCTTATGTTGGGCACATTTAGGACATGCTGCTATAAACTCTTGGACATCGGCTTTGAGACGTGGCCACCAATAAGACTGTTGAATAAATTTGAGAGTCTTTAGAACCCCAGGATGACCCATGAAGGAAGAGGAGTGAGCCCAGGTAAGCAGCCGTTTTCGAAGACTTGTGGCGACAAAGGTCTTGCCAGGCGGAGGAACTGGAGAGGTTCGAGTCATTAAAAAGGACGTAGGATTCACAATGGCTTGATTCGTGGTAGCATCATTTAATTCAGAAGAAGCAAAGGACCGGGAAAGGGCATCTGCCTTTTTGTTCTGAGACCCTGGACGATAGGTGAATTTGAAATCAAATCGTGAGAAGAAAAGCGCCCATCGAGCTTGTCGTGGATTCAAACACTGAGCTGACTGCAGATACAGAAGATTCTTATGATCAGTATAAACTGTAATGCGATGTTGAGCTCCTTCTAGAAGATATCTCCACTCCTCAAATGCCAACTTGATGGCAAGTAACCCTTGCTCACCGATTGCATAATTACGTGCTGCCGGGAGGAACTTACGGGAGAAATATCTGCAGGGATGGACCTTTTTATCTTCAAAGACTTGTGACAACACAGCTCCTACTGCTTCTGTAGATGCATGCACCTCTAGTAGAAAGGGACGATTCAAATCAGGCTGTCGAAGAATAAGGGCTGACACAAAGGCTTGCTTTAAATCAGAGAAGGCTTTGATTGCTTCAGAAGACCAGTTCGTAGGATTTGCTCCCTTACGAGTTAGGGCTGTGATAGGAGCAGCTAACGTAGAATAATTCTTAATGAATCTCCTATAGAAATTAGCAAAGCCAAGAAATCGCTGAATCCCCTTGAGAGTTGTAGGAGTGGACCAATCCCGGATAGCTCGCGTCTCTGGGATGGATAGCGGATGAATTTGTCCCCTAGGAGGGGTCTTGCCCGGAACCAGGATGACTGGGCAGCCCCATTCACGATGAGGAGGTAGAGAGTCTGCTGCTTGCTTACTGGAAACATCCGCAAGGGATTGATACACCGGAGGTAGATCGGAAAGGCTAATTGACCGAAGAGGTACAATTGCAGCTACACAGTCCTTGGTACAAGATTTACCCCATGAAAGGACTTCCATGGTTTGCCAATTAAGTTGAGGATTATGTTTCTGCAGCCAAGGTAAACCAAGTATCACATCTTGAGAGGCTTTGGGAATCACGTAGAAGGAGAGGTATTCGGAATGGAGCTCACCAACTTTCATCTTGAGACATACGGTTCGATGAGTAATTATACCATCTGGAATTCGACTTCCATCCACTGCTGTAACAGCAACTGCTGCTTCCAGGGGCATGGTTTGAACTTTAGACCGTATGACAAAGGCTGAGGAGATGAAGTTCTTGGCTGCCCCGGAATCTAGGAGGGCTGAAACTTTCACTGTAGAACTTGGAACTTCTAATTGAATAGACATGGTTGGCTCTTTCCCAGAACGTGATTCTAAAGTAACTCCTAGCTTAACCTCTCTTGAATAAGCTAGGAGGCGAGAGTTTCCCGGTCGGAGTTTGCAGAATTTAACTAAATGTTTGGAGGACCCACAGTACATGCAGAGGTTACCCTGTCGACGACGAAGTCGTTCCTCCTCTGTGAGGCGAGAGCGCCCAATCTGCATAGGTTCTTCAGTCATTACTAGAGACTGTGATGAAGAATCTTGTCGAGGTCTAGGATGATCACGTGGACTGGATCGCTCTGCCCTGGATTTCTCTAAACATCGCTCCCTGTAGCGTAGGTCAAGTTTGTTACAGAGAGAAATCAATTCATCCAGTTTAATTGGCACATCCCGGATAGTTAAATCATCCTTGATTCTTTCTGAAAGTCCATTCCAAAACGCGGCGATCAGGGCCTCCTCATTCCAGTTTAACTCTGAAGACAACGTGCGAAACTGAATAATATATTGACTGACAGGACGTAAACCTTGACGTAGACGGAGAATCTCCAAGGATGCTGAGGTGGTCCTGCCTGGTTCGTCAAAGATTCTCCGGAAGGAAGATACGAACTCTTTGTAATTAGAGAGGATAGGATCACCTCTCTCCCATAATGGTGATGCCCACTCCAGAGCCTGACCGGAGAGGAGGGCAATAATATATGCAACCTTAGAACGAGCTGATGGGAAACTGGCAGACATCAGTTCAAACTGGATCTCGCATTGATTCAGGAATCCTCTGCAAAGTTTTGGAGTTCCGTCAAACTTACTCGGAGAGGGTAACTGCAAGCGGGACGTAGGCAGCGTCACAGGAGAAGCTGTAGTGGTAACTGGGACATCCGGGGTTGGAATCTGGACTTGGGACGTTTTAATAGCCGTATGAAGAGTCTCTAAACGGTCTGCCATAGTTTGCATAAACTGCACTATTTGTGTCTGTATAGACTCCTGGTTTTCCAGACGGGAAAGGATATCTGACGTAGCACCGCCTCCTGCGAATTGGTCACTTGACGGATCCATGTGGCCAGTGCTTACTGTCAGGTCCGGGTGTTTTTGTGAATCCGTTAACCCGGGACCAACCACAGGTGTAGGTGCTGGGCTATGAAGAAAGCAGGGAGGACGAAGAAAGTTCCGATTCATATATTTATTCAAAATAACAATTCAGTAAAGAGTTAACTGACAAGTTGTTAATCATCATATTATACTGAAGTATTGCAGGAATAATATGCAAGAGAAAATTCAAAAATACATAAAAGAAATGTTCATGGAAACATATGCAAAACAAGCTGATGAATAAATGTTGGATTGTCCAAATATAAACGAGCTTTGATGCTGAACTGCAGAATATGATTAACTGGATAATGCAGACATGAAGAGATAACTGTAAGGATTTGCAATGGAGTTTTGAGAGTTAACTGAGAGACTGCGAAGAATTATCCTTGTTATGACAACATAGCAAATATAAACAAACTTTGATGCTGAACTGCAGAATGTGATTAACTGGATAATGCAAACATGTAGAGATAACTGTAAGGATTTGCAATGGAGTTTTGAGAGTTAACTGAGAGACTGAAGAGTTATCCTTGTTATGACAACATAGCAAATATAAACAAGCTTTGATGCTGAACTGCAGATTGTGTTTAACTGGTTAATGCAGACATGGAGAATTAACTGTAAGAATTGGCAATGGAGCTTTGAGAGTTAACTGAGAGACTGTGATGAATTATCCTTGTAATGACAACATAGCAAATAAAAGTACTGAATTGGGTTACTTGCGGGTTCCGGAGATCACTGTGAAACTGTAGTAGATGACAAGGTGATGAATGGGTTAAATGCAGGGTTGAACAAACGAACAGCTGAGAGAAACGGAATCCTCCAGACTTTGAATGATAGACAGACTGACAAGGTAACCTCATGCAGGACACTGGGAATCCAACTATTTCCAATAGGAGTGCAATTAACTGACAGCACAGCGGAGAGCCGGTGGATCTTTCAGCAGTGAAGGCTGCAGACGGACCTCTGGGAACGGAGGCGATATCTGGACCACGGGAATCACACAGGAATGCACGGAGAGAGCTCAGAGCTAGAGCACAGCTTTGATACAACAAAGCACTGGCCCAGAGTAACATAATCCCAGCCTACTTAAAGGCAGCACAAGCACGGGATTGGCTTACACCTGCCCACAGGTGTTTTCACAAGTGCTCTGTATTAGCTATTTGGTCTCCAACATGGCCACCTCCTATACAGCAGACACACCGCAGTGCCTTAGGCCATTTGGTCCCCGCACTCACAGTTCCCAGACTCTGCATTACCTGTGCCATTGATCACGCCGTGTCCCCACACGGGCGCACAGCACCGCGAGCAACCGCACTGGCAACGGATGAACCCCAGAACCCGCAGAGGTAAGAGACCGGTTCGTGACAGTTATACTTTTCCACTCACTGGTATTATTGATCTCAAGCTAAGAAACAGCACAGGTATTTCCGATATAAACAGATTGAGACATATGAACATCAGGGGTAGAGCGCAGTTAAACTTCTCACATTGGGGTATATTTACTAAAATTCGTATTTTCCCAACTGAGGTTAAAGTTCAATCACGAATGACATCGAAAGTGTAAAGTTGCAACTTTTTGAATTTATTACGACTAATTTACTAAGCTGTCGTATTCTGCATTTTCGTATTTACCGATGTCGATGTCATTGGCTTTTTTTTGCAGTGTTTTACGTGAGTGACTTGTAAAACACTGCCGACTTTAACACAATGAATCTCGGCCGGATCTGAGAGATCCGTGCTGTGCTTCATTGTGCACCTTTATTAAAATAGAAATCATTGTTAAAATCTAATAAAAAAAAATGCGTGGGGTCCCCCCTCCTAAGCCAAACCAGCCTCGGGCTCTTTGAGCCGGTCCTGGTTGAAAAAATATGGGGTAAAAAATGTCAGGGGTTCCCCCATATTTAAACAACCAGCACCGGGCTCTGCGCCTGGTCCTGGTTCCAAAAATACGGGGGACAAAAAGCGTAGGGGTCCCCCGTATTTCTGAAACCAGCACCGGGCTCCACTAGCCAGATACATAATGCCACAGCCGGGGGACACTTTTATATAGGTCCCTGCGGCCCTGGCATTACATACCCAACTAGTCACCCCTGGCCGGGGTACCCTGGAGGAGTGGGGACCACTTCAATCAAGGGGTCCCCCCCTCCAGCCACCCAAGGGCCAGGGGTGAAGCCCGAGGCTGTCCCCCCCCATCCAAGGGCTGCGGATGGGGGGCTGATAGCCTTTTTGTCAAAAAATGAATATTGTTTTTAGTAGCAGTACTACAAGTCCCAGCAAGCCTCCCCCGCAAGCTGGTACTTGGAGAACCACAAGTACCAGCATGCGGTGGAAAACCGGGCCCGCTGGTACCTGTAGTACTACTACTAAAAAAATACCCAAATAAAAACAGAAGACACACACCTTGAAAGTAAAAGTTTAATACATACATCCACACCTCCATATACACATACTTACCTATGTTCACACGAGGGTCGGTCCTCTTCTCCATGTAGAATCCATGGTGTACCTGTTGAAAAAATTATACTCACAAAATCCAGTGTAGCTGGCTCCTCTTCTTTTCTATTTGTAATCCTGGTACTTTGCAAAATAACAAAACAGACACCCGACCTCGCACTGAAAGGGGCCCCATGTTTTCACATGGGACCCCTTTCCCCGAATGCCAGGAACCCCCCCTGACTTCTGTCTAAGAGGGTTCCATCAGCCAATCAGGGAGCGCCACGTTGTGGCACCCTCCTGATTGGCTGTGTGCTCCTGTAGTGTATGACAGGCAGCACACGGCAGTGTTACAATGTAGCGCCTATGCGCTCCATTGTAACCAATGGTGGGAACTTTGTGGTCAGCGGTTGACCGAAAGTAACCTCACCGCTGACCACAAAGTTCCCACCATTGGTTACAATGGTGCGCATAGGCGCTACATTGTAACACTGCCGTGTGCTGCCTGTCATACACTACAGGAGCACACAGCCAATCAGGAGGGTGCCACAACGTGGCGCTACCTGATTGGCTAATGGAACCCTCTTAGACAGAAGTCAGGGGGGGTTCCTGGCATTCGGGGAAAGGGGTCCCATGTGAAAACATGGGGCCCCTTTCAGTGCGAGGTCGGGTGTCCGTTTTGTTATTTTGCAAAGTACCAGGATTACAAATAGAAAAGAAGAGGAGCCATCTACACTGGATTTTGTGAGTATAATTTTTTCAACAGGTACACCATGGATTCTACATGGAGAAGAGGGCCGACCCTCGTGTGAACATAGGTAAGTATGTGTATATGAAGGTGTGGATGTATGTATTAAACTTTTACTTTCAAGGTGTGTGTCTTCTGTTTTTATTGGGGTATTTTTTTAGTAGTAGTACTACAGGTACCAGCGGGCCCGGTTTTCCACCGCATGCTGGTACTTGTGGTTCTCCAAGTACCAGCTTGCGGGGGAGGCTTGCTGGGACTTGTAGTACTGCTACTAAAAACAAAATTCATTTTTTGACAAAAAGGCTATCAGCCCCCCATCCGCAGCCCTTGGATGGGGGGGACAGCCTCGGGCTTCACCCCTGGCCCTTGAGTGGCTGGAGGGGGGGGACCCCTTGATTGAAGGGGTCCCCACTCCTCCAGGGTACCCCGGCCAGGGGTGACTAGTTGGGTATGTAATGCCAGGGCCGCAGGGACCTATATAAAAGTGTCCCCCGGCTGTGGCATTATGTATCTGGCTAGTGGAGCCCGGTGCTGGTTTCAGAAATACGGGGGACCACTACGCTTTTTGACCCCCGTATTTTTGGAACCAGGACCAGGCGCAGAGCCCGGTGCTGGTTGTTTAAATATGGGGGAACCCCTGACATTTTTTCCCCCATATTTTTTCAACCAGGGCCGGCTCAAAGAGCCCGAGGCTGGTTTTGCTTAGGAGGGGGGACCCCACGCAATTTTTTTTAAACAAAATAACACTTTCCCACCCATTTCCACTGAAAAACATGCACGGATCTCATGGATCCGTGCATGCCTATCCGAACACGGTAAAAAAAAGCAGGTCTGGTTTTTTTTAGCACTTTTTCACGATTTGTATTTTAGCACGGCAGTGTTTGGCTATTGTCGGCAGTGTTTGTGATTTGCACTTTTTAGTAAATGACCGATTTCTACCAAATTCCTGGCGTATTTGACCGATGGTGTATTGATTCGTAATTTTTTCCTAGGACTTCCAAAATAATACGAATGCCCTCATCACTGCCGTGATTTGAGTTTAGTAAATTCCCGAGATGACACTTTGAAGAAAAAACACCATCTCGGTCAAAATCGGGACCTTAGTAAATATACCCCATTGTGTTCTGGCATTGTGTACCCGTTCTTTAAGACTCTAGCAATATAAAGTACTACTCAGTAAAGCTATATGTGTCAACAATAGATATAGCAAAGCACAATAGATACTGGATGTATATCACAAGGCGTTTGTACCACACAACCCTGAATGTATGCACTCTTTCTTAACTAACACTGTCCCAGTGACAGGTAGAATACTTAAGTGTCCTGTAAAATGCACAGCGCTGGCGATCAGGTGGCTTTACAGAGGAGGATTTGCCCCAACAGTCCCAGGATCAGCTGAGCACCAATCAGGTCTGAATTAGCCCCACTGTGCAAATCACATGCTTTCGGTATTATATGGCAGCCAATCACATGCTCTCTTTATTATATGGATTATATGGTGGACAGTGCTCTCTATACAGGTTGAGTCTCCCTTATCCAAAAAGCTTGGGACCAGAGGTATTTTGGATATGGGATTTTTCCGTATTTTGGAATAATTGCATACCATAATGAGATATCATGGCGATGGGACCTAAATCTAAGCACAGAATGCATTTATGTTACATATACACCTTATACACACAGCCTGAAGGTAATTTTATCCAATATTTTTTATAACTTTGTGCATTAAACAAAGTGTGTCTACATTCACACAATTCATTTATGTTTCATATACACCTTATACACACAGCCTGAAGGTCATTTAATACAATATTTTTAATAACTTTGTGTATTAAACAAAGTTTGTGTACATTGAGCCATCAAAAAACAAAGGTTTCACTATCTCACTCTCACTCAAAAAAGTCCGTATTTCGGAATATTCCGTATTTCGGAATATTTGGATATGGGATACTCAACCTGTATTATACGACGGTCAGCGCTCCCTGTATTATATGGTGGTCTGTGCTCTCTGTATTATATGGCAGACTTTCATATGCTCTCTGTATTATAAGGAAGTCACAAATAGTGTTTGGTGGCCACAAAAATGGTCTCTGCTGTGCATGGCTGTTACAAAAATGCTCTATGTAGTATATAGCGGTCACAAAAATGTTCTCAGGATTGTACGGCATTCACAAAATTGGGAAGGGGGTGGTGCATACCTTGTCAGAACCATATGTATCTCAATCCTAAGGGCTGTTTCATACTACCCAGTTTTCATCAGATGGCAAAAAGCCGGGCAAACTTTGCCCAGCTTTTTGCCATCCAGCAGGGTCTTTCACACACCACGGCTTTGAGCCGTGTTTAATGCTGTGCGCACGCGCAGCAGCAGCCGTTAAAAAAAAGTTGTGTGTGAAAGCTCCCATTCACACACACGGTTCTCTGCCTACAAAGACTGCACGGCCCCGGCCCGGCAGCCGGACCCTTCATGGATATTTCCGGCTGCGACCCGGCAGCCGGGCCGTGCTGTGCGAAAAGAGCAGTATGTTTTCATATATCACTGATAACACTGCAAGGCAAAAAAGCCGATCAGCTTTTTGCCAGCCGGTGAAAACCGGCTAGTGTGAAACAGCCCTAACTCTACTTGCGACTGGGTGGGTGTTACTGGGCAGCAACAGGATAGGTGTACTAGGACATGATAAAATTGCAGGCACTGCTGATTGAAATTTTTTACCTATCACTGCTTATCATTACCTAGATCCCTGTGTGTTTTATTTCATCATGTGTTAGTTTGGTTTGTAATTAACTTTTTTTTTTGTAGTGGGTGTCCTTTGTAAGATTTTGCTTCAGCTTAAGTATGTTTTTGACACTGTTGACCACTCTCTTCTCATACAAACACTACAATCCCTAGGTCTTCAGGACACAGCCCTTACCTGGTTCTCAGCCTACCTATATAATCGCTCTTTCAGTGTTCACTTCTCTGATTCTACCTCTTCTTCTCTATCAGTTGGAGTACTGCAAGGCTCAGTCTTGGGTCCTCTGCTGTTCTCAATCTATACCTCATATCTTGGTAAACTAATCAGCTTCTTCGGATTTTAGTATCATTTGTATGCTGATAATACTCAAATCTACCTATCCTCCCCAGAATTATCATCATCTGTATTGGCTCGTGTCACTGGATGCCTGTCTGCCATTTCATCTTGGATGACATATCTCCATCTCAAACTCAACATTTCCAAAACAGAATTAATTTATTTTCCCACCAGCCAAGAGTAGTTACCAACCTGATATCTCCATAACTGTTGACAATACGACTATCCACCCTACCCCACAAGCTTGCTGCCTAGGTGTCACCCTTGAACGTGAACTGTCCTTTGTTCCACACATTCAATCTGTCTCTGAATCATGTTACATGCACCTAAAAAACATATCCAAAATACGTCCTTATCTTACACAAGACACTGCAAAAACTCTAATCCATGCACTCATCATCTCCCGCATTGATTATTGTAATAGTCTCCTTATGGGCCCTACACATTGGCCGATCCACCGCCAAGCTGCCCAACGGCGGATACGGCCGACGGGCGACCCGGCGGCGGGGGGCAGTGACGGGGGGAGTGAAGTTACTTCACTCCCCCCGTCACATGTCTCCATAGAACTGCAGGCAAATATGGACGAGATCGTCTATATTGGCCTGCATGCACAGCCGACGGGGCACCAGCGATGAACGAGCGCGGGGCCGCGCATCGTTCATCGCTGGTGCCTCCACACTGCACTATATGAACGTTATCACATTCATTAATAAACGAGATCATTCATATCGTGGAGTGATGTCGCCCAGTGTGTAGGGCCCATAACTGGTCTTCCCAAACATAGGCTCTCGCCACTACAATCCATTTTAAAAGCAGCTGCGAGGTTAATCTTCCTCGCTAGATGCTCTTCGTCTGCTGATCCGCTCTGTCAGTCCCTCCATTGGTTACCGGTATTCTATCGTGTTAAATATAAAATACTTTTACTTACATACAAGGCTATTAACCAAACTGCACCATCATACATCCCCTCACTCATCTCAAAATATCTCCCTACCAGACCTCTCCGCTCTGCACAAGATCTGCATCTCTTATCCACATGTATTACCTGTTCCCACTCAAAATTACAGGACTTTACCCAGGCTTCACCCACTCTGTGAAATGCCCTCCCACGCACAATAAGACTCTCCTCTAGGGGTACATTTACTAAGCAGTGATAAGAGCAGAGAAGTGAGCCAGTGGATAAATTTCCCCATCAACCAATCAGCAGCTCTGTATCATTTTATAGTATGCAAAGTATAGATGTTACGTCAATGCTGATTGGTTGCCATGGGCACTTCTCCACTGGCTCACTTCTCTGCTCTTATCACTGCTTAGTAAATGTACCCCCTAGTCTCCAAACCTTTAAACGTCCCCTATAAACTCATCTCTTCAGACAAGCCTACCAAATTCCAGACCCACCCACATAACCTTCAATGCTTCCCTATCCAGTTACATCCTCTCTGTACAGTCCACATTTTATTATTATTATTATCATTTATTTATATGGCGCCACAAGGGTTCCGCAGTGCCCAATTACAGAGTACATATGCACATAATCAAAACAGTGACTTACAGTTGAAATCAATTTTGGATAAGTACAGGGTAACTAAGCATAACTACACCAGTAAATGACAGAGATAAGTTCCAGGTGGCCCAAAAACTGTGATTTGGGCAGTTGAGAATTATTAAAGTAAGAAAAGGGTGAGCACATGAGGGAAGAGGGCCCTACTCGTGAGAGCTTACATTCTAGGGGGAGGGGTAGACAGACAGGGGTGACACAGATGGGGTACATAGAGAGCATGGAACAGAGGGTTAGGATGAGATTTGGCTGGGTTTGGTAAAGAAATGGGTCTTGAGAGCCCGTTTGAAGTTTTGTAGAGAGGTGGAGAGTCTGAGGGGGAGAGGTAAAGAATTCCAAAGGAAGGGAGCAGCACGTGAAAAATCTTGGAGATAGGAGTGGGAGGAAGTAATCAGGAGACAGGAGAGGCGGCGTGCATTAGCAGAGCGAAGAGGACGGGTGGGAGAGTAAAGGGAGATAAGGTCAGAGATGTAAATGGGAGAAGATTGGGTGAGAGCTTTGTAAGTGAGAGTGAGAAGTTTGAATTGGATTCTGAAGGGAAGGGAAGCCAGTGAAGGGCTAGTAGGAGAGGGGAGGTGGATGTAGTGCGTTTGGTGAGGAAGATGAGCCGAGCAGCAGCATTGAGGATAGACTGGAGTGGAGAGAGGTAATTGTCAGGGAGGCCAGTTAGGAGGAGATTACAGTAGTCTAGTCTGGAAATAATCAGTGAGTGAATAATGATCTTAGTGGCATCCTGGGTGAGAAAAGGTCTGATCCTGGAAAAAAAATTTGAGATGAAAATGACAGGTTTGTGAGAGGTGCTGAATGTGTGGTTTGAAGGAGAGGGAGGAGTCAAGGATTACACCAAGACAGCGTACTTGTGGGCTAGAGGAGATAGTCGTGCCATCAATGGATATTGAGATTGTGGGAGGTGAGGTTGTGCGGGAGGGTGGGAAGATGATCAGCTCAGTCTTAGACATGTTGAGTTTAAGAAAGCGCTTCCAACTTTGCTGGGTGATCATGTCATACAACCCATTAAGAACCTAGCAATCTGGTGGACCATTATGCAACAGGTAGCATCTATCCTTGTGTATCAATGCTTATTTCCCTATAGATTGTAATCTTGCGAGCAGGGCCTTCCTACCTCTATGTCTGTCTGTCTGTCTTTGCCCAGTTTTGTTCTATAACTGTTGTTCTAATTTATAGCGCAACGGAATATGCTGCGCTATATAAGAAACTGCTAATAAATAATAATAAATAAGTATGTCAAGAAAAGGTATTCATTGTATTGGGATGTGGGCCCCAAACCAGTATCTTGCCTAGGGACCCGTGAGGTCTTAATCCAGCTCTGAATATGTACCTTTGATATTGAAAACCATGCTCAGGTGTCTTGATAAATTCCTCTTGCGCACTTGCAAAGATGGCAGATATTGTGAATACATACAATAAGCTGCCCAATATTGCTTGAGTACAATATATAGCGAGGAAACAGGGGTTTGCACCACAGTACAGCCGATTATACATGCTACACCAAAGTAGAGCTGCTTATGCTCATTATGGCATGCTAGAGCACCTTATACACATTAAACCACGGTAGAGCTACTATGGAAGTAGCTGTGAGGTGAGGACAAGAGACAAAGAGAGAGGACAAGAACGAGAGCGAGAGGTGAGGATGAGAGAAAGAGGTGGGGATGAGAGACAGAGAGGTGAGGACAAGAGAGAGAGAGAAAGGTGAGGACGAGAGAGAGTGAAGACAAGAGAGAAAGAGGTGAGGACGACAGCGAGGAAGGTGAATACAAGAGAGATAGGTAAGGATGAGAGAGAGAGATGTGAGGATAAGAGAAAGGAGGACAAATGAGAGAAATTAGGAGATAAGAGAGGGGGTGGATAAAAGAGAGAGAGAGAGAGAGAGAGAGAGAGAAGGGATGAAGACAAGAGAGAAAGAGAGGCAAGGATAAACGAGAGAGGAGAGGATAGAGAGGTGAGGCCGAGAGAGAGGTGAGGACAAGAGAGAGGCAGACAGCCAACTGGGCAAGTATACACCTGCATTCACCCTGCAGTGCTGCTACTGCAGCTGGCCTTGTGCTGTGCTGCTGCTGGGACCCGGGACTGCCTGGGTGATGGGTCTTTTCCTCAGGGCCAGAGGATCAGACATGCAGGTTGCAGACCGGAGTCCTTGTGAGTGGGTGGGCGGCCGCATGTAGTACCATGCGCTATCGCCCAAAGCTGTGCTGCTGCTCCTCAGTCTTCTTTCCCCACGGCCCACTCCCATAATGCCTTGCACAAAGATGTTGTACCCACACCGGCATTCTGGGAAGGTGGGAGGGAAGAGAAGAGCTTACCAGCAGCAGCACTGCCGCTGAGGGAGTTAAATACTATTTACCGGCAAATTGATTGCATCCCCACTGAAGTATAGATTAAATTAATATGGCGGAGCGCGAGCGTGACGGTGGGGTTCGGGAGATATAGGCTCTCTGTGCGCTGTACACTGCCTCATAACTCATGTCCAAACCTGCAAGCTTCCCAGGGTGAATTACAGAGTATCTGGACTCGGGGTTTTTTTTTGGAACCTTTTCCACTGAACAAAAACCTGTGTTGATGCATGTTCATTTGCAAACACCCATGATTTTTATGTCAGTGGAAAAGGGGTCTAAAATAATAAAAGGGCTATAAGAGACACTGTACCACTGAGAGATTTTGTCTACTTGCACCACTGGCAACTATTATTTCAATAATAATTTCCACTTTCAGATGGAGGGTATTTGGGCCATTCCATGAAATGTTTCATATGTACATATATGTGATACTAAATAAATAAATAAAAAATAGGATTTTAATTACCTTCACACCAGGTCACACACAAGGCAAACCAAGCTAACTAGCTTGAAACATCAGCAACGGCTGAATATTACTTACCAAGTAACGAAACAGTACTTACCAAGGACTAAGCAGTACTGAACTAAGGTGGTCATTCCCAGTTGTTCGCTCGCTAGCAGTTTCTTGCAGCCATGCAAAAGCTATGCCGCATACCACTGGGAGTGTATTTTAGCTTAGAAGTGCGAACGAAAAAGATCGCAGAGCGGCTGCAAAGTTTTTGTGCAGTTTTAGAGTAGCTCAATACCTACTCAGCGCTTGCGATGACTGCAGACTGTTCAGTTCCTGTTTTGACGTCACAAACACGCCCTGCGTTTTTCCTGGCACGCCTGCGTTTTTTCGAACACTCCCTGAAAATGGTCAGTTGACACCCAGAAACATGTCAATCACTCTGCGGCCAGCACTGTGACTGAAATGCTTCGCTAGACCTTGTGTGAAACTACATCTTCCGCTGTAATAGTACGTTGCGCATTGCACCGCATACGCATGCGCAGAAGTGCCGTTTTTTTCCCTCATCGCTGCACAGGGAACGAATACAGCTAGCGATCAACTCGGAATGACCACCTAAGTAACCACTGTAGGATCACGAAGCACTTGTAGGCGCCCAGCATCCTCTACTGACTACGAGAAAAGGATTTAGCGGCAGGTAATTAAAATCCTATTTTCTCTTACGTCCTAGAGGATGCTGGGGTCCATATTATTACCATGGGGATGTACCAAAGCTCCCAGAATGGGAGGGAGAGCGCGGAGGCTCCTGCAGAACTGACTGACCAAACATCAGGTCCTCAGAGGCCAAAGTATCGAACTTGTAGAACCTTGCGAACGTGTTCAACCCTGACCAAGTAGCCGCTCGGCATAGTTGAAAAGCCGAGACACCCCGGGCAGCCGCCCAGGAAGAACCCACCTTACGAGTAGAGTGGGCCTTAACAGACATAGGACACGGCAGGCCTGCCGTAGAATACGCATGCTGGATAGTGAACCTGATCCAGCGAGAGATCGTCTGCTTAGAAGCAGGACACCCAATCTTCTTGGGATCATAAAGGACAAACAGAGAGTCCGATTTTCTGTGATGTGCAGTCCTCTTCACATAGATTTTCAGAGCCCTTACAACAACCAAGGACTTTGATGGAATGGAGGAGTCAGTAGCAACTGGCACCACAATAGGTTGGTTGATATGAAATGCCGACACAACCTTCGGAAGGAAAAGCGGACGTGTTCTGAGCTCAGCTCTATCTTCATGAAAGATCAAGTATGGGCTTTTACATGACAAAGCCCCCAACTCCGACACACGTCTAGCAGAAGCCAAGGCCAACAAAGTGACAGCCTTCCAGAGGAGAAACTTGACCTCAACCTCCTGTAGAGGCTCAAACCATTCCGATTGGAGGAACTGTAACACCACGTTAAGATCCCAGGGCGCTGTAGGTGGCACAAAGGGAGGCTGGATGTGCAGAACTTCCTTCAAAAATGTCTGAACCTCAGGAAGGGCAGCCAACTGTTTCTAGAAGAAAATAGATAGGGACGAAATCTGGACCTTAACGGAACCTAATCTCAGGCCCATATCTACACCTGCTTGGAGGAAGAGGAGAAACCGTCCAAGTTTAAACTCCACCGTAGGAAATCTCTTGGATTCACACCAAGACACATATGTTTTCCAAATGCAATGGTAATGTTTAGACGTTACTCTTTTCCTAGTCTGTTTCAGGGTAGGAATAACCTTATTCGGAATGCCCTTCTGAGCTAGTATCTGGCGTTCAACCTCCATGCCATCAAATGTAGCTGTGGTAAGTCTTGATAAGCAAACGGCCCCTGCTGCAGCAGGTCCTCCCGAAGAGGAAGAGGCCTCGGCTCTTCTAGCAGTAGATCCAGAAGATCCGCGTACCAAGCCCTTCTTGGCCAGTCCAGGGCAATGAGGATTGCCTGAACATTTGTACTCCTTATGAGTTTTAGAACTCTTGGAATTAGTGGAAGTGGAGGAAACACGTACACCAACTGGAACACCCACGGAGTCACTAGGGCGTCCACCGCCATGACTTGTGGGTCCCTCGACCTGGAACAATACCGCCGAAGCTTCTTGTTTAGACGAGCGGCCATCATGTCTATTTGAGGTACACCCCAAAGATCAGTAACCTCCATGAACACCTCTGGATGGAGTCCCCACTCCCCTGGATGGAGATCGTGTCTGCTGAGGAAGTCCGCTTCCCAGCTGTCTACTCCCAGAATGAAGATTGCTGACAGCGCCAATGCGTATTTTTCTGCCCAGAGAATGATTCTTGTTACCTCTGCCATTGCAGCTCTGCTCTTCGGTCCGTCCTGTCGGTTTATGTAAGCCACTGTCGTTACATTGTCCGACTGCACTTGAATGGCCCGATTTCTCAGAAGATGGGCCACTTGGAGAAGACCGTTGTAGACGGCTCCTAGTTCCAGAATGTTTATTGGTAGGCAGGCTTCCAGACTTGACCACCTTCCTTGGAAGGTTTCCCCTTGAGTGACTGTGCCCCAGCCCCGGAGACTTGCATCCGTGGTTAGAAGGATCCAGTCCTGAATCACGAACCTGCGGCCCTCCAGAAGGTGAGGCAATTGCAGCCACCAGAGGAGTGAGATCCTTGCCTTTGGCGATAGACGTATTCTCTGGTGCATATGTAGATGAGATCCTGACCATTTGTCCAGGAGATCCAGTTGGAAGGACCGAGCATGAAAACTCCCATACTGCAGAGCCTCGTAAGAAGCCACCATCTTTCCCAGAAGGCGAATGCACTGATGAACTGACACCCGGGCTGGCTTCAGGACATCCTGGACTATTGTTTGTATCACCAACGCTTTTTCCTCTGGAAGAAACACACTCTGCACTTCCGTGTTGAGGACCATTCCCAGAAATGACAACCTCCTGGTTGGTTCCAAATGTGATTTTGGAAGATTCAGGATCTAACCATGTTCCCTGAGAAGCTGGGTCGAGAGAGCTATGGACTGTAACAGCTTCTCCTTGGATGATGCCTTTATCAGCAGATCGTCCAGATATGGAATTATGTTCACCCCCTGTCTGCGGAGTAGAACCATCATTTCTGCCATCACCTTGGTGAATACCCTCGGTGCTGTGGAGAGGCCAAATGGCAGGGCCTGGAATTTAAAATGACAGTCCACCAGTGCGAATCAGAGATAAGCTTGATGCGGCGGCCAAATCGGAATGTGGAGGTACGCATCCTTGATATCCAGGGATACCAGGAATTCCCCCTCCTCCAGACCTGATATCACCGCCCTTAGAGACTCCATTTTGAACTTGAACTCCCTCAGAAAGGGGTTTAGTGATTTTAAGTTCAGAATGGGTCTGACCGAACCATCCGGTTCGGTACCACGAAAAGGTTCGAATAGTAACCCTTGTTTTGCATCTGGGAAGGAACTGGTACAATATCCTGTGCCTCCACCAACTTCTGGATGACTCCCTGTAGGGTAGCCCTGTCTGCCGGCAAAGCTGGCAAGCCTGATTTGAAGAACCGGTGAGGAGGGAGATCTTGAAACTCCAGCTGGTACCCCTGGGACACAATATCTTGAACCCAGGGATCCAGGCCGGACGACACCCAGACGTGACTGAAATGTCTGAGTTTCGCCACCACCGGCCCTACCTCCAGGCCGCGCGGTCCACCGTCATACTGAGGACTTTGGGGTACCTGAAGCAGGCTTCTGTTCCTGGGAACCTGCAGCAGCAGGTTTCTTGGATTTTGGGCGACCTCCTATATAGAAGGTGTTGAACGGTTTGGCCTTTCTTGTTTTAGCAACCCGAAAGGCTGTGATGTAGCCGAAGAAAAAGGTTCCTTCGTAGCAGGTGCAGCCGAGGGGAGAAAATGTGACTTACCCGCTGTAGCCGTGGAGATCCATGCATCTAACGCTTCCCCAAAGAGAGCCTGACCTGTGTAGGGTAGGGTCTCCACACCTCTCCTGGATTCCGCGTCAGCAGACCACTGGCGCAGCCATAGGCCTCGGCGAGCTGAGACAGACATGGAATATATTCCTGCAGCCATTGAACCCAGGTCTTTCATGGATTCCACCATAAATCCTGCAGAATCCTGAATGTTACGTAAAAACAATTCAACGTCATTTTTATCCATTGTATCCAAATCCTCAAGTAATGTGCCTGACCACTTTACTATAGCTTTGGAAATCCATGCACAGGCAATAGTAGGACACAGTATCGCCCCTGAAGCCGTGTATATGGATTTGAGCGTAGAATCAATTTTGCGATCAGCCGGCTCCTTTAAGGCGGTAGATCCACCTTTTTCGAGAATCTGGATACAGACGCGTACACTATGTGTGTGTTTTCCCATTTCTTTCTATCCTCCTCAGGGAAGGGGGAAGCCACCAGAACTCTTCTAGGGATCTGGAATTTTTCTCAGGGTTTTCCCAAGCTTTTTCAAAAATAGCATTTAATTCTTTGGACGCAGGGAAGGTTAGCGAGGCTTTCTTATTATCAGTTGTTGCCTTATAGGTAATTGTCTGCACTTAGTATAATATTAGGGCAATGGATATTGTCTGAATCAAAATATAATTCATTATAAATAGGCGATGTTACCATAGTGGACAGTATACTGGATATATATAGTAAGGAATAGATATGAAATAAGTTTGAATGTATGAGGTAATGTTTAGCTGATTTAAGAAATTAGGTTTGTGTATGTGTTTATATAGATATACTGTATATTAGTGTAGGGAACAGGTTTATTCTGCTCTAGTCATAAATAAGGCCAGAGAGGTTACAGTAAGATCAAGAGTCATTGTAGAGAAAAGGTATTAGGCCATAAATGATAATAGGTATGTGACAGAGCTCTGTTGGTCATTGGAATTCACAGGTGTGCTTACAGTAGATCAGAATCTACTGGTTTGTCTATTGTCCAGTGAAGGTTAAAAGCTAGGGAGTATAAATTAACTACTATGAAAAGAGATCACATCCATTGATAAAACATTGTGTAACCGACCCCAGGAAAACTTGTCAATACAACAGAACTTTGGATGAAAAGACATTCCAGATTTTACAATACTATACTTGCTTAAGGCAGTGTGGACACCACACTTTTATGACACCATGCCTCCGTGAACAGGACACGACAGCCCAGTTCAATGTTTGTTTTATTACACCTTGGAATCTGACAAACCTATAATTACCTATTCCATTGGAAACTATGAGAATATGATAGTTTGAATTGGTAAAATATGAGATAAAAGGACCAGACTTGTAGTTAGGAGTTAGTAAGGAGAGGAGGGAGAAGGAAGGAGGAGAAGGACAGAAGGAAGGAAGTCAGTCAGGAGGAGAAGTCATGGAGAACATGCAGAAGGAATGATTCTTGGGATGGCAATCTTTAACTTGCAAGTATACATTTTATGTTAGCAATTGAAACTGTTTGTGAAACTTATGTCATGTTGTTTTATGTTATGTAACGAAGGAAACATAGCATAGCTTAATATAATTATAATTAGTATATATATCACTACTGTGTATATCTTATTCTGTACGATTTGATCTGCCTGTAAATAAAGAATCATATAAAAAGAGCGGTAATATTCAAGCTTGAACTCTCTTTAAGGAATCTTAACTTCATAATTTCATAAGTCATATATATATAAGGACTGCATATATTTATCAGCCAATTAATTTGTAAGCCTGACATAATATATTTGCAGATATATATGATAACGCATATTAATTTAAATATATCCATATATTAATAACCATATATGTTATATTGAATATTAATATTCATAAATAAGATTCCATAAATCAATATTGGCGACCATGAAGGGACTTGTTATTACTGAATCTGATTATCTGATCTATAATATTTATGAGGAGTAGCAGATGCTATAAGCTGGCTACCAAATCTGCAGAATCACGGTGGGGATGTATCTATGAAAATTTATTACCATTGTGTAATGTCAATTTTGTATTCTGTATAACCTAGGATAAATGTGTTAGTGCAATATACGTTATTTTAACTAACATAATATCTATTAGGAAGCAGCACCAAAGGCTATAAGCCTGCTGGCAAAATACAAGATCACAGTGGAATAGGTTACAAATGAGAATAAAGAATTTAAAGGCCTAGAATAGAAAATGTGCACAGTGGAAAAGAGTATTTCCAAATAAATGTATAAATGTACCAGGTATTAGAGTTTAACCTTAAGACACCGGTCAATCTTAAGGAGAGGATACCTTCAGTACTAAAAACAAAGAATATATAAATTTAGCATTGAAATGTTAAAAATGCAAAAGTTTTCTGTAGCATTTAGAAAAATGCGCAGAACTGCGGCTCTAGAAGCCAAACAGAAATGTAAAGAAGAATCAGGTTCACGTCTTCGTAAGGCGTGCCTGACCATTAATGCAAAAATGCATTCGTTATTTAAGTCCCTTAAACAGAAAAATAAACAGAAAAAGTTTGGGGCAGAAGCGAAAAGCCTGACAGTTTGTAATCAAATTGTCAAGATCTCTGATGAAGAGATAACATCCAGCAAGCAAGCTGAGATAGAAACACCAAACAGGAATAGTGTTGAGGTATGTGAAACTCTGTACACAGAGTCTACAGGAGTCAGAAATGACTTAATCAGTCAAGATCCTAAAATTAAGGAAAGTTACATGTTGCAGGACTGCATCAATGTGCAGCGCATGGAGTCTGCTATGGTCACACAGACCACCAGCAGAACAGCCTCTGTGGTAAAGGAAGAAAGTAGCAATGTGCCGGATGTGTCTATCATCAGACAGCACATTAATGTAAAGGAGGTAGCAGCAATAGGAGATGTCCCCTATACTGTGTCTAGTAAGGGGGAAGATCATTGTAACTCAGATTATGAGTATTCTGCTGAATACACTCTCAGAGTTCCCAATGTAAATGAAGAATTTGTTATGCCCTTAGGCAAAGGTGAATTGTCAGCAGATTTAAACACTGATAGCAGCAGTACAGTGCACACAGGGGTGGGGAAGTTCCCCATGGTGAAAACTCCCATGGCAACCAGAGTTGCAAACCTTGAAATGTATTCACCTGGAAACATGTTTAAAGGGAAAATCCATGAAATTAATTCAGGAATGCATGTTTACAAACAAAGTTCCCAAACTTATGTAACCCCCACAGAGCACTCAGAGACTTCTAGTGATGGTGCAAATGTTTGCATGCTCTCAGAGAGACCACATGCAGAGTGTCATTCTGCAAACCACACACCAATTAACAATGACAAAAAGGATCACCAGGATGAAAATGTTTTTATGCCCTGGTGCCATAACCATTTTATTACAGGTGTGGAAAGACAGAAAGCCCTGGGACCTGCAATACATATTTGGCAAAGTTTAACAAGTTTCTCTCCCCACAAAAGTAGGTTTTTTCAGAAGCTCCAAGATTCTTCCAAACTAAGGAGCCACACCAAGCAGCAAACGCTATGGTTAAAGACAGTCTGGGACCAGGCTGCATCACAAGGGAGTATGGTCACAAGTGAATACGGTAGTATCATTCCTTTACTTGTTAGATCCAATGAAGCCATTGTTTGCTTTGATGTTCAAACAGCCACAGTTTCCAAATTAAACCTGCATCATATCTGCAGCGACAATTGTGCTGTCATTGACACACAATGTGACAGGAAAGATTGGCACAGGCCAGAAACAATTGTTTGTTTGTTATTCAATCGTTAAAAGACACATTTGTAAATTCTGTACCTGATAACATGCAGCAGATAGGACAGAATGCATAGCAAGCTATGTTAAATCACTGTATAAATATCTGTGATAGTCATTGTATGTATTTTTGTTTGATTCATAGTAATCCTGGCAACCTGTATACAGAATGGTGCAAGACTCCAAAAAGACTCCAATTTACAAGGGAAAAGGTCTTCATTAACCCTTTCATCGCTGCTATCCAGCAAAATCTACATAGCATCCCTAAAGACTGATATATGGACAAATCCTCAAGGAGTTTTCCAGTTTCACAAGAAAGGGGAAGGTTTTCATTAACCCTTTCATCACAAGTAATCATTTACTTGTCTTTCAAACTACATGTACACTCCCACAACAGTGTACAGCACATCTCATCACTGTGATTATACAGAACTGTCTCATCCCTTCATATACCTTAATCACATATATGTAAACATTTGTCTGAGATATATTTTATATCATTGCATATATACCTTGTAAATATTTTATGTTTTTTTTATATATTACACAATAGATACTACCTATGCTTCCTTCGTAAAAGCTTCAAAAGTAATTAAATATCTAATACAGGATGGTATACCACGTTATAACAAATTGGGCCGAGATTATTAAGTGGGATGAATAATTCTCTTAATAAAGACTGTCACAAGTCTAAGATAATTATTTGTAGCATAACAGGGTCACTGTATATGCACATGGCTGCATATAAAATAATATTGGATGGAATTAGATATATTTAAAGCCATTCCTAAATGATATTTAATATCTGTTTGAAGCAAAATTATATTCATTTATTGTATTGATAGGATGTTACTATATACACATCAAAAGCATTTTAAATAATTATTAGTCAAAATATAGGTAGGATAGAAAACGCCTTTATATGGGTTAAACTGGTATAAGTTTATGTAAGATTGAGATGTATAAATAGGTACAAGGTAGAATAAGGAGATTTAAGACTGCATGGTAATTTATTCAGTGAGGAAATACAGAACAGAGTAGGTGTACTACTCACAGCCATTTGTGGTACTATTGCCCGAAGACAATTAAGACCTACTATTAACAAGCAAGGAAAGAAAGAAAGAAAGAAAAAAAAAAAAAAGACTGTTTCATATATGCCTGTTCTATTCAAAATCACAACCTGTTTGTGCAAAAGCAATATGGACACTGGTCACAACTGCGGCATTGGATAAACGCAAAGGAAACAGAACTGCTAAAGACTGTATAAAGACTATTACTATTACTGAGGGTCGTCACAAGTACTGAATGTTCAAGACACAGCACTCGACGTACACAGCCCTCTGCCTCAAACAGCGAAATGGCAAGCAAAGGAGCAGCTGCTACGAAGAATTCTACTTCTAGTAATGGTGCAAATGTTGCAAACGCAAGGCCATAATGCAAACGCAAGGCATCTCCAATTGCAAGCAAACCACGCAGATGACAGTCTTATCCCAGTAAATTGCTACATACAAGAACAGCAAAAATGTCCAAACGTACTGATCCAGATACAGAAAAAAGGTCTACAATTGGGCTATGGTATTCCAAATGTCTGTAGAAATTAGTTTTCCTCATGAATACTGAATAAAAACCTCAGTTTTGTCTGCTTTAGTTAAAAGTAGAATAAGGTTAGGTAAGCTAAGAATTTTTAGAGATTTTTAAAATCATAATGGTTATTATTATTACACTTATGGTATATATTATGGTTACAACGAAAGTTATGTTTGAAGGAATATTTTGAAATGTATTTGGAAGCAATTACGCTAGTTTAATGTGTGGCCAATCAAAAGAATTTCTCATGGCCACAAGGGGGCGACTGTTGCCTTATAGGTAATTGTCTGCACTTAGTATAATATTAGGGCAATGGATATTGTCTGAATCAAAATATAATTCATTATAAATAGGCGATGTTACCATAGTGGACAGTATACTGGATATATATAGTAAGGAATAGATATGAAATAAGTTTGAATGTATGAGGTAATGTTTAGCTGATTTAAGAAATTAGGTTTGTGTATGTGTTTATATAGATATACTGTATATTAGTGTAGGGAACAGGTTTATTCTGCTCTAGTCATAAATAAGGCCAGAGAGGTTACAGTAAGATCAAGAGTCATTGTAGAGAAAAGGTATTAGGCCATAAATGATAATAGGTATGTGACAGAGCTCTGTTGGTCATTGGAATTCACAGGTGTGCTTACAGTAGATCAGAATCTACTGGTTTGTCTATTGTCCAGTGAAGGTTAAAAGCTAGGGAGTATAAATTAACTACTATGAAAAGAGATCACATCCATTGATAAAACATTGTGTAACCGACCCCAGGAAAACTTGTCAATACAACAGAACTTTGGATGAAAAGACATTCCAGATTTTACAATACTATACTTGCTTAAGGCAGTGTGGACACCACACTTTTATGACACCATGCCTCCGTGAACAGGACACGACAGCCCAGTTCAATGTTTGTTTTATTACACCTTGGAATCTGACAAACCTATAATTACCTATTCCATTGGAAACTATGAGAATATGATAGTTTGAATTGGTAAAATATGAGATAAAAGGACCAGACTTGTAGTTAGGAGTTAGTAAGGAGAGGAGGGAGAAGGAAGGAGGAGAAGGACAGAAGGAAGGAAGTCAGTCAGGAGGAGAAGTCATGGAGAACATGCAGAAGGAATGATTCTTGGGATGGCAATCTTTAACTTGCAAGTATACATTTTATGTTAGCAATTGAAACTGTTTGTGAAACTTATGTCATGTTGTTTTATGTTATGTAACGAAGGAAACATAGCATAGCTTAATATAATTATAATTAGTATATATATCACTACTGTGTATATCTTATTCTGTACGATTTGATCTGCCTGTAAATAAAGAATCATATAAAAAGAGCGGTAATATTCAAGCTTGAACTCTCTTTAAGGAATCTTAACTTCATAATTTCATAAGTCATATATATATAAGGACTGCATATATTTATCAGCCAATTAATTTGTAAGCCTGACATAATATATTTGCAGATATATATGATAACGCATATTAATTTAAATATATCCATATATTAATAACCATATATGTTATATTGAATATTAATATTCATAAATAAGATTCCATAAATCAATACAGTAAAGTAAGCCTCCTCAACCTGCTCAGGTGTTGTATCAGCAATATTCAACACATCCCTGATAGCCTCTATCAACAACTGCACCCCTTTAGCAAGAGATGCGGCCCCCCTGAGCACATCCCCATCACCGTCTGCTGTGTCAGAATCGGTATCATCTTGCATAATCTGGGCAAGAGCACGTTTGTGGGAACCTACAGAGGGAGGCCCTGAGGTAACAGAACCAGACCAAACTGCCATAGAGGTCTGTAAAACCTGAGTTGCAGATTCATTTTGTGCAACCCTAATAGAAATCTGAGAAATCATAGATTTGATGGAGGATAACCATTCAGGCTCCCTTGCTGGTATCTGCCGTAATCCCACCACCCATCAAAACACCGGCATCGACAAAACATTGGGATCCCGAAAGCCAGGATTCTGAAGGGTAAGTATAGCCGGGAAGTTAGGGTTAGGCTACGGGGTGGGGAGGTTATGGTTAGGCTGCAGACAGTGTTAAGATGCATATACCAGTGGCATGCGGTGAGGTCAGTGGCTGGTGAGGCACTACAGGCATAATGTCAGCCGAATCCTGCCGATGACCCCTACCGCCGCCGAGCCAATGCCCGCTACTGCCTCTGAGCCGATGTCTGCTGCCACCATCAATGGCTTACAAATTCGCCCACCATCATTTTGGGCGATTTGGATCAATTTGCATCTCAGTCCGATGCCGCCAATGCCCGCAGCGTGCCTGCTCATCATACTTGTGATATATTGTACATTTTTATAGAATTTTTTTTTAAAATGAGTGTTTGGGAAGGGAGTGGGAGGAGGACAAGAATGCAATTTTGTTGCCCAGGGCTTCCATTAACTTAATGGAGAAGGGTCTGAATGGGTTAAAAAATGTAAAAAAAAAAAAAATGCGTGAGGTTCCCTCTCCTAAGTATAACCAGCCTCGGGTTCTTTGACCCGGTTCTGGTTGTTTAAATACTGGGAAAAATATTGGACAGGGGTTCTCCATATTTAGACAACCAGCACCGGGCTCCACTAGCCAAGGACATAATGCCACAGCCAGGGGATACATTTATGTAGTTCCCTGCGGCCGTGGCATTAGCCCCCCAACTAGTAACCCCTGGCCGGGGTTCCCTGGAGGAGTGGGGATCCCTTAAATCAAGGGGTCCCCCCCCCCCCTCCAGGCACCCAAGGCCCAGGGGTGAAGCCAGAGGCTGTCCCCAGCACCTCTGGGTGGTGGGTGCCAGGCTGATAGCCATAAGTGTGTAAAAAAAGAATATTGTTTTTCGTTGTGGAACTACAAGGCCCAGCAAGCCTCCCCCGCTTGCTGATACTGGAGAACCTCAAGTACCAGCATGCAGGGAAATAACGGGCCCGCTGGTACCTGTAGTTCTACAGCAAAAAAAATACCCAAATAAAAACACAACACACACACCTTGAAAGTAAAAATATATTAAAACACACTTATAGGCCCTACACACTGGCCAATCCGCCGCCAAGCTGTCCGACGGCGGATACGGCCGACGGCGACCCTGCGGCGGGGGGGGGCAGTGACGGGGGGAGTGAAGTTTCTTCACTCCCCTGTCACCCGGCTGCATTGAAGTGCAGGCAAATATGGACGAGATCGTCCATATTGGCCTTCATGTACAGCCTACGGGGGACCAGCGATGAACGAGCGCGGGGCCGCGCATCGTTCATCGCTGGAGCCTCCACACTGCACGATATGAACGGTATCTCGTTCATTAATGAACGAGATCGTTCATATCGTGCAGTCATGTCGGCCAGTGTGTAGGGCCCTTTACACACTCACACATACTTACCTACATCCCACGCCGATCACGTCCACTTGTCCATGTAGAATACAATAGGGGTACCTGTAAAAATGAGAGAGAGATTATTCACCTACATCACACGCCGATCACATCCACTTGTCCATGTAGAATCCAATAGGGGTACCTGTAAAAATGAAAATTATACTTACAAACTTCGTTCCTGAAGTAATCCACAGGAGGGGGAAAAGGAGAGAGAGAGAGAGAGAGAGAGAGAGAGAGTGTGTGTGTCACCAACCTGGTTATTATGCTGCTGCGGGAGGAGGAAGGAGAGGGGAGAGCCGCACTCACTGCTGCCAGGGCCACCGGAGCCGCACTCAATCCTGCCAGGGCCACCACTGCTGTACCCGGCCTCCCGGCTAGTTGCAAGGGCAGTCACTGCCGGGACCCGCCACCACTTCCGCCTCCAGCGCCGCGTGTGGGTGATTGGGCAGCAGATCCAGCACTGGATCCGCTGTCCAATCACAGGTGCCTCGCTGACATAGTTGTGGTGTCCCGGTCAGCGAGGCACTTTTTTCAGTGCAGCTTTCCCTATCTTTTTCAATGGGCTTTTACAGCCCAGTGCTTGGCCCCGCCCCTCGCTCTCTCTCCGTTCCCATTATCTATGGGAGGCACTGCTATCAGTGCCTCCCAAAGTCATTTAAGGAAAAAAATTATTCGAATTAAATAAAGAAGATACTTATGACACAGAATATGTGTCATATGTATCTTCTTTGTATTATTTTAATAATTAATCACAGGGGAGGCACTGCCTCCCCTGCATGCACGTCCCTGGCATATACAGTAAGATAAGTGCCGATTTTGACTTTGCGATTACTCTAGAACTCCCCGGAGCCCAGTACCACTAATTTTGATTATCTTTACTTGCGATTTTGACTATGTGCGGCATTGACTCTATACAATTTTGACTATACTAGAAACTAGATTGTACACAATATAGTCAAAATTGCCTTGCCTGCACAGTCTATTTTTTCTTGCGATACCAACCCCACAAGAGCGCGCATCGGTATTGCAAGCTGTGTACACACTGTGCGATATGTGCTAGCTTTTCTTACGATTTTGACTATATAGTCAAAATAGTAAGAAAACATTGCACCGTGTGTACTGTATGCACCTTTAGGCACCACCAAGGGGGGGTTTAAGCACTAAGGTGGGAGGGTTAGGGTTAGGCTGTGGGGTTAGGTTTAGACACTAATCGGAGGTTAGGGTTAGGCACCAATGCGGGAGGTTAGGATTAGGCTGCAGTAAGGTAGGGTTATGGGGGTGAGTTAGAAAGCTTAACACCCCTGTCGGTCTCTTCAACATCGGGATGCAGGCGTCAGTATTCTGAGTGCGGACATCACGTGTGCCGGGATATTATACCCAACACCTTAATACAGAGTTGAGATAAATTATCAAGTAGAAGTTTATTTTCTTTATGTCTTGTACAGGACATAGGGCCCCATTTTATTAACCAAACAAGTAACTTCCCAATAACTTTGAACCCAACTGCTGGCACAATATGAAATGTGAATAAGTACATTATAATAATGTTGTAAATGACCAGTGCTTAATGTCTATGGAACAGAGGTACAGCTACCACCTAAAATGACAAGTTCCTGCAAGAATATAAAACTCTAGTACAACCAGAAAGCAGCAGTTTAAAATACTTCATGTAACAACTCCCGGATCATGCCCCCGGTGTACACGTTGGCCCTCATTCCGAGTTGTTCGCTCGTTGCCGAGTTTGGCTATATTGCGATTAGTCGCTTACTGCGCATGCGCAAGGGTCGCAGAGCGCATGCGCTTAGTTATTTTACTCAAAAGTTAGGTATTTTACTCACGGCATAATGAGGATTTTTCATCGTTCTGGTGATCGGAATGTGATTGACAGGAAGTGGGTGTTTCTGGGCGGAAACTGACCGTTTTATGGGTGTGTGCGGAAAAACGCTGCCGTTTCTGGGAAAAACGCGGGAGTGGCTGGAGAAACGGGGGAGTGTCTGGGCGAACGCTGGGTGTGTTTGTGACGTCAAACCAGGAACGAAACTGACTGAACTGATCGCAGTGGCAGAGTAAGTCCCGAGCTACTCAGAAACTGCAAAGAAATTTCTATTCGCAATTATGCGAATCTTTCGTTCGCAATTCTGCTATGCTAAGATACACTCCCAGTAGGCGGCGGCTTAGCGTGAGCAATGCTGCTAAAAGCAGCTAGCGAGCAAACAACTCGGAATGAGGGCCTAAATATGGGGATCTGGTCTGAAGATCGACAGTGTCTAGGTCGACAATGTTTAGGTCGACCACTATAGGTCGACAGTCACTAGGTCGACATGGTTTCTAGGTCGACATGTGCTAGGTCAACAGGTCTAAAGGTCACCATGAGTTTTTCACATTTTTTTTTTTTCATACTCAATGATCCACGTGGACTACGATTGGAACGGTAAAGTGTGCCGAGCGAAGCGGTAGTGGAGCGAAGGCACCATGCCCGAAGCATGGCGAGCGAAGCGAGCCATGCGTGGGGACGCGGTGCACTAATTTGGGATCCCGGTCACTTTACGAAGAAAACAACACAAAAAATAAATAAAAAATCCTCATGTCGACCTTTAGACCTGTCAACCTAGAAACCCTGTCGACCTTCTATCCATGTCGACCTAGTGACTGTCGACCTATAGTGGTCGACCTAGATACTGTCGATAAAACGAACCACACCCCTAAATATGTACTATTGCCACGCTGAGGAAGGAGAGAGGATGACACTGTGTTATCTGTAGAGACGCAGCGGCAGCATCGCTTTTCTGTTTCGGATAAGAGACTGCTGAGCTGGGTTGTAAAATGAGAGCAGGCTGCAAACATTTCAGGAAACACAGAGAGGGGCGGTACAGCTGTTACACCACCGCCAGGCGCCTAGGGTCTCTGTGCGGACCTGCCCTTCCTCACCCCCTCCTCCTCCATGACACCCTTGCCGTGACGTCACGTGCCTTCTTCTCTCCCCCGTCCCGCTGCTACATTGATGTAGCATGTACAGTGCGGGGCGCAGGGCATCGCTGGCGGTGTAATAACTCCTCAGGATTCAGGAACATCGGCCGGTGACTGCGATGTTTGGAGCAGCTTATCCGCTCCCCGTTGCTGTATGAGCCCGAGGTGGTCACGTAACCCTAGCCTTGGAAAGTGCTGTTATTTTACTATGGGAAGCCAGGGACGGCTTGTGTGAGCAGGGTCTCGCTTCCTCCGCTCGCTGCTCTCCGCACGACGACGACGATGATGATGAAAGATCCGCTATTACCGGGCGCCAGCGCTGTCCTGCCCGGCGCCTCGCTGCAGAAAGCCTGCAAGTTTCTGGTGCTCTTCTGCGCCCTTCACCTCACTGTTACCCTGGTCTACTACGTGTCCGGCGGGGATCTGAAACTTTTCCAGTACTTTCAGAAGCAGCAATTCCAATATAGGGAGAAGACGAACTCCACCAGCGGCCCCCTGGTCTCTGTGCTGGCCAAAGCGGAGCAAGCTGCTATGCCGGAGCCCAGCAGCCCGGAGGATCTCGCACAGTGCCCAGACACCTCACCACTGCTAGGTAAGAGATGTCACCACTTGCATCAGCATAATAGGTTATGTCGACATTAGTCACACAGTATCTCCACTACATCATGTCTACAGAATGCGTGTTGCCGTGTTCAGGATGTTGGCTTGTGACTTGTCAACGCTGCTACAATGTCACCATTTCAACCTAGTCAATATAATAACATTCGACATGCTTATGTATGTCGACATAGTAAATGAATGCATATACGTGTTTGTATTGTGGCCAAGTTGTTAGGGCAAGGGTGGCCACACCCAGGGGCGGATCCAGGAAAAAAATGACAGGGGGGGCACCTTGTGCATGCCGAATGGCGTGCGGTCCCATGAAGGTGTGCGTGGCCTCACAACAAGGGCATAACCTAGCAACAAGGGTCTTGGCCTCAAAGGGAACATCGTATTCGTAAGACGGGAAGAGGGTGACATTTTGGAGAGTCAGCGGGTGACAGGAGAGAGAGGGTGATGGGTTTATAGTGACGCAGGGGAGGGGCAGTGGATGAAGGAAACATAGTGGGAGACGGAGAGGCAGTGGGAGGCAGAGTGGGAAACACTGGGGAAAGGGTGACGAGGAAAAAGTGGGTGATGCCAGGGGGAGGTGGCAGTGGGTAACAAGGAGAGGGGGTCAGGGAGAGGCAGTGGGTACCTAAGGTCTCTGTAGGAGGGAGTAGTGAGACATTTGTAGTGAGGTTTACAGAGGCATGAAGGGAAAGATTCACTGGGGAAACAAACATACACACGGTATGAGCCGAAATTCACATTATAGCACACGGTATGAGCCGAAATTCACATTATACCACACGGTATGAGCCGAAATTCACATTATACCACACGGTATGAGCCGAAATTCACATTATGCCACATATACTGTTTTTCCTTGGTACAAACAGTATATGTTTCCAATTATGCCACATATACTGTTTTTCCTTGGTACAAACAGTATATGTTTCCAAGCAATATATACTGTTTATACCTAAAGATGGGAGCTTCAAATGGCGGCAATGGGGAGGCAGGGAGCGGGCCACCCACTCAGACGGGTCTCCTCTGCTCTCTGCTCCACGCGGTAGTGGCGACTGGCGAGCGTCCTGCCCCAGCAGGGCTGGATTAAGGTTTGAGGGGGCCCTTGGACAACAAACTTGTAGGGGCCCCTATTAACATAATTGTGTTACAAAAAAGTGTATGTATGTGTGTATATGTGTGTATATGTGTGTGTGTGTGTATATATATATATATATATATATATATATATATATATATATATATATATATATATATATATATATATATATATATATAGTAACAAAAGCAGGCGGCACTCCAAGTCTGTGGTAGATTTCACGTGTATTACACACAAAACTTAATCCAACGTTTCGGGGTCCAAGCGCCCCTTTGTCAAGGTGAACAGTGAATATAGGTGATACAATTCATACCTTATATAGAAGAAGAAAGCCCGCCAGGTGTCCCGTTCACGCCCGCCCGGCCGCCTGCATCGCGTCTCTCCGTCTGTCTCTGGATGATGACGTCATGGATGGTGCGCCTCCGTGCGTACGTGGTTGTCAAGGTTACAGGACGCTGTAAGCAGGCCGGGCTGCGGCGTGAATAGAAGAAAACAGATAGTGTCGTATTAAGCATAAATACAGAACCCCACACCAAAATACAAACATAAATAAAGTGCTCCAATGGGAAAAATTGCATAAAGCTTCATTAAGGTGATATCTGCAGAAACACCGGCACTAGAATCGTGCATATAAACGTGATTGACAAAAGATTATAAAAACTCAAAAAAGGGAGATTTTAGGAACGCAAAAAAGATATTATGACATTGCAGAGGGTGATCTGGAGAAATCTGACTGTCCACTATGCTATGACCTTGCAATAAGGGATACCTAGTGCTTTGTATGCGGACCACCAAAGCAGGGGGCTAAGGCTGTGTATATAAAGGTTGAATATTAAAGACATCATCGTGATTATTATTAGAATAAGTCCTGTCTAGTGTGGGAACTCTCAGATATCACCTCAATCAAGACAAGGGAGATAAATAGTTAATAAAAAAGCAACTTGCAGCGTCCTGTAACCTTGACAACCACGTACGCACGGAGGCGCACCATCCATGACGTCATCATCCAGAGACAGACGGAGAGACGCGATGCAGGCGGCCGGGCGGGCGTGAACGGGACACCTGGCGGGCTTTCTTCTTCTATATAAGGTATGAATTGTATCACCTATATTCACTGTTCACCTTGACAAAGGGGCGCTTGGACCCCGAAACGTTGGATTAAGTTTTGTGTGTAATACACTTGAAATCTACCACAGACTTGGAGTGCCGCCTGCTTTTGTTACCCCTTATCCAATTCAATCTAGGAGGGCACCCAAGCATTGAATCCGGGAAGAGGAGTGCCGGTCCTTTCTTTTCGCCTATATATATATATATATATATATATATATACATAGTATTGCATAGATGCACTCTCCTCTTAATTTATTCACCATGTAGGGTGCTCTTTAATTATTCCTCACCGGAATTGTCCATATCCACAAAAGTAAAGGCACTCACTACTATTTTCATATTTCAGCAACACACAATTGTTTTTATTAATGTTCAATCTTCAGGCACAGCTGTATCAATTCGCTGTTTCAATAAAGTATGTTCATTAGCTCAGGGTCACAAGATTCAACTTATCATATACATCACTTTTTCAAATGCATTTCAATAATCATCGGGAAAAAACTTCCTCTTATTATATATTCCATTCTGTGACTCCAAATATTAGGCCAACATGCTCTTCCATTTTAAGATACATCCTGTTTCTTTAATATGTCTGTCGACTTCGGCCGCTTACGTGCCTTATTAGACTCACATCTATAATAAACAAAAACGAACCATTACATAAAGATTTGTTATAGGTGCATCCATTCGTAGTACTCACTCAGAAGTTCACATCAACTACCTGCCATAGCCGGATCCCCGGCGTGCGTTCCAAACCAGCTGCGCATGTCTACACACTTCCTCCATGTCCGGGCTTTAAACACCCCCGCTATGGTCACGTGTCACGCTAGACTCATTTGCGTGTCACGTCCGGCTCCACTCTATGACTCACTAATGACATGTTGCGTCCCGCGCCCTCTTATGACGCTTTTGCGGTTCACATGCGTTTCACCAGTTTGTTGCTCTTTACTTCCTCAATTCTCATGGAATTAATCTCCTCATTTCTATTCATATCCTATTCTTGTTATCTCCGTGTATTGAATTAACTAATGGGAGCAACTAGTAATGCATGCACCTTCACAATCAAACTAGACAAACACCCCTTACAATTAAAATCATTGATCATGTTTTCCAGACCACCTGTGGATCTGTAGAATGTGACCGTAATGACTACACCGCACCAAGGCCAGATTAAGGCTAGTGGGTGCCCAGGGGCAACTAAATTGTGAGGGCCAACACCAATAAAATTGTTTCTACCCCCCACCACTGACTTTATTATGTCCCTTAGCGGATGGGCAGGATGTACTAAAGCAAAAATGCGGTAAAACTCCCGAAAACAGGGGTTTTACCGCATTTTAAAAATTTACAAAGACCGTACCGCAGCGTTATCGCCGTCCAGGGTATCGCCATCTCTGGATGGCAATACCCTATAGAAGCCTATGGGCTTCTTATCTCCGACCGCCGCAACCCGCCGCAGACGCCGATTCCCCCACACCCCCCCGGATTACCTTCCTCCAGGCTGCCCTGGACCCGGAAGGTAATCTCCTCCTCCCCCTAGCAACGCAGCCGGAGGTCCTTCCGGCTGCAGGAGAGAGGAGGAGGCGCCGGGGGCAGCCTGCTGCTGCTTCCCGGCGTCTAGCCAGTGTGGGTACCCCTGGGAGGTGACGGAGACCCCCTGCAGACCAACCTAACAGGTATCGCGGGGGGGCCTCCGTCACCGCATCGTGATATTGATTGCATATGTTAGTACATATGCGATCAACATCGCTGCGGTAACCGGTATCTTAATACATCCCACCCAGACAGAAGATGTTATGGAAAGAGAGAGGTGAGCATGAGATAGAGAGGTTGTCAGGGAGAAAGAAGGGAGCAAGAGAGTGGATGAAAAGGAGAAGAGTGGGTGTCAAGGAGAAAAAATGAGCAAGAGAGGGAGGGTTTCAGGGAGCTAGAAAGATAGGCAGAGAGAGAGGGTGTCATGGGGAAGAGGAGCGAGACGGGGGGGGGGAGAAGCAACTGGGAGAGAGGGTGTCAAGGGGAGAAAGGGAGGGGGAGCAAGTAAGTAAGTAAGAAAGCGATAGAAAAGTGGGAGAGAGAGAAACTGCCTGTTACAGCATGAGGTCTGTGCTGGGGGCCGGAATTTCTTTGCATTAGGCCCTGATCCTTCCTAGTATATCTGTAAATCACTGCATTATGTCCATGGGTGTGTGTGTGTGTGTGTGTGTGTGTGTGTGTGTGTGTGGGGGGGGGGGGGGGGGGGGTAGGGTTTTTGCTAGTCAGCCACACCCACTCACTGGAAGGGTGCAGAGTGGGCAGGGTCAGGACAATGTTTGCCACAGTGTGGGGTCCCCTGGGAGACCGCCCTGTCCTCCCGGCCTATAATCTGGCACTGTGTATACTAGCTAGGTGGCATGGAAAACGTGAACTGTTCGGAGTCCTCATCCTTACTCAAGGAAAAGGTTGCCAGATGAGCTGAAGATGACCACTTGGTAGTGGGGCTAGGCTCTTTAGTTATTGAGTCCTGCACTCATCATGTTGAAATCCTGTGATTTGCAGGTCCATGCGGGTGGGGCCAAAATGAAGCAACTCGTGTAAAATTGGCCATGCCCCCTCCATATGGAGCTCCGATTCGGGTGTTATGTCCCCATCCTGCTCACTTCACTAGTAATTGGGCGGTATGAGGGAGATCCACCCACTCTTCTGTGGGTTCGTGGGACAACGTGGAAAGTTATGTTCTTGTATAAACAAATAAGAACCTATGCTGCCTTAAAACATTTTGGTCAATCCAATTGCTTGTGAAGGGTGCGATGTGCCATGCCGCTGCGTTTCAACACTGGCAACAGCATCCAATCTCGCACCCTTTGCAGGTTTCAGCACAAAATGGTTTGGAGCCCTGTGGGGTAGTAAGCACTTTTGGGCGAGTTCTGGTCGCCGTAAAGTGCTGCCGTGACAACTCGCACCCACAAGATCATTGTGGCTAATTGTATTGACCTCATTGTTGTGGCTGCAAAAATTGTATTCACCTGTATATTATGTTTTCTCTATCGTCCTAGTGGATGCTGGGGTTCCTGAAAGGACCATGGGGAATAGCGGCTCCGCAGGAGACAGGGCACAAAAAGTAAAGCTTTACGATCAGGTGGTGTGTACTGGCTCCTCCCCCTATGACCCTCCTCCAAGCCTCAGTTAGATTTTTGTGCCCGGCCGAGAAGGGTGCAATCTAGGTGGCTCTCCTAAAGAGCTGCTTAGAAAAGTTTAGCTTAGGTTTTTTATTTTACAGTGAGTCCTGCTGGCAACAGGATCACTGCAACGAGGGACTTAGGGGAGAAGAAGTGAACTCACCTGCGTGCAGGATGGATTGGCTTCTTGGCTACTGGACATTAGCTCCAGAGGGACGATCACAGGTACAGCCTGGATGGTCACCGGAGCCTCGCCGCCGGCACCCTTGCAGATGCTGAAACGAGAAGAGGTCCAGAATCGGCGGCAGAAGACTCCTCAGTCTTCTTAAGGTAGCGCACAGCACTGCAGCTGTGCGCCATTTTCCTCTCAGCACACTTCACACGGCAGTCACTGAGGGTGCAGGGCGCTGGGAGGGGGGCGCCCTGGGAGGCAAATGAAAACCTTTTTTGGCTAAAAATACCTCACATATAGCCTCCGGGGGCTATATGGAGATATTTAACCCCTGCCAGAATCCACTAAAGAGCGGGAGACGAGCCCGCCGAAAAAGGGGCGGGGCCTATCTCCTCAGCACACAGCGCCATTTTCCTCACACAGCTCCGCTGGTCAGGAAGGCTCCCAGGCTCTCCCCTGCACTGCACTACAGAAACAGGGTAAAACAAGAGAGGGGGGGCAAAATTGTGGCAAAACTATATTATTAAAGCAGCTATACAGGGAGCACTTATTATAAGGCTATCCCTGTCATATATAGCGCTTTTGGTGTGTGCTGGCAAACTCTCCCTCTGTCTCCCCAAAGGGCTAGTGGGGTCCTGTCTTCGTTAAGAGCATTCCCTGTGTGTCTGCTGTGTGTCGGTACGTGTGTGTCGACATGTATGAGGACGATATTGGTGTGGAGGCGGAGCAATTGCCAAATATGGGGATGTCACCTCCTAGGGGGTCGACACCAGAATGGATGCCTTTATTTATGGAATTACGGGATAGTGTCAACACGCTAAAGCAGTCGTTTGACGACATGAGACGGCCGGACAATCAATTAGTGCCTGTCCAGGCGCCTCAAACACCGTCAGGGGCTGTAAAACGCCCTTTGCCTCAGTCGGTCGACACAGACCCAGACACAGGCACTGATTCCAGTGGCGACGGTGACGAATCAACCGTATTTTCCAGTAGGGCCACACGTTATATGATTTTGGCAATGAAGGAGGCGTTACATATTGCTGATACTACAGGTACCACAAAACAGGGTATCATGTGGGGTGTGAAAAAACTACCTATAGTTTTTCCTGAATCAGATGAATTAAATGAGGTGTGTGATGAAGCGTGGGTTGCCCCCGATAAAAAAATGCTAATTTCAAAGAAGTTATTGGCTTTATACCCTTTCCCGCCAGAGGTTAGGGCGCGCTGGGAAACACCTCCTAGGGTGGACAAGGCGCTCACACGCTTATCAAAACAAGTGGCGTTACCCTCTCCTGAGACGGCCGCACTTAAAGATCCAGCAGATAGGAGGATGGAAAATATCCAAAAAAGTATATACACACATACAGGTGTTATACTACGACCAGCTATAGCGACAGCCTGGATGTGCAGTGCTGGGGTAGCTTGGTCAGAGTCCCTGATTGAAAATATTGATACCCTGGATAGGGACAATGTTTTACTGTCTTTAGAGCAAATAAAGGATGCATTTCTTTATATGCGTGATGCACAGAGGGATATCTGCACACTGGCATCACGGGTAAGTGCTATGTCCATTTCGGCCAGAAGAAGTTTATGGACGCGACAGTGGTCAGGCGATGCGGACTCAAAACGGCATATGGAAGTTTTGCCGTATAAAGGGGAGGAGTTATTTGGTGTCGGTCTATCGGATTTGGTGGCCACGGCTACAGCCGGGAAATCCACCTTTTTACCTCAAGTCACTCCCCAACAGAAAAAGACACCGACTTTTCAACCGCAGCCCTTTCGTTCCTTTAAAAACAAGAGAGCAAAGGGATATTCATATCTGCCACGAGGCAGAGGAAGGGGGAAGAGACAGCAACAGGCAGCTCCTTCCCAGGAACAGAAGCCCTCCCCCGCTTCTACAAAAGCCTCAGCATGACGCTGGGGCTTCTCAAGCGGACTCGGGGGCGGTGGGGGGTCGTCTCAAGAATTTCAGCGCGCAGTGGGCTCACTCGCAGGTAGATCCCTGGATCCTGCAGATAATATCTCAGGGGTACAGGTTGGAACTAGAGACGGATCCACCTCGCCGTTTCCTGAAGTCTGCTTTACCAACGTCCCCCTCCGACAGGGTGACGGTCTTGGAAGCCATTCACAAGCTGTACTCTCAGCAGGTGATAGTCAAGGTACCCCTTTTACAACAAGGAAAGGGGTATTATTCCACTCTATTTGTGGTACCGAAGCCGGATGGCTCGGTAAGACCTATTCTAAATCTGAAATCCTTGAACCTGTACATAAAGAAGTTCAAGTTCAAGATGGAGTCACTCAGAGCAGTGATAGCGAACCTGGAAGAAGGGGACTTTATGGTATCCTTGGACATCAAGGATGCGTATCTCCACGTTCCAATTTACCCCTCACACCAGGGGTACCTCAGGTTCGTCGTACAGAACTGTCACTATCAGTTTCAGACGCTGCCGTTCGGATTGTCCACGGCACCTCGGGTCTTTACCAAGGTAATGGCCGAGATGATGATTCTTCTTCGAAGAAAAGGCGTATTAATTATCCCATACTTGGACGATCTCCTAATAAGGGCAAGGTCCAGAGAACAGCTAGAGATGGGATTAGCACTGTCTCAAGAAGTGCTAAAACAGCACGGGTGGATTCTGAATATTCCAAAATCCCAGTTAATTCCGACAACACGTCTGCTGTTCCTAGGGATGATTCTGGACACGGTTCAGAAAAAGGTTTTTCTCCCGGAGGAAAAAGCCAAGGAGTTATCCGAGCTTGTCAGGAACCTCCTAAAACCAGGAAAGGTGTCTGTACATCAATGCACAAGAGTCCTGGGAAAAATGGTGGCTTCTTACGAAGCAATTCCATTCGGCAGATTCCACGCAAGAATTTTCCAGAGGGATCTGTTGGACAAATGGTCAGGGTCGCATCTTCAGATGCACCAGCGGATAACCCTGTCTCCAAGGACAAGGGTATCTCTTCTGTGGTGGTTGCAGAGTGCTCATCTATTGGAGGGCCGCAGATTCGGCATACAGGATTGGATCCTGGTGACCACGGACGCCAGCCTGAGAGGCTGGGGAGCAGTCACACAAGGAAGAAACTTCCAGGGCGTGTGGTCGAGCCTGGAAACGTCTCTTCACATAAACATTCTGGAACTAAGAGCAATCTACAATGCTCTAAGCCAGGCAGAACCTCTGCTTCAAGGAAAACCGGTGTTGATCCAGTCGGACAACATCACGGCAGTCGCCCATGTGAACAGACAGGGCGGCACAAGAAGCAGGAGTGCAATGGCAGAAGCTGCAAGGATTCTTCGCTGGGCAGAGAATCATGTGATAGCACTGTCAGCAGTGTTCATCCCGGGAGTGGACAACTGGGAAGCAGACTTCCTCAGCAGACACGACCTTCACCCGGGAGAGTGGGGACTTCATCCAGAAGTTTTCCACATGCTGGTAACCCGTTGGGAAAGACCAATGGTGGACATGATGGCGTCTCGCCTCAACAAAAAACTGGACAGGTATTGCGCCAGGTCAAGAGATCCGCAGGCAATAGCTGTGGACGCGCTGGTAACGCCTTGGGTGTACCAGTCGGTGTATGTGTTTCCTCCTCTGCCTCTCATACCAAAAGTATTGAGAATTATACGGCAAAGAGGCGTAAGAACGATACTAGTGGTTCCGGATTGGCCAAGAAGGACTTGGTACCCGGAACTTCAAGAGATGATCACGGAAGATCCGTGGCCTCTACCTCTGAGAAGGGACTTGCTTCAGCAGGGTCCCTGTCTGTTTCAAGACTTACCGCGGCTGCGTTTGACGGCATGGCGGTTGAACGCCGGATCCTAAAGGAAAAAGGCATGCCGGAAGAAGTCATTCCTACTTTGATTAAAGCAAGGAAGGAAGTAACCGCGCAACATTATCACCGCATTTGGCGAAAATATGTTGCGTGGTGCGAGGATCGGAGTGCTCCGACGGAGGAATTTCAACTGGGTCGATTCCTACATTTCCTGCAATCAGGATTGTCTATGGGTCTCAAATTGGGATCTATTAAGGTTCAAATTTCGGCCCTGTCGATTTTCTTCCAAAAAGAATTGGCTTCAGTTCCTGAAGTCCAGACTTTTGTTAAGGGAGTGCTGCATATACAGCCCCCTGTGGTGCCTCCAGTGGCACCGTGGGATCTCAATGTTGTTTTGGACTTTCTCAAATCTCATTGGTTTGAACCACTAAAAACTGTGGATTTGAAATATCTCACATGGAAAGTGACCATGCTACTAGCCCTGGCTTCGGCCAGGAGAGTGTCAGAACTGGCAGCTTTATCTTACAAAAGCCCATATCTGATTTTCCATTCGGACAGGGCAGAACTGCGGACTCGTCCGCATTTTCTCCCTAAGGTGGTGTCAGCATTTCATCTGAACCAACCTCTTGTAGTGCCTGCGGCTACAAGCGACTTGGAGGACTCCAAGTTGTTGGACGTTGTCAGAGCTTTAAAAATATACACTTCAAGGACAGCTGGAGTCAGGAAATCTGACTCGCTGTTTATACTATATGCTCCCAACAAGTTGGGCGCTCCTGCGTCTAAGCAGACTATTGCTCGCTGGATTTGTAGTACGATTCAGCTTGCACATTCTGTGGCAGGCCTGCCACAGCCAAAATCGGTAAAAGCCCACTCCACAAGGAAGGTGGGTTCTTCTTGGGCGGCTGCCCGAGGGGTCTCGGCATTACAACTCTGCCGAGCGGCTACGTGGTCGGGGGAGAACACGTTTGTAAAATTCTACAAATTTGATACCCTGGCTAAGGAGGACCTGGAGTTCTCTCATTCGGTGCTGCAGAGTCATCCGCACTCTCCCGCCCGTTTGGGAGCTTTGGTATAATCCCCATGGTCCTTTCAGGAACCCCAGCATCCACTAGGACGATAGAGAAAATAAGAATTTACTTACCGATAATTCTATTTCTCGGAGTCCGTAGTGGATGCTGGGCGCCCATCCCAAGTGCGGATTATCTGCATTACTTGTACATAGTTGCAAAAATCGGGTTATTATTGTTGTGAGCCATCTTTTCAGAGGCTCCGCTGTTATCATACTGTTAACTGGGTTTAGATCACAGGTTGTACGGTGTGATTGGTGTGGCTGGTATGAGTCTTACCCGGGATTCAAGATCCTTCCTTATTGTGTACGCTCGTCCGGGCACAGTACCTAACTGAGGCTTGGAGGAGGGTCATAGGGGGAGGAGCCAGTACACACCACCTGATCGTAAAGCTTTACTTTTTGTGCCCTGTCTCCTGCGGAGCCGCTATTCCCCATGGTCCTTTCAGGAACCCCAGCATCCACTACGGACTCCGAGAAATAGAATTATCGGTAAGTAAATTCTTATTATCATGCAGAAATACCCATTGTCTTGTGTGCTATTTCAATAGTACATGTACCTACTATATCCACATTCAATTAAAAGTTCAGCTCATACTGTACTTCTGTATAATGAATAGTCCCAAAACAAAATGTATATTGACACACCATTAGTAAGTCTGTCCTGGTTACTGTGATCCTGCCAATTGTTTTTAATACTTCCCATATAATTCTATAAAGCTTGCGTGTTGTAATCTTTTATTTTATTTTTTAATCTGTTAATTACCATTCAAATGTTTTTTGTTTTTTTTAATACAGCGCATTTCCTGTTTTGTGTTCTATTGGTGTTTTAAACAAACTGTATATTGTATGTATTTCCCAACCATTACAATTGCACTCCCAGCCCATATGAGTCATAAAACAGTACATTTGTTAGCAGTCAAGCCCAGAAAGACAGCTCATCAGGTTTTCTAAGCATTCCTAATTAGGTGAAATAAGCCTAACGATAATACAATCATTGTGTAATATAGGATGAAATGCATGATCAGCACAACTCTTAATTTAAAGCAATGTCTTAGTGGCCAATTGATACTATGATATTAGAAAGACGGTCATCTGACTGACTATGGGGCCTATATATTATCGCAACAGATATTTTAATTTTGTAATGTTCATTGTAGGTGCAGGGAGGATATATATAATTTTAAAGGGCAAAAATGCACAGCTGCTGTAGCGATACATCACATCTAATTATTAGGTCCAGCAAAATTAAAATATGCCTCACTAATTAGCACTCTGCACCTAGAGTGAACGCTATTTTGTGAGGAGATATACTGCTATGTAGGAATGGCCATCGATCGTACTGTTGGTGGAAACCCATCTGTAAGGGAATCATCGATGGTTTTGCCCGTCAATGTTCACCCTTTAATATTGAGTTGGTCGTGGGCCAATCAGGGCCTGTGGGTGTTAGGGGGTGGAGCTATGCTCTGTGTCACTGAGACTCTGGAGAAAAATAAAATATGTGATAGCTCTTTATCTTCGATGGTGGGAAACCATCTGGTTCTCCCCCATTGATGGTAAAAATAATTACCATCAGTCATAGACCATCGATAATTTCGAATCATTGAAGGCCGATGGCCATCCCTACTGCTATGTACTAAAGTTTTCAAGGGCAGCAGTAGCAATACTATCCTTGCAGGTTACTGCCCCGGTATTTTGGACGTTTGCGAAAGACTTCTCTGGGAGAATCTGACTCTGCACATGCTTACAGTGTCAGTTTCCGCCGCTGGATGTAGGCTGCGCTAGAGGGATCGGAAGATCCCCCTCCTGCAAGTAAGCTTCCATAGGCTTTACATCACATGAAGGTGGTAGACTAATGGGGCCAAACTTCCAAAAGCTTTATAATAAAGCTGATAATAGTGGGGACTGGGATCTGCAGTGCTAATTAGCCTTCTGCAGGCTATTTCTGTAAAATCTCCTACATTAGGTTATTAGTACATAACAACGATTTATAAAATTATACATAACCTGCAGTTTATACATCATTTTATGGAAAAAAGACCCACTTGATAAATAGGCACTTAGATTTGAATGCTGACAGCTGTTTTTAGCAGACTAGTTTTTTGAAGTCTAGTTCCACTTCTATATAAAAAAAACAAAAAAAAACACTATACTTGCTGTTGGTATATACAGCAAATTACCCTGTCAGCTAAATGCCGTTACATTTAGTTATGTTTCTGTACTTTAACTTACTGTATATAGGGAATGCTGGGGGAAATACTTTCTAGTCGCCTTTTTACACAACCCAAAAGCAAGTTGTTCTTAAGATGCTGAAAAGTATATGACTATTAGGTTTATTCATGTAGCAGAGAAAAGCCTTGTTTTGAGAAAAACAGCCATCACCATACTTTTTGTATGGTGAGTGCGATTCATGAAGGAATGGAAAGCTCAGCTTTCCGTTTCTCCATGGAGATCAGGTTTGCCATCTCAGGATGACGCAACCTGAACATCAGACTGCTCTCTGCCCGGCACCCGTGCTAGCTCCGCCCCTTTGACCTCCCAGCAGCATCCCGAGGCGTCAGCCGGTGGAGCATGCGCAAGAGGAACCCATCGGCTGACTCCAGGCATCGCAGAGGGGGCTGACTGGAGAGGACCTCATCGCTGGACCCCAGGATACCACATTGCATCACTGGAGAGGTGAGTATACGTGAATTGCTACTTATTACAGCTATATATCGCATCGAAGACGTGATGTATAGTGATAAGTAATTTTTTTGTTTTTACATGACTAGACCCCTATGAATTAATGTTATATGATGTGTGGGCCCATATAAACCCCCTTCCCCCCCATCCAAATGGCAAATTGCATTATTTCTCACACTGTGGGCTTAATCCAATTAATTTGTCCTCGAATGCCACTTAAAGAGGAACCATTGAGAGCTGATTTAAGAGATTACATTTGAGTGGACAGTCTTTTAAATATTGGGGCTGCTGTTAAGAACTTAATTACCATTGGTACATGATCAAGACATGCAAAGTTTGTAAGTTGCCCATACATTTGGTGTTTTAAGTGATCATTTTGCTTTGTAGAAGGGAATTAATTTAAAAGACCCCAAATTTTAGACATCATGCTTTATTAGAATTACTAGTCTATAATAATCTCTAATACATAAATTAAACATCTGCCATCATCAGTCTATTGGTAGTCTCTTCATCAGCTTAAGCAGCCCTGTCCGAGATCTTATGTTTCCTATGGGAATGACATCTGGTTTAAAATACAGGTACATAATAGGATGTGTGGATCATTTTATTGCCCTTTTCTTGTTGAAGTGTAGAGGTCAGCTCTGAGAAGCTGCTGAGTAAATTGCATTCATTATAAGCTTGTCAAGAAGCTGATTAGACAGCTGCAGTCCTTTCTTATTACCTTGTGTGACTGCCTTGAAATGGAATGTGACTGCTTTCAAACTACTTATAGGCCCTACACACTGGCCGATCCGCCGCCGAGTTGCCCGACGGCGGAAACGGCCGACCAGCGACCCGGCGGCCGGGGGGGGGGGGGGGGGTGTGAAGTTTCTTCACTCCCCCCGTCACCCGGCTGCATTGATGTGCAGGCAAATATGGACGAGATCGTCCAATATTGGCCTGCATGTACAGCCGACGGGGGACCAGCGATGAATGAGCGCGGGGCCGCGCATCGTTCATCGCTGGAGCCTCCACATTGCACGATATGAACGGTATCTCGTTCATTAATGAACGAGATCGTTCATATCGTGCAGTCATGTCGGCCAGTGTGTAGGGCCCTTTAGTGTAAGGGTGGGTACACACTACGCTGATGTCAGTGGCCTGTGTTAAGGTGAGGCAGAGCCTTTCCTGTCATTCTAACGTATACACCAGAGTTTTGACTAGATATAGAGTATATGAAAAATATCTTCTTTGTGTTATTCTAATAATTTTTATAGTCAAATCTCTGGAGTAAGAAGTCTATGACAGGTGTGGCAGTGCCTTCCCTGCCTACCTTTTCAGCACATCTCTGATCAAAACTCTTCAAATGTGCAGCAGTATATACTGCTGCATCTTCATATAATGCCCACATGAACCATTGTGTGTAAATATGGCTCTGTTACTAGCCAGTGCCTCCCCAGCCATTTACCTAACCGCACATCCCTGGCCGATATCGATACAATAAGTTGTTTCTGGCCAAATGAGAACGATAAATCAGACATGGTGTGTGCCCAATTGCATGCTTCCGTGGGTTGCATGCGATATCTTCTGGTTGGTCGTGCTGCACGGCTAACTAGAAGATATCGTGTACGATGTGAGCAGCATAGCGCCATCCCCTGCATTACACAAGTGTTTGCACAGCACGATGCAGGATCCCGTTGCACGTTGTATCAGCCGGGAACGCATTTCTCTGATGTGTACCTGGCCAAAGGGCGTGATGGGAGAGCATCACTGGAACCACAGTAATCACTGAGATGGAAGCACAATAATTGTACTTTGGGAGGGGTGTTCATTTGCTTGAAAATCTAAACAAGAAACCAGTAAAGACTTTTTAGTCTGTAAAATATGACTGTTCATTTCCTGTTTTTGTGACTTTGTCGTACAAAGTCTTCTACAGCACAATGACTGGTTCTATTTACAGAGCGTATGTGTAGTGGTGTGACATTTACAGTTTAACTCGAAAGTCGACAAATCAGTATCAATATAAAGCTTCTTTTTCTAAACCGTGTTTCTCAAAACTGATCCTCATGGAACCCTAACAGTGCATGTTTTCCAGATTATCTGGCTGGAGCACAGATGTGTAAATTTACTAACAGTAGGTCTACAGGTGGTACTAATTATTCCTGGGGATGCCTAAAATACTCACACTTTTAGGGTTCCATGATGACTGAGTTTGCAAAACACTGTCCTAAACAAGTGAAACAAAATTTACTGTACTTATGTAATTTTTAAATGATTAACATTTTAAACACTTATAAATGCTAAAAACCCTTTATTCGTTATTCAGGCATTTTGTACTACCACTTTTTACTGTTTAGAATGAACACCATTGGAATTGCAAGGAAATGCAGTTTATTAAATGTCCCCGTGTTTCCACTTCATTTATCTGGGGTAAGGTCGTTAGGTCAACACTCATTAGGTCGACCACTGAAGGTCGACATGGGCATTAGGTCGACATGTACTAGGTTGACAGGTCAAAAGGTCGACGTGAGTTTTTCACTTTTTTCTTTCTATCATTTTTTGGATTTTTTTCTTACTTAACGATCCACGTGGACTATGATTGGAATGGTAATCTATGCCGAGCAAAGCAGTAGCGGAGCGAGGCACCTTGCCCGAAGCATGCGAGGGGACATGGTGCACTAATTTGGATTCCCCCTCACTTTACGGAGAAAACGACACCAAAAACAGTCAAAAACCTCATGTTGACCTTTTGAACCCGTCAACCTAACGCCCATGTCGACTTAATGCATGTCGACCTAATGGAAATGTCGACCCATACCCATTTATCTTATGTCACCGGGATTTCAAATATCCACAGCCAAAAACTTTCCCTACCATAATAAGCCATACGGGTCTCAAAAATGCAAAGTCCTTGGACTAAAGTAGTTTGTGCAGTCCATGTTTGTCTTCTTTTTATGCTAACATCACAAGTGTGCCTTTTGTGTGTGGTAGATGACATTTTTAGGAGGAATGCAATTGTTTTGGGTGCTGCACTAATTAGTGGGCATCTAAAGTCCTGGTTAGAGTGCCCAAACCACTGACTTTTTGCATAATTCTGTCTGCAAGCAGAAATGTGTCCAGCCGCGGCATTAGCGTCTGACCGGAGCAACAAATTAATTGCTATATTGTGCGCCCATTAATTACAGCCTTTGGCAAAATAATTTGAATTCCCCCCATTTGAGAGAAGTCATTTGCAGCTGTTTTATAGGTGTGACCTATGAAAGATCTATCCATAAAATGAGTTGTAAGAATTTTAAGTGCCATCTACGTTATCAGTTTTACTATATCTGGCTACATTCACTAATAATAATTTACTGTGGTCTCTACAATTTGGTATATTAAGCATGGTACCTGGACTTGCGTATCTGGGAACCGTAATGTTCTCATTTGGCACTGTCGGGCTATCTACAGTACATATCAGTGAGATCTGGCAAAGTGGCAGGAATCATAGCCTTAAGGGGCCCATACAGAAATCTGGTGAATCCCTGATTCCCCGATAGCCAATCGATTTGGATATCTCCGATCCTCTGATGATTGGCAAAATATAACATGTTAAAAATTCCTGACTCTCAGATTCTGATCATTTTTGGGGATGGAATCGAGGATTTCCAATATATTGGATTTTGCCAATCGTCTTCAAAATACAGGATTTTGCCGACAGATTGTTGATTGTATGGGCACCGTAAAAACCGCTGTGTAGGATTTCCCACTAACAGAGTGTCAAGCAGCGCCAAAGGTGAACAACATAGTTGCCCTGTTAAATACAGCAACTTATGCAGATCCAGGGTATGACATTTCTGTTATTGCCATAAGGAGAGAGAGAGATTAAAATGCATGTTTAAAACTTTTTAACCTTTGCATTCCCCTGTCAGTGGAAGGGTTATTGCAGTTGGTGCACATCTCCATTTTAAACTTTGTCATGGATATTCAGGTAAGTACAGGTTGAGTCTCCCTTATCCAAAATGCTTGGGACCAGAGGTATTTTGGATATGGGATTTTTCCGTATTTTGGAATAATTGCATACCATAATGAGATATCATGGTGATGTGACCTAAGTCTAAGCACAGAATGCATTTATGTTTCATATACACCTTATACACATAGCCTGAAGGTCATTTTAGCCAATATTTTTTATAACTTTGTGCATTAAACAAAGTGTGTGTACATTCACACAATTCAGTTATGTTTCATATACACCTTATACACAGAGCCTGAAGGTCATTTAATACAATATTTTTAATAACTTTGTGTATTAAACAAAGTTTGTGTACATTGAGCCATCAAAAAACAAAGGTTTCACTATCTCCGTCTCACTCAAAAAACTCCGTATTTCGGAATATTCCGTATTTCGGAATATTTGGATATGGGATACTCAACCTGTATTTTCTTATACGACAGCTATGGTTCAGCATTCTGGGTCCTTCCATCTAGCTAAATTCAGTGTAATCCTCTAATATACTGTAGCCCTGTTCTTACATGGCAAAAGGCAGATGTCTTGTGATCTGAAGTTATGGTTTTTTTTTTTTTTAAAGAAAATCTTCCCATATAGTGATGGCAAAACCCCCAAAACCTTTAAATCACGTCTCACGTAATAACAAGCCTTGCAGGTGCAACGTGGATGAAACTAAGACAAAGAGAAAGCAAATAATATTATTCCTGCTTACTGCTTTAAGCTACTGACCTCAAAAACCGCTTTGTGTTAAGTGAAAAACACAAATACATTTTGTCTCCTGTATGCCAGGTGTCTCAACTATGCACTGTGTCATTAAAATTACAAGTGACCATCTGTAGTACAGTTGAGAAAAGAGGACATTTTTTTTTTTTTCATGTTCGGAATTGGAGATGTTGGAGGGAGTACGGGTCAGAATCGCTGTTGCCGAGGCGTTTAAACGCCTGCAATGGCACCATGTCTTGCACCCTTTGAATTGCCATTACTGAGGCATGCAAATGTTTGCAACGGCACCACATCTCGCACCCTTCGCCTGGCTAGTTCACACAAAATGCTCGCTATCCTATAGGGTAGCGAACACTTTTTGTGCGAGATCCCAGTGCTGTAAAGTGCAGCAGGTGCCACACAGATTCGAACGGGCAAACAGTTCGCTGCCAATTAAATTATCCCCATAGTTCTTCTTGAAAGCATAGTTTTCTGGATCATTAATATCTATTTAGGTTGCAGGTTCCAGGGTGCAGTATGGTAGGAGTAACAGTAAAGGGGAGTACACCTGAAGCAATTTTTTTGCTTAATTTCTAAGAAATCTGACTAGATTGCTTAGAAAAGAAGCATACATCGCTTCATGTGTATGCCTAGTATTCACGCTAGGCTGTTTTAGCAGGACGCCACACCCTGCCCGTTTTTTTTTTTTTTTTTTTAAATAGCAAATTTCGCCCTACCCTTTCTGCTGCGCCCTGCTAAAACAGCCGTCCACTTCCTGCCCTCTCAGCATATAAAGATGCGGCATCCATTCACACTAGGGAAGAGAGCTTCAAGGAAGCCCCCTACAGTGACGCCGCTGGCTGCCCGCGCCCCCTGCAGAAACATTTGTGGGCCGCACCGCCCACTTAAATGACATTTTATGGCCACGCCCCCTATTTTACATGGCCAGGCCCGAAATGCCCCCGCAGTCCGGCGCCCTGCTTATTATTATTTCTAGAGTGAATACTATATGCCTCATAGCGATGCGTGACCACGTGCGTCGCTATCGCTGGCACTAGATTGTCACAATCTAGTCGGGTTGCTCACTTCACCGCTGTGTGAAGTGAGTGGCCCTCCCGTCTTCCCCCGCCCCCTCCGCTCAGCACACATCGCTGTGAACTGAGCGGTCTGTGATAGATCGATCAGCACACATCTCCACGTGTGTACCCTCCCCTAGTTGCTGACTAGATTTCCTTAGAGGGCATATTCACATTTTTCTAATGCCTTTTAGGTAGTGTTTCCTAAACATTCTTTGTCCTGAGCAATATTTTCATGGCACCACTAGGCCAAGGGGGAGATTCAGTTAACAGCGCGGTTCGTTCCGATCCTCGTATGCTAATAGTTGGGAAACACTGCTTTAGAGTATCGCTGATCGGGTGGCATTCAGTATGCCGCCGGCCGGGATCCCGATGCCTGTATGCTGGTTGCCGGGATCCCGGCCGGCGGCATACTGAATACCACCCGATCAGCGATACTCTAAAGCAGTGTTCCCAACTATTAGCATGCGAGTATCGGATGAAACCGCGCTGTTAACTGACACACGTATTCTCCCTCTTGTGGGTCCACAAAATAAATAGCGTGGCCGCAGCATGGCGAGCGCAGCAAGCCCGCAAGGGGCTCATTAGCGCTTGCCCAGCTGTCGGTATGCCGGCGGTTGGGATCCCGGCGCCGGTATGTTGGCCCCCGGGATCCCGGCCGCCGGCCACTCATACTGCACCCTCGCTGATCATCTAAATATAACCACTTGCCTGGCAAGGTCACATCATTTGTGACCACACCATGCTGGGTTTTCCCTGACATGATCGCATCTGTTGTAACTAGTCCGGAACAACCACTGGGCAGCTGCTGGAAGATAATCTTCCAGCAGCTGCCAATCTCATAGGTACCTCCTGGCGCCTCTGCTTCCTTGTTCTTTCCCCACCCAGTGCCTGCTGTGCAGCTGATCACTGCTGATCAGGTATCCTGGGAGCACCCCCACCGTGGGGCTGCAGAAATTACAAGCCACGGGGAGATGTAAAAGTAGCTACCTTCACTTTGCCTATGTACCTGTACACGCAGCAGCTGTAGAGAGGAGCAGCTGCCAGGGAAAATGTAAAGCTGCAATTGGCATTGATGTTCAAATAATTGTTTATATAAAAAAAAAAAGTTTCTTTCCTTTTTCTCTTACGTCCTAGAGGATGCTGGGGTCCACATTAGTACCATGGGGTATAGACGGGTCCACCAAGAGCCATTGGCACTTTAAGAGTTTGAGAGTATGGGCTGGCTCCTCCCTCTATGCCCCTCCTACCAGACTCAGTTTAGAAAATGTGCCCGGAGGAGCTAGGGGAGCTCTCCAGAGTTTCCTTAGTAAAAGTTATTTTTTAGAGTTTATTGTTGTACAGGGAGGCTGCTGGCAACAGACTCCCTGCAGCGTGGGACTAAGGGGGGGAGTAGTGTCCGCCCTGAGCCACTTACTCAGCTGACAGGACACTGAGCTCCAGTGGGGTCAGATCGTTCCCCGCCGCAGGGGATCGCTTGCCCCAGCAGCACGCCGCCACCCCCTTACAGAGCTGAAGAATCCGTGGCGAGTGAGGCACCGACCCCCCCCTTGCAAGCGGGGGGTTGGTGTGAAGATGGCAGCAGCAGGGTAGGAGCGCAGTATTTAACTGCGCTCTGGAAGGCTCAGCGGTACGTGGTGCTGTGCTGTGAGGGACGCCCTGAGCCAGCGCTACACCCTACACTGGTCCAAAAGCTTGTCGGGGTCCCCGGATCTCAGCCAGCCCTCAATCCTCAGGCCAGTATAATCCTATGAAGAGCGGGAAGACAGCACCATTTTGGGGGCGGAGCTTCTCCTCAGAGCGGACCCAGCAGCGTTCAGTGCCATTTACCTGTCTGCACAGCGCTGATCAGGAGAAACAGGTCCCTCTACAGCAACTCCAGCTATCTGTAAATGGTACAGGGGGTTGTAGAAAGGGGGGGAGGCTGCAATACGACTGTATCCTATTAAGGTGCACAGTCCGCACTGAAAAGGGGTCTCCCTTTGGTTAGAAGCACTGTGTGTGGGTTGGTTCCAATCTCTGTCTCTCTCTTGCCATTCCTGGGGGGGAAACTCTGTCTGCCCTTCCCTGTGTGTGTGGAGTGTTTGGTGGAGTGTTTGGTGGTCTCCTTTAGCTATGTCCAGGGACACGGTGTCAAATGCTTCGGAGGATATGTCCTCCCAGGATGATCCCATTCCATCTAATCAGGATAGCACTGATTTAGCACAGATTCCAGCAAGGAAATCTGAGTGGTTTTCCTCTATCAAATCTTGGATTTCTCAGATTTCTGACAGGGTTGCAAGTGTAATGAATCTGCAACCCAGGTATTACAGAACTCTATGGCAGTATGGCCCGATTCTGGTACCTCAGGACGCTCTGCTATATACCCCCATAAACGTGCGCTTGTTCATGTCATTCAAGATGACACGGATACCGATTCTGACACCACAGACGGTAATGGGGATGTGTTGCGGGGGTCTGCCTCTCTTGCAAAGGGGTGCAGTTGATGATAGAGGCTATCAGGGATGTGTTGAATATTAATGATATCACACCTGAACAGGTTGAGGAGGCTTTTTTTCACTGAAAATAAGAAAGCCTCGCTAACCTTCCCTGCGTCAAAGGAATTAAATGCTATATTTGAGAAAGCATGGGAAAACCCTGAGAAAAAATTCCAGATCCCTAAAAGGGTCCAGGTGGCGTTCCCTTTCCCTGAGGATAGAATAAAATGGGAAAACCCGCCAATTGTTGACGCATCTGTGTCCAGACTCTCAAAAAAGGTGGTTTTGCCTGTTCCGGGATCTACCGCCTTAAAGGAGCTGGCTGATCGCAAAATTGATAATACACTTAAATCAATGTACACCACTTCGGGGGCCATATTACATCCCACTATTGCTAGTGCATGGATTGCAAAAGCTATAGTAAAGTGGTCAGGCACCTTACTTGAGGATTTGGATACGATGGATAAGGGTGATGTTGAATTGTTTTTGCGTAACATTCACGATTCAGCAGGTTTTATGGTAGAATCCATGAAAGACTTTGGTTCCATGGCTGCGGGAATCTCTTCCATGTCTGTTTCAGCTCATCTGGGACTGTGGCTGCGCCAGTGGTCGGCCGACACTGAATCCAGGAAAAGCGTGGAGTCCCTACCCTACACAGGTCAGGCTCTCTTTGGGGAAGCTTTGGATGCGTGGATATCCACGGCTACAGTGGGTAAGTCTCCATTTCTTCCCTCAGCTGCACCTGCTCCGAAGAAATCCTTTTCTTCATCAGCATCACAGTCCTTTCGGCCTAACAAACCTAGAAAGGCCAAACCGTCCAATACCTTCTTTAGGGGAGGTAGAGTTAAATCCAAGAAACCTGCTGCTGCAGGTTCTCAGGAACAAAAGCCTGTTTCAGGTACGCCAAAGTCCTCCGCATGACGGTGGACCGCGCGGCCTGGAGGTGGAGCCAGTGGGAGCGAGACTCAGACAGTTCAGTCACGTCTGGGTATCGTCCGGCCTGGATCTCTGGGTGATGGATATTGTGTCCCAGGGTTACAGGCTGGAATTTCAAAATCTCCCTCCTCACCGATTTTTCAAATCAGGATTGCCAGTTCTACTGGCAGACAGAACTGTCCTACAAGAGGCTGTCCAGAAGTTGGTGGAGGCACAGGTCATTGTACCAGTTCCTCCTCATCTGCAAACCACAGGTTACTATTCGAACCTTTTCGTGGTACTGAAACCGGATGGTTCGGTCAGGCCCATTCTGAACCTAAAATCACTGAACCCCTTTCTAAAGGAGTTCAAGTTCAAAATGGAGTCTCTCCAGGCGGAGATATCAGGTTTGGAAGAGGGGGAATTCCTGGTATCCCTGGATATCAAGGATGTGTACCTCCACATTCCGATTTGGCTGCCACATCAGGCTTATCTTTGTTTCACATTACTGGACTGTTATTTCCAGTTCCAGGCCCTGCCATTCGGCCTCTCAACAGCACTAAGGGTGTTCACCAAGATGATGGCAGAGATGATGGTTCTCCTCCGCAAACAAGGGGTGAACATCATTCCACATTCTGGACTATCTGCTAATAAAGGCATCGTCCAAGGAGAGGCTGTTGCAGTCCATTATTCTCACAACCCAACTACTCAGACTCCACGGTTGGATTCTGAACCTTCCAAAATCACATTTGGAACCAACCCAGAGATTGTCCTTTCTGGGGATGATCCTCGACACAGAAGTGCAGAGGGTGTTTCTCCCGCAGGAAAAGGCGTTGGTGTCCTGAAGCCAGCCCGGGTGTCGGTTCATCAATGCATTCGCCTTTTGGGAAAGATGGTGGCTTCTTACGAGGCTCTCCAGTACGGGAGGTTCCATGCCCGGGCCTTCCAACTGGATCTCCTGGACAAGTGGTAAGGATCTCATCTCCACATGCACCAGAGAATTCGTCTGTCGCCAGAGGCCAGGATTTCACTCTTCTGGTGGCTCCAATTGTCTCACCTTCTAGTGGGCCGCAGTCCTTCGGGATTCAGGACTGGGTCCTTCTAACCACGGATGCGAGCCTCCGGGGCTGGGGCACAGTCACTCAAGGGGAACCTTCCAAGGAAAGTGGTCAAGTCTGGATCCATCCTTCCGATAAACATTCTGGAACTGAGGGCCTTGTACAACGGCCTTCTACAAGCGGCACATCTTCTCCAAGAACAGGACACTATCTCCATCCAGGAGAATGGGGCCTCCATCCAGAGGTCCAAATTTCGGCCTTGTCCATTTTTTCCCCAGAAACAATTGGCTGCTTTCCCTGAGGTTCAGACATTCTTGAAAGGGGTTCTGCACATCCAGCCACCCTTTGTGCCTCCTACGGCACCTTGGGATTTTAATGTGGTGCTGCAGTTCCTGCAATCGGATTGGTTCGAGCATTTACAGGAGGTAGAGGTCAAGTTTCTTACTTGGATAGCGGTCACTCCGTTGGCATTGGCATCCTAGGCGTATTCAGAATTTGGGGCATTGTCCTGCAAGAGCCCCTACTTGATTTTCCATGAAGATAGAGCTGAGCTCAGAATGCGTCAGCGATTTCTTCCAAATGTTGTGTCAGCTTTTCATATCAACCAACCTATTGTGGTGCCAGTGGCTATTGACACCTCAAAGTCCTTGGATGTTGTGAGGGCTTTGAAAATTTATGTGAAGAGACCTTCTCGTCACAGGAAGTCGGACAATCTGTTTGTCCTTTGTGATCCCAACAAGGGGGTATATTTACTAAGGTCCCGATTTTGACCGAGATGCCGTTTTTTCTTCAAAGTGTCATCTCGGTAATTTACTAAACTCAAATCACGGCAGTGATGAGGGCATTCGTATTTTTTGGGTAGTCCATGAAAATAATTACGAATGAATACACCATCGGTCAAAACGCGGCTGTTTAAGTATGAATCTCGGTCATTTACTAAGAAGTGCAAAGCAAAAAGAAATAAAACACTGCCGTGGAAAATTACAACTCGTAAAAAAGTGCTAAAAAAAAACAGACCTGCTTTTTTAATCCGTGATTGTATAGGCATGCAGGGATCCATGAGATCCGTGCATGTATATTAGTGGGAAGGGGTGGGAAAGTGGTTATTTTCTTTAAAAAAATTGCGTGGGGTCCCCCCTCCTAAGCATAACCAGCCTCGGGCTCTTTGAGCCGATCCTGGTTGCAGAAATATGGGGGAAAAATTGACAGGGGTTCCCCCATATTTAAGCAACCAGCATCGGGCTCTGCGCCTGGTCCTGGTTCCAAAAATACGGGGGACAAAAAGAGTAGGGGTCCCCCGTATTTTTAAAACCAGCACCGGGCTCCACTAGCTGGACAGATAATGCCACAGCCGGGGGTCACTTTTATATAGTGCCCTGCAGCCGTGGCATCAAATATCCAACTAGTCACCCCTGGCCGGGGTACCCTGGGGGAGTGGGGACCCCTTCAATCAAGGGGTCCCCCCCCCCCAGCCACCCAAGGGCCAGGGGTGAAGCCCGAGGCTGTCCCCCCCCCCATCCAATTGGCTGCGGATGGGGGGCTGATAGCCTTTTGTGAAAATGAAAAGATATTGTTTTTAGTAGCAGTACTACAAGGCCCAGCAAGCCTCCCCCGCATGCTGGTACTTGGAGAACCACAAGTACCAGCATGCGGCGGAAAAACGGGCCCGCTGGTACCTGTAGTACTACTACTAAAAAAATACCCAAAAAAAGACAAGACACACACACCTTGAAAGTAAAGATTTATTACATACATCCACACAAACATACAAACATACTTACCTTATGTTCACACGCAGGTCGGTCCTCTTCTCCAGTAGAATCCAAGGGGTACCTGTTGAATAAATTATACTCACCAGCTCCAGGGTCCCAGGCTCCTCGTAGCATCCATTTGTAATCCACGTACTTGAATAAAATAAAAAAACGGACACCCGAGCCACGCACTGAAAGGGGACCCATGTTTGCACATGGGCCCCCTTTCCACGAATGCCAGAAACCCACTCTGACTTCTGTCTAAGTGGGTTTCTTCAGCCAATCAGGGAGCGCCACGTTGTAGCACCCTCCTGATCGGCTGTGTGCTCCTGTACTGTCTGACAGGCGGCACACGGCAGTGTTACAATGTAGCGCCTATGCGCTCCATTGTAACCAATGGTGGGAACTTTCTGCCCTGCGGTTGACCGAAAGTGACCTCACCGCTGAGCAGAAAGTTCCCACCATTGGTTACAATGGAGCGCATAGGCGCTACATTGTAACACTGCCGTGTGCCGCCTGTCAGACAGTACAGGAGCACACAGCCGATCAGGAGGGTGCTACAACGTGGCGCTCCCTGATTGGCTGAAGAAACCCACTTAGACAGAAGTCAGCGTGGGTTTCTGGCATTCGTGGAAAGGGGGCCCATGTGCAAACATGGGTCCCCTTTCAGTGCGTGGCTCGGGTGTCCGTTTTTTTATTTTATTCAAGTACGTGGATTACAAATGGATGCTACGAGGAGCCTGGGACCCTGGAGCTGGTGAGTATAATTTATTCAACAGGTACCCCTTGGATTCTACTGGAGAAGAGGACCGACCTGCGTGGGGCCATAGGTAAGTATGTTTGTATGTTTGTGTGGATGTATGTAATAAATCTTTACTTTCAAGGTGTGTGTGTCTTGTCTTTTTTTGGGTATTTTTTTAGTAGTAGTACTACAGGTACCAGCGGGCCCGTTTTTCCGCCGCATGCTGGTACTTGTGGTTCTCCAAGTACCAGCATGCGGGGGAGGCTTGCTGGGCCTTGTAGTACTGCTACTAAAAACAATATCTTTTCATTTTCACAAAAGGCTATCAGCCCCCCATCCGCAGCCAATTGGATGGGGGGGGACAGCCTCGGGCTTCACCCCTGGCCCTTGGGTGGCTGGGGGGGGGGGGACCCCTTGATTGAAGGGGTCCCCACTCCCCCAGGGTACCCCGGCCAGGGGTGACTAGTTGGATTTTTGATGCCACGGCCGCAGGGCACTATATAAAAGTGACCCCCGGCTGTGGCATTATCTGTCCAGCTAGTGGAGCCCGGTGCTGGTTTTAAAAATACGGGGGACCCCTACGCTTTTTGTCCCCCGTATTTTTGGAACCAGGACCAGGCGCAGAGCCCGATGCTGGTTGCTTAAATATGGGGGAACCCATGTCATTTTTTTCCCCATATTTCTGCAACCAGGATCGGCTCAAAGAGCCCGAGGCTGGTTATGCTTAGGAGGGGGGACCCCACGCAATTTTTTTTAAAGTTTTACAGTGTTTATTTAAAAAAAAAAAAAAATGAACCCCAGCACGGATCACACAGATCCGGCCGAGATTCATTTTGAAAAAGTCGGCAGTGTTTTGCAAATCACTGCCGTAAAAAACAGAAAAAAAAGACGAATGACATCGACATCGGAAAACCCGAAAAGGCAAAATACGGCAGCTTAGTAAATTAGTCGTAATCGATTCAAAAAGTTGCAATTTTACACTGTCGATGTCATTCGTGATTGAACTTTGACCTTTTTCCGAAAATTACGAATGTTAGTAAATATACCCCAAGGTTGGGTGTCCTGCTTCTAAGCAGACTATTTCTTGCTGGTTCAGGTTTACTATCCAGCATAGAGCTACAACAAATCTGCTATAAGTGCCTAATGACAGGTTATTTTTAAAACAACATCAAGAGCGCTGCCAAAAAAAGCACTGTGTATGTGCTTAAGAGTTAACAAGAAAAAAGAAGAAAGATTGGCTGCGCTTATAATGTTGTTAAAATACCGTGTTATTGGAGAGCTGACAAACACAATAATATATAAAGGAATTTTTATTAAAATATTAATACACCAATAAAAATGTATGCACAATGTATAGCAAGGTTATACGTTTATATATACTCTGAAAGGACCATAGTTGTCAATAAACATATAACAGTATCCACAAAGTGAGTTTGTTATTGGTAATAATGTTAAACATTTTTAACATCCATGTGACATTCATATGGCTGCTCACTAGAATTGTATCATTCACATAAAATGTGAAACTGCAAGCTTTCTATAAGTGCAGAGGCAACGTGCACTTAAGATTGATGGAAGTCCCGGCAACAGATGGCTTAATTCAAGAAAATTGTATAGTTACCTCTCCTGGGCTATTAGCACCGAGCGTCCTTGGTGCAGTCCACTATAGCCCTCTATTTGGATTATGAAAGATGGTAATTGAGCAAATTGCTCTGATGAAGGCTGTTCCCGTGTGGTGAGAGGTATCTTTATATCAAGAGGCTTTTTCCTAAAATCTCCAGGGGGCTGGTAGAAATCCTTTGATGTGCCCACTCACATACGGAGAAAGGTATGCCGTCCGGTGCCGTCAATTATGCTGCTATCATTGGTAGCTAGAGGCGCCATGCATCGGCGCTAACCAAGGTGCCGTCAATTATGCTGCTATCATTAGTAGCTGGAGGCGCCGTGGATCGGCGCTAAGCAGGGCTGCCGTGTGTAACAGGACAAGTCCTCTGGCTGAGGCTGGAGTCTACTTAAGCAGTAACGGCCGCTAGCAGCGGAGAGGAGGCGCTGAGTGAAAGCGCTAGCCGGAGCAGTCTCTGGTAAATTGGAGCAGTGCCAATATGAACGAGTCGACGATCAGAGTATAGTGGGAGAAGCTTATTCTACGGCAGGTTTGCCGTGTCCAAAATCTGTTAAGCCCCACTCTACTTGTAAAGTGGGTTCCTCCTGGGCGGCTGCCCGGGGTGTCTTGGCGTTACAGCTTTGCCAAGAAGCTACTTGGTCAGGGTCGAACACGTTTGCTCAGTTCTACAAGTTCGATACTTTGACCAAACTTTAGGTCCCCAGAGGCCAATCCGTTCTGCGGGAACCTCCGCATTCTCCCTCCCTTACTGGAGGCTTTGGTACATCCCCAATGGTACTAAAATGGACCCCAGCATCCTCTAGGACGTAAGAGAATATAGGATTTTAATTACCTACCAGTAAATCCTTTTCTCGTAGTCCGTAGAGGATGCTGGGCGCCCGCCCAGTGCTTCGTTTTCCTGCATTGTTACTTGGTTAAGTATTGTTGTTCAGCCGTTACTGAATCGTTTCAAGTTGGTTAGCTTGGCTTCCCTTTTGCTATGTGTGAGCTGGTGTGAATCTCACCGCTATCTGTGTATTTCCTTCTCTCGAAGTATGTCCGTCTCCTCAGGCAGTTTCTAGACTGAGTCTGGTAGGACGGGCATAGATGGAGGAGCCAGCACACACTATTAAACTCTTAAAGTGCCCATGGCTCCCAAGGGACCCGTCTATACCCCATGGTACTAAAATGGACCCCAGCATCCTCTACGGACTACGAGAAAAGGATTTACCGGTAGGTAATTAAAATCCTATTTATTTTTTGTTTTTGTTTATAAAATCATGTTCAATACAGTATGTTTTGAATAGATGTTCTTCAATTAATTCAATCATTAAAAAAAAGATAATTTCAGAGTATTTTAAGTTAGGTTTAGGGTGCATCCCAGGGGGTTAGGATTAGGCTGTGTCCCGGGGGGGGCAGGGTTAGGCTGCGGGGGGGGGGGTTAGGCAACCCCCTCGGAGGGTTAGAGTTAGGCTGTGGGGGGTGAGGGTTAGGTTTAGGCACCTCCGGGGGGTGGTTAGGGTTAGGCTGCGGGAGTGTTAGGGGGGTGGGGAGATCACCCTTATTCACCCCTGTTGGCTTTTTCACCAGCTGGATCCCGGCGTCGAAATACAGACTCAGGGATCCCGCTGGTGAAAAAGCCGACAGGGGTGAGAAGGGGTGTACCATGCGCCAGCATTTCATACTGATCCCTCTGTCACAATTGAAATAATTAGCAGCTCCTGTAGATCTTGTAAAAATGTGTTACCCAGGACAATATATTTCATAGTTTTGTGCATTAAACAAAGTTTGTGGGCAGTACGGTTGGTGTAATGTTAGCATTACTGCCTCACAGCACTGAGGTCATGGGTTCAATTCCCACCATGCCCCTAACTGTGTGGAGTTTGTATATTCTCCCCGTGCTTGCGTGGGTTTCCTCCCACAATCCAAAAATATACTGGTAGGTTAATGGACTCCTGGCAAAATATGAATGTGTGCATATGTTTGGGGCAGACTATAGTGTTCCTGCCAGTGTTCCTGGGATTTGGCAGGGCACAGAGGTGCAGGGGCAGCCGTTGCAAGCGCATTTGAAAAAGGAGCATGCCCAGCCGTCTGTGTCATTAATGGGGGGCATGTTCAGCACTTAAGGAGGTGCTGGGCTTCCCCTAAGCTCTCCCTTTAATGTGAATAAATGCCTTACACATGCAAACGGCATCTATTTACGCGGTGGCAGCAGCAGCTTGGTACTGGGCAGGCTGTTTTAGCTGGGTACCCCTAAAAGGGCAGGGCACATTTTACCCTTTAATAATTTGACAAAAACAGCCTAGCGTGAAGACTAGACTACGTAGATGAGCCACTTTGTTTTTCACCCCAAAAAATTCTGCACAGTAAATTACCTCATCTAATTGAATTCTCTCCATAGCCTGAAGATAATTTCAAACAATATTTTTTATAATGTTGTGCATTAAACAAAGTTTGTGCACATTGATCTATCAGAAAGCAAAGGTGTCTGGATATGGGAGGCTCAAACTGTACTAAATATACCTGTGCACCAACTGGAAGGTCTGTAAAACATGTACTGTTAGGCTGCCCAGACATCTGAACATAGAATTTAATGGCAGATAGGAACCACTTGGCCCCTTTTTTAGCCTTAAAATAACCTCAAATCCTATTCTGTCCATAGTTTTTGTGAGGATATTCTTATGCATGCTTGACCACTTAACTGACAATTTTTGTTTTCTCCAAAAACCGCTACGAAATTGTTTTTTTTTTTTTTATATGTTTGATTTAGGTAAAGAATAGTTAAATAAATTATCCAAAATGATTTTCTTAAAACAAAACCAACATAAAAAAAAATAAAAAATTGGTGAAAACATCGATGGTCGAAACATCGTGGCCATCAATGACCAGTGCGACTTCCTGTTTTAGGCGTGAGATCTTCTCAGCCCCCGGAGCCCTTCAGGAAGGTGACGGGCTGTTTTGTGTTGTTGTTTTTTTAAATATTTCCCCAGCGTCTGCTAATGTCTGCAGCCGCTGGATGGGGAGTGCTGCCAGGCTGACTGATCAGCAGTGATCGGCAGCACGGCAGGCACTCTAGGGGAGGGAACCAGGAAGCTTTCTGACTGGTCGCATCAGATGCGACCATGTCTCGGAAAGCCCAGCCTGGTGTGGTTGCATCTGATGCGACCATGCCAGGCAAGTGGTTAAATTGCTGTACTGTATTAGCCTCTACCACCTCTGATGGGAGGCTATTCCAATTATCCACTACCCTTTCTGGGAGTCATTTTTTCACAGATTCCCTCGGAACCTCCCTCCCTCCAGTTTCAGTGCATGTCCTTGTGTTCTAATACTTCTCTTCCTTTGAAGAATATTTCCCTCTTGGACTTTGTTAGAAACTTTCAAATATATCAAGGTTTTATCGTGCTCCCCCTTTCCCTTCTCTGCTCTAAAGATTATCTGTAGTTGGCTGATTGGAATAAAAATCTTGTAATGTATGGCAGCAGATGACCGTATTTTTAACAATGGTGCATCTCGTCCTGTCGTTTAGTACTGCAGCTAATACGTCGCTGGTATTCAATTTTACTTACCTCCCCAGCGTGTCCCAGTGATGTCCCTGCCCTTCAGCTGTGTTCTCAGATCTGCATCTGGCAGCTTATCACTGCCAGTGACTGGCCTCTGTGCCATGGCCATTCTGTGCATGTGCACAACTGTTTTACTCCACAGGGTGCACAGAAATGGAAAACCATAAGCCCTGTTTGAAAGCACACAAAACTCAGGATATTATTGTTTTTTGTATATCCAGGAGAGTGTCTTCATGTCTGTTCTATATGTAATGCTCACAAAATAGATGGATGGGGTATCTGTAAATATTGCAGGCTAAGGAAAGAAATGACACGGTATGCAGAGCTACAGCATAAAGCGAATCTCAGAATAGCACCCCTCTTACCTGCCTGCCTAGAGGCTGCTTAACATGAAATCATATTTATAACTTGTCTGCTGTAGTTCTTTGTGGTTATTTATGATCTTTTCTCTACGAATTGTTTACTTTGCATTGTGGGTTAGAGAAACTGGAGTTTTGGAAATCTGATACCAGTGGGGATCAAATTACATTACCTAGAAAAAAAATCTGCATCTTTGCTCAATAGGCAGATATGAGCCGGGTTTGTGGTCTTATATGAGCAAGTTCCGATGACTCATACCAGATGTATTCTGACTAAACATGATGGCATATATTGTCATTTACTGCTATCTATTCACAGAGTACAATTGTAATTCTACCTTTATAAATATTGTCATGCATCCACCTGTCTGAAATACTGAAAGGTCCTATACTTGCAATTCAGTGAGTAGTAGGAATGCTTGATAAGGAAAGGTAAAGGTTAAATTGAATTAAACTTTGTAGGTATTAATAAATATCTCCTGTGTATAATAGTTGTATAAATGGAGAGTTGTGCTGTAATCGCTTCAGTGTTTTTAGGAAAAACTATGTATTTATAAGTTGTGATGAAAACTACTGCACACTGTACAGTATATTTTACCACTGTGTTTTATTGCTGGACATTGAAATTCTGCTTGAGCATTCTGTAGATCTAGAAGTTTAATTATTTCTCTTACGTCCTAGAGGATGCTGGGGACTCCGTAAGGACCATGGGGTATAGACGGGCTCCGCAGGAGATAGGGCACCTAAAAAGAACTTTGACTATGGGTGTGCACTGGCTCCTCCCTCTATGCCCTCCAGACCTTCGTTAGATCTTGTGCCCAGAGGAGAATGGGTGCACTGCAGAGAGCTCTCCAGAGTTTTCTGTGGAAAAATAATTTTGTTAGGTTTTTTATTTTCAGGGAGTCCTGTTGGCAACAGGCTCCCTGCATCGTGGGACCGAGGAGAGAGAAGCAGAGCTGGCTTGTCAAGTTGGGCACTGCTTCTAAGGCTACTGGACACCATTAGCTCCAGAGGGAGTCGGAACACAGGTCTCACCTGGGGTTCGTCCCGGAGCCGCGCCGCCGTCCTCACTGATGCCGAAGATAGAAGCCGGGTGAGTATGAGAAGGCAGAAGACATCATAGACGGCAGAAGACTTCAGATCTTCATGAGGTAAGGCGCGCAGCGGTAAGCTGCGCGCCATTGCTCCCAGTCACACACACACAGAGCAGCACTGAAGGGCGCAGGGGGGGGGCGCCCTGGGCAGCAATAAACCTCACATTTGGGCATTGACAAGGTAGATTAGGCTGCTGGACAGTAATTCTACGACCCCCCGCCATTTTCTATTAAAAAATCACTGGGACAGAAGCCCGCCGTTGGGTGGGCGGAGCTTGATCCCCAGCACTAACCAGCGCCATTTTCTCTACAGAAGCTGCATGAGGAAAACGCTGGCTCCCTGGTCTCTCCCCTGCTGAACATTCAGGCTGGAAAAAAGAGGAGGGGGGCATTTTGAGCGCAGTGAGTGGGAATCTGGTCATTTTATATATATATATATATATATATATATATATATAAAAGCGCTATCTGGTCATATTTTTCCAGTGTTATTAAGCGCTGGGTGTGTGCTGGCATACTCTCTCTCTGTCTCTCCTAAGGGCCTGGTTGGGGTTTTGTCCCCTTATAGGTTAATCCCTGTGTGTGTGGGGTGTCGGTACGTGGTGTCGACATGTCTGAAGCGGAAGGCTTTTCCAAGGAGGAGGTGGAGCAAATGAGTGGTGTGTCCCCGTCGGTTGTGCAGACTCCAGATTGGATGGACATGTGGCATATGTTGAATGCAAGTGTGGCATCTTTACATAAAAGGCTTGATAAGGCTGATTCAGGGGGGACATCAGGGGGTCAATCCTCAGATTGGACCGACTCACAGGGCCCGTCGGGGTCTCAAAAGCGTCCCTTAACACAAGACTCTACTACCGACACGGATTCTGATTCCAGTGTCGACTATGACGAAGTAAAATTGCACCCTAGGGTGACAAAAACCATTCAGTGTATGATGAACCCTCTGTCCCCGACACAAGGGTACACATGTTTAAGGAAAAGAAACCGATTATTAACTTTCCCACATCTCATGAATTAAATGAATTCTTTGGAAAAGCTTGGGAGACTCCGGATAAGAGACCGCAGATCCCCAAAAGAATTTATATGGCATACCCTTTCCCTAAGCAGGACAGGGAGATTTGGGAATCACCCCCCACTGTGGACAAATCCCTGACGCGCTTGTCCAAGAAAGTGGCGCTACCGTCTCCTGACACAGCAGCCCTTAAGGACCCTGCAGATCGCAGGCAAGAAACTACCTTAAAGTGTATTTATTCTCATACGGGTGCTGTGCTAAGACCGACAATTGCATCGGCATGGGTGTGTAGCGCAATTGCAGCTTGGACAGATGAGCTGACAGATCAATTTGATAATATGGATAAATATACTATATTCCTAACTCTAGCCCATATTAAAGACGCAGTCTTATTTATGAGGGATGCTCAAAGGGACATTGGATTGCTAGCTTCTAGGGCCAATGCCATGTCTGTCTCAGCGAGAAGATCCTTATGGACTCGCTAATGGACGGGTGATGCGGATTCCAAGAAACATATGGAAGTACTACCCTACAAGGGGGATGTATTGTTTGGGGATGGGCTGACGGACCTGGTTTCCCCAGCCACAGCAGGTAAATCAAATTTTTTACCATCCTTTCTTTTGCTGTTGGGGAATATAACACCCTATCAGATGCAGTCCTTTCGGTCGCACAAGTCCAAAAGAGGTCGGGGATCGTCTTTCCTCGCCAGAGGTAAGGGCAGAGGCAAGAGAGCACCTGCTTTGGCAGGTGCCCAGGAACAAAAGTCCTCCCCGGCTGCTCCAAAACCCACAGCATGATGCTGGGGCTCCCCTGAGGGAGTCCGCACCGGTGGGGGCAAGTCTTCGACTTTTCAGTCAGGCCTGGGTCAGTTCGGACCTGAATCCCTGGGTGTTGGAAATAGTTTCCCAGGGTTACAAATTGGAATTCGAGGAGGTGCCCCCGCCCCGATTTTTCAAATCGGCCCTACCAGCTTCCACATCGGAAAGGGATGTAGTGTTAGCTGCAATTCAAACGCTGTGTATACAGCAAGTGATAAATGATGCGTACCTTCATGTCCCCATATATGCCCCCCATCAGGAATACCTGCGATTCGCTGTACAGGATTGTCATTACCAATTTCAGACGTTGCCGTTTGGACTCTCCACGGCCCAGAGGATTTTCACCAAGATAATGGCGGAAATGATGGTGGTCCTGCGCAAGCATGGAGTCACAATTATCCCATACTTGGACGATCTCCTGATAAAAGCGAGATCAAGGGAGAAATTGCTGAACAGTGTGACGCTCTCGTTGAGAGTGCTCCAGCAACACGGTTGGATTCTAAATCTACCAAAGTCACAGTTGATTCCGACAACTCGACTACCGTTCCTAGGTATGATACTGGATACGGAACAAATGAAGGTCTTCCTCCCAATAGAGAAAGCCCAAGACATCCAGAACATGGTCAGAGACCTGCTAAAACCGAAAAGGGTGTCAGTTCACCAAGGCACTCGAGTTCTGGGGAAAATGGTGGCAGCCTACGAGGCCATTCCCTTCGGAAGGTTCCATGCAAGGACTTTTCAATAGGACCTTCTGGACAAGTGGTCCGGGTCCCATCTGCACTTACATCAGAAAATAACTCTGTCCCCAGGGACCAGAGTGTCCCTCCTGTGGTGGTTGCAAAGTGCTCACCTCCTAGGGGGTCGCAGGTTCGGAATTCAGGATTGGATCCTGGTTACCACGGACGCGAGCCTCCGAGGATGGGGAGCGGTCACACAGGGAAAAAATTTTCAGGGTCTTTGGTCAGACCAGGAGTCCTGTCTACACATCAGTGTGTTGGAACTCAGGGCCATTTACAACGGCCTTCGACAAGCGGAGAGTTTTCTTCGAAACCTACCGATTCTGATTCAATCAGACAATGTCACAGCAGTGGCTCATGTGAACCGCCAAGGTGGGACAAAAAGCAGAGTCGCGATGGCGGAAGCCACAAGGATCCTTCGCTGGGCTGAAAATCATGTAAGCGCTCTGTCAGCTGTCTTCATTCTGGGAGTGGACAACTGGGAAGCAGACTTCCTCAGCAGACACGATCTCCATCCAGGAGAGTGGGGACTTCATCAAGAAGTCTTTGCAGACGTAACACGTCTTTGGGGAACTCCTCAAATAGACATGATGGCGTCACGCCTCAACAAAAAACTCCAGAGGTACTGCGCCAGTTCTCGGGACCCTCAGGCAATCGCAGTGGATGCTCTGGTAACACCGTGGGTGTTCAAATCGGTCTACGTGTTTCCTCCTCTTCCTCTCATCACAAAAGTGTTGAGGATCATAAGACGAAGAAGAGTACGAACGATACTCGTTGTCCCAGACTGGCCTCGAAGGGCCTGGTACTCGGATCTACAAGAGATGCTCACAGGAGATCCCTGGCCTCTTCCTCTGAGGGAAGACCTGTTGCAGCAGGGGCCCTGTGTATTTCAAGATTTACCGCGGTTAAACGCCGAATCCTAGCGAAAAAGGGGATTCCGGAAGAGGTCATCCCTACTTTAATAAAGGCTAGGAAGGAGGTGACGGTAAAACATTATCACCGTATCTGGCGAAAGTATGTTTCTTGGTGTGAGACCAAGAATGCACCTACGGAAGATTTTCATCTGGGTCGTCTTCTCCACTTCCTACAGACAGGAGTGGATATGGGCCTGAAATTAGGCTCTGTTAAGGTACAGATTTCGGCCCTCTCGATTTTCTTTCAGAAGGAATTGGCTTCTCTTCCAGAAGTCCAGACGTTTGTAAAGGGAGTGCTGCACATCCAGCCCCCTTTTGTGCCTCCAGTGGCACCATGGGACCTGAACGTGGTGTTGCAGTACCTAAAATCACACTGGTTTGAACCGCTTAACAAGGTTGAGTTGAAATTTCTTACCTGGAAGGTGGTCATGTTGTTGGCCTTAGCATCAGCAAGGCGAGTGTCAGAATTGGCGGCTTTGTCACACAAGAGCCCCTACTTGATTTTTCATGTGGATCGAGCTGAATTGAGGACACGTCCGCAAATTTTGCCTAAAGTGGTTTCTTCGTTCCATATGAATCAACCTATTGTGGTGCCTGTGGCTACAAGTGACCTGGAGGATTCCAGATCCCTGGACGTAGTCAGGGCCTTAAAAATTTATGTAGCCAGGAAGGCTAGAATTAGGAAAACAGAGGCTCTGTTTATCCTGTATGCGGCCAATAAGATTGGCGCTCCTGCTTCGAAGCAGACTATTGCTCGCTGGATCTGTAATACGATTCAGCAGGCTCACTCTACGGCTGGATTGCCTGTACCAAATTCGGTTAAGGCCCATTCCACTAGGAAGGTGGGCTCTTCTTGGGCGGCTGCCCGAGGCGTCTCGGCTTTACAACTTTGCCGAGCGGCGACTTGGTCGGGGTCAAACACTTTTGCTAAATTCTACAAGTTTGATACCCTGGCTGATGAGGACCTAGCGTTTGCTCAGTCGGTGTTGCAGAGTCATACGCACTCTCCCGCCCGATTGGATGCTTTGGTATAAACCCCATGGTCCTTACGGAGTCCCCAGCATCCTCTAGGACGTAAGAGAAAATAAGATTTTAAACCTACCGGTAAATCTATTTCTCCTAGTCCGTAGAGGATGCTGGGCGCCCGTCCCAGTGCGGAAACTCTGCAAGACTTGTATATAGTTGTTGCTTACATAAGGGTTATGTTACAGTTGACATCGGTCTTGGACCGTTACTGTCGTTTGTTCATACTGTTAACTGGTTATGTATGTTCCAGGTTACATGGTATGATTGGTGTGGGCTGGTATGAATCTTGCCTTTGGATTGCTAAATCCTGCCTTGTATTGTCCATCGCCTCTGGGCACAGTTCTCTAACTGAGGTCTGGAGGAGGGGCATAGAAGGAGGAGCCAGTGCACACCCATAGTCAAAGTTCTTTTTAGGTGCCCTATCTCCTGCGGAGCCCGTCCATACCCCATGGTCCTTACGGAGTCCCCAGCATCCTCTACGGACTAGGAGAAATAGATTTACCGGTAGGTTTAAAATCTTATTTTTTCAGTTGCAACATAGGTTTATATTGTGCCTTTATTACAGTTGTCAAATGTGATACTAATGCTGGCCATACATCAGAACGAGCCGCATTCGTTGCAAGTCATATGACGATTTCTCTAGAACTTCCTGGCAGTCCCGGACACAGGAATGACACATGATGTGCTAATGACCTGTCGTTCATCGATCAGTCGTGTGCGTCGCAAGTCCAGGGAAATGCCACTCAAAATCATATGATACATCGTATGTGCATAAAGCATTGTACGAGTTGCATACGATTACGATGGATAATATGGGCTGCATGTGTGATCAGAGGATGCAACATTCAACCCGCAGGACCATGCATTGCATCACATACGTACCTGAAGCATGCACGATGAGCACACGATGCATCGGATGAGGCGTCAAAATCGTGTATTTGTACGCGATATCAAACCTAGTATATGGCCATCTTAAATGTCCAGGCTTCAGCACAATTTGGTTCCTATTTCCTTTAATTGCAAATGCTTATGTCCTGTATATCCTTTAAAAGAAATAACCAGAGATAAGATACATCACTTCCCCAGTTCATTGTCCCTTTCTCCTTCCTGAAGATGAATTGCAGCTCTCTTAAGCTCTGCCATTGCAGTGCTGATTGCTCTACCATAGACGTAAACTCTCCTAGCATGCCCTGCCTGACATAGGAGACAATTCAATTGTTTTGGGCATCTAAAAATCCTGTCTAAATGTGACTGTTTAGATGCCCAAACAGTTATCACTGTTCAGTTGTTGTTGTTTGGGCGTACACGCATGTAGCAGACTAGGATTAGCTGTCTAAAACGGCTAAATCCGTCTACACTGGCACTTTGGGCGCCCAAACTATGGACTTCTTAACACATTTTTTTTTCTTGCATCTCGGGGGAGGGGGAGGAGAAATAATGTGACCGGTGCGGCTCATGGGTGTCTATTGGAGCAACAATTCAGTATCTCCAATAGATGCCCATTCCTTCAGATGGCCAGCAAGTTGCGCATGCCACAATTGAATTGGCCCCATAGTGTTAATAGATATGTATTTTGGCTAATAACAGAAGTTGACTTAACTCGCCAAAAGCTTTGTGTCTGACATTAGCTGCAATGTACCCCATGCAGTTTTATGCGCGCTGTGGCATTAAACAGCATCGCGGACCAGAGGGGTGCAAGAAGAAATCCAATTGAATCGCTCCGGATGCTCGCTCTCAGCGCTATTCAATCCGGGCTGAATTGAATCAAGCCCATTGTATAGACTTCATATAGTTTGCATACATTTCTGGGGAGACACCGTCCCTAATCTCAAAAGGAATAAAAGGTTGTGATGTGCATGTGTGACACATCTTGGCCTTTGTAAAGGTGGGTACTCACGGAGAGATCCATGCTTAAAATCTAAGCAATCTGACTAGATTGCTTAGATTTTAAGCACCTATCACTCGTGTGTATCCCCCTCAGCGGCCCCGTACATCGCTATTGCCGGTGCTAGATTGAGCCTACATGCAGGCCAATCTAGCAGGTCGCTCATTTCACCCGCTGGGTGAAATGAGCGGCTCCCCGTCCTCCCCCGCATTGCTCAGCACACATCTCTCCCGTGTATAGGGCCCCTAACAGGAGCTGATATGGATGCATGTGTCTGTCTGATTAGAACAGAAAGCCCCCCCCCCCCCCCCCCCCCCCCCCCACAGATTGTTGAAGTCTAAATATTAGTATGTCCTTATAATCTTTTTCTGTTTTTATGTTATACATTGTTAAATGTAAATATGCCCTGCTCACTGTTAACAGCACCCTGCCACTAGAGTATCCATTATTACATTATTATTACAATGTTGTGCTGTGTCCTTTACTCAGTTGTATTTTCATGGATTGAATGTATGTATGAACCCAATATTGACATTCTCAAAAGATTACATATGTGTATGTTTCAGTCTGTAGAGCAACTGCTTAATGGCATGCCTTTGCTGCTTTCACAATAATTAACTGACCTTGGAAAATATTCAGGAGTGCAGAAAAGTGACCTTGTCCAGGCTATGTGTGCGTTACACAATTGCCCAGCTGTTTTAACTGTTTCATATCATTGCATACTTTTCACCAAAAGGCATGAGAGACAGAACACATTTCATTCTTTAAAATATTTTATTATTTATTATTGGGGTTTTTTTTTCTCTTTTTTTTTTTTTATATTCAGTGGGGAGGGGATTCGATTGATTCTCCCCGCAGCCGCCACTAGATGGTGTTTAGTGGAGCAATTGAATTGTTGATCAGTTTGGAAGCGCTGAGCCGTGGGGAGACACATTTCAGCTTGCAGCCCCACGGTGTTGGCAAGCTGAAATATGAGAAAACTGTCCCATTTTGGCACCCAAATGGCACTATTTTGCGATCGCACCCATTAGTTTAGTCTGGTTTCGCTGCTTTATGCAGCTAAACTTGACACTAATAGGCACGATAATGGGCATCAATTGAATATTGCCCTTGCCAGCTCCCGTCACTTTAGACCGTAGATTTGGCCGCGATATCAATTGATTTCCCCCACAATGAGCAGCTCAAGCATGTTTGATTACTGGTACAAGATCTATAGTCTTATAAAATAGGATTTTGGTTACCTACCGGTAAATCCTTTTCTCGTAGTCCGTAGAGGATGCTGGGGTCCACATTAGTATCATGGGGTATAGACGTCCACCAGGAGCCATTGGCACTTTAAGAGTTTGAGAGTGTGGGCTGGCTCCTCCCTCTATGCCCCTCCTACCACACTCAGTCTAGAAACTATGCTTGAGGAGACGGACATCTTCGAGAGGATTTAACACAGATAGCGGTGAGATTCATACCAGCTCACACATACAAGGCAAACCAAGCTAACCGAGCTTGAAAACTCAGCAACTGCTGAACCATTACTTACCAAGTAACAATGCAGTGCATAACTAAACAAAGTAGTACCGAACCAAATAACGGTTGCAGGAAAACGAAGTGCTGGGCGAGCGTCCAGCATCCTATGGACTACGAGAAAAGAATTTACCGGTAGGTAGCCAAAATCGTATTTTCTCTTAAGTCCTAGAGGATGCTGGGGTCCACATTAGTACCATGGGGATGTACCATAGTTCCCAGAATGGGAGGGAGAGCGCGGAGGCTCCTGCAGAACTGATTGACTGAACTTCAGATCATCAGTGGCCAAAGTATCGAACTTGTTAAACTTTGCAAACGTGTTCGACGCAGACCAAGTTGCAGCTCAGCAAAGTTGCAATGCCGAGTCACCCCGGGCAGCCGCCCAGGAAGACCCCACCTTACGGGTAGAGTGGGCCTTAACAGATTTTGGACACGGCAGTCCTGCCGTAGAATAAGCATGCTGGATATTGAACCGAATCCAGCGAGAAATAGTCTGCTTAGAAGCAGGACACCCAATTTTCTTAGGATCATACAGGACGAACAGAGAGTCCGACTTTCTGTGATGAGAAGTTCTCTTCACATATCTTCAGAGCCCTTACAACATCCAAGGACTTTGATGTAATTGAGGAGTCAGTAGCCACTGGCACCACAATAGGTTGGTTGATATGAAATGCCGACACAACCTCAAAAAAGTCTGAACCTCAGGGAGGGCAGCCAATTGTTTCTGGAAGAAAATGGATAGGGCCGAAATCTGGACCTTCACAGAACCCAACCTCAGGCCCATATCCACACCTGCTTGCATGAAGAGGAGAAAACGTCCGAGTTGAAACTCCACCGTAGGAAACTTCTTGGATTCACACCAAGAGACATATTTCTTCCAAATACGATGGTAATGTTTAGACGTTACCCCTTTCCTAGCCTGTATCAGGGTAGGAATTACCTTCTTTGGAATGCCCTTCCGAGCAAGTATCAGGCGCTCAACTTCCATGCCGTCAAACGTAGCCGCAGTAAGTCTTGATAGGCGATTGGCCCCTGCTGCAGCAGATTCTCCCGAAGGGGAAGAGGCCTCTGTTCTTCTTGCAGTAGATTCAGAAGATCCGCGTACCAAACCCTTCTCGGACAGTCTGGAGCAATGAGGATCGCTTGAACCCTTGTTCTCCTTATGAGCTTTAAGATTCTTGGGATGAGTGGGAGCGGTGGAAACACGTACACTGACTGGAACACCCACGGAAACACCAGAGCATCCACTGCCACTGCTTGTGGGTCCCTCGACCTGGAACAATAACGCCGAAGCTTCTTGTTGAGACGAGAGGCCGTCATGTCTATTTGGGGTAATCCCCACAGGTCTGTTGTTTCCTTGAACACCTCTGGATGGAGACCCCACTTCCCTGGATGGAGATCGTGTCTGCTGAGGAAGTCCGCTTCCCAGTTGTCTACTCCCGGAATGAAGATGGCTGACAGCGCCAAAGTGTGGTTTTCTGTCCAGAGGAGTATTCTTGTCACCTCTGACATTGCCGCTCTGCTCTTCGTTCCGCCCTGTCTGTTTATGTAAGCCACTGTTGTTACATTGTCCGACTGCACTTGAATGGCCCGATTTCTGAGAAGGGCCGTCTGAAGAAGACCGTTGTAGGTGGCTCTTAGTTCCAGGATGTTGATGGGCAGGCCAGCTTCCAGGCTTGATCACCGTCCTTGGACAGTTACTCCTTGAGTGACTGCTCCCCAGGCCCGAAGGCTAGCATCCGTGGTTAGAAGAACCCATTTCTGAATCCCGAACCTGCGGCCCTCCAGAAGGTGAGGTAATTGTAACCACCAGAGGTGCGAAATCCTGGCCTTCGGCGACAGATAAATTCTCTGGTGCATGTGGAGATGAGATCCCGACCACTTGTCCAGAAGTTCCAGTTGGAAGGTCCGAGCGTGGAACCTCCCGTACTGGAGGCCACCATCTTTCCCAACAGGCAAATGCATTGATGAACCCACATCCGGGCTGGCTTCAGGACATCCCGGACCATAGTTTGTATCGCCAACGCGTTTTCCTGCGGAAGAAACACCTTCTGCACTTGTGTGTCCAGGATCATTCCCAGAAAGGACAACCTCTGGGTTGGTTCCAAATGTGACTTTGGAAGGTTCAGAATCCAACCATGACTCTTGAGGAGGCGTGTTGTGAGAACAATGGACTGCAGCAGCTTTTCCTTTGACGATGCCTTTATCTACAGATTGTCCAGATATGGAATGTTGTTCACCCCTTGTTTGCGGAGGAGAACCATCATCTCTGCCATCACCTTGGTAAACACCCTTGGTGCTGTGGAGAGGCCGAATGGCAGGGCCTGGAACTGGAAATCACAGTCCAGCAATGCGAAACAGAGATGAGCCTGATGCGGCAGCCATATCGAAATGTGGAGGTACGCACCCTTGATATCCAGGGATACCAGGAATTCCCCCTCTTCCAGACCTGATATCACCGCCCTGAGAGACTCCATCTTGAACTCCTTTAGAAAGGGGTTCAATGATTTTAGGTTCAGAATGGGTCTGACCGAACCATCCGGTTTCGGTACCACGAAAAGGTTCGAATAATAACCTGTGGCCTGCGCAGGAGGAGGAACTGGCACAATGACCTGTGCCTCCACCAGCTTTTGGACAGCTTCTTGTAGTACAGTGCTGTCTGTCAACAGAGCTGGTAAGCCTGATTTGAAAAAACGATGAGGAAGGAGACTTTGAAATTCCAGCCTGTATCCCTGGGATACAATATCTATCACCCAGGGATCCAGGCCGGATGATACCCAGACGTGACTGAAGTGTCTGAGTCTCACTCCCATCGGCCCCACCTCCAGGCTGCGCGGTCCACCGTTATGCGGAGGACTTTGGCGTACCTGAAGCAGGCTTTTGTTCCTGTGATCCTGCAGCGGCAGGTTTCTTGGACTAAACTCGACCTCCCCTAAAGAAGGTACTGGACGGTCTGGCCTTTCTAGGCTTGTTAGGCCAAAAGGACTGTGTTGCAGATGAAGAGAAGGATTTCTTCGGAGCAAGTGCTGCTGAGGGAAGAAATGGAGACTTACCCTGCTGTAGCCGTAGATATGCATGTGTCTAGAGCTTCCACAAAGAGAGCCTGACCTGTATAGGGTAGGGACTCCACACTTTTTCTGGATTCCGCGTCAGCCGACCACTGGCGCAGCCACAGTCCCCCGACGAGCTGAAACAGACATGGAAGAGATTCCTGCAGCCATAAAACCTGCTGAATCATGTATGTTGCATAAAAATAATGTAATATCATCCTCATCAATCGTATCCAAATCCTCAAGTAAGGTAGCCGACCACTTTACTATAGCCTTTGCAATCCATGCAGTAGCAATAGTGGGATGTAATATGGCCCCTGTAGCAGTGTACATTGATTTAAGTGTGTTATCAATTTTTCGATCAGCCGGCTCCTTTAAGGCGGTAGATCCTGGACACAGATGCGTCAACAATCGGCAGGTTTTCCCATTTTTTCCTATCCTCAGGGAAAGGAAACGCCACCTGTACTCTTTTAGGGACCTGGAATTTTTTCTCAGGGTTTTCTTATGCTTTCTCAAATATAGCATTCAATTCCTTGCAGGGAAGGTTAGGAAGGCTTTTTTATTTTCAGTGAAAAAAGCTTTCTCAACCTGTTCAGGTGGGGTGTATTATGGTATGCCGACGGTCGGTCTCCCGGCGACCAGCATACCGGCGTCGGGAGCCCGACCGCTGGCATACCGACAGTGTAGCAAGCACAAATGAGCCCCTTGCGGGCGCGCTGCGCTCGCCACGCTGCGGCCACGCTATTATATTCTCCCTCCAGGGGGGTCGTGGACCCCCACGAGGGAGAATAAGTGTCGGTATGCCGGCTGTCGGGATTCCGGCTCCGGTATACTGAGCGCCGGGATCCCGACAGCCGGCATACTGAAGACCACCCGTTCAGGTGTGGTATCATTAATATTCAACACATCCCTGATAGCCTCTATCATCAATTGCACCCCCTTTGCAAGAGATACGGACCCCCGCAACACATCCCCATCACAGTCTCTGGTGTAAGAATTGGTATCCATGTCATCTTGTGTGACATGCACAAGCGCACGCTTATGGAGGTATATAGCGGAGCGTCCTGAGGTACCAGAAACCGGCCATACTGTCATAGAGCTCTGTAATACCTGGGTTGCAGATTCATTCCTTGCAACCCTGTCAGAAATCTGAGAAATCCAAGATTTGATAGAGGAAAACCACTCGGGCTCCCTTGCTGGTATCTGAGCTAAACCAGTGCTATCCTGATTACATGGAATGGGATCATCCTGGGAGGACAAATCCACTGCAGCATATGACACAGTGTCCCTGGACATAGCTAAAGGAGACCACCAAACAATATATATATATATATATATATATATATATATATATATATATATATATATATGTTACACACACACACACACACACACACACACACACACACACACACACACACACACACACACACACACTTTCCCCCCAAGAATGGCAAGAGAGACACAGAGATTGGAGCCAACCCACACACAGCGCTTTTACCAAAGGGAGTCCCCTTGTCAGTGCTGACTGTGCACCTTAATAGGACACAGTCATATTATAGCCCCCCCCCCCCCCCCCCCCCTTCTACAACCCCCTGGTACCGTTTACAGATAGCTGGAGTTGCTGTGGAGGGACCCGATTCTACTTCTCAGCGCTGTGCAGGCAGGTAAATGGCGCTGAAACGCTGCTGGGTCCGCTCTGAGGAGAAGCTCCGACCCATTAATGGCGCTGTCTTCCCGCTCTTCATGGATTATACTGGCCTGAGGAGTTAGTGCTGGCTGAGATCCGGGGACCCCGACAGGCTTCTGGACCAGTGTAGGGTGTCGCGCTGGCTCAGGGCGCCCCTCACAGCGCCGCACCATGTACTGCTAAGCCGTCCCCGGAGCGCAGTTAATACTGCGCTCCTACCCTGTGCCGCCATCTTCACACCGATCCCCCGCTGGCTAAGGGGGTCGGTGTCTCACTCGCCACCGATTCTTCAGCTCTGCAAGGGGGTGGCGGCATGCTGCTGGGGCGAGCGGTCCCCTGTGGCAGAGAACGATCAGACCCCTCTGGAGCTCAGTGTCCAGTCAGCGGAGACAGTGGCTCAGACCCCGCAGGGCGGATACTGCTCCCCCCCTCAGTCCCTCGCTGCAGGGAGGCTGTTGCCAGAAGCCTCCCTGTAAAATAATCTAAAAAAAAAAAAAAAACATTTATCAAGAAAACTCAGGAGAGCTCCCCTAGCTGTGACCGGCTCCTCCGGGCACATTTTCTAAATGGAGTCTGGTAGGAGGGGCATAGAGGGAGGAGCCAGCCCACACTCTCAAACTCTTAAAGTGCCAATGGCTCCTGGTTGACCCGTCTATACCCCATGGTACTAATGTGGACCCCAGCATCCTCCAGGACGTAAGAGAGAGAATATTTAAATGTATAGCTCAGTGGTTATCAAACTGTGTGCTGTGGCACCCTGGGGTGCTGCGGGACACTTGCAGGGGTGCCTCGGGTGTGTGGTCCAGGACCAACTATTTAATATCAATGTAATAGGCAAAACGAGCTCAGGTGGTTGCTAATCATAAAATATGTGGACAAACGAAGCAAATCTTATCCTTCACCACATAATTGAATCAAAGGATGACATATAACACAATTTACTTTATGCAATATTTTTTCTACATTTCTCAATAAGAAACTTTTGGCCTCGGGGTGCCATGAAAAAAATTCTGATACTCTAGGGCACCGTGATTCAAAAAGGTTTGGGAACCACTGGTTTAGTTGTATATTCATATATGTGAAAGTATTCTATTCTGTATTGTGTTGTGGAAAGAATTGCTATGATCATGTAAATTATTTGTTTTTATGAAATGCCTAATAGCAAAGCATAGAGACAGAAATATTGTGTTGTACGCTTCGCACCTTCTGAACTATGTGGTGAATTAACAGAGCTTTTCTTACTTTGGGATCGATTCAATTCAGCACAGTGTGTCGGGAATTTGGCTATTGGAAGTGAAATTTGCCTTAAAATAAGAACCACACCTTTAACCTATACAGGGGTAAAAGGTGTGGTTCTTATTTTAAGGCATAAATGCTGGGGCACAGAGCAGAACCTCTGTTGTATGCCTCCCAATGAATAATTATCCTCTTGGAGGGGTTTAAATAGTATAATTTGGCCAATAAATACATGTCAGTTTTCAGCCGATTTTCTCTAAAAGGCTCATATATGGATTAAAAGATACAAATGAGGCATGTACCTGGAGGTGTTGTATAGGTTGGAGCTAACTGTTTTCCCATCATTTCTCTGACGTCCTAAGTGGATGTTGGGACTCCGTAAGGACCATGGGGAATAGCGGCTCCGCAGGAGACTGGGCACAACTAAAGAAAGCTTTAGGACTACCTGGTGTGCACTGGCTCCTCCCACTATGACCCTCCTCCAGACCTCCGTTAGAATCTTGTGCCCGGCTGAGCTAGATGCACACTAGGGGCTCTCCTGAGCTCCTAGAAAGAAAGTATATTTTAGGTTTTTTATTTTACAGTGAGATCTGCTGGCAACAGACTCACTGCAGCGAGGGACTAAGGGGAGAAGAAGCGAACCTACCTAACTGGTGGTAGTTTGGGCTTCTTAGGCTACTGGACACCATTAGCTCCAGAGGGATCGACCGCAGGACCCGACCTTGGTGTTCGTTCCCGGAGCCGCGCCGCCGGCCCCCTTACAGAGCCAGAAGCAAGAAGTGTTCCGGAAAATCGGCGGCAGAAGACTTCTGTCTTCAACAAGTTAGCGCACAGCACTGCAGCTGTGCGCCATTGGTCCTCATGCACACCTCACACTCTGGTCACTGATGGGTGCAGGGCGCTGGGGGGGGGGGCGCCCTGAGGGCAATAAAATACATCTTGGCTGGCAAATCATCACAATATATAGTCCCAGGGCTATATATGTGATAAATTACCCCTGCCAGAATCCATGAAAAAAGCGGGAGAAAAGTCAGCCGAAAAAGGGGCGGGGCTATCTCCCTCAGCACACTGGCGCCATTATTTCTTCACAGTGCAGCTGGAAGACAGCTCCCCAGGCTCTCCCCTGTAGTTTTCAGGCTCAAAGGGTTAAAAAGAGAGGGGGGGGCACTAAATTTAGGCGCAATATGTGTATACAAGCAGCTATTGGGGGAAAAATCACTCAGTTATAGTGTTAATCCCTGCATTATATAGCGCTCTGGTGTGTGCTGGCATACTCTCTCTCTGTCTCCCCAAAGGACTTTGTGGGGTCCTGTCCTCAGTCAGAGCATTCCCTGTGTGTGTGCGGTGTGTCGGTACGGCTGTGTCGACATGTTGGATGAGGAAGGTTATGTGGAGGCGGAGCAGAGGCCGATAAATGGGATGTCGCCCCCTGTGGGGCCGACACCAGAGTGGATGGATAGGTGGAAGGTATTAACCGACAATGTCAACTCCTTACATAAAAGGCTGGATGACGTAACAGCTGTGGGACAGCCGGCTTCTCAGGCCGCGCTTGCCCAGGCGTCTCAAAGGCCATCAGGGGCTCAAAAAACGCCCGTTACCTCAGATGGCAGACACAGATGTCGGCACGGAGTCTGACTCCAGTGTCGACGAGGTTGAGACATAAACACAATCCACTAGGAACATCCGTTGCATGATCTCGGCAATGAAAATGTGTTATACATTTCTGATATGAACCCAAGTACCACATAAAAGGGGTTTTATGTTTGGGGAGAAAAAGCAGCCAGTGTTTTGTTCCCCCATCAGATGAGTGAATGAAGTGTGTAAAGAGCGTGGGTTCCCCTGATAAGAAAATGGTAATTTCTGAAAAGTTACTGCTGGCGTACCCTTTCCCGCCAGAGGATAGGTCACGTTGGGAGATATCCCCTAGGGTGGATAAGGCGCTCACACGTTTGTCAAAAAGGGTGGCACTGCCCTCTTGGGATACGGCCACTTTGAAGGAGCCTGCTGATAAAAAGCAGGAGCCTATCCTGAAGTCTGTATATACACACTCAGGTACTATACTGAGACCTGCATTTGCCTCAGCATAAATAGTGCTGCTGCAGCGTGGTCTGATACCCTGTCAGATAATATTAATACCCTAGACAGGGATAATATTTTGCTAACATAGAGCATATTAAAGATGTCGTCTTACATATGAAGGATGCACAGAGGGATATTTGCCGGCTGGCATCCAGAATTAATGCAATGTCCATTCTGCCAGGAGGGTATTAGAGACCCGGCAGTGGACAGGGGATGCTGCCTTTAAAAGGCACATGGAGATTCTGCCTTATAAGGGTGAGGAATTGTTTGGGGATGGTCTCTGGGACCTTAGTATCCACAGCAACAGCTGGGAGGAAAATTTTTTACCTCAGGTTTCCTCAGCCTACGAAAGCACCGTATTTTCAGGTACAGTCCTTTCGGCTTCAGAAAAGCAAGCGGGTCAAAGGCGCTTCCTTTCTGCACAGAGACAAGGGAAGAAGGAAAAAGCTGCACCAGACAGCCAGTTCCCAGGATCAAAAATCTTCTCCCGCTTCCTCTGAGTCCACCGCATGACGCTGGGGCTCCACAGGTGGAGACAGGTGCGGTGGGGGCGCGTCTCGGAAACTTCAGGGACCAGTGGGCTTGCCCACAGGTGGATCCCTAGGTTCTGCAAGTAGTATCACAGGGATACAGGCTGGAGTTCGAGGCGACTCCCCCTCGCCGTTACCTCACATCAGCCTTGCCTGCTGCCCTCGGAGAAAGGGAGGTAGTACTGGCGGCAATTCACAAGCTGTACTTCCAGCAGGTGAAATCAAGGTACCCCTCCTTCAACAAGGCCGGGGTTACTATTCCAAAATGTTGTGGTACCGAAACCAGACGGTTCGGTGAGACCCATTCTAAAATTGAAATCCTTGAACACTTATATACGAAGGTTCAAGTTCAAAATGGAATCGCTCAGGGCGATTATTGCAAGCCTGGAGAATTTCATGGTATCACTGGACATCAAGGATGCTTACCTGCATGTCCCTATTTACCCTCTTCACCAGGAGTACCTCAAAATTGTGGTACAGGATGGTCATTACCAATTCCAGATGTTGCCGTTGGTCTGTCCCCGGCACCGAGGGTATTTACCAAGGTGATGGCCGAAATAATTATCCCGTGCTTGGACGATCTCCTTATAAAGGCGAGGTCCAGGGAGCAGTTGTTTGTCAGAGTAGCACTATCTCGGGAAGTGCTACAACAGCACGGCTGGATTCTGAATATTCCAAAGTCGCAGCTGGTTCCTACGACGCATCTACTGTTCCTGGGGATGGTTCTGGACACAGAACAGAAAAAAGTGTTTCTCCCGCAGGAGAAAGCCAAGGAGCTGTCATCTCTAGTCAGAGGCCTCCTGAAACCAAAACAGGTGTCGGTGCATCACTGCACGCGAGTCCTGGAAAAAATGGTAGCTTCCTACGAAGCAGTTCCATTCGGCAGGTTCCATGCAAGAACTTTTCAGTGGGACCTCTTGGACGGGATCGCATCTTCAGATGCATCGGCTGATAACCCTGTCTCCAAGGACCAGGATGTCTCTGCTGTGGTGGCTGCAGAGTGCTCATCTTCTAGAGGGCCGCAGATTCGGCATACAGGACTGGGTCCTGGTGATCACGGATGCCAGCCTTCGAGGCTGGGGGGCAGTCACACAGGGAAAAAAAAATTTCCAAGGACTTTGGTCAAGTCAGGAGTCGTCCCTACACATAAATATTCTGGAACTGAGGGCCATTTACAATGCCCTAAGTCAGGCAAGGCCTCTGCTTCAAAACCAGCCGGTACTGATCCAATCAGACAACATCACGACAGTCGCCCATGTAAACCGACAGGGCGGCACAAGAAGCAGGATGGCGTGGCAGAAGCCACAAGGATTCTCCGATGGGCAGAAAATCACGTCTTAGCACTGTCAGCAGTGTTCATTCCGGGAGTGGACAACTGGGAAGCAGACTTCCTCAGCAGACACGACCTACACCCGGGAGAGTGGGGACTTCATCCAGAAGTCTTCAAACTGTTGGTAAACCGTTGGGAAAGGCCACAGGTGGACATGATGGCGTCCCGCCTCAACAAAAAGCTAAAGAGATATTGCGCCAGGTCAAGGGACCCTCAGGCGATAGCTGTGGACGCTCTAGTGACACCGTGGGTGTACCAGTCGGTTTATGTGTTCCCTCCTCTGCCTCTCATACCAAAGGTACTGAGAATAATAAGAAGGCGAGGAGTAAGAATGATACTCGTGGTTCCGGATTGGCCAAGAAGAGCTTGGTACCCAGAACTTCAAGAAATGATATCAGAGGACCCATGGCCTCTACCGCTCAAACAGGATCTGTTACAGCAGGGGCCCTGTCTGTTCCAAGACTTCCCGCGGCTGCGTTTGACGGCATGGCGGTTGAATTCCGGATCCTAAAGGAAAAGGGCATTCCGGAGGAAGTCATTCCTACGCTGATAAAAGCCAGGAAAGAAATAACCGCAAACCATTATCACCGTATTTGGCGAAAATATGTTGTGTGGTGTGAGGCCAGGAAGGCCCCTACAGAGGAATTTCAGCTGGGTCGTTTTCTGCACTTCCTACAGTCGGGAGTGACTATGGGCCTAAAAATTGGGTTCCATTAAGGTCCAGATTTCGGCTCTGTCGATTTTCTTCCAGAAAGAACTGGCTTCACTGCCTGAAGTTCAAACATTTGTAAAGGGAGTGCTACATATTCAGCCCCTTTTGTGCCTCCTTTGGCACCTTGGGATCTCAACGTGGTGTTGAGTTTCCTGAAATCACATTGGTTTGAGCCACTTAAAACTGTGGATCTGAAATATCTCACGTGGAAAAAAGTGGTCATGTTATTGGCCTTGGCTTCGGCCAGGCGTGTGTCAGAATTGGCGGCTTTGTCATGTAAAAGCCCTTATCTGATTTTCCATATGGATAGGGAAGAATTGAGGACTCGTCCCCAGTTTCTCCCTAAGGTGGTATCAGCTTTTCACTTGAACCAACCTATTGTAGTGCCTGCGGCTACTAGGGGCTTGGAAGATTCCAAGTTACTGGACGTAGTCAGGGCCTTGAAAATTTATGTTTCCAGGACGGCTGGAGTCAGGAAAACTGACTCGCTTTTTATCCTGTAGGCACCCAACAAACTAGGTGCTCCTGCTTCTGAGCAGACTATTGCTCGCTGGATTTGTAGCACAATTCAGCTGGCGCATTCTGCGGCTGGATTGCCGCATCCTAAATCAGTAAAAGCCCATTCCACAAGGAAAGTGGGCTCATCTTGGGCGGCTGCCCGAGGGGTCTCGGCTTTACAACTTTGCCGAGCTGCAACTTGGTCAGGGGCAAACACGTTTGCTAAATTCTACAAATTTGATACCCTGGCTGAGGAGGACCTTGAGTTCTCTCATTCGGTGCTGCAGAGTCATCCGCACTCTCCCGCCCGTTTGGGAGCTTTGGTATAATCCCCATGGTCCTTACGGAGTTCCCAGCATCCACTAGGACGTCAGAGAAAATAAGATTTTACTCACCGGTAAATCTATTTCTCGTAGTCCGTAGTGGATGCTGGGCGCCCATCCCAAGTGCGGATTGTCTGCAATACTTGTATATAGTTATTGCCTAACTAAAGGGTTATTGTTGAGCCATCTGTTGAGACTCAGTTATATTTCATACTGTTAACTGGGTATAGTATCACGAGTTATACGGTGTGATTGGTGTGGCTGGTATGAGTCTTACCCGGGATTCAAAATCCTTCCTTATTGTGTCAGCTCTTCCGGGCACAGTATCCTAACTGAGGTCTGGAGGAGGGGCATAGAGGGAGGAGCCAGTGCACACCAGATAGTACCTAATCTTTCTTTTAGAGTGCCCAGTCTCCTGCGGAGCCCGCCTATTCCCCATGGTCCTTACGGAGTTCCCAGCATCCACTACGGACTACGAGAAATAGATTTACCGGTGAGTAAAATCTTATTTATACACTACAATACAAGACAATATAACAGAATAATGGCTACAGTCAATGTACATACGTGAGTATATTCGCGTGTGCTTCCCGGTCCGGTCCTCCGTCATCAAATAGATAACGTTGTGAGTCTTGTGTCAGGCCAGGCTGCAGCAGGCTTTATTTATACACTTCTTCCAAAAGCAATACAATGGAGACTGTAATCCCTTTGTCCATTGGACACAGGAATGCACTTTTACAGTACAGGAGAGGTCATAGGTTGATTTGAAAAGGTAGGCGATGTCTTTCTCAACTGCTCTTGTGGGTGGTCTCCTCTGGATTCCCGCCGCATACATAATATACAGTAAATACAGTTTATACCTATATTCTGCTGCTGCACATAACTATCCGCAGGAACATGCGATCTTCCGCAGACCAACACCGGAATGTTACCCTTAAAATACCCTACAGCTGGATACCAAATACCACCTTTTAACCTTAGTCTGTCCACTCTTATCCTGTAAAGGTTAATCCCTTTGTTCTGCATCCATTTAAACAGCTATAACTTTCTGATGTGGTGCAAGGAGACTATGTGTACATTGTGCACTATTTGGATTAAATATGTAATGTGTTCTGATGGCTCTCCATGCGTACACAAACTCTGCCGTGAATACCCATAACACACGCCGATGCGCAGGACCGTGGGAGCGACCATACGCAAATTGCGGATATGTGCACGCACGGCAGAACAAGTGCACGCGCAGTGGGCATGTGTGTGCAGTTTTTACGTGATGTGTGTTCTGCAATATTTTTCGACTTTGACAGGTTCAAACACTTTTGCTGAGTTCTATAAGTTTGATACCCTGGCTGATGAGGACCTTGCATTTGCTCAGTCGGTGCTGCAGAGTCGTCCGCACTCTCCCGCCCATTCTGGAGCTTTGGTATAAACCCCATGGTCCTTTTGGAGTCCCCAGCATCCTCTAGGACGTAAGAGAAAATAGGATTTTGGTACCTACCGGTAAATCCTTTTCTCCTAGTCCGTAGAGGATGCTGGGCGCCCATCCCAGTGCGGACTGTTACTTGCAGTGTTTTCTTGCTGGTAAAATTAGTTTATACACGGGTTGTGTATTACTTGTTTTCAGCTTGTTGCTGTGGTTACTTCATACTGTTATCTGGTTTACTGTTACTCCGGTTGTACGGTATGTTTGTGGTGTGGGCTGGTATGTTGTAGCCCTTAGTTTAAACAAAAATCCTTTCCTCGAAATGTCCGTCTCTCCTGGGCACAGTTCCTATAACTGAGGTCTGGAGGAGGGGCATAGAGGGAGGAGCCAGTTCACACCCAGTTTAAGTCTTTTCAGTGTGCCCAAGCTCCTGCGGATCCCGTCTATACCCCATGGTCCTTTTGGAGTCCCCAGCATCCTCTACGGACTGGGAGAAAATGATTTACCGGTAGGTACCAAAATCCTATTTTTTGTGCGTCCCAGTGTTGAAATACCTGATTCTGGTAGTATTTTTTTGTGGTAAGGTTTCAAGGGGCAGATGTATTAACCTGGAGAAGGCACAAGGGAGGGATTAAGGTGATAGTTAGGAGCTGATTGGCTAGCGTGCTGCACATATCACTGGTTTATCACTTCCTTATGCCGTCTCCAGATTAATATATCTGCCACTAAGTGACATGCAATGTGTTTTGTTTTGTTTTTGTTAACCCATATCGTTAAAATCTGATTTCCTGCTGTTCTTTCTCTGATCTGAGAGCCAATAAAATGCCTTCTGTAATCTTTGCATCACTGATCCAGAGAAACTTATTTCTCAAGTATGTGAATCCAGTTTGTCTTTTATCCATCGCTTTAACAAAGTTTTTCACAAGTCCAAGCTTGGCGTGCAAAGGAGGAGGGTATACCTTATCACAGTCAACAAGTGACCTGTTCACAACAGTTTTCTTGCCTGAAACAAGTGTGGTATGTTTTGGCCTATTCTTCTTAACGTAGTCCCACATAAAAAAACAAATGTACTTGGTGTAACTAGCTACAAGGGGGTATGGGTCGTTGGGCCGACTCAACTTAGGTCGACAGTCATTAGGTGGACCACCGAAGGTTGACATGGGCATTAGGTCGACAGGTGAAAAGGTCGACATTAGTTTTTGGACTATTTTGGTGTCATTTTCTTCGTAAAGTTCGCCGTGTCCCCTCGCATGGCTCGCTTCACTCGACACAGGTTACCTTTCCAATCATAGTCCACGTGGATCGTCAAGTATGGGAAAAACCAAAAAAATGATTTAAAAAAAAAAAACATAAATAAATAATGTCGACCTTTTGACCTGTTGACCTAGTACATGTAGACCTAATGACCATGTTGACCTAATGCTTGTCACCTAAGCTGTGTTGACCTAACGACCGTATCCCCTGCAAGGCTAGCCAAAGTGTAATGGCCTGAAGAGCTCCACAGATATTCTACTTACATTTCTGATGCTGAACCTTTTTCTAAAAGCAACTTCATGCTGTCGTACTGCTCTTTCACGTTGGCAGATGTGCTTTAAATCCTTCATGCCCTGCCGCCCTCATGGCATCCTTCTTTTAAACTGTTTTGTAATAACAGACACTTCTTGCTGTTCTGCTAACCAATAGTTGGTCTATTTTAAAAAATGAGCTGCTAATGCTCTGAACAATTGAGCATGTTATGCCACAGTGATTAAGACATTAACACCTTGGGTGAAATTCCTGTCCAAGCTGCTCATGGTTGAACATTAACCATGTTGTTAACACGAAGTTGAGCATTAAATGCGCATAAGCCTTTCCTTTTTTTTTTTTTTTTTTGTGTTCTTAAATGTGATTTGTCTGGTAACATAGGTGAAGAGTGAACCAAATAGTCACAACAGCTGTGAATTTATGTTAGACAACATTCTGACTCTTTATTCAATGCAGCATAGTTTGAACTTCAGACAGACCCAAATAATCCTTGTAAGATTTTTATAAATCATTTGGCACAGTGTCCACAGGCTGGCAGGAACCCATTTTCGAAAGTTCTCGGAATGTACATTCCCCCAGGAATTTTTCCATTGAATTACAACCTTGTATGTGTTATTTTACGACAAGGTCCCATCATTTTTCAACCTTGTACTCCTTTTAGTACTATTGGCAGTCAGTCTTTATTGGGGGAATTCAATTGAAGGAGGGAAATTTTAAAAATCCTGCGGCGCAGAGTTTTGCTATTCAATTAGAGATCAGAAAATGAGACAAGGGGATTTTTTTTCTTTTGCAAGTAAAGATTATTAAGATTTTAAATCACAAACATAAAGAATAACTATATACGATGACAGCAGATAAGCAGTACACATAAGCAGGAAAAAAGTGAAGTGGCCTAAAAAGGTCACAACAAACATAGCAGCAGGAGGCTCAAAGCAAAATGGTAAAGTAACAAAGAAAATGGTTAAGAGCCACAGGAGGGAATACATACGATTTACCGATGAGCGTGATGCCGGCTGTTCATACCCCGATAGCGGCATCTTGCCTGTCAGAATGCCGGCAGCGGGCCGAGCGTAAAGAGTCCCCTTGCGGGCTCTGTGGTTCGCTGCGCTCACCCCAGGATGTATTCCCACTCTATGGGTTTCGTGGACAGCCATGAGTGAGAATAGTCCTGTTTTGCTGGGATTCTGGCTGATGGGATTCTGGCGTTTGTATCCTGACCGCCGGGATCCTGACAGCTGACAAATTGAATGGATCCCCACAGACCATATCAATATGAATAACAAGCCACTGTGTGTGCTTTGAACATGGCTTTTATCAAAATTAAACATAAAGCTCAACTGTGAAAAGGAATAGAGGCAGAAGGACAGCTAAAGTAAAGAGAGAGCCAAGTAAAGAGAAGAGAACATGAGGGGGGAGGGGAGTGGCCACCAGGCTCCAGATCACCAAAAGACAGCCACCATCATGTGATAGCTGGCTCAGGATCTGCGATGCACCTATAAGGGACTTATGAGATTCACAAAATTCCAAACAACTAAACCATAGCTTTGAATAGTTCTTAAGCTTGTCAGCAGAAGACAGGAAAACATTGTCCATTGACCTTTATAATTCTATCCTCCGGTTCAATCACTAAGGGTCAGGGGCAAAGTGGTCTTCCATCCCACCAGAATCACGTCCTTAGCTTGCACTGTTGAGATATTTCAAAAGTGATTTCTTGTAAGCCCCATACACACAGGGGAGATGTGTGCTGAGCGATCGATCACAGACCGCTCAGCACACATCTCTCCCTGCTCAGCGCGGTGTATGCTTAGCGAGGGGGCGGGGACATGCCAAATCTAGAGCCGCCGATAGCGACGCGCGGGACCGCGCATAGCTGTCGCTGGCACCCTATACATGGAGAGATCCGAGCTTCATTTCTAAGCAATCTAGTCAGATTGCTTAGAATTTCAGGGCCTAAGTCAGACCTGATCGTAGCAGCAAATTTGTTACCAGATGGGCAAAACCATGTGCACTGCAGGGGGGTGCATATAACATGTGCAGAGAGAATTAGATTTTGGTGGGGTGTGTTCAAACTGAAATCTAAATTGCAGTTTAAAAATAAAGCAGCCAGTATTTACCCTGCACAGAAATATAACTCACCCTAATCTAACTCTCTCTGCACATTTTATATCTGCCCCCCTGCAGTGCACATGGTTTTGCCCATATCTGTGTGTACCCCCCTGTACACAGACCGCACCATAGCATACAAATTCAAGAGTGAAAGCTCAGGCCCATCTGGAATATCTGAGCCCAAGATCTCCCGTGTGACTGAAATCACCCCATCCCAAAAGGCCTTCAAAACTGGACAGGACCACCAGATGTGAAGGGGAGTACCCAGAGCTGTACCGCATCTCCAACAACTCGCAGACACACCTTGGTACATTTTATATAAAATGGCCAGACATCGATACCAGCTAGAGATGACCTTAAAATGCACCTCAACAGTTAAAATATTCGTGGAGGTACACCAGGATTTTTCAAAATAGAAGACCACTGGGTATCCCTTATATCCGTTCCAAGGTCCCCCCCCCCCCAGCTTTCTGTCAATTTCGGCAACACAGAAATGGTGTTCAATCAGAAATGTTTATATTGTGGGTAGGACGTGGGTGTGATAGGCCATAGCCAGTTGCTCAAAAGGTATTAGATCACTGGTCCCTACAGAAAGAAGGTCTTTTGTTTGCAGAAATTGTTTCATCTGGAGATACCGCCAGATTTCATTATTGAGCAGGAGCCACTTAGCTGTTGTATCACAAAAGGACAATATCCCGGAGTGCCCCATCAGTTGACTAATCCGACATATGCCTGCCTGGAACCAAAATTTTAAAGTCTGCCTTGAATCACCAGGAGGAAATGCTGGATTATCATGTAACTAGGTCAGAGGAGATTAAATTGAAGAAACGCATTTCAGACCCCTAAATCGTTGCCATATCACTAAGGTAGGACCAAGAGTCGGATGAGAAATAGTAGGCAAACAGGAAAGCTACGGCATAGTAGCCAAGGGAGACTTTACAAAGGAGCTCTCAATTAATATCCCCTGCTTAATACCCACTGCTTAGGAGTTCTCAATACCCAATGGTAAACGCTCAATTAATACCCACTGCCAAGCAGCACTCTGCCTAGATTAAAACAAGATTCTACTAAGCATAACTTCATCTTTGGAAGTACGGAAATGAGGAAGCTAAAGACCATCCAGAAGCTGTCGTCTAAACAAAACATAATCTTTAAATCGAGTTCTCACACCTAACACAAACATTTTTACTATGCGATGGAGATCCACAAACTTGCTGTGTGAGATGAGCACCAGTAAAGTGTGTAGGAGATAAAGCACCCAAGGCAAAATATTGGTTTTTGTTACATCAATCCTTCCACAAAATGTCCTTACATGACCATGAAGTAAGATCATACCGGATTTTTTTAAGAATAGGAACAAAATTTAGAGATTGCACTTTAGAGAGATCCTTGGGAAAAAGCACGCCTAAGTATTTTAGGTAATAAAGATACCACATAAAGGCAAAAGCCAGTAAGAACATTGGGAGAAATGGTAAGATTCAATGCCGCCGACTTAGGGTAATTAATTTTGAAGGATAGCTCTCCAAAGATGTGGAATTCTTTCATCAAATTGGGAAGGGATATTATGGGGTTCGTGTAATTTCTAGAAGATAGTCGGCGAAGAGGACTAGTTTATGTATCGAGTTTCTTCCGTATGCCAGAAATATTTGTGTTTGCCCTTATGACCTGTATGGCCAGTGCTAAAGCCTCCATACATAACACAAACACCATAGGATACAGTGGTCAACTCTGTCTTATCCCATTAAAGATCAGAACAGGGTCTGAAAGATAATCTTTAACCTAATTCCTGGCAGTGGGTCCCCTATACCATGCTAAAATCTTAAACAAAGAGGTTGGCTTCAGCCCCTTGTGTACTAACAAACCTCACTTAACTGCACAACTAATGTGGTTGAATGGTTTTTTATTCTGCATCCATTTACAAAAGCATCGAAGCCGCTGGGTGATTGGGGCGCTAAATTAATCAATTTAATCATTTTGGTAGTGTTATGTCCGACTTAGGACAAGAACCCACCTGGTCTGTATGGACCAAAACTGGTAGCAATAGCTTTACTCTATTCCCAATATGTTTTGCACAGAGTATCAAGTATACATTTAGTAAGGAAACACACCCCAGCATGCCCTGCCTCAGATTTAGCATGCTTTAATAGCAAAACTGTGGCAATGGAAATCCATCACCGCCGTACAAAATGTCTTGAAAATTAATTTATTTACACAAGCCATGTGTGTGTGTGTGTATACTTATGTATGTATACAATGCTTGTGACACCATTTTTTACTCAATCTGCTCTCAGCCAATCAGCTGGCAAATCCCTCGATACTGGCTGCTGATTGGCTGGCGCCTGTGGGTCCTGTCACTGTACATGCAGTGCTGCTGTATACGCTAGATCGGGTTTTGCGTTTCCTAGTTTTACATACCCTGGGTTGCCTACTGGAGAAGAGAAAGATTTTCATCCTGGATACTACTGGAGAAAAGGACCAACCGGCTCCAGGGTCAAGGTAAGTATAGGAGTGTGAGTGTGCGGTTATGTAGTAAAGTTGTATTGTGTAAGGTGTGTGTGTGTGTGTGTATACTGTTATTTTAAGATATATTTCTCTTTCATCCACTAGGGGACACTGGAGCATCCTTAGACATTAGGGGTGTGAAGCTTGCAACCGGAGGTGTGGCACAATCTAAAATTAGCATTGTCTGCACAGCCAGTTCCTCCCCCTTCACATCAGTCCTCCCTCAGTTTGGAAAATTGTGCCTAGGAGGTACAAGCACAGATGGGAGCTCCTGCTCCATGCAGATTAAATTATTTATTTTTATTTTTCTCTCTTCACTATACTGGCCCAATCCCTCCTAACTAAAGGGAGGGTGCAGGTTTTTAAAAGAAAAGATGGTAAATGCCCGATCCCACCTAAATGAAAGGGGGTGCAGGCTTTACCAGACGAAAAGGCTGTGTCCCCCTAATAAAAGGGGGACAAAGTTCAGGATTGGAGACAATGATTCCGGCTAAAGGGGTCTGCATCTCGATTAAGGCGCCAACTGTGAGTACTAATTGTTTTAAAATGGTCACTTAGCTCCCCACAGCGGCACGCCACAGCGATCACTGTGTTAGCCCAGGATCCCTTCAGCGGCAAGGCAATCAGGAGAGGCGCCGATACGGGACTGAGTGAGAGCGGTCCCGTAGCGTGCATCACCAAGGAGACAGAAGCGCCACTATGGGACTTGGTGAGAGGGGTCTCGTAGCGTGCAACGCCAGAGGAGAGAGCCGCATGGGGAGACACGGAGTAGCGTCGCTACGGGACTTAGTGAGAAGCGGTCCCGTAGCACGTGTGCGCCATAGACGCTGCAGTTTTCAGCGCGGCTGAGGAGATCCTTCAGCCGCGTGAGGGGAAATGGGACAGTGTGGCTCAGCACACTAATCCCCTAAACACAACCGTAAAGGCCCGGGTTCAAGTACCACTACAGAAAGGAGGCCGCTCAGCATAGTCTTCGAGCAGAAAAGTGCTGGCCAGTACGGATAGCTTTAAGAAAAAATTATGAAGTGAAATTTTTCAGTGTCGTCCATTTCCCTACCTGGCGCCATCTACGGGGAAGGGTAAGCCCTCACCCTTGTATAGATATCAAGAGGACGTTTCATGTGTAGCAATAGCTCCCTCTACCGGTGACCGCATATATTCAGAAATGTGGATGGTGTAATGGTTACTGCCTCATAACACTGAGGTCATGGGTTCAATTCTCACCATGGCCCTAACTGTGTGGAGTTTGTATATTCTCCCCGTATTTGCGTGGGCTTCCTCCGGGTACTCCGGTTTCCTCCCACAATCCAAAAATATAAAAGATCCTGAACAAAATAATTCTACCTTACTATTTATTTTTTCAAAGGACTTCTATTATAAAGATCCTGAAGAAAATACAAGGAAGCAAGCGGATACCAACGCTACCATCGTAGCTGAATTACAGTTGAGGTGCGTGGGTTGCATGTCGGCTGGTGTTTTAATTTATTTATTTATTTTTAATTTTTATATATATATATATATATAATATTTTTGTCCTGTTCTGGTTTCTATATAAAGGAGGGAACAGTAATTCCAGCCAGATCCGATAACTTTGCTTCCGTCATCTATTACAGCCTTTCTCTTCCTAATTTAAAGGGTGAAAGCGCCGTGAAGTACCCTGGTAGGGGGGTTTAAATGACAGGTATAAAGCAAAGACCTGTTATGTTTGTACGTAATGTACCAAGAAGAACACGCGGATGACGGCTCCGGGGGGTGCTATACCGGCTTAGACAAGGACGCTCCACCTGGGAGCAATGCTCTGTCTAGATCAAGGATAACCTTGTAGATAGAATCTCCAATGAGATGGCGGAATCCCACACGCATCAATCAGTGCTGCGGGATTCTCAAAGATGATGGAAGAATTTCTCATCAGGTTAACGCCTCCCGCACAAGCAGTAACAATGTGCAGGGCGGTTAAAAGGCCTCTTCCTCTTGTACCGGAAGCAGAAGAGGAAGAGGGTCCTCTCATTGATACAAAAGGTGAGGTAATTGAATCTAACCTAGTCGCCGATCTTCCAGAAGAGGACACAGCAATCTCGGGTCTTGTTTCTTTAATCAAAACAAACTGAGATCCTAAACTTTAAGGTAGAATAAGTAATGAAGCCAGTAGATTCGAATTGTGCGAATCCCAAAAACCGCGTTCAGCAGCGTTTCCTATTCCTAAATCCCACCAGTCTCCAATGGAGGAGGTTTGGAAACAACCTGCCAAACGCTTTCAATTTCCAAACGGGGTTTCCAGTAACTTATCCCCTACCTGAGGGTGTAATGGATAAGTGGGAGATTCCGCCGGTAGTGGATGTTTTCCTAGGAAGGTTGTCGAAGAAGACAATCTTACCGTTACCTACTGTAACGCCTTTATGAGGTTGACACAGCTTTAAAGTCACATTTATTTTTTTTTTTGCAGGTGCAACACAGAGACCTACGGTCGTCTGCGCTTGGGTTAACAAGGCCATGGGAGCATGGTCTGGACGCATAGTACAGGCTATTGAGGGGGAAAATGGCTTGGAAGAAATTACCCAACTGGCGGCGCACATTCGAGAATCAGCTTCATACTTGTGTCAAGCCTCTAGGGATATTCACAGTATAGCATCGCGCATCTCTGCATCAGCCATATCAGCTAGACGGACTGAGAACGGCGTGGAATCCATCCCCTTTGAGGGTGATATGCTTTTCGGTCCAGTGTTGGACAAGTGGATTTCGCAAGCTACAGCAGGGACGTCCACTTTTCTGCCTACTCCTTATACATGAGCCAATCCACAGGTTAGGAGAGCTTATACGGGACTAGCGTGTAATTCCTTTAGATCTCAGTTCTTGCGAGCCCGAGGAAGAGGTTTCGGTACACAAGTACGTGGGGGCAGAAGTAGAGGCTGCTAACATGCAGCAGCCAGAAAGCGGGATAAACCTGCTGACAAGACCGTGGCAGGATGGTCTCCCGGCTCACCTGGGATCCCCCTTGGTGGGCGAAAGTCTGGAGATTGCCTCGGTGCCCTCAGAAAGCATAAGTGCTACTGCCAGCAATTGAAAAATTGCTATAGTCAAAGGTCATTATTCCGGTGGCCGCCTTTCAGAGAGGAACGGCTCTCTATTCCAATCTTTTTGTTGTGCCCAAGTCAGACGGGACGGTCAGCCCGATACTCAATTTAAAAGTTTTAAACCGTTCTCTAAGGGGTATATGCAATTGCGGTCGAATTCCCGAAAATGTCGAAAAACGGGAAATTTTGGCAAAAAAAAAAAATTCGACAATGCAATTCAGTACTTTTCGTAAAAAAAACGGACTTTCCAAATTCGACTTTTTGAAATTAAACATTTGTCAAATTCGACATTTCTGCAATGGTGCAAATGCGGCAATTCGACAAAAGTATATTCAATTGAAGATTGTAAATTCGACAACAGTGTTTTTAGACAGTAAATTCGTCATTTTCAATTCGCCACACTTTGCTGGCGGAATGTAATAATTTTTTTTTAAAAACATGTTTTTTTGTGGTTTTTTTATTGGTAATAGCATATCTATTTATATTAGAAGGGATTAGGTACATGGTTTGTCTATTTAGGAGGCACAAGTATTATTTATATATTTTTAAAAATATATATATTTTTTATTTTTTTAAATGCAATGGGGTAAAAATCAGAAAAAAAAATGCGTAGGGCCCCCCCTCCAAAGCATAACCAGCCTCGGGCTCTTCGAGCCGGTCCTGGTTCTAAAAATCCGGGGGAAAAACTGACAGGGGATCCCCCGTATTTTTAAAACCAGCACCGGGCTCTGGTGCTGGTGCAAAAAATACCGGGGACAAAAAGAGTAGGGTCCCCCGTATTTTTTACACCAGCATCGGGCTCCACTAGCTGGACAGATAATGCCACAGCCGGGGGTCACTTTTATACAGCGCCCTGCGGCCGTGGCATTAAATACGCAACTAGTCACCCCTGGCCGGGGTGCCCTGGAGGAGTGGGGACCCCTTCAATCAAGGGGTCCCCCCCCTCCAGCCACCCAAGGGCCAGGGGTGAAGCCCGAGGCTGTCCCCCCCCCCCCCCCATCCAAGGGCTGCGGATGGGGGGCTGATAGCCTTTTGAAAAATGAAAGAATAGTGTTTTCCAGTAGTACTACAAGTCCCAGCAAGCCTCCCCTGCAAGCTGGTACTTGGAGAACCACAAGTACCAGCATGCGGGAGAAAAACGGGCCCGCTGGTACCTGTAGTTCTACTGGAAAAAAAATACCCAAATAAAAACAGGACACGTACACCGTGAGAGTAAAACTTTATTTCACACATGTCGACACACACATACTTACCTATGTTCACACGCCGACCTCTGTCCACTTGTCCAAGTAGAATCCACGGTGTACCTGAAAATAAAATTATACTCAACTCAATCCAGTGTCCTGTGATTTGTAATTCACGTACTTGGCAAAACAAAAAAACGAATACCCGGACCACACGGACTGAAAGGGGTCCCATGTTTACACATGGGACCTCTTTCCCCGAACGCAGAGACCCCCCGTGACTCCTGTCACAGAAAGGTCCCTTCAGCCAATCATGAAGCGCCACTTCGTGGCACTCTCCTGTTTGGCTGTATGCGCGTCTGAGCTGGCAGACAGCGCATCGCACAGCTCCCTCCATTAGTTTCAATGGTGGGAACTTTGCAGTCAGCGGTGGGGTTACCCGCGGTCAGCCGCTGACCGCGGGTGACCTCACCGCTGACCGCAAAGTTCCCACCATTGAAAGTAATGGAGGGGGCTGTGCAATGCGCGTCTGAGCTCAGACGCGCAGAGCCAGTCAGGTGAGTGCCACGAAGTGGCGCTTCCTGATTGGCTGAAGGGACCTTTCTGTGACAGGAGTCACGGGGGGTCTCTGCATTCGGAGAAAGGGGTCCCATGTGTAAACATGGGACCCCTTTCAGTCCGTGTGGTCCGGGTATTCGTTTTTTTGTTTTGCCAAGTACGTGGATTACAAATCACAGGACACTGGATTGAGGTGAGTATAATTTTATTCACAGGTACCCCGGATCGTCGGCGACATTGGAGACGTGGCAGTCGGCGGGTCAACATAGGTAAGTATGTATGTGTCGGCATGTATGAAATAAACTTTTACTTTCACGGTGTGTGTGTCCTGTTTTTATTTGGGTATTTTTTTCCAGTAGAACTACAGGTACCAGCGGGCCTGTTTTTCCACCCGCATGCTAGTACTTGTGGTTCTCCAAGTACCAGCTTGCGGGGGAGGCTTGCTGGGACTTGTAGTTCTTCTGGAAAAAACAATATTCTTTCATTTTACTCAAGGCTATCAGCCCCCCATCTGCCGCCCTTGGATGGGGGGCGGACAGCCTCGGGCTTCACCCCTGGCCCTTGGGTGGCTGGGGGGGGGACCCCTTGATTGATGGGGTCCCCACTCCTCCAGGGTACCCCGGCCAGGGGTGACTAGTTGGGTATTTAATGCCACGGCCGCAGGGCGCTGTATAAAAGTTACCCACGGCTGTGGCATTATCTGTCCAGCTAGTGGAGCCCGGTGCTGGTGTAAAAAATACGGGGGACCCCTACGCTTTTTGTCCCCCGTATTTTTTGCACCAGGCGCAGAGCCCGGTGCTGGTTTTAAAAATACGGGGGATCCCCTGTCAGTTTTTTCCCCGAATTTTTAGAACCAGGACCGAGGCTGGTTATGCTTAGGAGGGGGGACCCCACACAATTTTTTTTTCTGTTTTTTTACCCGTTTTTTAAACATTTTTTAAAATCTAATCAAAATCCGTCAAATCGGCCGTTTTTCGACAGCGGGATTGTCTAATCCGTTTTTTATTGAAAATGTTGAATTCCGGCACCCACCTGCCGGAATTCGGCGGTCGAATTGTGTCGAATTTAAAAAACGGGCGAAAAATTGCCGCGATTCGCCGACAATTGCATATACCCCTAAGTGTCTACTAATTCAAGCTGGAATCAATCCATTCGGTCATTACAGGCTTAGAACATGCATATCTGCATATCCCAATCTGGGCCCGTCACCAGGCTTACTTAAGGTTCGCACTGCTGATGGATTGCTAACAATTCAGAGCCTTGCCATTCGGTCTATCATCGACCCAAGAATCTTTACCGAAGTTCATGGCATTCATGGTTGCAGAATCAGGACTGTTGAGAGACACGATTAGTCCTTATCTAGACGACATGCTAATCAAGGTATCCTCTCCAGAATAGTTGATCAGGGATGTTCAGACATCTCATCCATTTCTCATTCACCATGGGGGGATTGAGAATTTCCAGAGATCCAACCTCATGCCAACTGAATGGATTCAGTTCCTCGGTCTCATCTTGGACACGGTAAAATTGAGGGTATTCCTACCAAAGAACAAGGTCCAGGACCTACAGAGATTACTGGCTCAGGTACTGAGGTCACAAATGGTCTCTCTACACCTCTGTGTGGAATTTCTCGGGAAGATGGTGGCGTCTTTCAAAGCTTTCCAGTACGGCAGACTTCATTCCCGACCATTACCGATGAACCTCATTGCTCAGGGAGCAAGGTCACAAGAATCTCGCAGCAGGCAAGAGATTCGGCATTTGGGATTGGAGGATCCCGACAACAGACGCCAGTCTCAGAGGTTGGGGTGCCGTCTTAGAGGAGCATTAGTTTCAGAGCAGATGGACGCTACTAAAGAGCAACCTACCCATACACATTCTCGAACTAAGAGCAGTTTACAATGCGCGTTTCTTGGCCAAAGGACAAGTCATGGGTCAACACGAAAGGTTACAGTCGGACAATGTCACGACGACGGCATACGTAAACCGTCAAGGAGGAACAAGGAGCGGGATGGCGTTAAAGGAAGCCACAAAGATCTTGTTTTGGGCAGAAAGGCGAAACATTATCCTCTCGGCAGGTTCATTCCAGGTGTGGAGAACTGGGAAGCGGATTATTTCAGTCACCAGGACATGCTTCCGGGAGAGTGATGCCTCCATCCACGGATTTTCGACAGGGTGGTAAGGAGATGGGGTCTACCTCAAGTCGACCTAATGGCGTCTCGACAATACCATCAGCTGCCCAGATATGTGTCCAGAACAAGAGATCCAGCAGCAGAAGGAGTGGACGCATTAACACTTCCTTGGTGTTACAGGAAGGTTTACATTGTTCCACCTTTCCAACTCATACCAAGGGTTCTGAAAAGGGTTGAAACGAAAACGAGTGTCGGCGATTCTAATCGCACCTGATTGGCCCCGCAGGAGTTGGTACTCAGACCGGCGTGGGTTACTAACGGAAGATCCTTGAAAGTCACCTCAGAGGACCTGCTATCTCAGGGACCGTTCCAACACCCAGACCTGAACAGGCTGCATTTAACAGCGTGGTTATTGAAACCCGGATCTTATGAAACAGAGGAATACCAAGAACGGCCATTCTTACGATGATTGCCGCTAGGAAGCCGGTCACAGCCATACACTACTACAGGAGTTGGAAGAGGTACTTGGACTGGTGTCAAGGGCATGGGTGGAATTCAACGAACTTCCACTTCTCCAGACTTCTATTTTTCCTTTAGGCAGGTCTGGGGGTAGGACTGAGGCTGGGCTCTCTGAGGGGTCAAGTTTCGGTTCTCTCCATTCTATTTCAACAGCGGTTAGATTCCTTACCAGAGGTTCAAACTTTTTTACAAGGGGCTCAGGGGATCCAACCCCCTTTTTTGTCCTCCTACTGCGCCTTGGAGCTTAAATTTGGGGTTGGACTTTTGGTGATCCAACTTTTGAGCCGTTAGCAAGAACAGACCTGAAATATCTCTCTTGGATGGCCACATTAAAACTTTTCTTGGCTCCGGCCAGGCGGGTTTCTGGGTTGGGAGCCTTATCGTGTAAGAGTCCCTTTTTACGTTTTCATGAGGATAGGGCAGAACTTCGTACATGAGCAGCTTTCCTTCCTAAGGTTGTTTCGGGGTTTCGCGTAACCCAGCCAATTGTGGTACCATAATTCCAGGGTCTCGCAGATAGAGACGTGTCCTTGGATGTTGTCCGAGCGTTACGGATATGCATACAAGTTACGTCGTCCTTCAGAGAGTCGGACCTTTTGTTTGTCTTTATGATGGGCCAAAGAAGGTTTGGCCAGCATCTAAGCAATTTTTGTCTAGCTGGATTAGATTTACCATTCGGCAAGCCTATCTTTCCTGTGGTGAACAGTGTCCGGTTCAGAGTGGGTGCCTCATGGGCGACGGCCAGTGGTGTTTCCACTACTCAACTTTGCAGAGAGGCAACGTGGTCCTCAGCCCACATGTTCGCGAAATTTTACAGATTTGATACCTTTTGCGTCCAGGGACTCTAAGTTTGGACGTTTCATTTTGCAGTCCACCGACAGCACTCCCTCCCTGGGGGATAACTTTGGGACGTCCCCTAATGTCTAAGGATGCTCCAGTGTCCCCTAGTGGATGAAAGAGAAAAGAGGATTTTGGTACTTACCGATAAATCCTCTAGGGGACACTGGACGCCCACTTCGGTGCTGTCAACCTGCTGCGTTCAAACTTCCTGTTCACAAAGTTTGTACAAACAGCGTTAGTTTTTCAGTTAAGAGTTTCTTGGGGGCTGTTTGATAGGTTGTACGGTTCGGTTCCTCGCCAGGGGCTATAGTGTCATGTCCTATTCTCTCAGTCAAATTTTCCAAACTGAGGGAGGAGGGATGTGAAGGGGGAGGAACCGGCTGTGCAGACAATGCTAATTTTAGATTGTGCCACACCTCCGGTTGCAAGCTTCACACCCCTAATGTCTAAGGATGCTCCAGTGTCCCCTAGAGGATTCAGAGAAATGGATTTATCGGTAAGTACCAAAATCCTCTTTTTACAGGAGGACTACAGGTACTAGTGGGCCCTTAATGCCCCGTGTGCTGGTACTTGTGGTTCTCCAAGTACCGGCATGTGGGGCAGGCTTGCTGGGACCTATAGTCCCCCTGTAAAGGACAATATTACTTTAAATCTATCTTTCACAAAACTGCTATCAACCCCACACCCTCCGCCCAGGAGTCCAGGGATATCCCGGGCTTTAGCCCTGGCCTAGGGTTACCTGGAGAGGGGGGACCTCTTTATTGAGGTGGGGGCCTGGGCTAAATAGTTAGGGGGGATGAATACTTTGGCCAGGGGACCCCATCAAGTGTGTCTTCTGGCTGTGATATTACCCCCTGCTAGTAGAGCCCAGTGCTTGTTCTGAAAAAAAAAAATGTATATGGTGGACCCCTACTTAATTTTTTTCCCCCTCTGTATTTTTAGAACCAGGGCTAGCTCCAAAAGCCAGTTGCCTGGTTAATTAAATACAGGGTACCCCTACACATGATGATCCCTGTGTTTTTAGAACCAGCGCCAGCTCAAAGAGCTCAGTGCTAGTTATGCTTGGGGGGACCCCTTGTCCTTCTTTTCTTTCTACCTTTTTTTACATTTTTAACACAGAGAAGCCTGCTCAGACTGCTCTGTGCAGGCTTCCCACAACATGCTGCTGACTGCCGTCGCTGCTATGATGTGACTGCAATGCAGGGACTATATGAATAAATTAAATGATGTCACTGATCTCATGCACTAACAGCTGCCTCTGGCACCCCTCACACTGGGAGGGCAGTATAGATGGTGTAATGGTTAGCATTACTGCCTCACTTCCTCACTTCACTGAGGTCATGGGTTCGACTCCCACCATGGCCCTGACTGTGTGGAGTTTGTATATTCTCCCCGTGCTTGCGTGGGTTTCCTACAGGTACTCCGGTTTCCTCCCACAATCCAGAAATATACTGGTAGGTTAATTGGATCCCAACAAAATGTTTTTTTTCCTCTAGCGTGAATGTGTAAACTTGGTAGGGAATATAGATTGTAAATTCCACTGGGGCAGGGACTGATGTGAATGGCCAAATATTCTCTGTACAGTACTACAGAATATGTGTGCGCTATATAAATAACTGGTAATAAATAAATAATAAACTTTTTATTAGAGCGGTGCCAGGGCTAATTACTCAATGTGCCCTCACCAACCCCAAAAACTCCCCCCTTCCCACTGTATTGACCAAGTGTTTTATTTCCCCTCCACTTTGCTGAATAAAAACTGGATGCAGGGAAAAGTCAGACCTATTGGTCCACTCAGGTGAAGCCATTTTCAGCACACCCACCAGCGATTTCTACTTGACTACTAAACACAGACTTTGGGTGTCATTCAGACCTGATCGCTCGCTAGGCGTTTTTTTGCACTGCTGCGAGCAGATAGTCGCCGCTCATAGGGGTGTGTATTTTCGCTTAGCAAGTGTGCGAACGCATGTGCAGCCGACCAGTACAAAAAAGTTTTGTGCAGTTTCTGAGTGGCTCAGGACTTACTCGGCCGCTGCGATCCCTTCAGCCTGTCTGGGACCGGAATTGACGTCAGACACCCGCCCTGCAAACGCTTGGATACTCCTGCGTTTTTCCTACCACTCCCAGAAAACGGTCAGTTGACACCCAGAAACGCCCTCTTCTTGTCAATCTCCTTGTGATCGGCTGTGTGAATGGATTCTTTGTACAATCCATCGCCCAGCAACAATCCGCTTTGTAGGCGTACGACGCGCCTGCGCATTGCGTTGCATGCGCAGTTCTGACCTGGTCGCAGTGCAGCGAAAAATCCTAGCATGCGATCAGGTCTGAATGACCCCCTATATTTCCTGGATTTCCCACTATACACTCAATAGGAGACACAAGTGCACCAACAAGACAGCATTATAAAGGGAATATGGTAGCCTGAGCTACGTTCTCTTATCCTTATATCTGTTTATTTTATTGCTCATGTATGCAATTATATGATTTGTATTGTGTCTTTAGGGTTGAGTTATTGGGTTGGGAGAATTTCTTCCCATCATACTTAAGTAAGTCATAATTATACTTATGCAATTATACTTATGCCAAGTTAAATAGATGTTATTCTGTTTGAATTTATGCAACACATATTAAAGTATTATGTGCATTGTTTTTTTTATGTCTGTAAAGCGCCTTGTATCCTGCTGGAGAAAGAGTGCTATATAAATAAAATTATTATTATTAATAATAATAATAAAGTGTGATTTACTTATAAATTGCAACATATATTGTGAAGACATCCTGGACAGTACCAATGAGAAAGTAGGGTTCTGTTAAAACTACAGGTATATACAGTAACAGTACAGTATATGATGTTCAGTGTACTGCATATAAAGTACTAGTGTTGGTTTTCTAGTTGTGCTTACCCAAGTCAGCCTTTTCTGTATAATATTTTTACCAAGCTGTGGTAGAGGCACAATAGAGGTCGTGAATTCCCCAAGAGAAAAGAAAAGGGGGTTACACGAAGAAAGTTATTCAAATATTAAATCTTTATTAATACTATATAAAGATACAGATGATTGATTTACTGATTCAGTAATTTGCTCATTTAAATACTGTAGTATCAATAAAGAGTTCATATTTTATGAACTTTTTTAGCCCCATTACATTGCAATATATGAACTCACTTTTGTTTCTTTGTATTTTTCTTATTTAAGTTGACCATGTATTAAGTACCAATGTTTAGTTTTATCAAACTGTAGAGCAGTATCAATAACAAAATGTACATTTAAAACGCCACATCATTAAAAAAAAAAAAAAAAAAAATGGACCCCATTTCCCAATTTTAGCATATTCTTCCAATATAGTACAACAATAAACACCCATCACCACCCTAAAAATGTAATACAATAATAAAAACACAACTCTAGCAACTGAAAATGTGAAAAGTAGTGTGGTTATTGAGGTATAAATCACTATTTGTTGCTACAGGATTAACAATGACGTAGAATCTATTAAAGAGATGAACGAAACTGGATATTTGTCATCTGGACTAAATTTGTAAACCAAATATTTAACTTCTGAAATGGCAAACAAATTTTTTTATTTTTTTTTACTGCATACTAAATGTAAATCCATTTTATTTGACTTTTAAATAAGAATTTTATAGTTTGTTTTTGAACACACTCAAAATCGTGTGACATCGATATATAAACATATGGTCTTGCATTTCAGTTGGTCCTCTAAGAGTTGAGTTTTCTATAGTGGTGGATCTGGAAGAAGATAGGAAGAGCAACCCCAGTGTAAGCGAAGGTGGTCGATACAGGCCCAAGGACTGCAAGGCATTACAGAAAGTAGCCCTTATTATACCATTCAGAAAACGTGATGAACATCTGAAGTATTGGTTACATTACCTGCACCCCATCTTACAGAGACAGCAACTTGACTATGGCATTTATGTAATAAATCAGGTGAGTAGTTTCCTTGTTTGTACAGAGGAGTGACATTCTAGTATCTGCGATGGGACATAAATGTGATAAAATATAATGATACTTACTGTATATACAAACAACAAAGGCCAAATAATTACAAATTCTGCAATAAACAAGTTAGCATTCTATTTGTATCAGGGTCCCTTATGTGTAGGTAAAGTAACTATTTTTTCAAGAATTACTGAAGGGAAATATTCTGACGCAAAGGCCATTCTCCCATATCATCTCGTATAGCTACCAATAGTTCGGTCCCAAAGTAGTAATCCTTAGAATTTAGTTAGTAACCCATATCAGTTTGAAATAAATACAATTATATCATTAAATAGCAGGTCTGTTGTGATAACCATGTCAGATGAATGACATATGGCTGCTATTAATTAGTAGAGTCAGTAGTTGAGTGGTTAATGCATATCGAAACTATCACACCCACACTTCATATAACAAATGGCAAACAATGGCATCCTCAAGTTACACTGAAAAGTAATCATGGGCAGAGTGTAAACCATTCCAAATGCACAGGTAAGAAAGCAAAAATAAATTAGATGTCCTCATTTGTGCACAATGCTAGTCAGAACAGGTATAATGTGAGTAACCAGTTAATGTGGTAATAGAAAATGGCCAGGATTATGAGGAATACATCAATACTTCTGCTTTCTATGGTTTTACAAGCACTGGATGAGAGATGAAAGTACTTTGTACTTTTTTTTTTAAAATGGTATACAATAAAGGTTAAGTATTATATTTTCACCATCTATGGGGTATATTCAATTGGTGTTGAAAACTGCCGTCTGTCGAAAAGACTGCAGTTTCCACTTTTTAAGATCGAATCGTGATTCGACCTATTCAGTCCCAGCAGCCTTTATTCGACAAGTTGTGGAATTCGACTTGTCGAATAGTACGTGAATCGGCGGTATAGCTGCCGATTCACGTACTTTTGAGTGAAACGGGGCCAAATTCGACAGGATTTTGCCCCGTTTCCAACCATCTCAGTCCGACATAAAAAAATGTCGGACTGAGATGTGGGACCCAGAGGAGGAGAGGGAGGGGGAGCCGCAGGGAGATGGGGGACAGCCGCGGGCATACAGGGGAGAGCAGCGCTACAGCACAGCGCTGCAACAGGATGTCTCACAGCTGCGCTGCTCACGGCAGTGTCCACCCGGCTCCAGCAAGTGAGGTCCTCCTGCAGCGCTACTGTAGCGCTGCTCTCCTCCATCTGCCCGTGGCTGTCCCCGCTGGTCTCCCCGCGGCTCCCCCCCTCTCCTCCCCTGGGTCCCTCATCTCAATTTGACTTTTTAAAAGTCGAATTGAGATGAGATTGAATAGAGGTTGTCGGATCCATTCCGACAAATGCATGTCGGAATGGATCCGACCCTAATTGAATATACCCCTATATTTACTTAACGAGTGCCCCAAAAAGAGTTTTTGTATTTTTGTCCTTGTAAAATTGTGTAGCTGTTTATCTACAAAACTCTGGGAGCACCATAAGTCTAGTGTTTTCTAATAATAATTTAAAATTGACAAGCCTTTATGTTGGTTTAACTTTATCTTCATTTATCGATATACACTAGTGCAGACTCAATCAGCTCTTGAACCTTGACAGTGTTACCAGTTTTTACTTGTTTCCAGTTAAATACCTTGCCAGGAAGAGTTAAAAAAAAAGCTGCTTCACTAGTGAGCCTGCATTCTTTGGGCACAGCTAATAATAACAAATGCATATCAGGTGTTTTTCCACTATTAGCAACCTGAAATGGCAGACTCTTGCACAATGTGAACAACCCTCAATAACAATAGTCACTTATCTCTTACAATAACAAATGGCATGAAATGTTTTTTTTTTTCTGGATGGCCTCCCTGGTATGTCAAGCAGGTTTACATTCTTGTATCCAAAACAATAATTTGTGGTTAAAGATGCAAGTGAAGGACAATTGCCTAGTAGTGTGTATATGTATGTATGCATGTATGTATGTGTATATGTATATATATATATATATGTATGTATATATATATATATATATATATATATATATATATATATATATATATATATATATATACATGCTCATAAGTATACATACCCTAGCAGAATTTGTGATTTTCTGTCCATTTGTCAGAGAATATGAATGGTAACTCACAAACTTTTCTTTCACTCATGGTTAGTGGTTGGGTGAAGCCGTTTATTGTCAAACAACTGTGTTTACTCTTTTTAAATCATAATGACAACAGAAACTACCCAAATTACCCTGATCAAAAGTTTACATACCCTGGAGATTTTGGCCTGATAACATGCACACAAGTTGACACAAACTGGTTTGAATGGCTACTAAAGGTAACCATCCTCACCTGTGATCTGTTTGCTTTTAATCAGTGTGTGTATAAAAGGTCAGTGAGTTGCTGGACTCCTGAAAGACCATTGCATCTTTCATCCAGTGCTGCACTGACGTGTCTGGATTCTGAGTCATGGGGAAAGCAAAAGAATTGTCAAAGGATCTGCGGGAAAAGGTAATTGAACTGTATAAAACAGGAAAGGGATATAAAAAGATATCCAAGCAATTGAGAATGCCAATCAGCAGTGTTCAAACTCTAATTAAGAAGTGGAAAATGAGGGATTCTGTGGAAACCAAATCACTGTCAGGTAGACCAACAAAAATTTCAGTCACAACTGCCAGGAAAATTGTTCGGGATGCAAAGAAAAATCCACAAATAACTTCAGCTGAAATACAGGACTCTCTGAAAAAAAGTGGTATGGTTGTTTCGAGATGCACAAAAAGGAGTAATTTGAGGAAAAATGGCCTGCATGGTTGAGTCGCCAGAAGAAAGCCATTACTACGCAAATGCCACAAAGCATCTCGCTTACAATACTCCAAACAGCACAGAGACAAGCCTCAAAACTTCTGGAACAAAGTCATTTGGAGTGATGAGACCAAAATTGAACCATAAACGTTACATTTGGAGAGGAGTCAACAAGGCATATGATGAAATGTACACCATTCCTACTGTGAAACACGGAGGTGGATTGCTGAGGTTTTGGGGATGTGTGAGCTACAAAGGCACTGGAAACTTGGTCAAAATTGACGGCAAGATGAATGCAGCATGTTATCAGAAAATACTGGAGGAAAATATGCACTCATCAGCCCGGAAGCTGCGCATGGGACGTACTTGGACGTTCCAATGTGACAATGATCCAAAACACAAGGCCAAGTCGACCTGTCATTGGCTACAGCAGAATAAAGTAGAGATGAGCGGGTTCGGTTTCTCTGAATCCGAACCCCACGAACTTCATGTTTTTTTTCACGGGTCCGAGCGACTCGGATCTTCCCGCCTTGCTCGGTTAACCCGAGCGCGCCCGAACGTCATCATGACGCTGTCGGATTCTCGCGAGACTCGGATTCTATATAAGGAGCCGCGCGTCGCCGCCATTTTCACACGTGCATTGAGATTGATAGGGAGAGGACGTGGCTGGCGTCCTCTCCATTTAGATTAGAAGAGAGAGAGAGAGATTGACCTGAGGCTGATACTGTAGAAGAGAGTGCAGAGTTTAGTGACTGACCACAGTGACCACCAGCAGTGCAGTTGTTTTATTTAATATATCCGTTCTCTGCCTGAAAAAAACGGTACACACAGTGACTCAGTCACATACCATATCTGTGTGCACTGCTCAGCCCAGTGTGCTGCATGCCTGCATCATCTATGTATATATTATATATCTGACTGTGCTCAGCTCACACAGCTTATAATTGTGGGGGAGACTGGGGAGCACTGCAGTGCCAGTTATAGGTTATAGCAGGAGCCAGGAGTACAAGACAGTCACATACCATATCTGTGTGCACTGCTCAGCCCAGTGTGCTGCATCATCTATGTATATATTATATATCTGACTGTGCTCAGCTCACACAGCTTATAATTGTGGGGGAGACTGGGGAGCACTGCAGTGCCAGTTATAGGTTATAGCAGGAGCCAGGAGTACATATTATATTAAAATTAAACAGTGCACACTTTTGCTGCATGAGTGCCACTGCCAGTGTGACTGACCAGTGACCTGACCACACTGACCACCAGTATAGTTAGTAGTATACTATATTGTGATTGCCTGAAAAAGTTAAACACTCGTCGTGTGACTTCACTTGTGTGGTGTTTTTTTTTTTATTCTATAAAAAACTCATTCTGCTGACAGACAGTGTCCAGCAGGTCCGTCATTATATAATATATATACCTGTCCGGCTGCAGTAGTGATATATATATATTTTTTATATCATTATTTATCATCCAGTCGCAGCAGACACAGTACGGTAGTTCACGGCTGTAGCTACCTCTGTGTCGGCACTCGGCAGTCCATCCATAATTGTATACCACCTACCCGTGGTTTTTTTTTCTTTCTTCTTTATACATACATACTACTACATCTCTTTATCAACCAGTCTATATTAGCAGCAGACACAGTACAGTACGGTAGTTCACGGCTGTGGCTACCTCTGTGTCGGCACTCGGCAGTCCGTCCATAATTGTATACCACCTAACCGTGGTTTTTTTTTCTTTCTTCTTCATACATACATACTACGACATCTCTTTATCAACCAGTCTATATTAGCAGCAGACACAGTACGGTAGTTCACGGCTGTAGCTACCTCTGTGTCGGCACTCGGCAGTCCGTCCATAATTGTATACTAGTATCCATCCATCTCCATTGTTTACCTGAGGTGCCTTTTAGTTGTGCCTATTAAAATATGGAGAACAAAAATGTTGAGGTTCCAAAATTAGGGAAAGATCAAGATCCACTTCCACCTCGTGCTGAAGCTGCTGCCACTAGTCATGGCCGAGACGATGAAATGCCAGCAACGTCGTCTGCCAAGGCCGATGCCCAATGTCATAGTACAGAGCATGTCAAATCCAAAACACCAAATATCAGTAAAAAAAGGACTCCAAAACCTAAAATAAAATTGTCGGAGGAGAAGCGTAAACTTGCCAATATGCCATTTACCACACGGAGTGGCAAGGAACGGCTGAGGCCCTGGCCTATGTTCATGGCTAGTGGTTCAGCTTCACATGAGGATGGAGGCACTCAGCCTCTCGCTAGAAAAATGAAAAGACTCAAGCTGGCAAAAGCAGTAGCACCGCAAAGAACTGTGCGTTCTTCGAAATCCCAAATCCACAAGGAGAGTCCAATTGTGTCGGTTGCGATGCCTGACCTTCCCAACACTGGACGTGAAGAGCATGCGCCTTCCACCATTTGCACGCCCCCTGCAAGTGCTGGAAGGAGCACCCGCAGTCCAGTTCCTGATAGTCAGATTGAAGATGTCAGTGTTGAAGTACACCAGGATGAGGAGGATATGGGTGTTGCTGGCGCTGGGGAGGAAATTGACCAGGAGGATTCTGATGGTGAGGTGGTTTGTTTAAGTCAGGCACCCGGGGAGACACCTGTTGTCCGTGGGAGGAATATGGCCGTTGACATGCCTGGTGAAAATACCAAAAAAATCAGCTCTTCGGTGTGGAAGTATTTCAACAGAAATGCGGACAACAGGTGTCAAGCCGTGTGTTCCCTTTGTCAAGCTGTAATAAGTAGGGGTAAGGACGTTAACCACCTCGGAACATCCTCCCTTATACGTCACCTGCAGCGCATTCATAATAAGTCAGTGACAAGTTCAAAAACTTTGGGCGACAGCGGAAGCAGTCCACTGACCAGTAAATCCCTTCCTCTTGTAACCAAGCTCACGCAAACCACCCCACCAACTCCCTCAGTGTCAATTTCCTCCTTCCCCAGGAATGCCAATAGTCCTGCAGGCAATGTCACTGGCAATTCTGACGAGTCCTCTCCTGCCTGGGATTCCTCCGATGCATCCTTGCGTGTAACGCCTACTGCTGCTGGCGCTGCTGTTGTTGCTGCTGGGAGTCGATGGTCATCCCAGAGGGGAAGTCGTAAGCCCACTTGTACTACTTCCAGTAAGCAATTGACTGTTCAACAGTCCTTTGCGAGGAAGATGAAATATCACAGCAGTCATCCTGCTGCAAAGCGGATAACTGAGGCCTTGACAACTATGTTGGTGTTAGACGTGCGTCCGGTATCCGCCGTTAGTTCACAGGGAACTAGACAATTTATTGAGGCAGTGTGCCCCCGTTACCAAATACCATCTAGGTTCCACTTCTCTAGGCAGGCGATACCGAGAATGTACACGGACCTCAGAAAAAGACTCACCAGTGTCCTAAAAAATGCAGTTGTACCCAATGTCCACTTAACCACGGACATGTGGACAAGTGGAGCAGGGCAGGGTCAGGACTATATGACTGTGACAGCCCACTGGGTAGATGTATGGACTCCCGCCGCAAGAACAGCAGCGGCGGCACCAGTAGCAGCATCTCGCAAACGCCAACTCTTTCCTAGGCAGGCTACGCTTTGTATCACCGGTTTCCAGAATACGCACACAGCTGAAAACCTCTTACGGCAACTGAGGAAGATCATCGCGGAATGGCTTACCCCAATTGGACTCTCCTGTGGATTTGTGGCATCGGACAACGCCAGCAATATTGTGTGTGCATTAAATATGGGCAAATTCCAGCACGTCCCATGTTTTGCACATACCTTGAATTTGGTGGTGCAGAATTATTTAAAAAACGACAGGGGCGTGCAAGAGATGCTGTCGGTGGCCAGAAAAATTGCGGGACACTTTCGGCGTACAGGCACCACGTACAGAAGACTGGAGCACCACCAAAAACTACTGAACCTGCCCTGCCATCATCTGAAGCAAGAAGTGGTAACGAGGTGGAATTCAACCCTCTATATGCTTCAGAGGTTGGAGGAGCAGCAAAAGGCCATTCAAGCCTATACAATTGAGCACGATATAGGAGGTGGAATGCACCTGTCTCAAGCGCAGTGGAGAATGATTTCAACGTTGTGCAAGGTTCTGATGCCCTTTGAACTTGCCACACGTGAAGTCAGTTCAGACACTGCCAGCCTGAGTCAGGTCATTCCCCTCATCAGGCTTTTGCAGAAGAAGCTGGAGACATTGAAGGAGGAGCTAACACGGAGCGATTCCGCTAGGCATGTGGGACTTGTGGATGGAGCCCTTAATTCGCTTAACAAGGATTCACGGGTGGTCAATCTGTTGAAATCAGAGCACTACATTTTGGCCACCGTGCTCGATCCTAGATTTAAAGCCTACCTTGGATCTCTCTTTCCGGCAGACACAAGTCTGCTGGGGTTGAAAGACCTGCTGGTGAGAAAATTGTCAAGTCAAGCGGAACGCGACCTGTCAACATCTCCTCCTTCACATTCTCCCGCAACTGGGGGTGCGAGGAAAAGGCTCAGAATTCCGAGCCCACCCGCTGGCGGTGATGCAGGGCAGTCTGGAGCGACTGCTGATGCTGACATCTGGTCCGGACTGAAGGACCTGACAACGATTACGGACATGTCGTCTACTGTCACTGCATATGATTCTCTCACCATTGAAAGAATGGTGGAGGATTATATGAGTGACCGCATCCAAGTAGGCACGTCACACAGTCCATACTTATACTGGCAGGAAAAAGAGGCAATTTGGAGGCCATTGCACAAACTGGCTTTATTCTACCTAAGTTGCCCTCCCACAAGTGTGTACTCCGAAAGAGTGTTTAGTGCCGCCGCTCACCTTGTCAGCAATCGGCGTACGAGGTTACATCCAGAAAATGTGGAGAAGATGATGTTCATTAAAATGAATTATAATCAATTCCTCCGCGGAGACATTGACCAGCAGCAATTGCCTCCACAAAGTACACAGGGTGCTGAGATGGTGGATTCCAGTGGGGACGAATTGATAATCTGTGAGGAGGGGGATGTACACGGTGATATATCGGAGGGTGATGATGAGGTGGACATCTTGCCTCTGTAGAGCCAGTTTGTGCAAGGAGAGATTAATTGCTTCTTTTTTGGGGGGGGTCCAAACCAACCCGTCATATCAGTCACAGTCGTGTGGCAGACCCTGTCACTGAAATGATGGGTTGGTTAAAGTGCATGTCCTGTTTTGTTTATACAACATAAGGGTGGGTGGGAGGGCCCAAGGACAATTCCATCTTGCACCTCTTTTTTCTTTTCTTTTTCTTTGCGTCATGTGCTGTTTGGGGAGGGTTTTTTGGAAGGGACATCCTGCGTGACACTGCAGTGCCACTCCTAAATGGGCCCGGTGTTTGTGTCGGCCACTAGGGTCGCTAATCTTACTCACACAGTCAGCTACCTCATTGCGCCTCTTTTTTTCTTTGCGTCATGTGCTGATTGGGGAGGGTTTTTTGGAAGGGACATCCTGCGTGACACTGCAGTGCCACTCCTAAATGGGCCCGGTGTTTGTGTCGGCCACTAGGGTCGCTAATCTTACTCACACAGTCAGCTACCTCATTGCGCCTCTTTTTTTCTTTGCGTCATGTGCTGATTGGGGAGGGTTTTTTGGAAGGGACATCCTGCGTGACACTGCAGTGCCACTCCTAAATGGGCCCGGTGTTTGTGTCGGCCACTAGGGTCGCTAATCTTACTCACACAGTCAGCTACCTCATTGCGCCTCTTTTTTTCTTTGCGTCATGTGCTGATTGGGGAGGGTTTTTTGGAAGGGACATCCTGCGTGACACTGCAGTGCCACTCCTAAATGGGCCCGGTGTTTGTGTCGGCCACTAGGGTCGCTAATCTTACTCACACAGTCAGCTACCTCATTGCGCCTCTTTTTTTCTTTGCGTCATGTGCTGATTGGGGAGGGTTTTTTGGAAGGGACATCCTGCGTGACACTGCAGTGCCACTCCTAAATGGGCCCGGTGTTTGTGTCGGCCACTAGGGTCGCTTATCTTACTCACACAGTCAGCTACCTCATTGCGCCTCTTTTTTTTCTTTGCGTCATGTGCTGATTGGGGAGGGTTTTTTGGAAGGGACATCCTGCGTGACACTGCAGTGCCACTCCTAGATGGGCCAGGTGTTTGTGTCGGCCACTAGTGTCGCTTAGCTTAGTCATCCAGCGACCTTGGTGCAAATTTTAGGACTAAAAATAATATTGTGAGGTGTGAGGTATTCAGAATAGACTGAAAATGAGTGGAAATTATGGTTTTTGAGGTTAATAATAATATGGGATCAAAATGACCCCCAAATTCTATGATTTAAGCTGTTTTTTAGTGTTTTTTTAAAAAAAACACCCGAATCCAAAACACACCCGAATCCGACAAAAAAAATTCGGTGAGGTTTTGCCAAAACGCGGTCGAACCCAAAACACGGCCGCGGAACCGAACCCAAAACCAAAACACAAAACCCGAAAAATTTCAGGCGCTCATCTCTAGAATAAAGTGAAGGTTCTGGAGTGGCCATCTCAGTCTCCTGACCTCAATATCATTGAGCCACTCTGGGGAGATCTCAAACGTGCAGTTCATGCAAGACAGCCCAAGAATTTACAGGAACTGGAGGCTTTTTGCCAAGAAGAATGGGCAGCTTTACCATCTGAGAAAATAAAGAGCCTCATCCACAACTACCACAAAAGACTTCAAGCTGTCATTGATGTTAAAGGGGGCAATACACGGTACAGGTATTAAGAACTGGGGTATGTAAACTTTTGATCAGGGTCATTTGGGTAGTTTCTGTTGTCATTATGATTTAAAAAGAGTAAACACAGTTGTTTGACAATAAATGGCTTCACCCAACCACTAACCATGAGTGAAAGAAAAGTTTGTGAGTTATCATTCATATTCTCTGACAAATGGCCAGAAAATCACAAATTCTGCTAGGGTATGTAAACTTATGAGCACAACTGTGTGTGTGTGTGTGTGTGTGTGTGTGTATATATATATATATATATATATATATATATATATATATATATATTTCTCTTACGTCCTAAAGGATGCTGGGGACTCCGTAAGGACCATGGGGTATAGACGGGCTCCGCAGGAGATGGGGCACCTAAAAAGAACTTTGACTATGGGTGTGCACTGGCTCCTCCCTCTATGCCCCTCCTCCAGACCTCAGTTAGATCTTGTGCCCAGAGGAGAATGGGTGCACTGCAGAGAGCTCTCCACAGTTTTCTGTGGAAAAAGAATTTTGTTAGGTTTTTTATTTTCAGGGAGTCCTGTTGGCAACAGGCTCCCTGCATCGTGGGACCGAGGAGAGAGAAGCAGAGCTGGCTTGTCAAGTTGGGCTCTGTTTCTAAGGCTACTGGACACCATTAGCTCCAGAGGGAGTCGGAACAAAGGTCTCACCTGGGGTTCGTCCCGGAGCCGCGCCGCCGTCCTCCTCACAGATGCCGAAGATAGAAGCAGGGTGAGTATGAGAAGGCAGAAGACATCATAGGCAGCAGAAGACAACAGATCTTCATGAGCTAAGGCGCGCAGCTTACCGCTAGCGGTAAGCTGCGCGCCATTGCTCCCATTCACACACACAGCAGCACTGAAGGGTGCAGGGCGCAGGGGGGGGGGGGTGCCCTGGGCAGCAATAAACCTCACATTTGGGCACTAACAAGGTAGATTAGGCTGCTGGGCAGTAATTCTACGATCCCCCGCCATTTTCTATAAAAAAAATCACCGGGACCGATGCCCGCCGTCGGGTGGGCGGAGCTTGATCCCCAGCACTAACCAGCGCCATTTTCTCCACAGAAGCTGCATGAGAAAAACGCTGGCTCCCTGGTCTCTACCCTGCTGAACATTCAGGCTGGAAAAAAGAGGAGGGGGGCATTTTGAGCGCAGTGAGTGGGAATCTGGTCATTTTAATTTTATATATATATATATATATATATATATATATATATATATATATATGCGCTATCTGGTCATATTTTTCCAGTGTTATTAAGCGCTGGGTGTGTGCTGGCATACTCTCTCTCTGTCTCTCCTAAGGGCCTGGTTGGGCTTTTGTCCCCTTATGGGTTAATCCCTGTGTGTGTGTGTGGGGTGTCGGTACGTGTGTGTCGACATGTCTGAGGCGGAAGGCTTCTCCAAGGAGGAGGTGGAGCAAATGAGTGTTGTGTCCCCGTCGGTTGTGCCGACTCCAGATTGGATGGACATGTGGCATATGTTGAATGCAAGTGTGGCATCTTTACATAAAAGGCTTGATAAGGCTGATTTAGGGGGGACATCAGGGGGTCAATCCTCAGATTGGACCGACTCACAGGGCCCGTCGGGGTCTCAAAAGCGTCCCTTAACACAAGACACTACTACCGACATGGATTCTGATTCCAGTGTCGACTATGACGAAGCAAAATTGCACCCTAGGGTGACTAAAACCATTCAGTGTATGATTGTGGCAATAAGGGATGTGTTGCATATTGTGGATGAACCCTCGGTCCCCGACACAAGGGTACACATGTTTAAGGAAAAGAAACAGATTATTAACTTTCCCACATCTCATGGATTAAATTAATTCTTTGGAAAAGCTTGGGAGACTCCGGATAAGAGACCGCAAATTCCCAAAAGAATTTATATGGCATACCCTTTCCCTAAGCAGGACAGGGAGATTTGGGAATCACCCCCCACTGTGGACAAGGCCCTGACGCGTTTGTCCAAGAAAGTGGCGCTACCATCTCCTGACACAGCAGCCCTTATGGACCCTGCAGATCGCAGGCAAGAAACTACCTTAAAGTGTATTTATTCTCATACGGGTGCTGTGCTAAGACCGACAATTGCATCGGCATGGGTGTGTAGCGCAATTGCAGCTTGGACAGATGAGCTGACAGATCAATTTGATAATATGGATAAGGATACTATATTCCTAACTCTAGCCCATATTAAAGACGCAGTCTTATTTATGAGGGATGCTCAAAGGGACATTGGATTGCTAGCTTCTAGGGCCAATGCCATGTCTGTCTCAGCGAGAAGATCCTTATGGACTCGCCAGTGGATGGGTGATGCGGATTCCAAGAAACATATGGAAGTACTACCCTATAAGGGTGATGTATTGTTTGGGGATGGGCTGACGGACCTGGTTTCCACAGCTACAGCAGGTAAATCAAATTTTTTACCATATATTCCCCAACAGCAAAAGAAAGTAACACCCTATCAGATGCAGTCCTTTCGGTTGCACAAGTCCAAAAGAGGTCGGGGATCCTCTTTCCTCGCCAGAGGTAAGGGCAGAGGCAAGAGAGCACCTGCTTCGGCAGGTGCCCAGGAACAAAAGTCCTCCCCGGCTGCTCCAAAACCCACAGCATGACGCTGGGGCTCCCCTGAGGGAGTCCGCACCGGTGGGGGCACATCTTCGACTTTTCAGTCAGGCCTGGGTCAGTTCGGAACTGAATCCCTGGGTGTTGGAAATAGTTTCCCAGGGTTACAAATTGGAATTCGAGGAGGTGCCCCTGCGCTGATTTTTCAAATTGGCCCTACCAGCTTCCACATCGGAAAGGGATGTAGTGTTAGCTGCAATTCAAACGCTGTGTATACAGCAAGTGATAATCAAGGTTCCCCTGCACCAGCAGGGAAGAGGTTACTATTCAACCCTATTTGTGGTCCCGAAACTGGACGGTTCGGTCAGACCTATTTTGAATCTGAAATCCCTAAACCTGTACATAAGGGTGGTCATTCAGAGTTGTTCGCTCGGTAATTTTCTTCGCATCGCAGCGATTTTCCGCTAATTGCGCATGCGCAATGTTCGCACTGCGCCAAGTAAATTTGCTAAGAAGTTTGGTATTTTACTCACGGCATTACAAGGTTTTTTCTTCGTTCTGGTGATCGTAATGTGATTGACAGGAAGTGGGTGTTTCTGGGCGGAAACTGGCCGTTTTATGGGAGTGTGTGAAAAAACGCTACCATTTCTGGGAAAAACGCGGGAGTGGCTGGAGAAACGGAGGAGTGTCTGGGCGAACGCTGGGTGTGTTTCTGACGTTAAACCAGGAACGAAACTGACTGAACTGATCGCAGTGGCAGAGTAAGTCCCGAGCTACTCAGAAACTGCAAAGAAATTTCTATTCGCAATTTTGAGAATCTTTCGTTCGCAATTTTGCTAAGCTAAGATTCACTCCCAGTAGGCGGCGGCTTAGCGTGTGCAATGCTGCTAAAAGCAGCTTGCGAGCGAACAACTCGGAATGAGGGCCAAGAAGCAGTGATCGCAAAAACGCGCTATGGTGCGTATTTTACCCAGAAACAGCCGCCCGGGACTCACATTTAGAAGATGAGAGGGTCCCACAGGACGCGCTCATCTGAATGTGTTTGCATGTCTTAAGCCAGTCAGCGGAACGCCTGAGGTGACTGGCTGTTTCCTCAGCCAATCACCTCCTGTAGTCTTCATCCAATCACAGCCTGCATCATCTCCCGCTTTGAATCCTGCTCCCCGCCAGCACATGAATCTGTGCTGCAGGGCTGACAGACTGGCCCCGCTCATCCGGCTCCACCTCCGCTCTGCCGCCAGCACCCTCCTCTGCGACTGTGAGTACCGCTCCGGATCTGCCCGCCGCCACCCCCCTACCCGGGACCCACTCAACGCCCCACCGAGACCCGACAATCACCTTCCAGCTCCCTGATAGGGCAGTGTAAGCAGCAGGAGCCGCCCGGGCTGCGCAGCTCCCGCTGTAGGTAAGCAGTAGACAATGCTGCGTCGCCCCGCTTCACCTGGAGTAGCTGGTGCAGATGCGGGATGTCCGGGGGCTGCAAGCTCCGTGTGTGCAATGTGAGGCCGCCCAGAGTGTCAGGGTCTGACCTCGGGCGGCGGGAGCCGGGCACGCAGGGAGATAGAATGTAAGGTTCGGGGTCCTGACCTCGGGCGGCAGATGTAAATGACCGGTATGCACGAAGGGGCTGTTTGACACATATGGCTCCGCACCCAGCAGCGACTCACTGACACCATTTTTCTGACAGCACAGTGCAGTGAGTGCACTGGCACAAGTAGCCAGCCGGCGCCTGTAGTGGCCGCAGCCTGAAGGAGCTATCTGTGAAATCACAAGCAGAGGCTGGCAAAAAGGAGCTCCTCCAATCACTTCCCCTGGCGGGCTGGCCACTGCTAAATATACCAGTAATCAGTACAACTGTGCAGTGACACTGACTTTCCCATTGCACCTGGGGCTCCACTACTTTGACACAGTTGTAACGGATTGTCTGTATATTTAGCAGTGGCCAGCCCGTCAGAGGAAGCAATTGGACGAGCTCCTTCTTATCAGAGAACAGCCTCTGCTTGCGATTTCACATAGAGCTCCTCGAGGCTGCGGCCACTACAGGCGCCGGCTGGCTACTGCGCTGCTGGGAGCGGAGCCACATGTGTCAAACGGCCCCTTCGTGCAACTGGAAGTCATAAGTGGTTACTGCAATGTGCCTCAGTGCTCTACCTGGCGCAATGTGTATGATAACTTGCTCTGCCTGGCGCAATGTGTATGATAACTTGCTCTACCTAGTGGCAATGTGTATGATAACGTGCTCTACCTGGCGGAATGTGTATAATGTGTTCTGCCTGGCGCAATGTGTATGATAACGTGCTCTACCTGGCGCAATGTGTATGATAACGTGCTCTATCTGGCGCAATGTGTATGATAACGTGCTCTATCGGGCGCAATGTGTATGATAACGTGCTCTAGCTGGCGCAATGTGTATTATAACGTGCTCTACCTAGCAGTAATGTGTATGATAACGTGTTCTACCTGGCGCAATGTGTATGATAACGTGCTCTATCTGGCGCAATGTGTATAACGTGCTCTACCTTGCGCAATGTGTATAACGTGCTCTACCTGGTGCAATGTGTATAATATGCTCTACCTGGCTCAATGTGTATAATAACGTGCTGTACCGGGCGCATTGTGTATAATGTGTTCTACCTGGCGCAATGTGTATGATAACGTGCTCTACCTGGCGCAATGTGTATAATAACGTGCTGTATCGGGCACATTGTGTATAGCGTGTTCTACCTGGCGCATTGTGTATAACGTGTTCTACCTGGCGCAATGTGTATGATAACGTGCTCTACCTGGCATAATGTGTATAATGTGCTCTACCTGGTGCAATTTGTATAAGCGGCACTACTGTGTGGTGTAATGTGAATTGACACTATTATGTGGTCACGCCCCTTCCCTATGAAGCCACGCCCCTAAAATTTTGCAGCGCGCACTACCTGTACTTTATGTTCTGAGTGGTGGAACACCAATTCACTTTCTGCCTAAGGGCACCAAAATGTCTAGTTACACCTCTGGTGCAGGGTGTCCTGCATGCTACACAGCCCAGCAGCGCTGTCACCCCATCCCCCCATCTTGCAACACTTTTGTAGTGTCCAAACAAGATTAAAATTAATAAGAACCTTCATACCGGTAGGACCCCAATTTTTAAAAGTGAAGGGTCCCTGGGACCCACTTTTTTTTTTTGGCTCAGCGCGATCACTGAAGAAGATTCAAATTCAAAATGGAATCTCTCAGAGCGATAATAGCCAACATGGAGGAAGGGGAGTTTATGGTGTCTCTGGACATAAAGAATGCGTACCTTCATGTCCCCATATATGCCCCCCATCAGGAATACCTGAGATTCGCTGTACAGGATTGTCATTACCAATTTCAGACGTTGCCGTTTGGACTCTCCACGGCCCCGAGGATTTTCACCAAGATCATGGCGGAAATGATGGTGGTCCTGCGCAAACATGGAGTCACAATTATCCCATACTTGGACGATCTCCTGATAAAAGCGAGATCAAGGGAGAAATTGCTGAGCAGTGTGGCGCTCTCTCTGAGAGTGCTCCAGCAACACGGTTGGATTCTAAATCTACCGAAGTCGCAGTTGATTCCGACAACTCGACTACCGTTCCTAGGTATGATACTGGATACGGAACAAATGAAGGTCTTCCTCCCAATAGAGAAAGCCCAAGACATACAGAACATGGTCAGAGACCTGCTAAAACCGAAAAGGGTTTCAGTTCACCAATGCACTCGAGTTCTGGGGAAAATGGTGGCGGCCTACGAGGCCATTCCCTTCGGCAGGTTCCATGCAAGGACTTTTCAATGGGACCTTCTGGACAAGTGGTCCGGGTCCCATCTGCACTTACATCGTAAAATAACTCTGTCCCCAGGGACCAGAGTGTCCCTCCTGTGGTGGTTGCAAAGTGCTAACCTTCTGGAGGGTCGCAGGTTCAGAATTCAGGATTGGATCTTGGTTACCACGGACGCGAGCCTCCGAGGATGGGGAGCGGTCACACACAGGGAAAACATTTTCAGGGTCTTTGGTCAGACCAGGAGTCCTGTCTACACATCAATGTGTTGGAACTCAGGGCCATTTACAACGGCCTTCGACAAGCGGAGAGTTTTCTTCGAAACCTACCGGTTCTGATTCAATCAGACAATGTCACAGCAGTGGCTCATGTGAACCGCCAAGGTGGGACAAAAAGCAGAGTCGCGATGGCGGAAGCCACAAGGATTCTTCGCTGGGCGGAAAATCATGTAAGCGCTCTGTCAGCTGTCTTCATTCCGGGAGTGGACAACTGGGAAGCAAACTTCCTCAGCAGACACGATCTCCATCCAGGAGAGTGGGGGCTTCATTAAGAAGTCTTCGCAGACGTAACACGTCTTTGGGGAACTCCTCAAATAGACATGATGGCGTCACGCCTCAACAAAAAACTTTGGAGGTATTACGCCAGGTCTCGGGACCCTCAGGCAATAGCAGTGGACGCTCTGGTAACACCGTGGGTGTTCAAATCAGTCTACGTGTTTCCTCCTCTTCCTCTCATCACAAAAGTGTTGAGGATCATAAGACGAAGAAGAGTACGAACGATACTCGTTGTCCCAGACTGGCCTCGAAGGGCCTGGTACTCGGATCTACAAGAGATGCTCACAGGAGATCCCTGGCCTCTTCCTCTGAGGGAAGACCTGTTGCAGCAGGGGCCCTGTGTATTTCAAGACTTACCGCGGTTACGTTTGACGGCATGGTGGTTGAACGCCGAATCCTAGCGAAAAAGGGGATTCCGAAAGAGGTCATCCCTACGTTAATAAAGGCTAGGAAGGAGGTGACGATAAAACATTATCACCGTATCTGGCGAAAGTATGTGTCTTGGTGTGAGACCAAGAACGCACCTACGGAAGATTTTCATCTGGGTCGTCTTCTCCACTTCCTACAGACAGGAGTGGATATGGGCCTGAAATTAGGCTCTGTTAAGATACAGATTTCGGCCCTCTCGATTTTCTTTCAGAAGGAATTGGCTTCTCTTCCAGAAGTCCAGACGTTTGTAAAGGGAGTGCTGCACATCCAGCCCCCTTTTGTGCCTCCAGTGGCACCATGGGACCTGAACGTGGTGTTGCAGTTCCTAAAATCACACTGGTTTGAACCGCTTAACAAGGTTGAGTTTGAAGTTTCTTACCTGGGAGGTGGTCATGTCGTTGGCCTTAGCATCAGCAAGGCGAGTGTCAGAATTGGCGGCTTTGTCACACAAGAGCTCCTACTTGATTTTTCATGTGGATCGAGCTGAATTGAGGACACGTCCGCAATTTTTGCCTAAAGTGGTTTCTTCGTTCCATATGAATCAACCTATTGTGGTGCCTGTGGCTACAAGTGACCTGGAGGATTCCAGATCCCTGGACGTAGTCAGGGCCTTAAAAATTTATGTAGCCAGGACGGCAAAAATTAGGAAAACAGAGGCTCTGTTTATCCTGTATGCGGCCAATAAGATTGGCTCCTGCTTCGAAGCAGACTATTGCTCGCTGGATCTGTGATACGATTCAGCAGGCTCACTCTACGGCTGGATTGCCGGTACCAAATTCAGTTAAGGCCCATTCCACTAGGAAGGTGGGCTCTTCTTGGGTGGCTGCCCGAGGCGTCTCGGCTTTACAACTTTGCCGAACGGCGACTTGGTCGGGGTCAAACACTTTTGCTAAATTCTACAAGTTTGATACCCTGGCTGATGAGGACCTAGCGTTTGCTCCGTCGGTGCTGCAGAGTCATACGCACTCTCCCGCCCGATTGGATGCTTTGGTATAAACCCCATGGTCCTTACGGAGTCCCCAGCATCCTCTAGGACGTAAGAGAAAATAAGATTTTAAACCTACCGGTAAATCTATTTCTCCTAGTCCGTAGAGGATGCTGGGCGCCCGTCCCAGTGCGGAAACTCTGCAAGACTTGTATATAGTTGTTGCTTACATAAGGGTTATGTTACAGTTGACATCGGTCTTGGACCGTTACTGTAGTTTGTTCATACTGTTAACTGGTTATGTATGTTCCAGGTTACATGGTATGATTGGTGTGGGCTGGTATGAATCTTGCCCTTGGATTGCTAAATCCTGCCTTGTTTTGTCCATCTCCTCTGGGCACAGTTCTCTAACTGAGGTCTGGAGGAGGGGCATAGAGGGAGGAGCCAGTGCACACCCATAGTCAAAGTTATTTTTAGGTGCCCTATCTCCTGCGGAGCCCGTCAATACCCCATGGTCCTTACGGAGTCCCCAGCATCCTCTACGGACTAGGAGAAATAGATTTACCGGTAGGATTAAAATCTTATTTTATATATATATATTTATTTATTTATTTATTTATTTTTTCCTCTTCGACTACTATACAAAGCTAGCAAATGTTTTTCTTTAGGACTTTCCTCCTAGGACTTTTTCAGCCCGAAGTACACCTGGAGGGGAGAAAAACTTATAAAAATTAGTGTAAGTTGATGTGCTCCCATGCAAAAATGTAGTGCTGAATAAAAAGTATATAGAAAATAAAATCAGCATGCGTTAATTCACAGTGCACGTATGTACCAGCAACTCCCAAGGTATTATTTATTCCGCACCAATGTATACTTTATGAAAGTTCTCTCAGCACATGGATGTTATTCCAGAAATCTGGAGAGATTGTGGAGCTCATATATAAAAAGGAGAAAAAAAGAACAGACTCCAATAGTGTAGTATAAAAACATACACAATTTAATCAAAACAAAGGAACAGGCCCAGACGCGCTGTCACAGCTGCCAGTAGGGATTGTCAGTCCCAATAAAAATTGCAAAGAAAAAGTGTAAACTGGCGCTAGGTGTTTCCCCAATAATAAAAACTGTGGATTAATTTCAATAAAATAACATGTAATTTATTAATTACTTAACTAAACATGACATGCTAAAAAACAGGAATAAATTCCAATAAACACAAGTGGTTAGGGCATTGATGGAGCTCAAAAAAATATTTTTCAATGATGGCTGCTAATGAGTGTCCACAAAGGATCCCGGACTGAAATGATAAGCAGAGTTCCCTGGGGAGAAGAAATGCAAACAGCTGGTGTTACCCTTTTCGATGGAGGCTTCCAGAAAGTTGCAATTGTCAGCAGGCAAGCTGTGCTGTTGATATGAATACTGGGTCCCTCCAATCGGTGCTGTATAAGGTCAATCCCACAAAGGAAACTTTTCAAAGTAGTTTGTTCAAAAGTCCATATCTGGATCCATTTGAAGAGCAGGATACTGATGTAGTAGCAGCATACACACTTAACGCGTTTCCCTAGGCTCGGTCACCTAGCTTCATCAGAAGTAAAGTTCTTTACTTCTGATGAAGCTAGGTGACCGAGCCTAGGGAAACGCGTTAAGTGTGTATGCTGCTACTACATCAGTATCCTGCTCTTCAAATGGATCCAGATATGGACTTTTGAACAAACTACTTTGAAAAGTTTCCTTTGTGGGATTGACCTTATACAGCACCGATTGGAGGGACCCAGTATTCATATCAACAGCACAGCTTGCCTGCTGACAATTGCAACTTTCTGGAAGCCTCCATCGAAAAGGGTAACACCAGCTGTTTGCATTTCTTCTCCCCAGGGAACTCTGCTTATCATTTCAGTCCGGGATCCTTTGTGGACACTCATTAGCAGCCATCATTGAAAAATATTTTTTTGAGCTCCATCAATGCCCTAACCACTTGTGTTTATTGGAATTTATTCCTGTTTTTTAGCATGTCATGTTTAGTTAAGTAATTAATAAATTACATGTTATTTTATTGAAATTAATCCACAGTTTTTATTATTGGGGAAACACCTAGCGCCACTATACACAATTTAATAACAATAACATAAATGGACTTATACAATAAAAATTTAGAAAATATGCATATCTGCTTAACGACTTGACGTGACACAGAAAGACCCCAACACATTTAGCCCATCTTACTGCATCTGGGGGACTTCTTCAGGGGGGCATAGATATTATGACCATGCAAGTGCATCATATTTATAGTCATTCTATAATGATCTACTTCCTGCACCTGAGCAAGAGAAATTCCCACTTTTTGTTATTATTTGGCTGTTTTTAGACTATACCTTATAGAGGCTGTTGCTTATTTATATACAAGGTGATTCAAAAGTCGCAGTACACCCTTTTGTTTCAAAAACTGTGCAGGAAATGGGAAAACTGAATACCACACTAAGGTATGGGTGAGGTGGGCTATCTTTTCGGGTGTATACCGAGCATAAACGCCATCTTGAATCTAAGTCCATTTTTTCAAATGGAAAGGGAGTTGTGTAACATATCAGACAACATCAGAATTTGCTGAAAAGTGTATTTGTGCAAACAGATATGAAATAGCAGTTATGGTTCAAAAGTTAAAACACTTTTGTTGTTGTTGGAATTGTAGGCTGAACTGTTCTCCATAAAGGACAGTCATTTAATGTGTGGGCTCTTCACGAAGGATGCCAAAACCATTGTTGAGGTTGTCTCGTCAGTAGCACTTTTTGGACAACCACTCCTTAACTTGTCAGCCACAGTCCCAGTTTCTCGGAATTTGGAAATTAGGCACCTGACAGTGTTATGTGAAATTGGAGGTCTTTCTGGGTGCCAGTTGTTAAAATCTGCAGCTATGTCACGTAAAATTTCCTAAATTCTCTCCCCTTTTGTCAAAGCCATCTTCAGTTACTTGCAACAAAAAGTGTTGTAACTTTTGAACCATAACTGCTATTTCAAATATGTTTGCAGCAATAAACTTTTCAGCAAATTCTGATATTGTTTGACATGTTACACGACCCCCTTTACATTTCAAAAAACTGACTTAGATTCAGGATGACAGATTTCAAGATGGCGCCCATGTTCAGTACATAACCTAAAAGATAGCCCACCTCACCCATACATTACTGGAGTATTCAGTTTTCCCATTTCCTGCACAGTTTTTGAAACAAAAGGGCGTAATGCGACTTTTGAGGTGCGGCACTCAATCCAAAAAAAGGGCAAATGCAGCCAAACAGCTTTGTGTCATCAACGTTTTAATGTTTCTTATCACATTGTCATCAGGAATAAGAAACATTGAAACGTTAGTGACACAAAGCTGTTTGGCTGCATTTGCCTTTTTTTTGGATCGAGTGCCGCACCTTTGCATACATATATATATAATGCACCACAATCGGTGTATCATTTTCTCTCTCTCAATGTTATTCATATACCACTATTTGTTAATGTGTGTGTGTGTGTATGTATATGTGTATACATACATACAATTAAGTATAGGTGCGCTAGATATCACCTGCAGCTGATTAGCAATGCACAGTCAAGAAAAAAAAACAGTCTCTCAGTCCAAATCCTCATTCCAAGGAATAGTAGCACTTGATCCTCTTTAGAGTATGAACTGCAGCTCCCAAAAGTATAGAACGCCCCTGGATTTCCATGGGTTTGAAACATTAAAAGCAAAAACAAATGGGGCACTCCGTAGTGCATATCATTTTATTCATAAAAGCAATTATAAAAACATTCAGTTTTTAGTCATAAAGCTGTTGCTAGTACCAAATATTTAGGACACAAGGACACCCTCCTACGCGTTTCCAAACGCGTAGGGGTGTGTCCTGGTAACTGTTTCTGATCCTGCTCCAGATCTCCTTCCCTGCTACTTGCGACAGTGGTGTGCCAGGTTTTGGCGGCTGTAATCCAGTCAGGCGACACAGTGTGTGGTCCCGGCCGAGGAGAGACGGGTGACGTAGAGGAGTTTGCTATGGTGCAGATATATGTAAAATCATGTGGTACTAAGCCCACACAAATATAATATTTTATTTTATAATATTTGGTACGAGCAAAATTTTTGTGGTTAAAAACAAAATGTTTTTATAAATGCATTTATGACTAAAATTATATGCACTGTGGAGCGCCGCATTTGTTTTTGTTTTAGATAGATATATATGTATATGTGCGTGTGCAAGCATTTAAGCTTGCAGCCCCCGGCAAGGAACCCCAATTTTTCTGCAAGTCCTACTCAAGATTATAAACATGGCAATTGCTGCCACATTAGATTTGAACAATTGAACTTAATCTATCCTACCTTGTGAGTGCAGGTCCTCTTTGATTTATAAATAAATAAATAAATAAGTGTGCGTGTGTATATTTGAGGATTATAGAAGTGCTAAAATATAAATAGAATGTTTATGCTCAAGTAGTGCCAGACTGCACACCAAAAGGAAATGATAAATTCCACTTAACTATATTAGAAACTCAGCTTCAGTCATTGTTTATATAAACTATGACTGTACTTTTATTGTTTATTTGAGATATTCTGGGCAAGAGCCCAATCCAACAAATTTATCTTGCGCTTCTCTCTCTCTCTCTCTCTCTCTCTCTCTCTCTCTCTCTCTCTCTCTCTCTCTCTCTCCAAGCAGCTTTTCTGATTCTTGGCCTGATTCAGAGATGTACGCAATACATACAATACAAAACGCATACATGCAGCACAATCTCAGAGCCACAATGCGGGTATGAACAGGGAGGCTGGCTGCCTGGCGTCTCTCTCTGTCCCCTTTATGTTCTCCGGATGAATTATATATAGTCAGTGGTCATAGGTCAAACGTGTTTTGTCATTCAACTTTTTCAAGGATTCTTCGCCATCCTAGCTTAATATCTTATATCTGCTAGAGAGTCTCCTGGTTAAAGTTCCACTGTGCTAAATTAGGATTCTTCCATCAATTAAAAAAAAAAATCTTTAGCCATAAAGCCAGGTCTCGCTTGCTGGAGCCGGGTGGACGCTGCTGTGAGCGGCGGCTGTGACATCCTCCGGCTACGCTGCCCGCTGCTATAGCACTGCTCTCCCCCATCTGCCCTCGGCTCTCCCCTGCTCCCGCATCACAGCCGCCGCTCACGGCAGCGTCCACCCGGCTCCAGCAAGCGAGGTCTTGCTTGCTGGAGCCGGGTGGACGCTGCCGTGAGCGGCGGCTGTGACATCCTCCGGCGCTGCTCTACCCCGTCTGCCCGCGGCTCTCCCTGTCTCTGCTCCCGCATCTCACTTCGACTTTTTTTAAAGTCGAATTGAGATGGTCGAAAAGGGGGCCAAAACCTGTCGGTTTTGGCCCCCTTTTTCGACACAAGCACGCAGATCGTCAGCTATTCCGCCGATCCACGTGCTTTTCGACTTGTCGAATAATTTGGGGTTAGATTGACTAGGTCAGAACCCCTTCCGACCTAAAAAAAAGTCAAAAACTGCCGTCTTTTCGACAGCCGACAGCTTTCAACTTCAATTGAAATAGGAATAAAAATAGCAAGGTTTACAGTTTAAGGAAAGAACCCAAGTTAAAATCTAAGTTAAGGCCATCTGGATAGAATACTTAGCCTATAAATCCATTCAGTTTCTATTCTAGAATTTTTTTCCAATATATTTGTAACTTTTTGAGGGTAAAAACAGTTTTATTAAGCCACTCAACTTAATAAAGTGATTTCACAGCTTCAAAAGAGATTACAGTCCATTTTAACCGGGGAATTCAGCAAGCTGGATGCAATTTGCGGTTTCTGAACGTCAGATCACTTTATCTACATCACAAGTTCTGCATAGCCCCATATACAAGTGCATATGAAAACTGGTGGATGTAGGGGTTACCTTAACTGGCTGATATTGGCGCAGCCGACCATCGTGGAGATGCCAGCAGCCGAATTCCTCCCTAAGCGTTTCTGCTTCTCTAAAGTATGTCTTTTTGGAAGGTGTTCAATATGGCCTGATTGAGAGTTGTATGATATGTCCATGTTTTTTCAGTTGATCAGCAATCTACGTGTCCTAAATCACACTGCACACACGCAAAGTATCTTAGCGATGTCGCTTGAACTGCGGATTTATTTTAAAGTAATTGACAGTCCATTAATTTAGCTTTCCTCTACCCTTTTAATTCAGGTCTTTCCAAGTGCCCCTTTCTGTAATTAATTCCCACATATTATTCTCCTTAAACCCCTCCCCTGTAATGCATTATACTTTTCCTGGCTCTTATCTTATCCATACCGTGTTCCAACCCATTGATTGTCTGTGAACAGCTTCAGCATAACTATTCCAGAGCTCCCTGCTCACAGCTGGTTGGTGATGCTGAGTGTTATACTATCTGCCAGTGCCGTAACTACGTGTGTGCCAGGCGGGCAGCCAATGCAGAAGCAGAGGGACAGCGGCAGAGGCGCCTCTACCAATTACATAGCGCTGCTGCTGCTCCAGTCCCCCTCCCTCCTCCTCCTTCCTTCCTGCCCGGGATCTGTCAGCACCGAGGAACCTGACTGCCAGCGGGGAGAGATGGTAAGTATCTATCTGTCTCTCTCTCTCTCTCTCTCTATTCTGTCTGCCGTAATGTGTAAAAAGGGGGATGCTGTCTGCCATAATGTGTAAAAAGGGGGACGCTGTCTGCCGTAATGTGTAAAAGGGGGACGCTGTCTGCCGTAATGTGTAAAAAGGGGACGCTGTCTGCCGTAATGTGTAAAAAGGGCACGCTGTCTGCCATAATGTGTAAAAAGGAGGCGCTGTCTGCCGTAATGTGTAAAAAGGTGACGCTGTCTGCCGCAATGTGTAAAAAGGGGGACTGCCTGCCGTAATGTGTAAAAGGGGCTCTACCTGGTGTAGTGGCGCTACTGTGCAGCGTAATTTGAATAATGGAGACTACTGTGCACCGTAGTATGAATTGGTATTATTTTGTGGCCACGCCCCTTCCCCATGAAGCCACGCCCCTATATATTTTTTGCACGCCTATGGCGCGCACTGCCCTTGTCTTGCATGGGGGGGGGCACCAATGCCGTTTCTTGCACACAGCGTTCAAATGCCTAGTTACGGCATTGCTATCTGCTCTTGTACAAGAGAAGTGGGTATGTTGATGTGTGTACAGTAGTGGGGGGAACGGGGGAGTGGATTTGGTAATTTTCTAAGCGCCAGTAAATTTTGCCATGCCTGCAATAGCCTGTTATTTGGCATTGTTAACATCTGGTTGATGGTAACCTGGCTTCTGTAAAAAATGTCTTTCACTGGGCCTCTGAAAGATTGTTCTTAATAGACATGCAAGTCCTGTCTTGTAGACCTAATCTTCTGAGAGTATTGCAGCAGAGCGGCACAGAAACCAGTGCAGCTGTCCGTACAGTCATGTGTTAAATGTGATTGTTCAGACACACAAATGGTATCACCATTCCTTTTGCTGGCAGCTGCCTTGCATGTGTTTGTCTTTCTGGATATATTAACTGTTTTCTTCCCTTCTTGTAATGAAATCATGTGGAAACAAAAAATAAGCTTAATAAACACTACATCAGTACTGGTAAAATTAGCAGAGCATGTGCAGTATGTATACAAACCCATTGGTATAGTGACGGTGTCATGTTTGGTATTAAATATCTATTCTCAGACCCAATTGTATTTGTAATAATGTTTCTATATGATTAGTTTTAATCGATGTTAAGCAGGACTCCCACGCAGGAGACGTCCCATATCTGTATTTCTCATTAAGGGTGTAAAGCGTTCCACAGCTTGGTTTCCATTATGTACAGAAACCTCGCACACCATATCATGATTCAGTTTCTTTGCTATTTACCTTGCAGGAAAGTATCTGCTTATGATATAGACAGTGTGTATTTGCTTGCATACATGTTTGTGTAATACTACTGTACAAGGTAAAAGATGGATGCTCAACGTCAGTCTGTCATAAAAAGGGGTCTATTCATGCAGCAGAGAAAAGCCCTGTTTTGCGTTAAACAGGGCTTTTCTCTGCTTACCGCAATTCACAGAGCCGGTTACCGTGGAGAAGTCTCTGACTTCTCCAGCGGTACCCCCGCTCTGTGCCTGAATCGCATCACCATACCTTTGTATGGTGAGTGCAATTCATGAAGGTGCGGAAAGCTCTGCTTTCCGCTTCTCCATGGAGTTCAGGTTCGCCATCTGAGGACGGCGTAACCTGAACTGCAGTGCGGAGACGTCAGGGAAGCTCAATGCTTCCCTGATCGCTACTCGGCACCTCGTGCTGGCTCCGCCCCCCGACCTCCCAGCAACCACTGCGGCCTGCCGGGAGGTCATCAAGCTGCGCATGCGCAAAGGGACCCGCCGCTGGACTCCGCGCATCGCAGGGAGGGACCGCTGGAGAAGACCTCACCGCAGGAGCCCCAGACACCGCAGCGCATCGTCGGAAGGGTGAGTATACATGAATTGCTACTTATCACAGCTATACATCGCATCGAAGAGATGCGATGTAGAGTGATAAGTAGCAATTATGTTTTCGTTTTCTACATGAATAGACCCCAAAGTGAGCTGCAGTAATCCTTGAGTCCATAAGTATAGCAGGCAACTCTGTACATCTTTCTCCCAAAAATACTTCATTGTGAGCTTGTTAGCACCTATACACTTGATTTTTTCACTTTTTACATGATAGTGTTTGGTTAAAAGCACCTTAAAAAGACGTTGCATTCTTTAGTCAATTGTCATTCAAAATACTTTGTTGTGAAGTTTTATCTCCATGTTTTTGATTTTCAAATGTGGCTGGCTCTGTTTCACTTGCATTAAGGTATTCTGCCAGTGCAATAGATAGGATTGAAAAAAATGTGTCTAAAAGATAAATTAATTTCCAGATGATGTGTGAACAAACCCTGGGTTATTAGTAATGCACCATCACCATACAATCTTATGAATAAGCTGTGTGTGAAAAGAGCCCTCATGAATCCTTTTTCCAGGCAAGTAATGAGTGCTCCTATTTGTTCCAGTTCAGAAAAACCCAAAACCCATAAATAAACCCAAAATCCTTGTCTGTTAACCTTGTTTCTGTATCTTTCTGCGTTTGTGTTGGTGTGTTTCATAAGCTAACATTGGAAGAAAATATATCACTTTGTGAGATGTATGGTATATCCAGAATGTGGGCCCATAGGACCAGTAAATATGTCAGTATGTGTGATATGCTAAATGTATGAAAATGTGATATTGCTGTTGAAGGCTTTGCCATGTAGGGATTAGAACAGGATTTCTTAAACCAAATTATACCTTGGGGAATATGCTCTGTGTGATACAAGTATGCTAGTTGCCGGCCCATTCATGTGTGACTGATGAAAAGTCCTCAGAACTTGATCTGCTGGGATGCTTTAGGATGGGAGTTTATCATTGCATTTTTTATACAGTGCATCCGGAAAGTATTCACAACGCTTCACTTTTTCCACATTTATTATGTTACAGCCTTATTCCAGAATGGAATAAATTCATTTTTCCCTCAAAATTCTACACACAGTACCCCATAATGACAATGTGAAAAAAGTTATTTTGAGATTTTTGCAAATTTATTCAAAATAAAAAAACTGAGAAATCACATGTACATAAGTGTTCGCAGCCTTTGCTCAATACTTTGGTGATGCACCTTTGGCAGCAATTACAGCCTCAAGTCTTCTTGAATATGATGCCACAAGGTTGGCACAGCTACAGTATCTTTGGGCAGTTTCGCCCATTCCACTTTGCAGCACCTCTCAAACTCCATCAGGTTGGATGGAAATAGTCGGTGCACAGCCATTTTCAGACCTCTCCAGAGATGTTCAATCTGATTTAAGTTTGGGCTCTGGCTAGGCCACTCAAGGACATTCACAGAGTTGCCCTGAGCCACTCCTTTGATATCTTGGCTGTGTGCTTAGGGTCGTTGTGCTGCTACAAGATGAACAGTCGCCCCAGTCTGAGGTCAAGAGCGCTCTGGAGCAGGTTTTCATCCAGGATGTGTCTGTACATTGCTGCATTTATCTCTCCCTCTATCCCGACTAGTCTCACAGTTCCTGCCGCTGGAAAACATACCCACAGCATGATGCTGCCACCACCATGCTTCACTGTAGGGATGGTATTGGCCTGGTGATGAGCGGTGCCTGGTTTCCTCCAAAAATGACGCCTGGCCTTCTAGCCAAAGAGTTCAATCTTTGTCTCATCAGACAAGAGAATTTTGTTTCTCATGGTCTGAGAGTCCTTCAGGTACATTTTGGCAAACCCCAGGAGGGCTGCCAAGTGCTTTTTACTAAGGAGTGGCTTCTGTCTGGCCATTCTACCATACAGGCCTGATTGGTGGATTGCTGCAGAGATGGTTGTCCTTCTGGAAGGTTCTCCTCCACAGAAGAATGCTGTAGCTCTGACAGAGTGACCATCGGGTTCTTGGTTACCTTCCTGACTGGGGCCCTTCTCCCCTGATCGCTCAGTTTAGATGGCCGGCAAGCTCTAGGAAGAGTCCTGGTGGTTCCGAGCTTCTTCCATTTACGGATGATGGAGGCCACTGTGCTCATTGGGACCTTCAAAGCAGCAGATATTTTTCTCCAGCAGGGTCCACAGGTTATCCACAGGATAAGAATTGGGATATGATGAAGCGACAGCGGATTTGCACCAATTGGTCGATGCTTTCCGGCCTCCCAGCATGCTTAGGAAAATCAGTTTTTTTTTGGTGAGGCAGGAGCCAGACCATGGTCAGAAGGCTGCTGGTTTTTAGCAGCCCTAAGCTTTCTTATTTTATTTTTATAGTCTTACTATTTTTCTGGGCAATCTTTCTAAACTGCGTCTTATACGTACCATAGAAAGAGTCGCTCCAACAACTCTCTGCCGGGTCGCAACAACACTTACCCACGAGTACAGTGCTGTTTCGGCTGGCGTCTGTCTCGGATATACTAGCAGGTCCAGCAGACATTACCAGGCTGTGGCCGGAGCACGGGGAGAAGGTAAGGCATCGGTTCCGCTTAGAAGGGGAATACGGACACAGCCACACTGTTTTGGGAGGAGACTACCAAACAGTCGCTGATGCGGCTGCCACCTCGGGTGCACCAGCGCTAGGCCTTATGGACCATAGGCTCCAGGAATAGTATGAGGCTGCGATCCCTAGGGTTGATGTGAGCAGTGGGGAGTCGGATGCTCTCCTGGTCGCCCCTCCTCCCTGGTTCATGACCAGTTTCCTCCGAGTCTCCCGCCATGAACTGTTTCCCGCTTCCGTCTAAGACGCTGGGGAAACAGTACACAAAGGGGACCCAGTCACAGCATAGGCAGCTGTGTGACTGGGTCATCTGTGTTAACTGAGCGTCTGTGTTCACTATAGGTTCATGGAGCGGCTGTGTACACTAGTAGCGTCTGGATCCACTCAGCGCTCGCTAATGTATTGATCGGTCCTGGAAGCGAGGCGATTCTCCCTGTATCCCACTCTACTGAGTACGGGTAATACAGCACTAAGTCTCTCACTAATCCTACCTTTTCGAGTATGAATAGTTAAATAAGTGCCTAATGCATATGAGTCTGTATACATTTACTGTTTCTTTTGCAATGTGTCTGAATATGGTAGATCTGTTTAAACATGATTCAGTAATATGTTCTCCTACATGCTTCAAAAGTAGTTGATGATGTGCTCATATTGCTTATTATACTAATGTATAACATGTGACTGTTTACTAGTGTGATTGCTGACTTTACTATATTCTGTCAGTTTTGTTCTATTCCGATCCCCAATGCTGGTGCATGGGTAGGGTCGGATTGTATGTCACTTTAAAAAGCTTAAAGTGATTACAGTCACAAATTGTGTAGTACACTGTGGAAGTGTTGATTATTTATCATGTCTAAGAGCGACAAAGGTGAGGAAGATACACTCACAGCAACTCCAACACTCATATATCATGTTTGTCTTTCAAAGCTGTGTTATCCTCTCAGGATCTGGTTCAGGATGGTTTGTGTGCAAATTGTTTTAGCTTTAAGCAGGGGTTCTTGAAAAATACAAGGCAGATTCAGGTGCAGGTTGATCCACCTTGGGCTATGTTTGCACAGACTTTATCAAGTATAGCTGAATGGATAATTTCTCCAACTCCTGTACCGGGGCTAGGTTACACGATTAACCCTTACATGCAGCTTCCCACCTGTGGAAGGTCTCAGCTCAGTGGATATAGCTGAGTTAATTAAAGCAATGAAAGCCATTCTATCCTTAGAGGATTCAACAGAGCCTGTTAAAATCCAAGGCACCTGTATTTTAAACGTCCCAAAACAGTTAAGACTGAGTTTCCAGGGTCAGAGCAGCTGACGGAAATCATGGAATTCTAATTATTCTTTTCCAGCTGGGGATTGTTTAAATAGGGAGGTGGCTCCTAAAGTAGATACGCATGTGATTCGATTAGTGCGAAAATCTACATTACCTTTGCTTTCAACTTCATTAAATGATGTCACGGATAGGAAAGTGGATGGTTTTCTAAAAGAAAAAAACATTTTTTCCCTGTCTTGGGCAGTCATAAGGCCAGCCATGGCTTCAGCTTGGATGCTAAGGCAGTGACTGCCTGGGCTGATGCATTGGAGAGGGATTTTTCAATAGCATCTAGAGAGCAAAACTCCCATATAACACACATAAAAAAGCCTGCAATGTTCCTGGAAGAAGCAGCATTGGATATGGGTACTATTGCCTCCAGGGCATATTGCCTCCAGGGCATAAGCTTCAACAATAGCTGCTCGCAGAGCAGTTTGGCTATGTACGTGGAAAGCGGATTCAGAATCTAAGAAGGTTTTGTAATCTTTGCCCTTTTCTGGAAATATTCTTTTTGGTAAAGAATTGACAGATATTTTGGAGTCAGAAGCAGACTCCAAGAAGGTCAAGTTTCCTTCCACATACAATTTCAAACCTAAAATTCCGGCTTTTCGGCCCTTTCAGTCTCAAGGAAAAGCTAAAGGTAAAAGTGATAGCAGGCAGTCCCAATACAACAAGTCTGGTAGGACTAAAAAGCATTGGGCTACCAGAGGACCGGTTGGTAAAACAGATAATAAGCCATCAGCCTGATGGTGCAGGCCTCCACCTGGGGGTCCCCAGGGTGGGGGGACGACTTCTTCAGTTTGCACAGATCTGGCAGCAGTCTACAACAGATGCCTGGGTGCAGGAAGCGGTATCTCTAGATTATGCTTTCGCCTTCAAGAAGTACCCTCCTCGAAGGTTTTTTTGTACCAGCATGTCTCGGGTAGAGACGAAGGCCAGGGCTTTGCAAGACGCAGTTCAGAAATTGCTTCAGTCAGGAGAAGTCATTCCAGTTCCTCCTGCACAACAAGGACAGGGTTTTTCCTCCAACCTGTTTTTCGTTCAGAAGCCAAATGGGTCATTTTGGCCCATTCTCAATCTCAAAGTGCTGAACAAATACATTTGGGTACCTCGGTTTCACATGGAGACTTTACGTTCCATCATTTTGTCCATGGAGCCCAGGGAATTATATGGTATCCCTGGATATACAGGATGCTTACCTACATGTTCCTATAACACTGTCCCATCAGTGCTATCTCAGGTTCGCTATCATCCAACAGCATTTTCAGTTCCAGGCCGCACCTTTTGGGTTAGCCACAGCCCCCAGAGTATTTACCAAGATTATGGTGGTAATGGCAGCTTATCTCCGTCAGCAGGGATAAGAATTTTTCCATACCTCGACGATCTTTTAATCCTGGCACAATTTCGGGAATTGCTCCTATGTCATCTGCAACAGACAATAACGTGTCTGCAGAAGCACGGGTGGCTCATAAATTGGGCAAAATCGTCTCTGGTTCCGTCACAACGGATGACTCACTTGGGGGCTGTACTGGATTCAAGGCTTCAGAAAGTAATGTTATCTCTGAACAAGATATCCAAGGTTCAGTCAAGGATTCAGGACTTGCTACACAGTCAAAAGGTATCCATTCACGCAGCAGTGCGTGTGATGGGTTTGATGGAGTCAACATTCGACATGGTGGAGTATGCACAATTCCACTCGAGGCCTCTGCAGTGTCTGATTCTTGCCCAATGGAATGGGTTGCATCAGACGATAAAAACACAGACTATGGTACTTACAATAGAAGTCTGGACAAGGGAGACCCTTTTGGATATCAGATTGGGAAGTTCTGATGACAGATGCCAGTCTCCAGGGCTGGGGAGCAGTGTCAGGAATGTTGTCTTTCCAGGGGCGATGGATCAAGGAAGAAGGTTGCCTGCCAATAAATATATTGGAACTTTGGACCATATACATGGCACTGATTCAGGCAAAGGACATTCTTTGGGGAAAACCGGTCCTGATCCGCACGGACAATGCGACGGCAGTAGCGTACCTCAACCATCAGGGAGGAACTCGCAGCCGAAAAGTGATGACGGAGGTAAGTCACATACTAAAGTGGGCAGAACTTCATCATCCAGCCTTGTCCGCAGTGTTCGTTCTGGGAGTCCTAAACTGGGAAGCGGACTGTCTCATTTGACACGCCATTCGGGCAAGCGAATGGGCTCTACACCCTGAGGCCTTCCAGACTCTAGTAGACAAGTGGGGGTTTCCAGAGATAGATCTGAACAACAAAGTGCTTGCATATGGGTCAAGAACAAAGGACCCAGAGCGATATTTGTGGATGCCCTGTTGGTGAGATGGGATTTTCATCTGCCTTCTGTGTTTCTTCCAATCACTTTGTTACCCAGGATGGTGAGAAAGATAAAGCAAGGGAAAGGTGCCGTGATACTAATAGCACCGGCTTGGCCCAGAAGACATCGGTACACAGATTTGCAGAGAATGTCGATGGATGCTCCACTTCTGCTCCCTCAACGTCCAGAACTACTGATGCAGGGTCCTTGTTATCACAGACATCTGGATCTACTGTCTTGAACGGCGTTGCTCTTGAAACCTCCATCCTGAAGTCAAGGGGATTCTCACAACAGGTAATTCAAACTATGCTCAGAGCAAGGAAACCTTCCTCAGCTCGCATTTATCACCGAATATGGCAAACCTATATTCATTGGTGCAGTGAACGGAAAATGGACCCTAAGTCTTTCAGAGTTTCCAGGGTCTTAGCATTCCTTCAGGCAGGAATGGATAAAGGTTTGAAGGTGGGTTCCTTGAGAGTGCAAGTGTCGGCATTGACTGTATGGTTCAAAAGAAAATTGCCAACTTACAGGATGTGCATACTTTTTTCCAGGCAGTGCTGAGCATTCAACCTCCTTTTGTTCCTCCTACAGTGCCTTGGGACTTGAGTCTAGTCCTGAACGCCCTTCAAGTTGCCCCATTTGAACCACTTAATAAAGTGGATCTTAAATGGTTGACAGCTAAAGTTTTCTCTTTTTACTGGCTATGGCGTCAGCTAGAAGAGTATCAGATTTAGGGGCTTTATCATGTCGTTCCTCATTTCTGATTTTTTTTTTATCCAGATAAAGCGGTTCTAAGAACTAGATCTGGGTATCTTCCGAAGGTGGTGTCTAAATTCCACCTTAATGAATAAATTGTAGTCCCGGCTTTCCAGGTAACGGGCCTTTCTGCGGGAGATGCATCACTGGACGTGGTCCGTGCATTAGGAATCTACGTGGATTGTACCAGTGCCATCAGAAAGACAGATTCTCTCTCTTCATTCTCTACGGATTTCACAAGAGAGGATGGCCTGCTGATCTCCCTGTTCCGGTTAATGTCTCTACTCGTAAATTAGATCCATCATGGGCAGCACAATGTGGTGCTTCAGCAGAACAGATATGTAAGGCAACCACATGGTCTTCCATTAACACATTCATTAGACATTATGCCATGGATACCTTTGCCTCTCATGACGCTGAATTCGGACGAAGGATTCTTCTGTCCAATCAGGAGCGTCCCCACCGCTAAATTGCTTTGGGAAATCCCATTGTTATCCTGTGGATAACCTGTGGACCCTGCCGGAGAAATATACGTTATGGTAAGAACTTACCGTTGATAACAGTATTTCTCCTAAGTCCACAGGATCCACAGGGATCCCACCCTGACGCACCTGATTTGAGGATCCTTTTACTCACTAACCTCTTCCTTCTTGTATGGAAGGGTGTGCATGTGTGTTCTTCTCGCCTGATTAGGAGACTCTATGATGCTCCTGCCTTGAGCTTTGGAATACAACTGATTTGCCTGAGCCAGGAGGCGGGGATATATGGACAGGCTCGTTGCATGCTGGAAAGCTTTGACCGATTGGTGCAAATCTGCTGTTGCTTCATCGTATCCCATTGTAATCCTGTGGGTTTAGGAGAAATACCGTTATCAACGGTATGTTCTTACCATAACGTATATTTCTGTACCCTTCCCCAGATTTGTGCTTCGAGACAATCCTGTCTCGGAGGTCTACAGACAATTTCTTTGACTTCATGCTTGGTTTGTACTCAAACCAAAGCTGTCAAGTGTGGGCCCTTATATAGACAAGTGTGTGCCTTTCAAAATCGTGTCCAATCAACTGAATTTACCACAGCTGGACTCCAATTAAGCTGTAGGAACATCTCAAGGATGATCAGTGGAAACAGGATGCACCTGAGCTCAATTTTGAGCTTCATGGCAAATGCTGTGAATACTTATGTACACGTGATTTCTTAGTTTTTTATTTTTAATAAATTAGCAAAAATCTCAACAACAAAAAAACTTCACGTTGTTATTATGGGGTATTTTGTATAGAATTTTGAGGGGAAATTAATTTATTCCATTTTGGAATAAGGCTGTAACATAGCAAAATGTGGAAAAAGTGAAGCGCTGTGAATACTTTCTGGATGCACTGTATATACACTTACTCTCGTCTGTCTTATATTGTGTTAGTCTTTTCACTCATATAATGTCCGTCACTCTGAAGTCTACACATATACACATGGCTTACCCGTTTACATTTTTGTTTTTACATACATGTTTTAGCTTATTAAACTAATTCTATAATTACCTCAGCCGTTAGCCACCTGTACCCTGCAACATATCTTACATATGACATTATTATACATCTTCTCTCTGCAGTTCCTGTCTTACCCTCCATCTTATGCTCTCTTCCACTCCATGGTGATGTCAGTGCTGCAGCTCCCAAGCAAAGGGTACTGGTTCCTAACAATTTTCAAAAAGAATATAACAAAACAAGGAACAGCACTGCTGCTCACAATGTATTTAAAACCTATATTCAGTTAAAACTGCTTTTGTACTGACCATGTTCCTGATTGAGTCCAGTATAAGCGGTCATAGGGGTATATGCAATTGCGGTCGAATTCCCGAAAATGTCGAAAAACGGGACATTTTCGCCCCCCAAAAAAAATTCAACAATGCAATACAGTACTTTTCGTCAAAAAAACGGCCATTCCAAATTCGACTTTGTAAAATTCGACATTTGTCACATTCGACATTTCTGCAATGGTACAAATGCGGCATTTCGACAAAAGTATATTCAATTGAAGATTGTAAATTCGACAACAGTGCTTTTAGACAGTAAATTCGTCATTTTCAATCCGCCACACTTTGCTGGCGGAATCTAATAAAAAAAAATGTAAAACATGTTTTTTTTTGTTTTTTTTATTGGTAATAGCATATCTATTTATATTAGAAGGGATTAGGTACTTGGTTTGTCTATTTAGGAGGCACAAGTATTATTTATATATTTTTGGGGAAAAAAATATTTATTTATTTTATTTGTGGAAAAACAGTAAAAAAACCCGAAAAAAAATTGCGTGGGGCCCAACCTCCTAAGCATAACCAGCCTCGGGCTCTTTGAGCCGGTCCTGGTTGCCAAAATACGGGGGAAAAAATGACAGGGGATCCCCCGTATTTTAACAACCAGCACCGGGCTCTGCGCCTGGTCCTGGTGCAAAAAATATGGGGGACAAAAAGAGTAGGGGTCCCCCGTATTTTTTGTACCAGCATCGGGCTCCACTAGCTGGACAGATAATGCCACAGCCGGGGGTCACTTTTATACAGCGCCCTGCGGCCGTGGCATTAAATACCCAACTAGTCACCCCTGGCTGGGGTACCCTGGAGGAGTGGGGACCCCTTCAATCAAGGGGTCCCCCCCCCCAGCCACCCAAGGGCCAGGGGTGAAGCCAGAGGCTGTCACCCCCATCCAAGGGCTGCGGATGGGGGGCTGATAGCCATGTGTAAAAATTAAAGAATATTGTTTTTTTCAGAAGAACTACAAGTCCCAGCAAGCCTCCACCGCAAGCTGGTACTTGGAGAACCACAAGTACCAGCATGCGGGGGGAAACGGGCCCGCTGGTACCTGTAGTTCTTCTGCAAAATAAATACCCAAATAAAAACAGAACACGCACACCGTGAAAATACAACTTATTTCACACATGCCGACACATACATACTTACCTATGTTGACACGCCGACTCTGGCCACGTCTCCAATGTCAACGTCTGGGGTACCTGAAAATAAAATTATACTCCCCTAATCCAGTGTCCAGTTCTTTTATTGTAATCCACGTACTTGGCAAAACAAAAAAAACGCATTTACCCGAACCAGACGGACTGAAAGGGGTCCCATGTTTACACATGGGACCCCTTTCCCCGAATGCAGATACCCCCCGTGACTCCTGTCACAGAAAGGCCCCTTCAGCCAATCAGGAAGCGCCACTTCGTGGCACTCTCCTGATTGGCTGTATGCGCGTCGGAGCTGTCAGACGCGCATCGCACAGCTCCCTCCATTAGTTTCCACCCCCGGACGTCGACATTGGAGACGTGGCCAGAGTCGGCGTGTCAACATATGTGTGTCGGCATGTATGTAATAAAGTTATACTTTCACGGTGTCTGTGTCCTGTTTTTATTTGGGTATTTTTTTGCAGTAGAACTACAGGTACCAGCGGGCCCGTTTCCCCCCCCCCGCATGCTGGTACTTGTGGTTCTCCAAGTACCGGCTTGCGGGGGAGGCTTGCTGGGACTTGTAGTTCTTCTGCAAAAAACAATATTCTTCCATTTTCAACAAGGCTATCAGCCCCCCATCCGCAGCCCTTGGATGGGGGGGACAGCCTCGGGCTTCACCCCTGGCCCTTGGGTGGCAGGGGGGGGGACCCCTTGATTGAAGGGGTCCCCACTCCCCCAGGGTACCCAGGCCAGGGGTGACTAGTTGGGTATTTAATGCCACGGCCGCAGGGCGCTGTATAAAAGTGACCCCCGGCTGTGGCATTATCTGTCCAGCTAGTGGAGCCCGGTGCTTGTACAAAAAATACAGGGGACCCCTACTCTTTTTGTCCCCCGTATTTTTTGCACCAGGACCAGGCGCAGAGCCCGGTGCTGGCTGTTAAAATACGGGGGATCCCCTGTCATTTTTTTTCCCCGTATTTTGGCAACCAGGACCGGCTCAAAGAGCCCGAGGCTGGTTATGCTTAGGAGGGGGGACCACACGCAAATTTTTTTCGGGTTTTTTACCGTTTTTTTCAACATTTTTAAAAATGTAATCAAATCCGGCAAATCGGCCGTTTTTCGACAGCGGGACTGTCGAATTCGTTTTTTATTGAATATGTCGAATTCCGGCACCCACCTGCCGGAATTCGACGGTCGAATTGTGTCGAATTTAAAAACGGGCGAAAAAGTGCCGCAATTCGCCCGGAATTGCATATACCCCATAGACTCTTGACCCCAAGCCTTCAAAAAGTCATTCAAATGTTTCATGGAAATTCTGCTGTGGCTAATTTGGCACCATCAAGCAGAATACCGAATTAAGGCACATACACACTAGCCGATTAAAGTAGCTCACTTTTGGCGCTTTCAGCTACTTTGAGCTCAAACTCGGCAGTGTGTATGGCTGGCGGTGAGCGCTGATGCGCGCTCCCGCTTCATCGCTAGCCGCCGCCGTCCGTCAGGCTGTTTGAACAGCCGAGTGAAGCACTTTCCACAGTCTTCTACTGTGGAAAGTGCTTCACTCCCCCGTGAACATCGCTGGGCACAGGGAAAATAGCTCGGTGTGTATGCAGTGAGCTTTTTTTTTTTTGCCACTGATGTTCACGATCATCGCTGTGCATACCCAGTGTGTATGCACCTTGAGAATGGTCACAGAGTCTCTTTAGGCAAATGGTCTCGTATATCCCTCGAGCCTGCAGGACAGGATCATTTGTCCCGAGCAATCCGGTTTGACTGTTTCAAGTACATTAACCTAACCCTTAGCAGCACCATGAACCACTCATCAGATTGCTTTGAAAGTTTAATGTGGTGGATTTAGACTGAGTCTAAGGTTATATGCAACATTTGAATCTGCTATGTAGTATAGAATGGGAGATAAACGTATGTTCCACATATGGAACTGTGGCATTCAAAGAAACACAGGTGTAATGCTAAGTTAGATAAAACAAAGTTTTATACATGCAAAGGCATGGGACACCAATCTCAATTCCACATGCACAGTTGAAGCTAAAAACTAATGCTACTATTTGCATGTTTTTTATTATGTTTTGTGACACTTCAACAAGCAGCAGATGTAAATTACACAACATTATGCAGTAACACTTAACTATACAGTGTATTTTAAAGGTTCAGCGGCTTAAATATTTCAACAGTTACAGCTGGACAGAGCTGCTGATCCACTTATGGACATTGGTAGGTATAAGGACAAGGATATACTGTAGGCTGCATCCCAAGATCAGAGCAGCTGGATTAATTATGGTGTGGGTGTTAATATTTTCTGCAGTATGTATGTATGTGTGTGTATATATATATATATATATATATATATATATATATATATATACATACAGAATCTGAGGGCGCTAGTCACTTAATTCAGACAATCAGTATAATTTAAAATTTATTAAAATTCGATATATATCATTACTTCATCTTTTCCAATACCATAGTTAACATACAAGATGCATACAACATCAAAAGATTTCGATATACACCAATCAGGTTTTTTGCTCAGTTACAATACCCAATTCAAATATAAACCAATCAGGTTTTAATCAGATGTAGAACCCAACGCGTTTCGTCCCATGGGACTTCTTCAGGGGTATTAGATCTGAATGAACAGAAAATTCAGACACACATATCACACACACACACACACACACACACACACTGGGGCAAAAAAGTATTTGGACATCCACTGATTGTGCAAGTTGACCCACTTAAAAAGATGAGATGTCTATAATTTCCATCATAGGTACACTTCAACTGCGAGAATCAGAATCTGAAAGAAAAAAAAACAGGAATCACATTGTATGATTTTTAAACAATTTACCTGTATATTCTTGTAGAAAATAAATATTTGGACACCTACCAAGCAGCAAGATTTCTGGCTCACACAGACCTGTTACTTCTTCTTTAAGAAGCTCTTCTATCCTCCACTCGTTACCTGTATTAATGGCACCTGTTTGAACTGGTTATCTGTATAAAAGACACCTGTCCACACTCTCAAACAGTCAGACTGCTACCTCTCCACCATGGCCAATACCAGAGAGCTGTTTAAGGACACCAGGGACAAAATTGTAGAGCTGCACAAGGCTGGGATGAGCTACTCGACAATAGGCAAGCAGCTTGGTGAGAAGAGATCAACTGTTGGCGCAATTATTAAAAAATGGAAGAAATACAAGATCACTGACAATCTCCCTCGACCTGGGGCTCCATGCAAGATCTCACCTCGTGGGGTATCCATGATCTTGAGAACGGTGAGGAATCAGCCCAGAACTACACGGGGGGACCTGGTCAATGACCTCAAGAGAGCTGGGACCACAGTAACAAAGGTTACCATTAGTAACACACTACATCATCATGGATTGAAATCCTGCAGCGCCCGAAAGGTCCCCCTGCTTAAGCCAGCACATGTCCAGGCCCGTCTGAAGTTTGCCAGTGACCATCTGGATGATCCAGAGGAGGATTGGGAGAATGTAATGTGGTCAGATGAGAGCAAAATCAAACTTTTTGGTCTAAACTCCACTTGCCGTGTTTGGAGGGAGAAGAATGGCATCCCAAGAACACCATACCCACTGTGAAGCATGGGGGTGGAAACATAATGCTTTGGGGCTGCTTTTCTGCAAAGGGGACAGGACGACTGATCCGTACTAAGGAGAAGATGAATGGGGCCATGTATCGTGAGATTTTGGGCAAAAACCTCCTTCCCTCAGTAAGAGCATTGAAGATGGAACGTGGCTGGGTCTTCCAGCATGACAATGACCCCAAACACACTGATCGGGCAACTAAGGAGTGGCTCTGTAAGAAGCATTTCAAGGTCCTGGAGTGGCCTAGCCAGTCTCCAGACCTCAACCCAATAGAAAATCTGTGGAGGGAGTTGAAAGTCCGTGTTGGCCGGCGTCAGCCCCAAAATATGACAGATCTAGAGAAGATCTGCATGGAAGAGTGGGCCAAAATACCTGCTACAGTGTGTGCAAACCTGGTCAAGAACTACAGGAAACGTTTGACCTCTGTAATTGCCAACCGAAGTTATATTACAAAGTATTGAGTTAAACTTTTTGATTGTCCAAATATTTTCTGAAAGAATATACAAATAAATTGTTTAAAAATCATACAATGTAAATTCCTGTTTTTTCTCTAACGTCCTAAGTGGATGCTGGGGACTCCGTCAGGACCATGGGGAATAGCGGCTCCGCAGGAGACAGGGCACAAAAAGTAAAAGCTTTTGGACCTAGGTGGTGTGCACTGGCTCCTCCCCCTATGACCCTCCTCCAAGCCTCAGTTAGATCTTTGTGCCCGGCCGAGAAGGGTGCAATCTAGGTGGCTCTCCTGAGCTGCTTAGAAGTAAAAGTATACTTAGGTTTTTTTATTTTCAGTGAGTCCTGCTGGCAACAGGCTCACTGCAGCGTGGGACTAAGGGGAGAAGAAGCGAACTCACCTGCGTGCAGAGTGGATTGGGCTTCTTGGCTACTGGACATTAGCTCCAGAGGGACGATCACAGGCCCAGCCATGGATGGGTCCCGGAGCCGCGCCGCCGGCCCCCTTACAGATGCTGAAGCAAGAAGAGGTCCATAAATCGTCGGCAGAAGACTTTCCTGTCTTCATAAGGTAGCGCACAGCACTGCAGCTGTGCGCCATTGCTCTCAGCACACTTCACACTTCGGTCACTGAGGGTGCAGGGCGCTGGGGGGGGGGCGCCCTGGGAAGCAATGAATTTACCTTATTTGGCAAAAAATACATCACATATAGCTCCTGGGCTATATGGATGTATTTAACCCCTGCCAGTTTTCCAGAAAAAAGCGGGAGAAGAGCCCGCCGAGAAGGGGGCGGGGCCTATCTCCTCAGCACACAGCGCCATTTTTCCCACACAGCTCCGCTGGTAGGAAGGCTCCCAGAATCTCCCCTGCATCCTGCACTACAGAAACAGGGTAAAAAAGAGAGGGGGGCACTTATTTGGCAAAATAACAGATATAAGCAGCTATAAGGGATAGACACTTATTGTAAGGTTGTCCCTATACATATATAGCGCTCTGGTGTGTGCTGGCAAACTCTCCCTCTGTCTCCCCAAGGGGCTAAGTGGGGTCCTGTCCTCTATCAGAGCATTCCCTGTGTGTGTGCTGGGTGTCGGTACGTGTGTGTCGACATGTATGAGGAGGAAAATGATGTGGAGGCGGAGCAATTGCCTATAATGGTGATGTCACCCCCTAGGGAGTCGACACCTGAATGGATGGCCGTAATTAAGGAATTACGTGACAGTGTCGGCACGTTACAAAAAACTGTTGACGACATGAGACAGCCGGCAGCTCAGTTAGTGCCTGTCCAGGCGTCTCAAACACCGTCAGGGGCTATAAAACGCCTGTTACCTCAGTGGGTCGACACGGACACAGACACTGACTCCAGTGTCGACGGTGAAGAAACAAACGTATTTTCCAGTAGGGCCACACGTTACATGATCACGGCAATGAAGGAGGTTTTGCACATCTCTGATACTGCAAGTACCACGAAAAGGGGTATTATGTGGGGTGTGAAAAAACTACCCGTAGTTTTTCCTGAATCAGAGGAATTGAATGAAGTGTGTGATGAAGCGTGGGTTACCCCCGACAAAAAACTGCTAATTTCTAAAAAATTATTGGCACTATATCCCTTCCCACCAGAGGTTAGGGCTCGTTGGGAAACACCCCCTAGGGTAGATAAGGCGCTCACACGCTTATCAAAACAAGTGGCGTTACCGTCTCCAGAAACGGCCGCCCTTAAGGAGCCAGCAGATAGGAGGCTGGAAAATATCCTTAAAAGTATATACACACATACTGGTGTTATACTGCGACCAGCAATCGCCTCAGCCTGGATGTGCAGTGCTGGGGTGGCGTGGTCGGACTCCCTGACTGAGAATATTGATACCCTGGATAGGGACAGTATTTTATTGACTATTGAGCAATTAAAAGATGCATTTTTATATATGCGAGATGCACAGAGAGATATTTGCACTCTGGCATCAAGAGTAAGTGCGCTGTCCATTTCTGCCAGAAGAGGGTTATGGACGCGACAGTGGTCAGGTGATGCGGATTCAAAACGGCACATGGAGGTATTGCCGTATAAAGGGGAGGAGTTATTTGGGGTCGGTCTATCAGACCTGGTAACCACGGCAACGGCTGGGAAAACCACATTTTTACCTCAAGTCACCTCTCAACAGAAAAAGACACCGTCTTTTCAGCATCAGTCCTTTCGTTCCCATAAAGGCAAGCGGACAAAAGGACAGTCATATCTGCCCCGGGGTAGAGGAAGGGGAAAAAGACTGCAGCAGACAGCTTCTTCCCAAGAACAGAAGCCCTCTTCCGCTTCTGCCAAGTCCTCAGCATGACGCTGGGTCCTTACAAGCTGACTCAGGTACGGTGGGAGGTCGTCTCAGAAATTTCAGCGCGCAGTGGGCTCACTCGCAAGTGAACCCCTGGATCCTGCAAGTAGTATCTCAGGGGTACAAATTGGAATTCGAGACATCTCCCCCTCGCCGGTTCCTGAAGTCTGCTTTACCAATAGCTCCCTCCGACAGGGAGGCGGTATTGGGAGCCATTCACAAGCTGTACTCCCAACAGGTGATAATAAAAGTACCCCTCCTACAACAAGGGAAGGGATATTACTCCACACTGTTTGTGGTACCGAAACCAGACGGTTCGGTGAGACCGATTTTAAATCTAAAATCTTTGAACACTTATATCAAAAGGTTCAAATTCAAGATGGAATCACTCAGAGCAGTGATAGCGAACCTGGAAGAAGGGGACTATATGGTGTCTCTGGACATCAAGGATGCCTATCTCCATGTCCCGATTTGCCCTTCTCACCAAGGGTATCTCAGGTTCGTAATACAGAACTGTCATTATCAGTTTCAGACGCTGCCGCTTGGATTGTCCACGGCACCCCGGGTCTTTACCAAGGTAATGGCCGAAATGATGATTCTTCTTCGAAGAAAAGGCGTATTAATTATCCCTTACTTGGACGATCTCCTAATAAGGGCAAGGTCCAGAGAACAGTTAGAAGTCGGAGTAGCACTATCTCAAGAAGTACTACAACAGCACGGGTGGATTTTAAATATTCCAAAATCGCAGCTGATTCCGACGACACGTCTGCTGTTCCTAGGGATGATTCTGGACACAGTCCAGAAAAAGGTGTTTCTCCCGCAGGAGAAAGCCAGGGAGTTATCCGAGCTAGTCAGGAACCTCCTAAAACCAGGAAAGGTGTCAGTGCATCAATGCACAAGGGTCCTGGGAAAAATGGTGGCTTCTTACGAAGCGATTCCATTCGGCAGATTCCACGCAAGAATTTTTCAGTGGGATCTGCTGGACAAATGGTCCGGATCGCATCTTCAGATGCATCAGAAAATAACCCTGTCTCCAAGGACAAGGGTATCTCTTCTGTGGTGGCTGCAAAGTGCTCATCTCCTAGAGGGCCGCAGATTCGGCATTCAGGACTGGATCCTGGTGACCACGGATGCCAGCCTGAGAGGCTGGGGAGCAGTCACACAAGGAAGAAACTTCCAGGGAGTGTGGTCAAGCCTGGAGACTTCACTTCACATAAATATACTGGAACTAAGGGCAATTTACAATGCTCTAAGCCTAGCAAAGCCTCTGCTTCAGGGTCAGCCGGTGTTGATCCAGTCGGACAACATCACAGCAGTCGCCCACATAAACAGGCAGGGCGGCACAAGAAGCAGGAGGGCAATGACAGAAGCTGCAAGGATTCTGCAATGGGCGGAAAATCATGTGATAGCACTGTCAGCAGTGTTCATTCCAGGAGTGGACAACTGGGAAGCAGACTTCCTCAGCAGACACGACCTACACCCGGGAGAGTGGGGACTTCATCCGGAAGTCTTCCTCATGATTGTGAACCGTTGGGAAAAACCAAAGGTGGACATGGTGGCGTCACGCCTCAACAAAAAACTAGACAGGTATTGCGCCAGGTCAAGAGACCCGCAGGCAATAGCTGTGGACGCTCTGGTAACACCTTGGGTGTTCCAGTCGGTGTATGTGTTCCCTCCTCTGCCTCTCTTACCCAAGGTACTGAGAATTATAAGACGGAGAGGAGTAAGAACTATACTAGTGGCTCCGGATTGGCCAAGAAGGACTTGGTACCCGGAACTTCAAGAGATGCTCACAGAGGACCCGTGGCCTCTGCCGCTAAGAAGGGACCTGCTTCAGCAGGGACCCTGTCTGTTCCAAGACTTACCGCGGCTGCGTTTGACGGCATGGCGGTTGAACGCCGGATTCTGAAGGAAAAAGGCATTCCAGATGAAGTTATTCCTACCCTGATTAAAGCTAGGAAGGATGTAACCGCACAGCATTATCACCGTATTTGGCGAAAATATGTTGCGTGGTGCGAGACCAAGAAGGCCCCGACAGAGGAATTTCAACTAGGTCGTTTCCTACATTTCCTGCAAACAGGACTGTCCATGGGCCTAAAGTTAGGGTCCATTAAGGTTCAAATTTCGGCCTTGTCGATTTTCTTTCAGAGAGAATTGGCTTCATTTCCTGAAGTTCAGACTTTTGTAAAAGGGGTACTGCATATACAGCCTCCCTTTGTGCCCCCAGTGGCACCTTGGGATCTCAATGTAGTTTTGGGATTCCTAAAATCACATTGGTTTGAGCCACTTGCCACGGTGGAGTTAAAATATCTCACATGGAAAGTGGTAATGTTGTTGGCCCTGGCTTCTGCCAGGCGAGTATCTGAATTGGCGGCTTTATCCTATAAAAGCCCTTACCTGATATTTCATTCGGATAGGGCGGAATTGAGGACTCGTCCTCAATTTCTTCCTAAGGTGGTTTCAGCGTTTCACCTAAACCAACCTATTGTGGTGCCTGCGGCTACTAGGGACTTGGAGGACTCCAAGTTGCTGGACGTAGTCAGGGCCCTGAAAATATATGTTTCCAGGACGGCTGGAGTCAGGAAATCTGACTCGCTGTTTATCCTGTATGCACCCAACAAGCTGGGTGCTCCTGCTTCTAAGCAGACTATTGCGCGTTGGATTTGTAGTACAATTCAGCTTGCACATTCTGTGGCAGGCCTGCCACAGCCAAAATCTGTAAAAGCCCATTCCACAGGGAAAGTGGGCTCATCTTGGGCGGCTGCCCGAGGGGTCTCGGCTTTACAACTTTGCCGAGCAGCTACTTGGTCAGGGGCAAACACGTTTGCTAAATTCTACAAATTTGATACCCTGGCTGAGGAGGACCTGGAGTTCTCTCATTCGGTGCTGCAGAGTCATCCGCACTCTCCCGCCCGTTTGGGAGCTTTGGTATAATCCCCATGGTCCTGACGGAGTCCCCAGCATCCACTTAGGACGTTAGAGAAAATAAGATTTTACTCACCGATAAATCTATTTCTCGTAGTCCGTAGTGGATGCTGGGCGCCCATCCCAAGTGCGGATTGTCTGCAATACTTGTACATAGTTATTGTTAACAAAATCGGGTTTTTGTTGTAGTGAGCCATCTTTTCAGAGGCTCCTCTGTTATCATACTGTTAACTGGGTTCAGATCACAAGTTGTACGGTGTGATTGGTGTGGCTGGTATGAGTCTTACCCGGGATTCAAAATCCTTCCTTATTGTGTACGCTCGTCCGGGCACAGTATCCTAACTGAGGCTTGGAGGAGGGTCATAGGGGGAGGAGCCAGTGCACACCACCTAGGTCCAAAAGCTTTTACTTTTTGTGCCCTGTCTCCTGCGGAGCCGCTATTCCCCATGGTCCTGACGGAGTCCCCAGCATCCATTACGGACTACGAGAAATAGATTTATCGGTGAGTAAAATCTTATTTTTTGTTTTGTTTTTTCATATGCTGTCTCTCACAGTTGAAGTGTACCTATGATAGAAATGGCTGTCCAAACACTTTTTTCCCCACTATATATATATATATATATATATATATATGTGTGTGTGTGTATATATATATATACACACACACACACAAACGTAAATGCACTAATACACATTGTGCAGTCTGGCCCTAGTAACACTAACAAGGCATCTACTCCGGATCCCTTTTATAACTGCAATTGTGAACTGGTGGCTGAATAAACACTACATTCTGGTTGGTCTGTTAAGACACCCTGTGACCATTATGAAAAGTAGCACCAGGTTATTTTAATTGATTTTATCTTCATTTTTTTAAAGTGTGTTCAGTAGCGCTCCTTGTTTTGTATGTTCTTGAAAGTATGTTCTTGAAAGCCTTTTTTAAAATTGTAATATTAATGTTAAGCTTGTTATCCTTTTGTGGCTAATTACCTTATTAAAATTACTCTCAGTCTTCATCATCCTTCTCCAGATTTCATCAACCCACAACAGACCGCATACCTGTTCTGTCCCACACTGCACCAGTAGCCTAGCAGGGATGCAGTTAAAATGCCGGAATCATGACAGCCGGCATTTTACATACACCCGCCCCGTTTTTCCATGTTGGATCCACGCCCCCAACCGAGAGGGAGTAGAACCTGTGGCGAGCAAAGCTCACCACCGGGCCTGAAGCGCGGTGAGTGCAGCAAGCCTACAAGGGGACTTGCTGCCGGGAATCCGGCAGATGGGATGCTGCTGTCGCTATTCTGACAGCCAGCATCCTGTCTGCCGGTATATCATACCGATCCGCCTAGCAGTAGGGGTAACAGAAGTAATTGCACCAAAGCTTCACTGGGCTTAGCACAGTGGTTCCGGTATGAATGGTCGACCACTATTGGTTGACATTGACAAGGACACATGGCAGGTCGACACATGAAAAGGTCGACATGTATTTTTGAACTGTTTTTTTTTTTTTTTCTGTAACATGACCAGGAACCCCAATTAGTGTACCGCATCCCCTTGCATGGCTCACTTCGCTTGCCATACTGCGGGCAAGGTGCCTCACTCCACTGCCGCTGCACTCGGCACAGGTTACTATTCCCAATCATAGTCCACGTGGATGGTAAAGAATGAAAATTTAAAAAAAATCTCATTTAAAAAAAAAAAAAGCCATATCAACCTTTCCATATGTTGACCTGTCATATGTCGACCATGTCAATGTCGACCAACAGTGGTCGACCTAATGACTGTCGACCAAAACATGGTCGACCATCCAAACAGATACCTAGCACAGTACCTGTGGAATAGGGTAGAGTTATATCAAGTGCACTAGGGCCCCTTTGCAACGCCTACAGTATATGCTAATCGTACATTCAGGACCAGTGGATGACCAATGTAGGCTGCACTGGTGCATTTCACCTCTATGGGAGTTTTTGCCATGGGCAACAATTGCTTATGGGTAGCACTTATCAAGTACAGTACATTCCATAAAATGATAGGTACAAGCTGATTGGTTGCTATGGGCAACTTCTTCACTGATCCAATTAACCACTCTTCACTGCTTGATACATCAACCCCCTATTAGATTGATTGATTGATTGATTGATTGATTGATTGATTGATTGATAAGTCATTTCTTTACCAACACTTTCCCTGGAATAAAAATGTTTCCTGTAAATTGTAAAATTAGGAATTTTATGGGCTGAACAAATACTTGTGAGAATATAGTCTGTGAAATCACTTGGAACCAGTGAGATGATGGAGGCAGTCATTATCTATCTAGGGTGCTTAAATTATCAATTACACGTCCTGTATATCTGGTACTTTTTTCTGCTGTACTGACTTTCTTTCTAGCATTTCCTCATCTTTATTTTTTCCAATCTCTCTCTCTCTCTCCCTCTCTCTCTCTCTCCCCTGCTTCTCCTTTCCATAGATACACAAATGCTGAAGAGACACTGAAGAGATCAGCCTTAACCAGGTGGGTTCTCTCTCCAGTACACCTGCTACACAAGTGGCAACAGAATGGTAGAGCTGGAAAAAAACAAAAAACCTGCAAATTATAACACCTTTGAAATTTGTATGTTTGTGTAAAAGGAACAGTATTTTATTTGGAGATAGTTGTGAGTGTTCTACGTAAAGTGAATTGGGAAGAGGGAATTACAGAATTGAAATGCACAATACTATTTATATATTTTCTACTAATGTAGAACACATGATTTGTCTGTCTGCACCTGCCGCAGATCATTGCATAAGCCTGGGACCTCTATATGAATATTCCTTTCTGTCTTATCTTTAACGTCCATTATGATAAAACTATTTCTTTCCTTATTTCCATCTTAAATTGATCATTGTACACTTACCATTCATATACAGGTGCATCCTCATACATCCAGCCTGATTACGCCATGCAGCGCGAGATGCCTGGCATGAATGAGCTGCCAATTAGGACCCACAAGGAGATTGGGTGTGGATCGTTGGGTCGACAGTCATTAGGCCGACCACTATTGGTCGACAGTGACTAGGTCGACACCTGAAATAGGTCGACGTGATCATTAGGTCAACACGGAAAAAGGTCGACATAAGTTTTTAAAAAATTGTTTTCTTCGTAAAGTGGGCCTTAAAGTATGAAAAAGGTTTTTGTTTTTTTAAATGTGAAAAACTCATGTTGCTCTTGTGACCATGTCGACCTAATGCATGTCTACCAGTAGTGGTTGACCTAATGAGTGTCGACCTAAGTGATGTCGACCTAAAGACCGGATAGCAAGGAGACTGTGCTGATACATTTTGATATATGACACTTGTAGCTTGTGTGTGAGTCTGTATATGGAACAGAGCAGAACTTGTATTGGAAAAAAGATGTAGCTGCTACTTTGTAGCACTTCATATACAGATTCAAAGACTCAGTCCGCCACTATGTACAAGTGTTACATATCTAATGAATCAGCACAGTCTCTTGGTACATCCTAGTCGTATTGCGTTTTGGAAAAAGACGCCTGATGCTAGAAGATTCTCATGTGACCTGGCATGCCAAGATGGGCTGTTTGGTATGACTATAGCAAAACGCAATATATGAGCCAAAGGGTACATGTAGGCATTATACACAGGTGCAGCAGTATAAACCACTGGAAATTTTGTGAGTTTTGATCTAAGAGGTGCGGAAAAGATTGCAAGGTGAGGCACTGCCTCACGTGCCATAGACTTTTTACTACAGAGTTTTGGCTATATAAAAATTATTAGAATAATACAAAAAAGATATTTCAAACATATTCTTTGTATTTTACATATACTTTATACAGTAAAAACTCTGATGCAAACGTTAGTATGACAGGAAAGGCTCTGCCTCACCCCACCGCACGTCACTGACACACACACACAAACACACAGTGCATTTGCAGGCACATTTAAGCAGAAATAAGTTTTACTACAAATACTTGCCTATTGCAATGGAATACCTGTTAACATAGCCTGTAATGCTTGCATGTAAACTCAATAAAGGGACCTTTTAAGATGGTTGCTTATTGTAAGAAGAGGTCTCTAAAGAATTTGTTTCTTAGAAACATGTAATTACAAGGTGTGAGAGTCTGTCCCTTGGGATGTTTGTAGGCAATTCCTTATGCTGTTCTATATTTGTAGTATTTTCTTTGGCGTTGCCATTCGTTACAAGATACTAAAGCATCTGAAAGGAGATCTGGAAATGATGCCCAATTTGGTTTTCCCACAGACAGGTTGTAATGCCATGGAAGACACAGCAGTTACTTGTTAATGCTGAATATTTACAAATTCCTGTAGAGGCTAACTACTAAATGCTTTAAGTAGGCAAGTGGAAATGTTTGAGGACATGTGGTAGGGTTTTTTTTTCTTATGGAATTATGGGTGTAATTCCAAGTTGATCGCAGCAGGAAATTTTTTAGCAGTTGGGCAAAACCATGTGCACTGCAGGGTGGGGGGGGGGCAGATATAACATGTGCAGAGAGAGTTAGATTTGGGTGTGGTGTGTTCAATCTGCAATCTAAATTGCAATGTAAAAATAAAGCAGCCAGTATTTACCCTGCACAGAAACAAAATAACCCACCAAAATCTAACTCTCTCTGCACATGTTATATCTGCCTCCCCTGCAGTGCACATGGTTTTGCCCAACTGCTAAAAAATTTCCTGCTGCGATCAACTTGGAATTACCCCCTATGTTCTTGAATATTTTTTCAGACACAAAAGAACACACACATTCTTGCACATCTACTTTGGATCTGGCATATCACCTGTTCTACGTTGACCCACTGAATGGAGCAGAGCAGATCTGACAGTGGGACCCTTGTGAATGAGCTCTTTAATATTAAAGAGAATGATAGTTGTTGCATAGGGTCGGGTACAGGAGACTGTGCTTAGAATTGTGGCGGTCAGATGACCAGCTGAGGTATCCTGACACAAATAATCCCCACACCTGGTGGGTAAGTATACTAACCCTATCCCAACCTTCACCCTTCCTTCCCGCAGCCTAACCCCCCTCCCCCGCCCCCTCCCCCTCCATTTGGGATGTCTGCTGACAGTATTCCTGCATTGTAAATGTCAGCATGCCTGCTCTCTTCCATTGCATACAGCAAATTTATATTCGGGAAACCCATAATTGTGAAACTGAATACCAGAATTCCTGTCTAACCTAACGTTTCTTCCATCTATAACCTGTGTCTTCATTTGGGCTTATCGCCAATAAAACTACTGAAATCTTTGACATCTTATACTCATAACCTCACTGTGCATCTTCATCAGATGCCTACATTCTGTGAAAATAACCATTTTATAAATTAGGTTTCTATGAGTGAAAATTGGAACACACTGTATGTAGCCTTATATCCTCTTATATTTGGTTATGCAGCTAGTAACAGTTTGTAATATAAAGTACATGGAAGCGGTGTTGATTGTATAATTTCCCCTAGTCTGCTAGGGACATGCAGATAACAAGCAACGCTGCATGTTCCCCATCGCTATATATCAGCAATTTTTTTTTTCTTTTGTATTACGATTTTATGAAAAATAGTTACTTATGCAATTTATTGTTAGAAAAAAAAAAATCTCAACCGGCATGCTTTTTATACTTTCTTTCCACATCTCAAGGATGGAGATGCTACTTTTAACCGTGCCAAGCTGTTGAACATTGGATATGTGGAAGCTTTGAAGGAGTATGATTATGAATGCTTTGTCTTCAGTGATGTTGACCTGATTCCAATGGATGATAAAAATATCTACAAGTGTTACAGCCAACCCAGGCATCTGTCTGTATCGATGGATAAGTTTGGGTTCAGGTAAGAGTTCATTCGTAATTCCAGTTTCCGAATTTGAAGCTGTGGGGATAAAACTGTAGTCGTGAAATTCGTATATACATATGTATGTGCAAGGAAAATCAATGTTTGTGTCTGTGTGTATATGTAGGTATAGAGGGTTTTTTTTGTTTTGTTTTTAATCAGGCCAGTATTGAGGTTTCAAAAGGTAAGAGTAATTAATTCCTCGCTTTCTCTGACATAGGTGATATATTTATGGGATTTGTATTTATTGAATTCTGAAGTATCAGTTGGGGTCCAGAAAAAAAGGGGGGACAGAACATACAGGTATATGGGGTATACATGCATCTCAGGTACATTGAAATAAACATACGTTATACAATATATGATAAAACAATGTGGAGATCGCTACACATATAGTGTAACCCCTTAACTTGAAAGAAGGTGGATAGGTTACCATTAATAAAGATCCTTACTGAGGGGTGGGAATAGGATATACAGTGTAATGGAGTATAAAAATCACCCACTGAGTCCAAACTTGCGTACGAACTCTGATTACATAGCACCAGTGGAGCCTGTCAAAGGGCTTTTCCACATCTAGTAATAACAATAAAAGCAGAGTCTTTATGCAAGAGTACACCTCGGCTATATGACGACCCTCTCTACCAACCACAAAACCCACCATCTTGCTAATCTAGTGATAGAAGCAGAGGGCCCAATCTGTTTGCTACTAACTTTGCAGAAATATTTATCTCCTAATTCTGCAAAATGATTTTTTTTATAGTTTTTGTATGAGGGTATATAGTTTTTGTATAAGTGTGTGTAATATCCAGGCCAGTATTGTGGTTTTGTAAGGTCAGATACATGAATTCCTCCTTTTCAGTGCCTTAGGCAATGCATTTATGGATTTACAGTGTCTGTAGCCCCTGAGGTAGGTCATCTTTTCCTAACTGCAGACTATATAGAAAGCTCACGTTAAGGAGGAATATAAATCCCCTATTTACCATTTGTTCATCTGGGAGTGGCTCTATTTGGCTGATTTGGGCTGGATTATAAATAGACTGCAGTATGCAAAAGGCCTACACTTGCCTCATCTGCTCTACATTGGCGCATTACTTGTTACCACTTTTCTAGGCTTTCGGTACCCTTAAAGAACAGGAGGGACTGGCACAGTTGTTTTGGGTGCAGAGCTGTTTGTTTTGCTTATTATTTCTGTAGCTTTATGCATGCCATGCATTCCATCACATATGACTTCTGTAATGGTTGATTGACTCTAGAATGTATAAAGCTGTAAACTACATTTCACATAAGGTGTTGACTTGCCTGAGTGTCAACAGTAAATTGAGGTGATATTCCAGAATTTTATACTATGGGGCGGAAGCAAAGATAGAAGTAAAATTGGCGTACATTACTCAAGGGACATGTGATTCAAACACCAATGCATTTATGTACAGCATTATGAAATATACAGTGACGTTTTGGGCCAATAAGTGCACTTTCTTAAGCTTTGTATCACAATTTGGAGCGCCCTATTCCACATATTACGCTGCATCTAATATATCCTGGCACCCTTGGACGCTGGAGAGCCCATTTCCCATCTCTCTCTCTATAGTTAGATGTAGTACTGGCATTTCTTGAAGTTATATTAGCAGCCTGATCCAAACCAGGTTCTACCCAAAAAGAACCAGAAGTGAAAAGAAAAGGTATGTGAGGTAATAATCGCTAAAACTTTTAAACAGCGGAAGATATTTTGTATTGAAAGGATACTGAAAATGAACAACGTAGGTTGGATGGATACTCCCCTTGTAGTTTTCCCATACATAAAATGTAGCAGTCACAAATGTTAAACATACTACACTATTATTGTGATTTCTACGTTTTCCTTTGTTCATTTTCTGTATCCTTTAAATATCTTACTGTGCACTTGGCTAAATCACTGATCTTTCTTCAATTTCAAAATCTTGGATTGCCATTACATTTGTGTCGTGTAGTCTGAGGCTTACTGTAAATCAGAATAACTCATACCACATATCTTACTTTTGAGAGTTTAACACCCTGAAACACTACAGTTTATACTGTATTGAGAAAAGTAAAATTGGTTACATGTTACCTAAATTTAAAAAGTTAATCCTTGGATTGTCAATGTAAGATCCACAGTATGTTACACACTGACACATTCACAAAACATCAATTTATGTATGCATTGGGTGATGTGAATTTATTTATTTAGTAAGTTTCTTATATAGCACAGCATATTCTGTTGCGCTTTACAATTAGAACAACAGTAATAGAACAAAACTGGGTAAAAACAGCCAGACATACAGGGTAGGAAGGCCCTGCTCGCAAGCTTACAATCTATAGGGAAATAGGCATAGATACACAAGGATAGATGCTACCTATTGCATAATGGTCCCCCAGATTGCTAGATTCTTAATGGGTTGTATGATATGATCACCCCGCAATGTTGGCCAAGTGTCAGGAGGGTGTGAGAGTAAAGAAGGACAAGATATGTGAGGTTATGTGTACTGTACAGAGAGGATGTAATTAGATAGGGAAGCACTTAAGGTTATGTGGGTGGGTCTGGAATTTAATAGGCTTGTCTGAAGAGGTGCGTTTTCAGGGAACGTTTACAGGTTTGGAGACTAGAGGTGAGTCTTATGTGTATGATATCCTACCTCCAAACGTCCCGTTTTTATTGGGCTGTCCCACCCCAAGGTTGCGCTGTCACTGGTGGTCTGCATAGCAGGGCAGCGTGTGAATAGAATAGCTGCCCTGGGGCGTCCCAGCTTCTAGAAAAGTGCTGGGCACACCCCACATTTATGGAAATGGGGGTCTGTTGTGAAACCCTACCCCTCAATGTGAGGATCCGCCGCCCGTTTTGGTGGCATGCATCTTCGGCGTGCAAGAGATCTCACTTTTATGCTGGGCAATGTTGTGAGGCACTGTATGTTCTATATTGCATCTTACAATAGCATGTAAACATTGTTTCTATTTCACTTGTGTTTCTTTTCAGATTACCATACACTCAGTATTTTGGAGGGGTATCTGCTTTAAGCAAGCAGCAGTTTGAAAGAATAAATGGATTTCCCAATAATTATTGGGGATGGGGGGGAGAAGATGATGATATATACAATCGGTATGAATTATTTAATAAAAAATGTACATATGTATCTGAAATCTGCATGATCGTCATCTGTTTGTGAAAGCTGAAGGAAAATAACCGCAATCAGCCAGCATCTGTGTGCTGTTATTGTCTGACAGTCCTTACAGACCTTGATGACACTGATTTGATTGCTTTGGCCTGGCTGTATTCGAATTGGACTGTGATTTTAACATTCCGTTGCAGGTGAAACTGCAGAGACCCTGTGAGCTTATCAGTTTGTTTTATCCCTCTTGAATCCATATTGCATGTGGCTTTAGGGGCAGCTATGACATTTTAGTGTATGGAAGTGTTTCTGTACTATACAGTACTAGTTACTGGCCCGACAGAATGACGGAACGACATATCCGTAGTATCAGCGCCTGTTACTGTGCATGCCCAAACAGCGCAACAGTTGAATTGCTCCGTCGGACGCCATCTAATGGCCGCCGGTGCACAAAACACTTGAATTTCACCCATAGAGGTGAGGAGCAGCGTTATCCTTTTATTATATAGATTATCTTGGGCAAAATTAAGTGTTGCCATTTCGAGAATTTAGTAGCCTGTTCATTCCTTGGCTCCTTCTATGATGACCGATAAGATGTATTTTAAGCCCACTTGGCAAAAGAAACAAACAATAAAACAAAAATCCATTTTGTTATTTCAAGGCAGTATTTACAGTGTCCCAATTGCTGCTTTGGGTAAAATTGCTATGAAATATATTTGCACATCATCTCCTTTCCACCCCGCAAACAAGCCTTCATTATATTAATCTTTCACCATCTTTCACCGTTCTTAAGGGGGGTACTCACGGAGCGATATTCTAAGCAATCTGACTAGATTGCTTAGAATATCAGCATGATCGCTCCGTGTGTAGCCCCCTCAGCGATAGCGATGCGCGGCCCTGCACATCGCTATCGCTGCTGCTAGATTGGCCTGCATGCAGGCCAATCTAGCGGGTCGCTCACTTCACCCGCTGGGTGAAATGAGCTGCTCCCCCGTCTCCCCCCGCACGCTCAGCACAGATCGCGCTGTGCTGAGTGGCAGGAGAGATGTGTGCTGAGCGGTTCGCTCAGCACACATCTCTCCTTAATCGGCCCGTGGGTACTGGGCTTTAGTCTTCAGTCTGTGTTTATCTTGGGTTCACTACGGCTGGCCGGCAGTCGGGCTCCCGGCGACCAGCATACCGGCGCCGGGAGGCCGACCGCCGGCTTACCGACAGTGTGGCGAGCGCAAATGAGCCCCTTGCGGGCTCGCTGCGCTCGCCACGCTACGTGCGCCACACTATTTTATTCTCCCTCTATGGGGGTCGTGGACCCCCACGAGGGAAAATAAGTGTTGGTATGCCGGCTGTCGGGCTCCCGACGCCGGTATACTGAGCGCCGGGAGCCCGACCGCCGGCATACAGAAGACCACCCGTTTATCTTGTGTGCATGTTCTGCTTTTAAGAATGTATTGAAAGGTCATATTGAAAGTGTATTCCTTCTAAGGCTGTACTTTGAAATGTATATGTCTAAAAGAAAAGCTGTTTGCTCAGTTCTTAATATTAACCTAATGTCACCAGGAAGTGTTGAATGTGCGTGATAGAGAGACCTTTATCATTGTTAAAAATTCTTTTTGTGATCTCTTATCCAGCTCAAAGGATTAGATGTCATGCTGGTGAAGACATAAAAAGAAAACAAACACATTTACTGATAGGGGCTGTTACAGTATGGTGCAAGTTGGATCCTGTGAACCCTTTTCACAGCAAAATGACCACGTAAATGTCATTTGGAATTAAATTCCAAACTCCAAACATTCCCAGATAAAATGTTAAGTAGTTTTTGTTTTTCTATACGCACGCCCCTGACACGTGAAAAAGTAGTGAAAGCATCTATGCTAAAAAAAAAATTTGGTACACAGTGCACACCTCTGGTTCACCCATCTCAATGAATAATTATGAACTTAAGGGGGTGTGTAAGAGTGTGAGTGTGTGTGTGTGTGTGTGTGTGTGTGGGGGGGGGGGGGGGTTGACTAGTAAAACTTAGCCAATAAAGACCTATCCATTTCCTGGTGAATTTCTCTAAAAAGCCCATTAACGGGTTATATGACGTGGTACAGGTATGTGGAGGTGTTGTGGGAGAGGGGTTTTTGAACTTGCAGGTGGGCGCCAATAGTGTTTTTTCCACCTTTAAAAACACGAAAAAATGACATGCAGCCCATTTTTTTTTTATACTCTAAAATACTGAATAAGATTACCTGCTAACTATCATTTATCCAAAATTAATAAAAACAAAATAAGCCATTTGACATTAAAAACCTCCAGAACTTTTCTTATGGCCACTGACAGCCTTCCATTTGGTCCTGCTATCTCAATTGCCACTCCTCTGGGGTCCAGGGTGAATTCTCAACTTTTTCATGCACTTCTCCAAGGTTGCATTTTGTACATAAGTTGTGCAACATCACTGCGATTCCTGCGAATTGGCATTTTTAATTGCATGTTGCATTATTCGAGTGCGCATTCCCAGAATATTTACAAGTTTTATGAAGCAAGTTTGCTTTTTCTAACTCCACCCTGATTGAATTGACATAAGATACTATAGTAGCCAAATAAATGTTATGTTTTTCATAAGAATGCAGTTGTTACAGTCAGTGGAGCAATCACTGGGAACCGGTCGCGGGCACCATGTTCCCGGAGACATGCGCAGTGGACTCTGGCAACAGCACAAGTTAGAGAGGGGTCATGGAGACTTCACATGGGAGGTAATTCCAAGTTGATCGCAGCAGGATTTTTGTTAGCAGTTGGGCAAAACCATGTGCACTGCAAGGGAGGCAGATATAACGTGCAGAAAGAGTTAGATTTGGGTGAGTTATTTTGTTTCTGTGCAGGGTAAATACTGGCTGCTTTATTTTTACACTGCAAATTAGATTGCAGATTGAACACACCCCACCCAAATCTAACTCTCTCTGCAAATGTTATATCTGCCCCCCCCCTGCAGTACACATGGTTTTGCCCAACTGCTAAAAACTTTCCTGCTGCGATCAACTTGGAATTACCCCCATAGACTCCCTCCTCATTCACCACCCCTGACAGCACAGTGCCGGTTATTTGACACCACAGCATGCTTTCTAAGAGATCAGTGGACACTGGTATAGACCAGGCATGCCCACTAACACTCAGACACAGGTCCATTCGTGAATATGACATATTGGATAGAATGGTTTTATTTTTATGTATTGTGCATGTGTGTTAATGATGCAAAAGGGAGCATGGGTAACTAGTTTTAAATAGTAAATATCTGTAGATAATCTACACTGGAGATAGGAATTCAGCCATCGATTGGACATAACAAATGTTTTTCTCTTGTCTTGTCTCATTTATAAAGGATAATCGCTAGCGGGATGTCAGTATCTCGGCCGGATAGTGTTACTGGAAAATGCCGTATGATTCGTCATGACAGAGATGCAAAAAATGATCCAAACCCTAAAAGGTAGTTTATGGTTCTCAAACTTTCTCGAATCACGGTGCCAATTTTCTCGCACCACTCCTAGGATATAAGTTTTTTTTTATTGATAAATGTGGAAAAAATATTAAATTAAGTAAATTGTCTACCTGTCATCCTTAGGGTTAGTTATGTGGTGCTAGTTTTGCCTATCACTTTGACAATAAATAATTTGATTTGGTCCCGGACTACCAACCCAAGGTCCCTGCAAGAGCCTTGTGGCAGCTCAGGGTGCCTAGGCACACAGTTTGGGAACCACTAGCGTATTACTAAAATGGAACATAATAATTTGATTTTTGAAGGGTTCATCAATGTTTTTGTGAAATTTGGCAAGTTTCCATATTATTGTACAGAGCATTGAGCAAAATGCTGTTTTTATCGTGAATCTTAGGTCATACATCTTCACTTTAATACCCTTTACTGCTTCAGTCTTGTTGCACTGCCCAACATCTTAGCTGCAAATGTAGTGATAATGTTGGAATACATGGTTCTCCCCTTTTATTTTTCCTTACCTGCATTACAAGCACCACCTCAATACAAACGAGGTGGGTTTGCCATGGAAGAGCTTAATGTTTTTAAACAAGTATTCTCTAGTAAAAGTGTGTGACCTTGATTGTTTATGGCATCCAAATGCTAAGAAAGGGTGTGGTTTGGGTGTGGACCACTCGCTTGATTTAGAACTTGTCTTGAAAGATTTTTTATTTTTGTACATACATAGCAGGGATGCACTTGCTGGATGAGCTTTACAGTTCCAGGATTATAATGATAGATGCAAATTGTATTTTGAATTCATTAGAAATTTGTTTTCATTAACGGACTAAAATTTGAAAAGGGGAATAGACGTTAAGGGGGGTAATCAATTAGTGCTGGTCCAAAAAACGGCACTTTTCGCCTGGTTTTAGGTCGAATTTACATTCAACCTATTCAATGCCCGTGGCGTTTTTTTTTTTTTGACTGGTCGAAAAATCCGCATGGGCTAAAAATCACATGGATCTGCGAATTTGGCGCTGATCAACGTGTTTTGTCGTATTTGCGTGCGTTTGACAGTTTTTGGGTCCGTTTTCGCCCATGCCGATTCAACAAAGAACAGAAAAGGCATGGGCGAAAATGGATTAAAAAACGGGTGAAAACGCCCGCTGTTGAATACACTGACGTCGAATTAGTGCTGATTTTCCGACAGTCGGAAAATTTGTCACTAATTGAATATACCCCTAAGGCACAATGTGCCCAAGATATGTTGCTCTTTGGCTGTGTACATTACACACATGCTTACTTGTGTTGGGATGTATGGAGATGTTAAAAACCTCTATGTATTGTATTTTATGTACATGGTACCAATATTTTTGACCATGCTGTAAATGAAATTAGAAACTATAAAACTTAATCCCAACATCCTTAATTTGCTTATATATACCAGTATTCATTAATGTTCACTTTCACGCTTTTCAAGAAAGAAAAGTGTTTGAGCCGTTTGGGTACATTTTCTTTGCCGTGTCACAAGTTGTATGTAAACGAAGAATGTTTTCTGTAAAATAAGGTATCATTTCTGTGAGCGCTGCAGGAATAAGTTACTGGTATTGGATCTTACACAGAGGTGCACGCAATGCACCGTGCTGCTGCGTTCGCTGTGCAAGTGCAACAATCTGCTAATGTGCAGAGACACTCACTGCCGGCATCTCACATTTACCCCTTGCATACAAAAGACGCAACATCAGAAACCTCATTCACACATCAGACTTCTGAGCAAGTCAAAGCCGTCTCAACCTCACCTGGCCCTCTCTTGCTGCAGACAGATTCACAGAGCAACACTTACACACCCAGAAAACAGCCCCAACACGCCTGCGCTTTCCTATCCACACCCCTTGTTAACTCCCCCCCCCAAACGCTGGCTACCTGACACTCTCTTTGCAAATGAATCCTCTATGCGGCCACTGCCCCAAGACCATGCCGCCACGGGCGCAGTGGGAAAACACTGCATAGGAAATGGACATTGCATGCAGCTTTGAATCCGGCTCATTGAGGTTAGTGTAGAGAAACAAAAAAAAAAAAAAAGGAATAAATAAACCACCTATGGCGCTGGGGAAAGGGGAATTTTTTTTTACTAAATAGATAAATTACTTCCCTTTACTGATTAACTCTAAACAGATAAAGATTTTGCTGTATAGCATACACCCACTCACGTAGATAGGGAGTGGGGTATGCACATAAAGGTTTCTTTAGCTGTCTTAACTAGAAAGCACTTAATGTTCCATCGACCAGGTATAAAAAATGATCCAAAGACTGGGTGTCGTACCCCAACTCACACCGTGTCAGTGATGTTGACTTTCATCAAGGTATCTTTTATCAGTTCCGGAAGTGTCCTACGAAGATCTTAATATACTTCTCAGATATCCTGGTCAACTCGTACAACAAACGGAAATAAAGAAAGACAGCAGATGTGTAGTAATGCTTTCAGAGGTCAAACCAAAAAGTACTAATTATTTTAAACTAGTACATGCGCACCTCACATACACAAAATGAGAGTATCATAAATATATCAAGGTTTCTTTACAGGGTGATCTTGCCCCAGCAGGACTTTAGTATCCCATTAACTTCCAAGAGTGGTAGCGTACCCCGACTACCATAATCATCAGATGAATAACTTCTATCACAATATCTTTCCAAATAATTAGAAGATTTGTGGGCATACCCCAACTCACAGATATGGGGGTCAGATGAATCCTTTATGTGCATACCCCACTCCCTATCTACGTGAGTGGGGGTACGCTATACAGCAAAATCTCTATCTGTTTAGAGTTAATCAGTAAAGGGAAGTAATTTATCTATTTAGTAAAAAAAAAAATTCCCCTTTCCCCAGTGCTAGAGGTGGTTTATTTATTCCTTTTTTTGTTTTGTTTCTCTATTCGTATTTTGGTGAATCCAATTGAATAAATTACCCCACAGGCTGCTTTCCCTTGCGCCAAGCTGTGTTTTCTTACATACCACAAAATCTTCATTGATGTTAGTGTGCCCAATAGGCAGTCAGATTAGTGAGGAAAGACTCCGTGTTAACAGGAACTAAAGACCAATATAAATTTGAAAAAGAAAGATGTTTGGATTTTTCTTTTTTTGTTCTAATACACACAACATACCTGCTCTGAATTTGGACTTGGCAGTCGCTGCTGTTTTTATCCTTTTTTTTCTTTCTTTTTTTTTTCTTTTTTTTTTTTCAATAAATTATCCTTTAAGCAAGATGGGCTGTATCTGTTTTGCAGCAGTAACCCCATTTCCCTTCATATGAGGGTTGCGTAGAAAGAAGTAAGTGTCCCCTTCATCTCGCCAACACAATATAACCTAATGTAAGACTTTGGCTTTGCACTATAATGATGCAAAATACATAACCCATTAATGGCTGAGACTGTTCTAGATAACCAGCGTCAGTTGCAGGAGGACCTTTGTTTGCATTCATCATCCAGGCAGCCTATGCCTTTGTCTTGATTAGTGCTGCTGCAGTAGTTGTTTGTATACATGAGAGCAATTCCCCACAGATTTCAGTCACACCAATCCTCAAATATTGAATTCTCATGTAGTGGATAGAAGGCATTCTAATCGCATGAGGACTTAACTGACATGTACAATAGAAATGTGTAATAGTATGTATTCTTTTATATAGAATTTTAAAATTTTCACAAACAATAATTTTGCTGTTTTTATATTTTGCAGATTTGATCTGATTGCACATACAAGACAAACCATGAAATCAGATGGAATAAACACTCTTACATACACAGTAAAAAAGACTGAAAAGTTTCCTTTGTACACAAAAATAACAGTGGATATTGGTCCTATGCCAAGCTAACACATTGTGACTGATTCTCTGACTGTTCCTATCATACTGGTATGATAGTAACATCAAAAATCCTCGAGAGCAACTTTTTAAAAAAAAATCCAGATCAGATTTTAAAAAGACTTTTTACAAATATACAGCCTCATCTTAGGCACACACAGGCTATTTAATCTGGTTGTGCTGTACAAATCTATTTGCTGTCTGGGAGGGGAGGGGGGAGATCAAAGTTCACTTCAGGCTCAGTGTATATTTTGAAGTAGGGGCCTAATTCAGACCTGATAGCAGCAAATTTGTTAGCAGATGGGCAAAACCATGCGCACTGCAGGGGGGGCATATATAACGTGTAGAGAGATATAGATTTGGGTGGGTTATTTTGTTTCTGTGCAGGGTAAATACTGGCTGCTTTATTTTTACACTGCAATTTAGATTTCAGTTTTCACACACCTCACCCAAATCTAACTCTCTCTGCACGTGTTATATCTGCCCCCCTGCAGTGCACATGGTTTTGCCCATCTGCTAACAAATTTGTTGCTATGATCAGGTCTGAATTAGGCCCTAGTTCTTCAATTGAATATATTACTGTACAATGCTGCTATGTATTTTGGATGTTTACAAACTTGGTTGCCTTAAAACTTCTAGTTAAATATGTGACCGTTCCAACAGGACACAGTCTGTGAGCCAAAGTATATTCATGCACCTTTTTTTAAATCTACATTGAATGCTTCTATTTTTTTATAGGTTTCAGTTAAAAATGTAAGATCTGTATTGTATTTTATGTTACTGTACATAAATTATTTAGAGTTGGTCAAACAAATAATTCCTAAAATGTTACAAACCTATTTTTTGGAATATGGTGGATGGTGTCATATACTGTCGAACAATTGATTTCTAATGCAACAAAAATAAAAACAGCTGACACATAGCATTGAGGTAAAAACAAGATAGTAATGCACATTTTACAACCACTGTTGTGTCACAACAATAAAATATAATCCATTCATATGCTGTGTAACGTGGGAGGAGGAGGGGTTGGATGGAAAAAAAAAATCCATGTCCCACAGAGTCTTATAGACGTCATTATTAGTTTTTGCTGAAGAAGTGTCAGTGCAGGGGACACATTTGCATAAGTATATAATTGGTCTATTTTAAGGATTTATTTTGTTACTTTCAAGTGGTTTCTTTTTAAACTTTAGATGTCGTCTTTTTAATTACCGTATATTAGTTGAAAATTGTTTTTAATGTCACTCTCAGTATATTCAGTAAAGTGATGTGCAATCTAGTTCACATTGGTGATTAGTTCATTATGATCTAGTTCACTGAAAAGATTAGTTCAGAAGATTAGTTCATGTAGTTCATTTAGTTCATCATTTCACTCACTGGGTGGAATTCAGTTGTTTGAAAAGTGTGTTGGGTGTCTGTATTTCTCATACGTCATAGAGGATGCTGGGGTCCACTTCAGTACCATGGGGGTATAGACTGTTCCGCAGGAGCCATGGGCACTTTAAGACTTTTCAAGGGTGTAAACTGGCTCCTCCCTCTATGACCCTCCTCCAGACCTCAGTTTTAGAAATGTGCCCAGGCAGATTGGATGCACTCCAGGGGAGCTCTAAAGACTTATGTTAGGTTTTTTATTTTCAGGGAGAACTGCTGGCAACAGTCTCCCTGCTTCGTGGGACTGAGGGGGCAGAAGTAGGAACCAACTTCCTAAAGAGTTTCATGGCTCAGCTTCTGGCTGACAGGACACCATTAGCTCCTGAAGGGAACTGAACGCTAGCCGTGCCTAGATGCTCACTCCCACAGCACGCCGTCACCCCCCTCACAGAGCCAGAAGTCAGAAGACAGGTGAGTGTTAGAAGACAGATCTTCAATCAAGAAAGTGACGGCTAAAGGTACCGCGCGGCTGGCTGGAGCGCAGCGCGTCATGTTGCCCGCACGTACACAGGCACTGCAGGGTGCAGGGGGGGGCGCCCTGGGCAGCATGAAACCTATGGAAACTAGCATAAATAAGGGGCATAAGTTGCTGAGGCACAGTCCTACCCCCGCCAGTATAATAAATTACCTCATAAAAGCTGAGTAGAAACACGCCATTGAAGAGTGGAGCTTCCTCCTCAGTCAGCCAGCACGCTGCTCAGCGCCATTTTCTCTCTTCCAGACTGCAGATAACATTGCTGGTCCTCCTCCACTGCTGAACAAGTATCAGGGTGCAAAACAGGGGGGGTCACAGTGAATTTGGTGCTATATAATTGTGTGATTAATATTATAAAAGCGCTGCATGTCAGTGGGCATTTTGTGTTCACAGACATTGTGTTACTGGTGCTGGGTTGTGAACTGGCAAATCCTATCTGTGTCCCTCCGACAGATTTTACTGTGGGTCTGTACCCTATAAGTCTTGGAGTGTCTGTGGTGTGGTTGTGCACGTGTGTGACATGTCTGTGGCAGGGAACTCTTCCTCTGTGGGAGACATGTTAGGGACACAGAGGTGTAATATGACGCCAAGAGCCTGACTGGGTGAAAGGTTACATGATATTGTGAATCATATCAGTAAGAGGTTGGATTGAATCTCATACAGAAAACTGGAAATAATCTGTTGAAAATGTGATTTTTAATAGTTCTGCCTTTCATCCACAGGAACCCCTCTGGGTCACATACAAATTTGCACAAGTAGTACAAACTGATACCGACACGGACTCTGATTCCTGTGTCGACACTAGTGATTCCAGGGGAATAGGTGCTAAGTTAGCAAAAAAGCATTCAAAACATGTTTTAGCTATAAAGGTGGTGTTAGAAGTTACGAAGCCCCCTCTTTTACCACAAGGAGGGGGTTTACTTTAGTAAAGAAGTAACGTCGTTTTCCCTCCACCTCAAGAGTTGAACAGTCTCTTGGAGGGAGTCTGATTTAACCTGAAAATAAATTTCTGATTCCCAAAAGGAATTCAGGCAGCTTACCTTTTTCCAAAAGGTGGGAGTTACCCCGCATTTTAGACAGGGCCCTGTCATAAAAGAGAAAAGGTGTTTCTCCCTGCGCCTGGAATGGCTTCACTTAAGGAGCCGACAGGCGCAAGTGAGTGAGGTGATCTATTAATGTGGCCAATGGGACACTACTCAGGCCTACCATTGTCTGTACGTGGGTGAGTAATGCTATTGAGAAGTGGTCAGAAAACTTGTCATTAGACATTGACACAATAGATGGAGACGAGATACTCCTAACGTTAGGTCAAAGACGCTGCTGCGTACATACTAGAAACCATGAAATATATTGGTCTCTTGTGATCAAGAACCGCTACCATGGCAGTATCGGCTCGGAGGACGTTGTGGATTCGCCAGTGGAATACTGATGCAGATTCCAAAAGAAATATGGAGGCTCTCCCGTATAAAGGTGAGGCCTTGTTTGGTGAGGGGCTGGATGCGTTAGTCCCGGCGGCTACCGCAGGTAAGTCGACATTCTTGCCTTATGCTCCTACACCGGCGAAAAAGACACATCACTCTCGCATGCAGTCTTTTCGGCCCAACAAATACAAAAAGGCCAAAGGCTCCCCCTTTTTTGCAGGTAGGGGAAGGGGAAAAGGAAAGAAATCCGCAGCGTCTCCCGAATCGCAGGAGCAGAAGTCCACCCCTGCTTCTGCCAAATCTACAGCATGACGCTGGGGCTCCCTTGCGGGAGTCCGCTCGGGTGGGAGCACGTCTAAAACTTTTCAGTCATATCTGGACTCAATCTGGCCTGGACCCATGGTTCTTACAAATAGTGTCCCATGGGTACAAACTAGAGTTTCAAGACGTCCCCCCATGCCGATTTTTCAAATCGACCTTGCCAGCTTCTCTTCCAGAAAGAGAGGCAGTAACAATGGCAATTCAAAAGTTATGTCAGGATCAGGTCATTGTCCTGGTACCCTTGTCACAGCAAGGAGAAGGTTTTTATTCAAGCCTCTTCGTAGTTCCGAAGCTTGACGGCTCGGTCAGACTGATTTTAAAACTGAAAAATCTGAATCTCTACCTGAAATGGTTCAAGTTCAAGATGGAATCCCTGAAGGCAGTAATTTCCAGTCTGGAGGAGGGGGACTTCATGGTGTCAGTAGACATAAAGGATGCTTACTTGCATGTTCCCATTTATTCTCCTCACCAAGCTTATCTGAGATTCGCAGTACAGGATTGCCATTACCAGTTCCAGATGTTGCCGTTCGGACTCTCCACAGCACCGAGGGTATTCACCAAGGTGATGGCGGAGATGATGGTCCTCCTTCGTCAAAAAGTAGTCAGTATAATTCCTTATCTGGACGATCTCCTGATAAAAGCGAGATCCAGGGAACAGTTGGTGCAGAACATCGCACTCTCCCTGTCAATACTCCAACAACACGGTTGGATCATGAATTTTCCAAAGTCACAGTTGGTACCGACGACAAGATTGTCCTTTTTAGGGATGATTCTGGACACAGAAGTACGGAGAGTATTTCTTCCAGCGGAAAAGGCTCTGGAAATCCAGAAAATGGTCAAACAAATATTGAAACCAACAAGCGTGTCGATCCATCAATGCATCCGGTTGTTGGGGAAAATGGTAGCGGCCTACGAGGCCATACAGTTTGGCCGATTTCATGCCAGAGTATTCCAGTGGGACCTGTTGGACAAGTGGTCCGGATCCCACCTACACATGCACCGGAATAATCCTGTCCCCCAAAGCCAGGATTTTGCTCCTGTGGTGGCTACACAGTTCTCACCTACTAGAGGGATGCAGGTTTGGGATTCACGACTGGGTCCTAATAACCACGGATGCAAGTCTCCGAGGCTGGGGAGCTGTCACACAGGGGGAATGTTTCCAAGGAAAATGGTCATGTCAGGAATCCTGCCTTTACATAAACGTTCTGGAATTGAGAGCCATTTACAACGGCCTTCTACAAGCGGTACATCTTCTTCAAGATCATCCCGTGCAGATCCAGTCGGACAATGTAACGGCAGTCGCGTACATAAACAGGCAAGGCGGAACGAAAAGCAGAGCGGCAATGGCAGAGATAAGGATTCTCCTCTGGGTAGAAAGACATGTAAGAGCTCTGTCAGCAATTTTAATTCCTGGAGTGTACAACTGGGAAGCAGACTTCCTAAGCAGACACGATCTCCATCCAGGAGAGTGGGGCCTCCACCAAGAAGTCTTCGTAGAAGTGGGGGGTTCCTCAAGTAGACATGATGGCATCTCGTCTAAACAAGAAGGTTCAGAGATATTGTTCCAGGTCGAGAGACCCTCAAGCAATAGCAGTGGATGCACTGGTGACCCAGTGGGTGTTTCGGTCGGTATATGTTTTCCCTCCACTTCCACTGATTCCAAAAGTTCTCAAAATAATAAGAAGAACAAGAGATCGAGCAATCTTCATTGCCCCAGACTGGCCAAGGAGGGCTTGGTATCCAGATCTTCAGGAGTTGCTCATAGAAGATCCTCGGCCTCTTCCTCCTCGAGAGGACCTACTGTTGGGAGCCGGATCCTAGCCCGAAAGGGTATTCCCAAGGAAGTCATCCCCACTCTTATTCAGACCAGGAAAGGAGTAACGTCTAAACATTACCACCGTATTTGGAGAAAATGTGTCTTCGTGTGAATCCAAGAAGGCTCCTACGGAAGAGTTTGAGTTGGGACGTTTTCTCCATTTTCTGCTGGCTGGTGTGGATGCGGGCCTTCGATTAAGGTCAGTCAAGGTCCAGATTTGGGCCTTATCAGTTTTCTTTCAAAAACAATTGGCCTCCTTTCCAGAAGTTCAGACGTTCGTGAAAGGGATTCTGCACATCCAGCCTCTATTTGTGCCTCCAGTGGCACCATGGGACCTTAATGTGGTGTTGCAGATCCTTCAATCAGATTGGTTTGAACCTCTGCAGGAGATAGAATTAAAGTTTCTCACTTGGAAAGTGGTGATGCCTTTGGCCTTGGCATCCGCAAGGCGGGTGTCTGAGTTGTGGGCCTTGTCTCACAAGAGCCCTTACCTGATCTTCCATGAAGATAGGGCAGAGTTAAGAACTCGTCAACAATTTCTTCCAAAGGTGGTTTCGTCCTTCCACATAAACCAACCTATTGTGGTGCCAGTAGCTACTGACATTTTCACTAAGTCACTGTCTCTAGATGTGGTTAGAGCTTTGAAGATTTATGTCACAAGAACAGCTCGGTTACGGAAAACAGAGGCTCTGTTTGTCGTGTATACTCCCAGCAAGATTGGGTGTCCTGCTTCTAAGCAGACTATTGCGCGCTTGTTCAGAGGGAGAATTCAGCACGCTCATTCTACGGCAGGCTTGCCGGTACCGAAGTCGGTGAAGGCCCATTCTACTTAGAAAGTGGGCTCATCCTGGGTGGCTGCCCGGGGCGTCTTGGCTTTACAACTTTGCCAAGCAGCTACTTGGTCAGGGTCAAACACATTTGCTTTTTTTTATAAGTTTGACACTTTGGCCGATGAGGAGCTCAAGTTTGGTCAATCGGTGCTGCAGGGTCATCCGCACTCTCCCGCCCATACTGGAGCTTTGGTATAATCCCATGGTACTGAAGTGGACCCCAGCATCCTCTAGGACGTATGAGAAAATAGGATTTTAATACCTACCGGTAAATCCTTTTCTCCTAGTCCGTAAAGGATGCTGGGCGCCCGACCCAGTGCGTACTTTACCTGCAGTTTGTTCTTTATAGTTACACAAGTTGTGTTTCATTTGTTTTCAGCATGATGCTGTAAATGGTTCATGCCTGTTGGCGTGTGTCATGTTGAATGCCATGTTGTGCGGCATGGTTGAGGTGTGAGCTGGTATGAATCTCACTATTAGTATAAAAGTAAATCCTTTCCTCGAAATGTCCGTCTCGCTGGGCACAGTTCCTAAAACTGAGGTCTGGAGGAGGGGCATAGAGGGAGGAGCCCGTTCACACCCTTGAAAAGTCTTAAAGTGCCCATGGCTCCTGCGGAACCATCTATACCCCATGGTACTGAAGTGGACCCCAGCATCCTCTACGGACTAGGAGAAAAGGATTTACCGGTAGGTATTAAAATCCTATTTTTCCTGTCTAATAGACAGAAAAAAACAGACACCCAACCGACTTTTCAAACATTTGAATTCCCCACACTCACTCTGAGACTGAAAGGAGTGAATGGATTTAGAACTAGTCTAGACTATTACACATAGAGTAGGTATTTCTGATATTAGCTCATTGTAGGAGTTATAGTCTTGTTCAAATGATCAGATATGTTTAATGTTAGATTTTTTTATATTTAAGAAAAGCAATAAGTTATATAGCAACCTTATAGTGACATGTTTATCTCTGCAATATTAATCCCATTGTTGGTACTAATTTTTACTTCATAATATGTAAGTGAAATACCCAAATTCAGAGTAATATAATAAGTCACTTTTTTCTGCTTTTAAAATACAGTAATTAAAAGAAAAAAAAATGTCCCTTTGCCCCAATGTATCAGACCTTAGAGAGAGATAAAGTGGAGATGTTGCAAAGTAACCAATCAGCTTCTGTCATTAATCTTCAACAGTATATAACGTGACAGAAGCTGATTGGTTGCTAGGGGCAACTGCTCTACTTTGTCACTTGAAGGTTCGTAGTACATATCCCCCTTTGTCTTGTGTGGAGTAATCAGACCCTACAGGATTGCATGCAGTACTCAGTACTGTGTCTTTGGCTTATTGGGAGTGACACAGTGTACCTTGTGACCTAATATCATATGCTAGGTTAATTAATCATGGCTATATGCAGTACAGGATCGGCTACATAGCATATGCCTGAGTACAGCAGTGCCACACCTGGTAGCTTAGAAGTACTGTACTGACTTGTTATGGCTGTATGAGTCATTGAGTCAGAGATCCGATCAGTGATCTGTATGAATCGGTGAACTACTGAACTGTAAGGAGAATGACTCATGAGTTGTCAGGACAATGTAGCTCAATCAGCTCCATACAATCAATGCATATGCCTGAGTACAGCAGTGCCACACATAGTAGCTTAGAGGTACTGTGCTGACTCATATGATTGTATGAGTCATTGAGTAAGTGAGCTGATCAGTGATCTGTATGAATCACTGAACTGCTGAGCTACTTGCAAGGAAATTGACTCATGAGTCGTCAGGACAATGTAGCACAATCAGCCCCACAGAGTCCACTCCATGTCTGAGCACAGCAGTGCCACCTGTGGCAGCAGAGATGTACTGGCTCATGAGTATTGCTGAGTGAGAGCTGAATAACAGTCCTGCTGCAGCAGCACCTACACAACACCCAGCAGAAGATTTATCACAGCAGTATGCTCAGGAGCAACAGCAAGTGTTTGGACATCTGGACTGATAGGACAGTGATTGTATCACTTAAAGGTGAGCAGCATGACCACAAATGCTCACTCACAGACACACACAGACTCTGGTTAGGCAGTGCAGATGCTATTTTTTATTAAATCTGTATTGTGGGCTGTGTTGTACTTTTAACTTTCATTTTACAGCATCAGATTCAGGAAGTGAAAATCCAGTGAGTGAGACAGTGAGTAGCCTAATGGCTCTTCTAAGTCCTCCTCCCTGATGAACTAATCTTTGCCAGAGCTGTGAACTGAACGAACTGGTTCACTTTGAAGATTTCTTCATTTTGAACTAATTATTCATGAACTACCCATCACTAATTTAGTATCCAAAGATCTACTTTATTTATTGTCGGTAATGCCGGGTATACACTAGAGCGATGTTACGATGCAGAGAGGTGACGCAGCGATGAGGGAGCAGCATGGCATCACTAGCGATTTCGTCTGGTTGGCAGTGCAGCACAGCCAACCAGGAGATATCATTAACGAGGGCAGGTGTGCACATATTGGGCATGCACACTGAACGATCTGGCTGATGTGTTCCGATTCGCCCGGAAACTACATATCAGGCTTAATGCTTTTAAGATCTTCCTTAACTTCCCAGAAACCTTTAGTAATTTGGGCCCTAACCTGTTGATGAAGAAAGATTTGCAGCCTTAAGGTGACTGAAAAAAAGACACATTTTTTTTATGGCTTGGATGTTTTTGATGTTTTGCATATTGAAATAATTATTTAGTAAAGAATGTTTAGTGTATAAATTGTATTCATATTATTCAGGTAAATGTATGATTGCACAAATTGTCTATTAATTCAGGCCAAAGTACCTTTGCAAATGTTGCTTGGTTTTGCTTGCAAGCATGCAGCTTCATGGTAGTAACAGTATAAGTTTCCTTTATGTTCTATTAGCTTTGGAATTGTATTTCTTTTTGCAGATCAGAGTACCTTGTATTGTCTCTCCGTTGTCTAGAAAAACACACACAAGCTATTTATGAAGCAGTTTATTAGCTCTTATTTTATTAAATATTTAACTCATGTGACATATACTCTTTTCCTATCGTACATAGGGGCAGGCTCAATTACCCACGGAGCTTACCGCGTGGCTGTAGCTTCGGGTTTAATGCCCGGAGTTATTCCGTTACTGGCCAATTTCCCTGCGCAGTCTTCCATCAACTGAAGCATGTTCATCCACAGATTCTGGGTTAAGTACCTGGATCTATGGCGTTATCCTGCGCGGTAAGCTCCAGAGGGTGTACTTAATGCAGATTTTTACTTGCAGCTCCTGATGTCGTGAGGATAAATTGGTGTAAAGTATTCAGTCTGCCACATAGAACGCCCTTCATATCTCTTCAATGCTGCAATCTCTTGAAAAAAATGAAAAGTGCTTTATGGAAATCTCTGGGACTTAGTTTTGTGTCTTCTATTTTATGTGATGTACTCTGTGTCGTTGACAACCACTGATGTTTTAGTTATGCAAGAATAATTATTAGTTTGTGAGCAAGAGTATACAGTATGTGGGATGGAGGCATTGAGGGTAACTACCATATCTCAGTTCAAATTTGCTGGATAAAATATAGTTGTTGCTATGGGTTTTGTGCTTAATTTAACTAGGTTATCATGGATTCCTTAGGCGGACATGTACTAAGCAGTGATAAAAGTGGAGAAGCGAGTCAGTGAAAAAGCTGCCCATGGCAACCAATCAGCTGCTTTGTATCCTTTTTTTAGTATGCAAATTATAAATGTTGCGTCAATGCTGATTGGTTACCATTGGTAACTTCTCCACTGGCTCGCTTCTCCACTTTTATCACTGCTTAGTAAATGTCCCCCTTAATGTGTTACCATATAAAATTGAACACAATAAAAGTGTGCCTTATCTGTGTAAATCTCAGCACATTCCTATGGAAATAAGAGATGCAAATTGTGAAAACAAAAGAATTGTTATTTTATGTGTACAATCAAGTAAAACATGCGCGCGCACACATTTACTGTCAATATTTATAAATGTATTTGTAAACAGTGCATTGCAAAGCATATTTTTATACATGGAGTTGTATAATAAACTGGGATGCGGTCAACAACTTAAGTCCACTTTGCAAAATTCTTCCATCTGCTTTCATCTAAAAAGTAAAAACAATTGCTGTAAATGGTTTCCTACATTACTGTACCTAGTAACTAGACCGATGGCTTGAGATTATTTCTTTACTGAAAAACACAAACACAGAGAAGAGGTGTGACTGGACTGAAGAAAGGTGATGTGACTATATCAGTGGTTTCCAAACTTTTTTGAATCACGGCGCCCTAGAATATCAGAATTTTTTTCACGGCACCCCTAGGCCAAAAATTTCTTATTGAGAAATTTTAGAAATAAATATTACATTAAGTAGATCGCGTTTATATGTCATCCTTAGGGTCAGTTGTGTGGTGAGGGACAAGATTTGCTTCTGTTTGTCCCCATATTTTATGACTGGCAGCCACCAGCACTGGTTTTACCGATTATATTGACCATGAATAATTTGAATTAGTCCTGGACCACCGACCGAGGACACTCCTGCAAGTGTCCCGAAGCACCCCAGGGAGCCACGGCACACAGTTTGGGAACCTCTGGACTATATTGTAGTACTCTTGACCTCAGGTGTCCCAACAAATCTTGTGATTATAACATTTTGGTTTTAGATTATTTAATGTAAAAGGTTGCCATGGAGGCCAGCACTTTTTTTTTCAGGCTGAACAAATGCTGAAAGAATGTAGCTGTGAATTTGGTATAAACCGGTAGCTCGTGCTGCCTGTTTTTTTCCTGGGGATAGTCATCAAATGCAGTACCTACACTTTAAAAAAAATAAAAATGTATAACAAGTTGTGAAAACATGAATAAATCAGTGAAATAATTTCAGGTATGGAACAGACTCAATATCTTATAACGACTTTAGGTGAGTACTGTTTGTCCAGGTACACAGTTACAGTACTGTTCTTTTTGCTTTACTCCCACGTATCAGGACCTTAATCTTTGCATGTGTTGAAGAAATGAAGTTCTGCAGACTTCTGTGGAGTGAGAATGGCAATTACTTAGTCCTGTATCTGGAGAGCATTTCACATACACATGGTTTCATCATGCTCATTATACAGAATCTGTGACGAACGGAAAAAGGATGAGTGCTGTTTCTATTGCTAATTATACAATTCACCGTCTTGCATGTTCAGACTCATTCCCAGGAATTGTAACATTGTCATTTAAACCAGTACAGATTATGTAGTATCATTCATCTTTAACTCCCGCAGGTCTGGTCCTTAAGGCATAGTTCCTTTTTCTCCGGCAGGGTCCACAGGATAACAATGGGATATGATGAAGCGGCAGCGGATTTGCACCAATTGGTCAAAGCTTTTCCGGCCTCCCAGGATGCAACGGGCCCGTCCATAAATCCTGCTGGTTTTTAGCAGCCCTAAGCTTTCTAATTTTATTTTTTATAGTCTTACTATTTTTCTGAGTGATCTTTCTAAACAGCGTCTTATACCTACCTTAGAAAGAGTCACTCCAACAACTCTCCGCCGGGTCGTGACAACGCTTACCCACGAGTACAGTGCTGTTACGTCGGGCGTCTGTGTCTGATATACTAGCAGGTCCAGCAGACGTGACCAGGCTGTGGCCGGAGCACGGGAAGAAGGTAAGGCATCGGTTCCACTTAGAAGGGGAATACGGACACAGCCGCACTGTTTTGGGAGGAGATCACCGAACGGTCGCTGATGCTGCTGCCACCATGGGTGCACCAGCGCTAGGCCTAAGGGATCAGAGGCTCCAGGAATAGTATGCGCCCGCGATCCCTAGGGTTGTCAGCAGTGGGGAGTCAGACGCTCTCCTGGTCGGCCACCCTTCCCCGGCTCATGACCAGTTTCCTCCGAGTCTCCCGCCATGAACTGTTTCCCGCTTCCATCTGAGACACTGTACACGAAGGGGACCCAGTCGCAACATAGGTGCCTGTGACTGGTGCGTCCATGTTCACTATAGGTTCATGGAGCAGCAGTGTACACTAGTAGCGTTTGGAACCACTCTGCGTTCGCTAACGTATTGATCGGTCCTGCAAGCGAGGTGAGTCTCCCTGTATCCTACTCTACTGAGTACGGGTTATACAGCACTAAGTCTCTATCTACCCTATGAGTACGAATAGTTTGATAAGTGCCTATTACATATGAGTCTGTATACATTTACTGTTTCTTTCGCATTGCGTCTGAATACTTTAGATCTGTTTAAACATGATGCAGTAATATGTTCTCCTACATACTTAAAATGTAGTTGTAGTTGATGATGTGCTCATATTGCTTAATATACTAATGTATAACGTGACTGACTGCTAATGTGATTGTAGACTTTACTATATTTCTGTCCGTTTGTTTTATTTCGATCCTCAATGCTGGTGCATGGGTAGGGTCGGATTGTATATCACTTTCAGAAGTTTAAAGTGATTACAGTCACAAATTGTGTAGTACACTGTGGAAGTGTCGATTATTTATCATGTCTAACAGCGGCAAAGGTGAGGAAGGTACACTCACAGCAACACCAACACTCATATCATGTTTGTCTTGCAAAGCTGTGTTATCCTCTCAGGATCTGGTTCAGGATGGCTAGTGTGCAAATTGTTTTAGCTTTCACCAGGGGTTAATGAAAAATACAAGGCAATTGCCAACGAGTTTGCAGACTATTATTCAAACCTCTATAACTTGAAAGATGATTTAAACACCCCTCAGCCAACGACGGCGAATATTGACCTCTTTTTACAAACTTTATCGCTCCCATCGTTGGACTCTGAGGCCTGCCTATACCGGAGCTCTCCCTGGTCAATGGACGAAATAATGGCATCTATTGATTCACTGCCATCTGACAAAGCCCCTGGCCATAATGAATTTCCCTAGCATTTCTGTAAAGTGTTTAAAGCAGATCTGGCACCGGTATTGGCATCTGTGTTTAAAGAATCTTCAGCTGCTAAGTTTTTTCCAAAGGAAATGTTGGCTGCACAAATTGTGAATATCCCTAAACCGGGGAAACTTCCTTCCTCGGTACAAAATGATAGGCCCATAGCCTTGTTGAACGTGGATGTCCAGATTTACGCCAAACTGATTGCCAATCGCATTTGTCCCTTTTTACCTTGTCTTATTAAATCGGACCAGGTGGGGTTCGTACCAGGCAGACAGGCTCCAGACAATGTGTGTCTGGTTCTTGATGTTATAGATTATTGTGACTCCTCTAAGTCCCCCCTTCTAGTTTTATCTTTAGATGCAGAGAAGGCGTTTGATAGGCTTCATTGGGGGTTCTTACAGGCCACGTTGTGTTGTTTTGGCTTCCAAGGCGGCATACTAGACTCTATTCTTGCGCTTTACTCTTTCCCATCTGCTAGGGTTTATGTCAACGGTTGCCTTTCGACGAGCTTCGATATCACCAATGGTACGAGACAAGGATGCCCTTTATCACCTCTCATCTTTACATTAGCCCTTGGTTGAGAGAATTCTATCTTCTGACTGTATTCATGCCCTATCATTGGTGATATTTCTCATAAAATCAGTCTCTTTGCGGATGACATTCTCTTATGTCTATTGCAACCTGAGATTTCCCCCCCCCCCATCTGCACCGAGTTTTGAGGCAGTACTCAGACGTATCATACTATAGACTAAATACATCCCAGACTGAGACCCTACCTCTTCACTTTCCTGCGGATTTATTAGTGGACTTGAAAGAAAATTTTAGATATGCTTGGCAGGTTAAGTCTCTCAAGTACTTAGGTGTTAACTTAGCCAGAGAATGTGATTGGATAGATTGCAATTATACACCTTTGTTGTCGGCTTTCGAGAATCTGACTACGGAATGGATGATGCGTTAAGTCTCTTGGTTGGGCCGCATAGCGGCTGCTAAAATGGTGCTGTTACCTAAATTAATGTACCTCTATCGTACTATACCGAGGCTATTTCCCAGACATCTTTATAACAGATTTAATCAAACTCTTATAAAATATGTTTGGAAAGGTTCTAAACCTAAAATAGCTAGAACCACTATTTCCCTTCCGAAACTTAGAGGAGGTGCTGCTTTTCCGGACGCTGAGGTATACCACTCCGCCTGTATATTGAGCCAAGTTAAAGACTGGTTTCAAACTGATTCTCTCAAACAGTGGATGCTTATTGAACGTGCTATGATGTCACCATTTAGTCTCCCAGATCATTTATGGCTACCTACTACGGTGACTCCCCCTTGTACTCGTCCTTGTTAAGCAGTTTTTATGACACTTCAAGTATGGCGTAAATTTGTATCTTCTGGAACAGGAATTGTGTTACCATCTTTAGAGCTTTCCCTAACTGCCATAGTTGCCTTAATTCTGTCTCTACAATTTGACTCCTGGGTTGGACAGGGCTTGAAATCATTGAAAGATGTGTTTCAGGCAAATGGTATGGTTCCCTTTTCTGTACTACAGAGTCAGACTAATATTTCACCCCGTGACTTTTACAAATATTTACAATTGAGACATTGGCTACAGAGTTAGGTCTCGTCCCCCTTAAACATAATGATATTCCCTCCATTGCTTCTGTCCAAACTTAACTCCTCGGCACAGAGAGGTAATGTCTCCTGGTGGTATCAGTACATGCTCTCAGAAAGGGTGTCTGGGAAACTACCCTATACTTTTCTCAGATTCCTGAGCAGATATTTCCTCATTGCTTTTCTATGTGTTATTCAGTTTGTTTGTTTGTTTGTTTGTTTATTTTTTTGGTATGTGACTGTCAGTAGGTTCTGATTGATGCTAGACTAATCTGGTAACTCCCCCTTCCCTATGTTTCTTTGTGTTTTTTCTTACTTACAGCATGTCTGTTTGTTTGTAATTTTTCTATGTAATGTTAAAATCCCAATAAATATTATTGTTAAAAAAAAGAAAAATATAAAGCAGATTCAGGTGCAGATGGATCCACCTTGGGCTATGTTTGTACAGACTTTATCCAGTATAGCTGAATGGATAATTCCTCCAACTCCTGTACCAGGGATAGGTTACACTAGTAATCCTTACATGCAGCTCCCCACCTATGGTGTATCACTTCCAGCAGCAGCTTTTCAAAAGAAACAAGATGATAAGCCGGTGGTAAGTAAATCTTCACCCTCACAGGCTACACATGATTCAGATGAGGATTCATCGGAAGATAAAAGCTCAATTCTACTTAGGCATACGAAGAGGAGGAGGAAGGTCTCAGCTCAGTGGATATAGCTGAGTTAATAACAGCAATGAAAGTCATTTTATCCCTAGAGGATTCAGCAGAGCCTGTGTTAAAAACCAAGGCATCTGTGTTTAAACGTCCCAAAACAGTTAAGACTGAATTTCCAGGGTCAGATCAGCTGACTGAAATTATGGAAAAGGCTTGGGCTACGCCCAATAAGAAGTTTAGAATTCCTAAGAAATGGAATTTCAATTATCCTCTTCCAGCTGGGGATTGTTTAAAAAGGGAGGTGGCTCCTAAAGTAGATATGCATGTAATTCGATTAGTGCGAAAATCTACATTACCTTTCCCTTCAACATCATTAAATGATGTCACGGATAGGAGAGTGGATGGTTTTCAAAAAAAACATTTTTTTCCCTGTCTGCGGCAGTCATAAGGCCAGCCATGGCTTCAGCTTGGATGGCAAAGGCAGTTGCTGCCTGGGCTGATACATTGGAGGGGGATTTTTCAATAGCAAGAGAGCAAAAATCCCATATAGCTCTCATAAAAAAGGCTGCAATGTTCTTGGAAGAAGCAGCATTGGATATGGGTACTATTGCCTTCAGGGCATGAGCTTCAACAATAGCTGCTCGCAGAGCAGTTTGGCTATGTACGTGGAAAGCTTATTTGGAATCTAAGAAGATTTTGGAATTTTTGCCCTTTTCTGGAGATATTCTTTTTAGTAAAGAATTGACAGATATTCTGGAGTTAGAAGCAGACTCCAAGAAGGTCAAGTTTCCTTCCACATACAATTTCAAACCTAAAATTCCGGCTTTTCGGCCCTTTTGGTCTCAAGGAAAAGCTAAAGGAAAAATGTGATGGCAAGCAGCCCCAATACAAGAAGTCTGGTAAGACTAAAAAGCATTGGGCTACCAGGGGACCGGTTGGGAAAACATAATAAGCCATCAGCCTCATGGTGCGGGCCTCCACCTGGAGGACCCCAGGGTGGGGGGTCGACTTCAGTTTGCACAGATCTGGCAGCAGTCTACAACAGATGCCTGGGTGCAGGGAGCGGTATCTCTAGATTATGCTTTCGCCTTCAAGAAGCACCCTCCTCGAAGGTTTTTTTGTACCAGCCCCTCTCGGATAGAGACGAAGGCCAGGGCTTTGTTAGAAGCAGTTCAGAAATTGCATCAGTCAGGAGTAGTCATTCCAGTTCCACCTGCACAATGAGGACAGGGTTTTTACTCCAACCTGTTTTTAGTTCAGAAGCCAAATGGGTCATTTCAGACCATTCTCAATCTCAAAGTACTGAACAAATACATTTGGGTACCCCGGTTTCACATGGAGACGTTGCGTTCCATCATTTTGGCCATGGAGCCCAGGGGATTATATGGTATCCCTGGATATACAGGATGCTTACCTACATGTTCCTATAGCACTGTCCCATCAGTGCTATCTCAGGTTCGCTATCCTCCAACATCATTCTCAGTTCCAAGCCCTACCTTTTGGGTTAGCCACAGCTCCCAGAGTATTTACCAAAATTATGGTGGTAATGGCAGCTTATCTCCGCCAGCAGGGGATAAGAATATTTCCATACCTCGACGATCTTTTAATCCTGGCACACATGCAGAAATTGCTCTTATGTCATCTGAAAATAACGTGTCTGCAGAACCACGAGTGGCTCATAAATTGGGCAAAATCGTCTCTGGTTCCGTCACAAGGAATGACTCACTTGAGGGCTGTACTGGATTCAGGTCTTCAGAGAGTAATTTTACCTCTGAACAAGATATCCAAGGTCCAGACAAGGAGTCAGGACTTGTTACACAGTCAAAAGGTATCAATTCACGCAGCAATGCACGTGATGGGTTTGATGGTGTCAACATTCGACATGGTGCAGTATGCACAATTCCACTCGAGGCCTCTGCAGCGTCTGATTCTTGCCAAATGGAGTGGGTTGCATCAGACGATAAAAACACAGACTATATTTCTTACAATAGAAGTAAGAAGGTCATTAGCCTGGTGGCTACAGACATCCCATCTGGACAAGGGTGACCCTTTTGGATATGAGATAGGGAAATTCTGACGACAGACACGAGGGCTGGGGAGGTTGTATTTTCAGGAGCAATGGACCAAGGAAGAAAGTTGCCTGCCAATAAATATATTGGAACTTCGGGCCATATACATGGCCATGATTCAGGCAAAGGACATTCTTCGGGAAACCCAGTCCAGATCCGCTCGGACATTGCGATGGCAATAGCGTACCTCAACCATCAAGGAGTAACTCGCAGCCGAAAAGCGATGAAGGCGGTAAGTCACATACTAAAGTGGGCAGAACTTAATCATCCAGCCTTGTCTGCAGTGTTCGTTCCTGGAGTCCGAAACTGGGAAGCAGACTTGCTCAGTCTACACGCCATTCAGGCAAGCGTATGGGCTCTACACCTGGAGGTCTTCCAGACTCTAGTAGACAAGTGGGGGTTGCCAGAGAGAGATCTCATGGCATCCCGTCTGAACAACAAAGTGCTCGCATTTGGTTCAAGAACAAAGGATCCTAGAGCGATCTTTGTGGATGCCCTGTTGGTGAGATGGGATTTTCATCTGGCTTGTGTGTTTCCTCCAATCACCCTATTACCCAGATGATGAGAAAGATAAAGCAAGGAAAAGGTGCCGTGATACTAATAGCTCGGCCCAGGAGACATTGGTACACAGATCTGCAGAGGAGGTCGCTGGATGTTCCACTTCTGCTCCCTCAACGTCCAGATCTACTGATGAATGGTCCTTGTTATCACAGACATCTGGATCGACTGTCTTTGACGGCGTGGCTCTTGAAACCTCTATCCTGAAGTCAAGAGGATTCTCACAACAGGTAATTCAAACTTTGCTCAGAGCAAGGAAACCTTCCTCGGCTCGCATTTATCACCGAATATGGCAAACCTATATTCATTGGTGCAGTGAACGGAAAATGGACCCTAAATCTTTCAGAGTTTCCAGGGTCTTAGCATTCCTTCAGGCAGGAATGGATAAAGGTTTGAAGGTGAAGGTTTGAATTTGCCAATTTACAGGATGTGCGTACTTTTTTCCAGGGAATGCTGCGCATTAAAACTCCTTTTGTTCCTCCTACAGTGCCTTTTGACTTAAAGTCTAGTCCTGAAAGCCCTACCAGTTGCCCCGTTTGAACCACTTAATAAAGTGGATCTTAAATGGTTGACAGCTAAAGTTCTCTTTCTACTGGCTATGGCTTCAGCTAGAAGAGTATCAGATTTAGGGGCATTATCATGTCATTCCCCATTTCTGATTTTTTTATCCAGATAAAGCAGTTCTCAGAACTAGATCTGGGTATCTTCCGAAAGTGGTGTCTAAATTCCACCTTAATGAAGAAATTGTAGTCCTGGCTTTCCAGGTATCGGGCCTTTCTGCGGGAGATGTATCGCTGGATGTGGTCCGTGCATTAAGGATCTGCGTGGATCGTACCAGTGCCATCAGAAAGACAGATTCTCTCTTCATTCTCTACGCATTTCACAAGAGATGATGGTCTGCTGATAAGACGCTGGCAAGATGGCTTCGGATTACGATTTCAGAAGCATATTCTCAGGTTGATCTCCGGTTCCGGCTAATGTCTCTGCTCACTCTACTCGTAAGGTAGGTCCATCATGGGAAGCACAATGTGGTGCTTCAGCAGAACAGATATGTAAGGCAGCCACATGGTCTTCCATTAACACATTCATTAGACATTATGCCTTGGATACCTTTGTTTCTCATGACGCTGAATTTGGGCTAAAAGGTTCTCCAGTCCAATCAGGAGCGTCCCCACCACTAAATTGCTTTGGGAAATCCCATTGTAATCCTGTGGATAACCTGTGGACCTTGCCAGAGAAATATACATATTTAAATATACGGCATTTCTCCTAAGTCCACAGGGATCCCACCCTGACGCACCTAATTTGAGGATCCTTTTACTCACTAACCTCTTCCTTCTTGTACGGAAGGGTGTGCATGTGTGTTCTTATCGCCTGATTAGGGCTAGAGATGTGCACCGGAAATTTTTCGGGTTTTGGGTTCGGTTCCGTGGCCGTGTTTTGGGTTCGAACGCGTTTTGGCAAAACCTCACCGAATTTTTTTTGTCGGATTCGGGTGTGTTTTGGATTCGGGTGTTTTTTTTTTTTCAAAAAACCCTAAAAAAACAGCTTAAATCATAGAATTTAGGGGTCATTTTGATCCCAAAGTATTATTAACCTCAATAACCATAATTTCCACTCATTTTCAGTCTATTCTGAACACCTCACACCTCACAATATTATTTTTAGTCCTAAAATTTGCACCGAGGTCGCTGGATGACTAAGCTCAGCGACCCAAGTGGCCGACACAAACACCTGGCCCATCTAGGAGTGGCACTGCAGTGTCACGCAGGATGGCCCTTCCAAAAAACACCCCCCAAACAGCACATGACTCAAAGAAAAAAAGAGGCGCAATGAGGTAGCTGTGTGAGTAAGCTAAGCGACCCTAGTGGCCGACACAAACACCTGGCCCATCTAGGAGTGGCACTGCAGTGTCAGGCCGGATGGCCCTTCCAAAAAATACTCCCCAAACAGCACATGACGCAAAGAAGAAAAAAAAGAGGCGCAATGAGGTAGCTGTGTGACTAAGATAAGTGACCCTAGTGGCCGACACAAACACCTGGCCCATCTAGGAGTGGCACTGCAGTGTCACGCAGGATGGCCCTTCCAAAAAATACTCCCCAAACAGCACATGATGCAAAGAAGAAAAAAAAGAGGCGCAATGAGGTAGCTGTGTGACTAAGATAAGTGACCCTAGTGGCCGACACAAACACCTGGCCCATCTAGGAGTGGCACTGCAGTGTCACGCAGGATGGCCCTTCCAAAAAACACTCCCCAAACAGCACATGACGCAAAGAAAAATGAAAGAAAAAAGAGGTGCCAGATGGAATTGTCCTTGGGCCCTCCCACCCACCCTTATGTTGTATAAACAGGACATGCACACTTTAACCAACCCATCATTTCAGTGACAGGGTCTGCCACACGACTGTGACTGAAATGACGGGTTGGTTTGGACCCCCACCAAAAAAGAAGCAATTAATCTCTCCTTGCACAAACTGGCTCTACAGAGGCAAGATGTCCACCTCATCATCATCCTCCGATTCATCACCGTGTACATCCCCCTCCTCACAGATTATCAATTCGTCCCCACTGGAATCCACCATCACAGCTCCCTGTGTACTTTGTGGAGGCAATTGCTGCTGGTGAATGTCTCCACGGAGGAATTGATTATAATTCATTTTAATGAACATCATCTTCTCCACATTTTCTGGAAGTAACCTCGTACGCCGATTGCTGACAAGGTGAGCGGCGGCACTAAACACTCTTTCGGAGTACACACTTGTGGGAGGGCAACTTAGGTAGAATAAAGCCAGTTTGTGCAAGGGCCTCCAAATTGCCTCTTTTTCCTGCCAGTATACGTACGGACTGTCTGACGTGCCTACTTGGATGCGGTCACTCATATAATCCTCCACCATTCTTTCAATGGTGAGAGAATCATATGCAGTGACAGTAGACGACATGTCCGTAATCGTTGTCAGGTCCTTCAGTCCGGACCAGATGTCAGCATCAGCAGTCGCTCCAGACTGCCCTGCATCACCGCCAGCGGGTGGGCTCGGAATTCTGAGCCTTTTCCTCGCACCCCCAGTTGCGGGAGAATGTGAAGGAGGAGATGTTGACAGGTCGCGTTCCGCTTGACTTGACAATTTTCTCACCAGCAGTTCTGTGAACCCCTGCAGACTTGTGTCTGCCGGAAAGAGAGATACAACGTAGGTTTTAAATCTAGGATCGAGCACGGTGGCCAAAATGTAGTGCTCTGATTTCAACAGATTGACCACCCGTGAATCCTTGTTAAGCGAATTAAAGGCTCCATCCACAAGTCCCACATGCCTAGCGGAATCGCTCTGTTAGCTCCTCCTTCAATGTCTCCAGCTTCTTCTGCAAAAGCCTGATGAGGGGAATGACCTGACTCAGGCTGGCAGTGTCTGAACTGACTTCACGTGTGGCAAGTTCAAAAGGTTGCAGAACCTTGCACAACGTTGAAATCATTCTCCACTGCGCTTGAGACAGGTGCATTCCACCTCCTATATCGTGGTCAGTTGTATAGGCTTGAATGGCCTTTTGCTGCTCCTCCAACCTCTGAAGCATATAGAGGGTTGAATTCCACCTCGTTACCACTTCTTGCTTCAGATGATGGCAGGGCAGGTTCAGGCGTTTTTGGTGTTGCTTCAGTCTTCTGTACGTGGTGCCTGTACGCCGAAAGTGTCCCGCAATTCTTCTGGCCACCGACAGCATCTCTTGCACGCCCCTGTCGTTTTTTAAATAATTCTGCACCACCAAATTCAAGGTATGTGCAAAACATGGGACGTGCTGGAATTTGCCCAGATTTAATGCACACACAATATTGCTGGCGTTGTCCGATGCCACAAATCCACAGGAGAGTCCAATTGGGGTAAGCCATTCTGCGATGATCTTCCTCAGTTGCCGTAAGAGGTTTTCAGCTGTGTGCGTATTCTGGAAAGCGGTGATACAAAGCGTAGCCTGCCTAGGAAAGAGTTGGCGTTTGCGAGATGCTGCTACTGGTGCCGCCGCTGCTGTTCTTGCGGCGGGAGTCAATACATCTACCCAGTGGGCTGTCACAGTCATATAGTCCTGAGTCTGCCCTGCTCCACTTGTCCACATGTCCGTGGTTAAGTGGAAATTGGGTACAACTGCATTTTTTAGGACACTGGTGAGTCTTTTTCTGAGGTCTGTGTACATTTTCGGTATCGCCTGCCTAGAGAAATGGAACCTAGATGGTATTTGGTACCGGGGACACAGTACCTCAAACAAGTCTATAGTTGGCTCTGCAGTAATGATGGATACCGGAACCACGTTTCTCACCGCCCAGGATGCCAAGGCCTCAGTTATCCGCTTTGCAGCAGGATGACTGCTGTGATATTTCATCTTCCTCGCAAAGGACTGTTGGACAGTCAATTGCTTGGTGGAAGTAGTAAAAGTGGTCTTACGACTTCCCCTCTGGGATGACCATCGACTCCCAGCAGCAACAACAGCAGCGCCAGCAGCAGTAGGCGTTACACTCAAGGATGCATCGGAGGAATCCCAGGCAGGAGAGGACTCGTCAGAATTGCCAGTGACATGGCCTGCAGGACTATTGGCATTCCTGGGGAAGGAGGAAATTGACACTGAGGGAGTTGGTGGGGTGGTTTGCGTGAGCTTGGTTACAAGAGGAAGGGATTTACTGATCAGTGGACTGCTTCCACTGTCGCCCAAAGTTTTTGAACTTGTCACTGACTTATGATGAATGCGCTGCAGGTGACGTATAAGGGAGGATGTTCCGAGGTGGTTAACGTCCTTACCCCTACTTATTACAGCTTGACAAAGGCAACACACGGCTTGACACCTGTTGTCCGCATTTCTGTTGAAATACTTCCACACCGAAGAGCTGATTTTTTTGGTATTTTCACCAGGCATGTCAATGGCCATATTCCTCCCACGGACAACAGGTGTCTCCCCGGGTGCCTGACTTAAACAAACCACCTCACCATCAGAATCCTCCTTGTCAATTTCCTCCCCAGCGCCAGCAACACCCATATCATCCTCATCCTGGTGTACTTCAACACTGACATCTTCAATCTGACTATCAGGAACTGGACTGCGGGTGCTCCTTCCAGCACTTGCAGGGGGCGTGCAAATGGTGGAAGGCGCATGCTCTTCACATCCAGTGTTGGGAAGGTCAGGCATCGCAACCGACACAATTGGACTCTCCTTGTGGATTTGTGATTTCGAAGAACGCACAGTTCTTTGCTGTGCTTTTGCCAGCTTAAGTCTCTTCTTTTTTCTAGCGAGAGGCTGAGTGCTTCCATCCTCATGTGAAGCTGAACCACTAGCCATGAACATAGGCCAGGGCCTCAGCCGTTCCTTGCCACTCCGTGTGGTAAATGGCATATTGGCAAGTTTACGCTTCTCCGACGACGATTTTATTTTAGATTTTTTAGTCCTTTTTTTACTGATATTTTGTGTTTTGGATTTTACATGCTCTGTACTATGACATTGGGCATCGGCCTTGGCAGACGACATTGATGGAATTTCATCGTCTCGGCCATGACTTAGTGGCAGCAGCTTCAGCACGAGGTGGAAGTGGATCTTGATCTTTCCCTATTTTTGGAACCTCAACATTTTTGTTCTCCATATTTTAATAGGCACAACTAAAAGGCACCTCAGGTAAACAATGGAGATGGATGGATACTAGTATACTTATGGATGACGAGTGACTGACGACACAGAGGTAGCTACAGCCGTGGACTACCGTACTGCGTCTGCTAGTATAGAGATGATAATGATATAAAAAATATATATATATCGCTACTGCAGGTATATATAATATAATGACGGACCTGCTGGACACTGTCGGCAGACTCCTACTACTAGTATGAAGAAGATAGAAAAAAAAAACCCCACCACAGGTAGGTATACAATTATGGACGAGCACTGACGACACAGAGGTAGCTACAGCCGTGGACTACCGTACTGCGTCTGCTAGTATAGAGATGATAATGATATAAAAAATATATATATATCACTACTGCAGGTATATATAATATAATGACGGACCTGCTGGACACTGTCAGCAGACTCCTAAACTACTAGTATGAAGAAGATAGAAAAAAAAAACCCACCACAGGTAGGTATACAATTATGGACGAGCACTGACGACACAGAGGTAGCCACAGCCGTGGACTACCGTACTGCGTCTGCTAATATAGAGATGATAAAGATGATAGAGATGAACAAAAAAAATATAACACTACTGCAGGTAAATATTTATATAATATAATGAATGACGGACCTGCTGGACACTGTCAGCAGAATGCGTTTGTAGAATAAAAAAAAAAAAACACAGGAGTGTTTAACTTTTTCAGGCAGACAATATACTGGTGGTCACTGGTCAGTCACACTGGTAGCAAAAGTGTGCACTGTACTCCTGCTATAACTGCACCCCAGTCTCCCCCACAATTCAGCTGTGTGAGCAGTGAGCACTCAGCACAGTCAGATATACATAGATGATATTATCATGCAGCACACTGAGGCTGAGCACAGATATGGTATGTGACTGTGTATCGTTTTTTTTCAGGCAGAGAACGGATTATATTAAATAATAAATAAAACTGGTGGTGGTCACTAGTAACTATCAGCAAAACTCTGCACTCTGAGTACTCCTAATGCTCCCCAAAATTACTAAGTTAGTAGTAAATCAACTCAAGTGTCTCTATCTATTCTAACGGAGAGGACGCCAGCCACGTCCTCTCCCTATCAATCTCAATGCACGTGTGAAAATGGCGGCGACGCGCGGCTCCTTATATAGAATCCGAGTCTCGCGAGAATCCGACAGCGGGATGATGACGTTCGGGCGCGCTCGGTTAACCGAGCAAGGCGGAAAGATCCGAGTCTGCCTCGGACCCGTGTAAAAAGGCTGAAGTTCGGGGGGGTTCGGATTCCGAGGAACCGAACCCGCTCATCTCTAATTAGGGCTATCTATGATGCTTCTGCCTTGAGCTTTGGAATACAACTAATTTGCCTGAGCAAGGAGGTGGGGATATATGGACAGGCCCGTTGCATGTTGGGAGGCAGGAAAATTGACCAATTGGTGCAAATCCGCTGTCGCTTCATCATATCCCATTGTTATCCTGTGGACTTAGGAGAAATACCATTATCAACGGTAAGTTATGATAACGTACATTTCTCATTATTTGAACTTTGTTAGGCACAGGTTTAACGTAAATGTTAATTCCAATGATACATCCACAAATGTGTTGCTTAATTTAACCCTTTAATGCATGAATTGTAACCTAATGCAAGATTTTAAAAAAAGTACATGTTTTATTCTTCTGAGCTGATAAACGCTCCAAAAAAGTTTAATTATAAAGCTAAAGTTATACAAATATTATAGTGGACATCATGCCTCTGCAACACAAAAAAAAATTGCTCTATTATCATGGAGCAGTATTTTAACCGTAAAAGGTAAAATAAAAAAAACAAACAAATGTCTGGCATGGTTCCAAGTTGTTCTTATCATGTTCCTTACTGTTTTGGGGTTTTTTTTCTCCAGAAACCAAAAATCTTCTACATTGAAAACAGTACATTTTTCGATGCCTATTTATGGCTGTATTCATCCAGAAACAAAAATGTCCTCAGTATTCAGAACACAAGTATTTTCATTTACTTCTTGGTTTGCTTCATACCTAGAAATTTTGCCTTGAATTCAACAAATCTTAACATTTAGGCGTGAATTGAATTATCCCCGAAAACATGGAAATTTACCGCAGTCTAAGTTTTTGCGGCTATCTTGCAAAACTACCATGAAAAGCGGCTTTTTGCAGGTATGCGCTCTCCCCCCAAGTCAACCCATTATTTTGAAAAGCACCCTGAACACATGCTCAAGACGCTGCATGCAGATGTACTTAGTTTTAGTTGTTAGCATGTTTTGCATCCATAAGCTTTTGGACAGTAGTGTCCCACACTGAACCTGACTTCAGCGGGTGCCTTTGATATGGCCCTGCACTTGATTGGAGGTGGTGTTTCGCTTGGTCTTCCACTTCGTTACTCCATAGAGCCAGCATGGATCAATGATTGCTTTGAAATCCAACTGATTCTTGTCATTCGATACAGAAGTCATAGCAGGCAAAAACATTCAGGTGTTCTTTCATTTTCATCTGTGTGGGTACATTGCCACACACTGATCCATGATATCCCTGTGCGTGCTATACTCTGTACCTAACCCTGTTGCTAGATGTTCTTGATGTCTGAAGAAAATAAAAACAGTGCTAATGAAGCATACATCACTACTACCACGGCTGCTACTAATGATCATCATTTTTTTTATATCTATCATTTAAATAAATATAACATACAATGATTCGTATAAGGCTATCAGCTGTAAAAACTGGCATATATGGCTATTGCATGAGGAAAATATTTACGATATGTGTACATATCTGGATAAGCCTTCAATGCAGTATGGATCTTTGTATTGCATGACGTCCACTGAAGTGGACATATGGTTTTACAGTGAAAAAAATTAATTGAGTGCTTGATCAAAACATCTACCATATTATGCCATAAAAGTTACTCTCCTTGATGATTTTTTTTTTTTTTTTTTTTACCTGCTCTGCTTTCTTGGAGTAAAAATATTTTACAGAAATCCCTAAAGTGTTCGATGCTGGTGAAATTTTCTCAGCCATTTTATTTTTACATTTTTGTTTGAATTAAAAGCTGCCATGAAGATTACACTGTGCACTGTTGAGGTCAAAAGAGTATTGACAGAAGATAATGACTTAAAACAACAGCTGTCCACTGTAGTGTAGTGGCCTCTGTGCATGAAAGGGTTAAAGAACAGTGAAAAAGATCACTTGAACTTTCTTTGTGTGAAATATAACCTTCAATCAATAAACTACCCATAAGTAAAAAAACAAAAAACATGATAAATCACGTGCCACATACCTTTGTGTTATGCTCCAGAGGCAGTGCCATATTAAGGGAAACATTTACTAAGCAGTGATAAGAGCAGAGAAGTGAGCCAGTGGAGAAATTTTCTCATCAACCAATCAGCAGCTCTGTTTTATTTTATAGTATGCAAATTAGAGCTGTTACTTCAGTGCTGATTGGTTGCCATGGGCAACTTCTCCACTGGCTCACTTCTCCGCTCTTATCACTGCTTAGTAAATGTACCCCTAAGTTCCACATGGGCCTGGAGCTAAAAATTATGAAGAGCCTATTATGTATTAAGTATGAACTGCTGTAGTGGTGTTACTAGTGATACGGGGGTTGTAACCAATGTTGTGAAGGTGTGATCTGCACATACAGTGCCTTGCTAAAGTATTCACCCCCCTTGGCTTTTTACCTAGTTTGTAACATTACAACCTGTGTGTGTGTGCTGTCACATTTACATTATGTCAGGCAAAGAGTGTTTCTTGTACAGCAGTGTGTTCCTCTTCAACAGGGGGATCACTACTGGATACTCAGGGCAGTGCACCTTCCCAGAATAGCAGGGCTACCTGTAATTTTATTTTTAATCTGAATTTTATGTGATGGATCTGCACAAAATAGTCTTAAATTGGTGAAGTGAAATGAGAAAAATTTATATAAACACCTTCAAAAACATCAATCCTCTCCCCCGGCTCTTCACTTATATCAATAGTGCAATGTGAGAGTCTACAAATGAACAAATTAAATGTTAATGTGACTGTAATATGACAATGAAGAAAAATGGCACTTGGTCCCTTACTCTCGTTCTCTCTCTCTCTCTCTATGTGTGTTTGTGTGTATATATGTGTGTATGTATGTATATATATATATGTATGTGTGTATATATATATATATATATATATATATATATATATATTTCTCTTACGTCCTAGAGGATACTGGGGTTCCATTTAGTACCATGGGGTATAGACGGGTCCACTAGGAGCCATGGGCACTTTAAGAATTTTATAGTGTGGACTGGCTCCTCCCTCTATGCTCCTCCTACCAGACTCAGTTTAGAAAATGTGCCTGGAGGAGCCGGTCACGCTTATGGAAGCCGAAGAGTTTTCATCATTTATTTTGTATGCTTGTTATTTTCAGGCAAGGCTGGATGGCACAGGCTGTCTGCTTCATGGGACTTAGGGGGGGGAACAGCCCAACCTCTTGAAGAGTTAACGGTCCCGTTCCCCGCTGACAGGACACTGAGATATGAGGGAACTATTCACAAGCTGCACCACGGCGAGCGTACAGTCCCACAGCATGCCGCCACCCCAAACAGAGCGGGAAGAATGAAGAGTGGTGAGTACTAAGCAGACGTCCCGGTTAGCGGGGCGCCGGCCATTATGGCGGCATGAGGGTACGGAGACACATGGCTTCTAACCGGGGGCGGAATGCGTCTCCAGACACAGTACACAGCTGCGTCTCAGTACACTGTACACAGTACCCACACTGGCAAAAACAGCCTTAAAATGGTTTTCTCTACATTTTAAGCACCAGATTACCTCAGCCAGTATAAAAGGCGGATCCAGCAGCTCACCAGCGCCATTTTTTCTGCAGTGGACATAGACACTGACTGGGTACTTAGTCTGTGACCCGGCTAAGCTAACTATTAGCGATATGGCGCGGTGGGCGCTGGCTCCAAATAACTCTCCCGGAAGGGCTCTTTGTGGGTAAATTGAGCTTAACCTTTTCCTGTGTGTGTGTGCTGTCACATTTACATTATGTCAGGCAAAGAGTGTGTTTCTTGTACAGCGGTGTGTTCCTCTTCACCAGGGGGCTCACTACTGGGTACTCAGGTCAGTGCACCTTCCCAGAATAGCAGGGCTGGACCGGAGTGGGTAAATTCCATTAAGAGAATGAGTTCCATTATTTCTACGAAATTATCCTGCAATGAGAAAGAGACGCAGGACTTAAGACAGACTGTGGATGAGTTTATGAATAGAGACTCAGTCCCCAAACCAGCGTCTCAATCCCCTCCCATTTGTCCGCAAAACCAATCTCTGGCCCATATACTGCAGTCTGACGCTGACGGGTCAGACATGGAGGAGGGTGAGGTGGATTTGGAGGGGAGGGATGCTACTCTGTCACAAGAAATAGTCTATCAGATATGTTGTGCAAATTCCTAATGAGGTGTCAGAGGAGTGAGGAATCTTATTTTAATGTAAAAAAGAAGTCCTCAGTCACTTTTCCTGCGTCAAAGGAATTGAATACCCTGTTTGAAGAACCGTGGGTTAATCCTGATAAATTTCAGATCCCTAAAAGGTTGCTCTCGTCATTTCCTTTTCCTCTGGAGGATAGGAAAAAATTTGAAAATCCACCGATAGTGAACGCATCAGTCTGTAGGCTGTCACGAAAAATTGTATTTGCCTCTCCCTGGTGCAGCCTCGCTAAAAGAAACGGCTGATCGTAAATTTGAGACTACACTCAAATCATTGTATACAGTTGCTGGGGTGGCCCAGAGACCCACTATTGCATGTGCGTGGATCACAAAAGCCTTTGCTAAATGGTCAGGTAACCTAATTGAGGGGTTAGATTCCTTATCTAGGGGGGGATGTTTTACTCCTGCAGCATATACAGGACTTTGCGAACTTTATGGTGGAAGCCATAAAAGAGAGGTTTGCTTAAAGCGGGTGTAGTACGGTATGCCAGCGGTCGGGCTCCCGGCGACCAGCATACCGGCGCCGGCTGCCCGACCGCCGGCTTACCCGACAGTGTGGCGAGCGCAAATGAGCCCCTTGCGGGCTCGCTGCGCTTGCCACGCTGCGGGCACAGTGGCGCGCTACGTGCGCCACGCTATTTTATTCTCCCTCCAGGGGGGTCGTGGACCCCCACGAGGGAGAATAAGTGTCTGTATGCCGGCTGTCGGGATTCCAGCGCCGGTATACTGTGCGCCGGGATCCCGACAGCTGGCATACTGAAGACCACCCGCTTAAAGCACGCACCACTGCTATGGCAGTGTCAGCAAACGGGCTTGTGGCTATGCCAGTGGACTGCCGAAGCTGACTCCAGGAAAGGCGTGGAAGGCCTACCCTTAACAGAAGAGGCATTGTTTGGAGACAAACTAGACAAATGGATCTCCAAAGCTACTGCGAGTATGTATCTTCCTTCCGCAGCTTCCCCAGCCAGGAAAGCTTATTCAGCTTCAAATTTACGGTCCTTTCGGATGGCCAAGTTTAAGTGTAAATCTAGAGGTGCTTCTACGGCCTCCAGAGGCGCAAAAGGTAAACCACGCAAACCAGCAACTGCAGGTGCCCAGGAACAGAGCTCAGGCTCTGCTTCCTCAAAGACTTCAGCATGACGGTGGACCGCGATTCCTGGAGGACTGTCAGGTGGGAGCCCAATTAAAATTCTTCAGTCACATCTGGTCAAGTTCGTGCCAGGATCCCTGGGTCATAGATCTTATTTCCCAGGGCTACAGACTGGAGTTCCAAGAGCTCCCACCTCACAGATTCTTCAAATCAGGCTTACCAGCTTCACAAGAGGCAAGTATACTATTACAGCATGCCATACAAAAACTGGTACAGACTCAAGTCATTGTTCCAGTTCCACCTCATCTGCACAACAAGGGGTACTATTCCAACTTGTTTGTAGTACCGAAACCTGACGGTTCGGTATGACCAATTCTGAAAGTCAAGTCCTTGAACCTGTTCTTAAGAATGTTCAAGTTCATGATGGAGTCTCTGAGAGTGGTGATCCCAGGTCTGGAGGAAGGGGAATTCCTAGTGTCTCTGGATATCAAGGATGCGTACCTTCACTTTCCGATCTGGCCACCTCATCAGGCTTATCTACGGTTTGCACTGCAGGACTGTCACTACCAGTTCCAGGCCCTGCCATTTGGTCTCTCCACGGCATCGAGGGTGTTCACCAAAGTGATGGCAGAGATGATGTTTATACTCCGCAAACAGGGAGTGGATCTAATTCCGTACCTGGACGATCTTCTGATAAAGGCGCTGTCCAGGGAGAGGTTGCTGGACAGCATTGGTCTATCAACCAAACTTCTCCAGGATGACGGGTGGATTGTGAACCTTCCGAAATCTCACCTAGAGTCAACATGGAGGCTCCCATTCCTGGGAATGATATTGGCAGAAAGTGTCCCTTCCATTGGAAAAGGCACTGGTAATCCAGTCGATGGTTCAGGATGTCCTGAGGCCAACACGGATATCGGTGCATCTGTGCATTCGCCTTCTTAGGAAGATAGTGGCCTCTTACAAGGAGCTTCAATATGGAAGGTAAGGTTTCACGCAAGACCCTTCCAGCTCTGTTGGACAAATGGTCCAGATCGCATCTTCACATGCACAAGAGGATCCGTCTGTCGCCAAAAGCCAGGATCTCCCTTCTGTGGTAGCTACAGATTTGTCACCTCGTCGAGGGTCGCAGGTTCGGAATTCTCCACTTCCTCTGATCCCAAAAATTCTAAAAAGAATAAAAAGGGAAAAGGTTCAAGCAATACTCATTGCTCCGGACTGGCCAAGAAGTGCCTGGTACGCAGACCTTCTCGAGATGCTCCTGGAAGAACCATGGCCTCCTACCTCTTTGCGAGGTTCTTCTGCAACAGGGCCCGTTTGTCTATCAGGACTTACCGCGACTACATTTGATGGCATAGAAGTTGAACGGCTGATTCTAGTCAGAAGAGGGATCCCTAACAAAGGTATCCTAACTATGATCCAAGCCAGGAAGGGGGTAACGTCTAAGTATTACCACCATATTTAGAAGAAATACGTCTCTTGGTGTGAGAGCAGAAATTTGGATGTTAGCCTACGTCTGGGCTCCATAAAAGTCCAGATTTCGGCCATGTCCATTTTCTTTCAAAAACAATTGGCTTCTCTCCCTGAGGTCCAGACGTTCTTAAAAGGTATTCTGCACATCCAACCTCCCTTAGTGCCTCCCATGGCACCTTTGGATCTCAATTTGGTGCTGCAGTTCCTCCAGTCGGACTGGTCTGAACCATTACAGGAGGTGGACATAAAAGATCTTACATGGAAGACAGTCACACTGTTGACCTTGGCGTCAGCAAGACGTGTGTTGGAGCTGGGGGCTTTGTCTCACAAGAGCCCCTATTTCATTTTCCATGAGGACAGAGCTGAACTCAGAACTCATCAGCAGTTTCTTCCTAAAGTGGTGTCTGCGTTTCACATTAACCAACCTATTGTGGTTCCGGTTATCACCAACACTTCTACTACTTCAAAGTCTTTGGACATTGTGAGGGCTTTGAAGGTATACGTAATGAGGACAGCTCGTCACAGGAAATCCAACTCGCTCTTAGTTCTCTATGATCCCAATAAAATTGGGTGTCCTGCTTCAAAGCAGACAATTGCACGCTGGATCAGGCTCACTATCCAGCATGCTTATTCCATGGCAGGTTTGCCGGATCCAAAATCTGTACAGGCCCGTCTACTAGGTTGGTGGGTTCTTCCTAGGCAGCTGCCCAGGGTGTCTCGGCTTTACAGCTCTGCCGAGAAGCTACTTGGTCTGGTTCGAACACGTTTGCTAAATTCTACAAGATCGATACTTTGGCCTCTGAGGACCTTCAGTTTGGTCAATCAGTTCTGCAGTAACCTCAGCACTCTCCCACCCGGTTTGGGAGCTTCCGTACATGGTACTAAATGGAACTCCAGTATCCTCCAGGACGTAAGAGAGAATAGGATTTTAATTACCTTCCAGTAAATCCTTTTCTCGTAGTCCGTAGAGGATACTGGGCGCCTACCCGGTGCTTCGTTCTTCCTGCACTGTTACTTGGTTGAGTATTTTTGGTTCAGCTGTTGCTGTTCCTGTTTAAAGTTAGCATAGCTTTCCTCTGGCTTGTGTGTGCTGGTTCGGAATCTCACCACTGTCCTTTATATCCTTCTCTCAAAGTATGTCCGTCTCCTCGGGCACAGTTTCCTAGACTGAGTCTGGTAGGAGGAGCATAGAGGGAGGAGCCAGCCCACACGATAAAATTCTTAAAGTGCCCATGGCTCCTAGTGGACCTGTCTATACCCCATGGTACTAAATGGAACCCCAGTATCCTCTACAGACTACGAGAAAAGGATTTACCGGTAGGTAATTAAAATCTTAATATATATATATATATATATATATATATATATATATATATATACATAGAGAGAGAGAATGTCCGATCATTTATGGTCAGGAGAGGGCACTCACCGAATTCAGAAGATAAGAAAATGTGCAGCAGGGGCCTTTGTCAAGACAGGTACAGGTGACAACCTCACAGCATGAAGACAGGAGGTATACACACACATATACAGAGCCTTGCTAAAGTATTCACCTCCCTTGGCTTTTTACCTATTTTGTTACATTACAACCTGTAATTTTAATTTTTTATATTTTAATCTGAATTTTATGTGATGGATCTGCACAAAATAGTCAAAATTGGTGAAGTTAAATGAGAAAAATTAATATATTTTTTTTATAAACAAAAATCTGAAAATTGGCAATGCATATGTATTCGCCCCCTTTGCTATGAAGCCCCTTAAAAGTTCTGGTGCAACCAATTACCTTCAGAAGTCACATAATTAGTGAAATGAAGTCCACCTGTGTGCAATCTAAGTGTCACATGATCTGTCAGTATAAACATGCCTTTTCTGAAAGGCCCCAGAGGCTGCAACAACACTAAGCAAGAGGCATCACACCATGAAGACCAAGGAGCTCTTCAAATAAGTCGGGGACAAAGTTGTTCAGAAGTATAGGTCAGGGTTGGGTTATAAAAAAAAAAAAAAAAATATCCAAATCTTTGATGATCCCCTGGAGCACCATCAAATCCATCATCTTCAAATGCAAAGAACATGGTACCACAACAAACCTGCCAAGAGAGGGCTGACCACCAAAACTCACAGACCGGGCAAGGAGGGCATTAATCAGAGAGGCAGCACAGAGACCAAAGGTAACCCTGAAGGCTCTGCAGAGTGCCACAGCAGAGACTGGTACCACAATAAGCCGTACACTCTATAGAGCTTGGCTTTATGGAAGAGTGGCCTGAAAAAAAGCCATTACTTATTGCTCATTTTGCGTTTGCTAAAAGGCATGTGGATGACTCCGCAAATGTATGGAGGAAGGTGCTCTGGTCAGATGAGACTAAAATTGAACTTTTCAGCCACCAAGGAAAACGCTATGGCACAAACCCAACACATCCAATCATCCCAAGAACACCATCCCCACAGTGAAACATGGTGGTGGCAGCATCATGCTGTTGGGATGTTTTTCAGCAACAGGGACTGGGAAACTTTTGAGTCGAGGGATAGATGGATGGTGCTAAATACAGGGATATTCTTGAGCAAAATCTGTTTCAGTCTGCCTGTGACTTGAGACTGGGACGGAGGTTCACCTTCCAGCAGGACAATGACCCAAATCATACTGCTAAAGCAACACTCGAGTGGTTTAAGTAGAAACATTTAAATGTATTGGAATGGCCTAGTCAAAGCCCAGATCTCAATCCAATTGAGAATCTGTGATCAGACTTGAAGATTGCTTTTCACAAGTGGAAACCATCCAACATGAAGGAGCTGGAGCAGTTTTGCCTTGAGGAATAGGCAAAAATCCCAGTGGCAAGATGTGGCAAGCGCATAGAGACTTATCCAAAGCGACTTGCAGCTGTAATTGCCACAAAAGGTGGCTCTACAAAGTACTGACTTTAGCTTTAGGAGGGTTAATAGTTATGCACGCCAAAGTTTTCGGTTATTTTGTCCTATTTGTTTGCTTCACAATAAAAATTAAAAAAAGCATCTTCAAAGTTGTACCCATGTTCTGTGAATGAAATGATGCAAACCATACAATCCATTTTATTTCCAGGTTGTGAGGTTACAAAACATGAAAAATGCAAAGGGGAGTGAATACTTTAGCAAGGCACTGTATATAGGTAGGTGTGTGTATATATATATATATATATATAGATGTGTGTGTGTGTGTGTGTGTGTGTGTGTGTGTGTGTGTGTGTGTGTGTGTGTACATACACACTCTTTTATATATGCACATGTTCAGCCAGATTTTTTTCTAAAGCACGTGGGCTTTGTTCTGCTGACAAGCGGGGAGAAGACCGGAAGCAAGGTCCGAAACCGGAAGTCGCCGGCCTGAACGGAGAGCGGGACGGAGTGCAGCTGAGCTGTGCAGACAGCCACTCTGTGTGTTATGGTAGGGGGATCAAAGTGTGGGTGGGAAGGAGCAGGAAGCTGCTCAGGTGTGTATGTGTGAGTGTGAGGAGGGGAGAGAACAGCTACTGAAAGGAGCAGGCAACATGTGAAAGCTCTGCCGCTCTGGGTGCGTGTGTGTGTGAAGTAGCTTAATTACCCACAGTGAGGGTCAGGCAGCAGGAGAGACAACTGCTGCTCTGGGTGAGTGTGAGGAGGAGCATCTATGCAGCAGGAGTGTGGTGGGGGTAAGTGTGTGCTGGTGAGTCGCTTACCCATTGAAGTGGGGAGTATGTGTTTTTTGTTATTTTAATTTGGAAGGAGGTGATGCTGTGAGCTTTTGGAGAAAGAGACAAGGTGCAGTTAGCTGCTGGACAGAGCCAACACAGGGGAAGCAGGGACCTGTGAACAGGTGCTGCTACAGGAGGAGCTGCTGCAGGAGGTCCTGAATCCCCTAGACACGCAAGTATCATCATCATCATTACTGATTTGACTGTTTTGCATTAATTCACTATTACACATTGTATTATCAACTACTGTTCCGTTGTTGTTGAGTATTATTTCTCTTCACAGCCAGGATATAGTACCGTAGGGTATTGCATAGTTTATATTGTATTCTGAAGGTAGCAGGGAGTTGAAGCTTGCAAACAAAATGGGTGGGGCCGTGATTGAGAATCTCACTCAGTATATGTTGTGCAAGATGTATGCGCACCTGGAGCAACCGTCCCAGTGTGAATACATCTGCACAAGGTGTGTGCGAACCGCTGCCCTGGAAGCCCAGGTAACTAATCTGGGGCAAACTGTACAAGACTGAGGGATATTCACAATCTCGAACAAAGCTTAGATAGAACGTCGGAGGAGTTGTAGGTGGTGACACTAGTAGAGGAGGACAACCAGGTAGCCAGCTGGGTCACAGAAGGAAGAAAAAAGAGAGGGAGTCAGGACATCTCTGAACTGCCAAACCCCAATATATTTACCCAATTGGATGAAGATACTGTGGATGGTAGTGAAGAAATGGCGGAGCTGGAGGAGACTGTTCACTCTAGCAACCGGAGGAGCGGTCCCTCCGGCATAGATGGGGTAAAAGAAAGCAAGGTACCTAGTCAGATTGTGTTGGTAGGGGATTCTATTATCAGGAACACAGATAGGGCAGTCTGCAACTGGGACCTCAATCACCTTAGTCTGTTTTATCCCGGGTGCCCGGGTACGACACATTGCGGACCGGGTAGAAAGATTGTTTGGAGGGTTCGGGAAAGACTCGGCGGTCTTGGTGCATGTTGGCACCAACAATAGAGTTAGTGGTAGGTGGGATGTCCTTAAGAAAGATTATAGGGACTTAGGCTAGAAACTAAAAGCAAGAACATCTAGGGTAATATTCTTAGAAATATTACCTGTGCCACGCGCTAGCCTAGGAGACAGGGAGATTAGGGAGGTAAATGTGTGCCTTAGAAACTGGTGTAGGAAAGACGGGTTTGTATTCTTTGAACACTGGGAGGACTTCTCAGCCAGGCGCCATCTTTTTTATCACGATGGTTTGCACCTGAGTGAGGTGGGGGCAGCAGTGCTGGGGGGAAGGATGGTTAGAAGGTTGGAGGAGATTTTAAACTAGGTGCCTGGGGGAGGATTTAGTTAGAAATTAGGGGTCAAGCAGTGAGAATAGTAAGGATGGAGGTAGTGAGCTGGATGGGGGTGGAGAAGGGGGTAGGGAAAGAGAAGCTGGAAAGGGTATTACCAATGGTATTACCAAAACACAAATTAACGATGATTATAGATCACCAATAATGCATATAGAAAATTATGTTCCTAACACAAGAGGAAACACTTATCTTAATTGTATGTATGTAAACGCTAGAAGCCTCACAGGGAAAAAAGGGGGAACTAGAAGTCCTTTCAGCAAGCAAACAGTATGATATTATTAGTATTACTGAACCTTGGTGGGACAAAATTCATGATTGGACTGTTAATCTGGAGGGTTACTCGCTGTTCAGGAGAAACAGAATTAACAAACTGAGTGGATGGGTATGCCTTTATGTAAACCTTTTTCTCTGGCTGGGTCCACAGGATTATCCACAGGATAACATTGGGATATTGTCGAACGACAGCGAAAATGGCACCAACACGGTCACGAGCTTTCTGGCCTCCCAGGATGCATTGGGGCCTCCCCTATATAGTCCCGCCCACTCACTCAGTCAGATCAGTTTTTTGCTTGGTGCGGCAGGAAGCCGCATGGTCACAGGGCTGCTGTGAAAGCAGCCTTGTTTTCATTAATTTATTTTTATGGACTTACTGTTTTGGTTTTTTGAGCGACTTCTCTTAACAGCGTCTTAAACGCATATTAGAAAGAGTCGCTCCAACAACTCCCCACCGGGTCGCAACAACGCTTACCTCCGCGGTACAGTGCTGTCTCGACGGGCGTCTGTGTCGGATGTTCCAGCAGGTCCAGCAGACGTAACCAGGCTGTGGCCGGAGCATGGGGAGACGGTGAGTCTATGGACTTCCTCTTACTAGAGGGGTCAGGACACAGCTACACTGATTTGGTGGAGACTACAAACAGTGTGTTGATGCGCCGAACATCTCGAGTGTGACAGCGCTACGCTCCGGGGATCATAGGCGCCAGGACTAGGTAGAGGCTGCGATCCTGGGAGTTTAAGTCAACGGGGATTCAGACGCTCCCCTGGCCGCCCCTCCTCCGAGTTCATGGCCAGTTCCCGCGTGTCTCTCGTTTCATGAACTGAATGACCTCACTTCCGGCTCAGACGCTACCACGAGGGTACTCGGTCGCAGCTTAGACGCTGCGGTTGTGTACACTGGATATAAACCCGCCCAGACCGAGTCGCAGGCCTTTAGCATCTGCATACACGTGGAAGTCGCTCAGCGTCCGTGTCCGTTGGTGAGCGTCCGTGTCCATTATCAGTTACCAAGAGCGGCAGTGTACACCAGTAGCGTCTGAATCCACTCAGCGTCTTACGAGCGTATTTGCTTGGATAGGGAAGTGTGGTGAGTCTCCCTGTATCCCGCTCTCTGGAGGCAGGGTATACAGTACTAAAAATTCTCTCTACTTCTTAGTATGCATTGTTAATTTTTTAGTACCTATTGCATATGAGACCTGTATATTACTGTGTTTTCTGCATGTTATGTTGAAATTAGAACCAGTTAAAACAGAAGTACAATTTTCCTACTTATGTTTAAGTTATTATGGAAGTTGTATTCTCATATGACAATGTCTAATGCTTTAACATGTGACTGACTGCTAGTATGTGTGCTGACTTTTCTGTGTAATGTCAGTCCTGTTCTGACCCTCAAATCAGGTGCACTGTGGTCAGATTGATCTCGCCTCTATATACTGACATATAGGGTGTTTTTCAGTCACAAAGTGTGTAGTCGGTAACAGGTTAATACCATGTCTATGAGCGGCAAAAGTGATGAGGAGAATTTACCAAGCACTCCTATAACCCTAACATGCTTATCTTGTAAGTCAGGGGTAATTGATATGAATCAATTGGTCACTTATGAGGGTTTGTGTGCAAACTGTTTCGCTTTTCAGCGACGTAAAAAACAGGAGTTAGTTCAACCTCCAGTAGAGCCACCATGGAATATGTTCGCAAAGACTCTGTCTTCAATAGCGGACAGGTAAGCTCCGGTAGCACCACCTCAAGGGTTAGGTTACACTATGAACCCATACATGCAGCTCCCTTCCTATGGTTTGGTTCCAGTAGCTTCTACAAGCAACCAAGGGGCAGGTAAGACTAAGACAGATACCTCTGTATGGCAGACTACACAAGATGATACATCGGATGATGATGCGGAAACAATAGATTCAACTCCGTATGATGATCAGTCGCAGAGCTTTAGTTCAGAAGATGTAGCTGAACTTATTAATGCCGTGAAGGCTGTTCTTTCTTTGGAAGAGCCAGCCAAGACAGTGTTAAAAGCAAAAGCACCTGTATTTAAACAAACAAAATCAGTGAAAGCTGAATTTCCAGCGTCAGATGAGTTGACGGAAATGATGGATGAGTCTTAGGCAGCGCCCAGTAAAAAGTATAAGATTCCTAAGAGATGGGATTCTTATTATCCATTTCCTGCTGTGGATTGTTCGAAGAGAGAAGTTCCTCCAAAAGTAGATGCACATGTTCTGCGACTCGTGCATAAATCTGCTTTACCACTGTCATCTACCTCATTGAATGATGTCACAGACAGAAGGGTAGAGAGCCTATTGAAAAATATTTTTCTCTTGTAGGAGCAGTGGTAAGACCTGCTATGGCGTCGGCCTGGGTAGCAAAGGCAATGGGCAAATGGATAGAGGAACTAGAGAATGACATCCCCTCTCCTACTAGGGAGCAAGAGGATCATTTTTGCCATTTAAGACAATCTGCCCAGTATTTAGAAGAAGCAGCAATTGATGTAGGCACTGTTGCTTCTAAAGCTTCAGCCTTGACAGTAGTCGCTCGCAGAGCAGTTTGGCTACGGACCTGGAAGGCGGATGCAGAGTCCAAGAAAGAATTGGAAGCATTGCCTTTCGTGGGTAATATATTATTTGGAAAACCTTTATCGGATATCCTAGAATCAGAGGCTGAATCGAAAAAGGTCAGATTTCCGGCTGCTTATAACCCTAAGTCCAAGGGTTTAAAATTTCGCTCTTTTCGTTGGCAAAGCGAAAGCTAAAGAGGAGCCTAAGCAACCCCAGTTTAAATCCAGGGGTAGGAAGCAGTGGGCTAGCAAGAAGCCAGCTTCCAAACCTGAACAGAAACCCTCAGCCTGAAGAGACCGGCCTCCGCCTGGAGGATTCCAGGGTTGGGGGCCGACTCCTTCAATTTGCACACATATGGCAACAGTCAACAACAGATGCCTGGGTGCAGAAGGTAGTATCTCAGGGGTATGGGTTCCCATTCAGGAGACGGCCTCCTCAAAGATTTTTTTGCACCAGCCCGTCTCGTATAGAGTCGAAGGCCAATGCCCTGCAAGAAGCAGTCCAAAAATTACTGCAGTCAGGTGTGATTGTCCCGGTACCTCCATCACAAAAGGGACAGGGGTATTACTCCAATCTATTTCTAATCCAGAAACCAAATGGGTCATATCGACCAATTCTAAATCTAAAAATGTTGAACAACTACATATGGATCCCGAAGTTCCACATGGAGACGTTACGCTCCATAATGTTGGCTATGGAACCGGGAGACTACATGGTGTCTCTGGATGTACGGGATGCTTGCCTACATGTGCCTATAGCACTATCACATCAGTGTTACCTCAGGTTTGCCATCCTCAAGGAACACTTCCAGTTCCAAGCTCTGCCTTTCGGGCTAGCTACAGCACCCAGGGTGTTTACCAAGATCATAGTGGTTATGGCAGCTTGTCTGCGCAAACAACGGATAAGAATATTCCCATACCTAGACGACCTATTAATCTTAGCACAGTCGCAAGATTTACTGTTGAGCCATCTCCAACAGACGATAGTTTGTTTACAGAGACACAGGTGGCTCATAAATTGGGAGAAGTCATCCCTGAATCCGTCACAGCGGATGGTTCATTTGGGAGCCATATTGGATTCAGACCTACAGAGAGTTCTCTTACCAGAGAAAAAAATAGTCAAGGTGCAGGTCATGGCTCAGGAAGCGTTGCAAGCCCAGTAAAATGTCAGTCCATGCAGCAATGCGACTGTTGGGTCTGATGGTATCAACCTTCGACATGGTTGATATGCGCAATTCCACTCCAGACCGTTGCAGCATCTCATTTTGACAAAATGGAATGGAAATCATCAAAAGATAAAGAAGCAGATGATAAAGATTCCACTAAATGTAAAAAGGTCTCTAGCATGGTGGCTACAGACAGACCATTTAAACAAGGGGAGACCCTTTTGGATAAAAGAGTGGCAAGTCCTGACAACAGATGCCAGCCTGCAAGGCTGGGGGGCGGTACTCGGAAGCCTATGGTTCCAGGGAAAATGGACTGCAAGGGAAAGTCGCCTGCCGATAAATCTGTTAGAAATAAGAGCCATTTACTTGGCTTTGGTTCAGGCAAAGGACAATCTACAAGGAAGACCAGTCCAGATCCGCTCAGACAATGCGACGGCAGTAGCATACCACAATCATCAAGGAGGAACTCACAGCAAGAGTCTGATGGAGGAAGTAACCCCCATTCTAAAATGGGCAGAACTCCATCTCCCGGCATTGTCAGCAGTATGTGTCCCGGGTGTACTAAATTGGGAAGCGGATTTTCTCAGTCGGCACACCATTCAGGAAACCGAATGGGCACTACACCCAGAAGTGTTTCAGGCACTGGTGAACAGATGGGGTCTACCGGAGATAGACCTTATGGCGTCTCGTCTAAACAACAAAGTTCTGAGGTACGGATCAAGAACAAGGGACCCAGGAGCGGTCCTGGTAGACGCACTGTCAGTAGAATGGAGGTTACAGCTGGCGTATCTGTTCCCTCCAATATCTCTGTTACCCAGAGTAGTGAGAAAGATAAAACAGGCAAAAGGAGCAATCATTCTAATAGCTCCAGCTTGGCCAAGAAGGCATTGGTACACAGATCTGTTGAGAATGTCCGTGGAAGCACCGATACTGCTCCCTCAACGTCCAGATCTATTAATGCAGGGTCCTTGTTGTCACAGTCATCTGGATCGCCTGTCTTTGACGGCGTGGCTGTTGACACCTCTATCTTAGAGGCTAAAGGATTTTCAAAGCAAGTAATCCAAACCATGCTTAGAGCAAGAAAGCCTTCTTCGGCCCGTGTGCATCATAGAATATGGCAAGCCTATATTCACTGGTGTACTGGAAAAAATGTAAATCCGAGATCTTATAAAGTAGCTAGGATTTTGGATTTCCTTCAGGCAGGATTGGATAAAGGGTTGAAAGTTGCTTCCTTGAGGGTGCAAGTCTCAGCGTTGACTGTATGGTTTCAACAGAAGATTGCTGACCTACAGGATGTACGTATGTTTTTCCAAGGAGTAGTACATATTCAACCTCCATTTGTTCCTCCTGCAGCTCCCTGGGATTTGAATTTAGTTCTTAAATTTCTCCAGGGTCCTCTGTTTGAACCACTTGAGAGAACAGATCTTAAGTTTTTAACGGTTAAAGTTCTTTTTTTACTGGCAATGGCGTCAGCCAGAAAAGTGTCAGATTTAGGAGCATTATCTTGTAAGTCTCCTTTCCTAAGTTTTTTTCCAGACAGAGCAGTTCTCAGAACGAGATCTAGTTATCTTCCAAAGGTGGTGTCAAAGTTTCACCTGAATGAAGAGATTGTAGTCCCAGCCTTTCAGGTATCGGGACTATCTGCGGGAGAAGCGTCGCTGGACGTGGTCCGGGCTTTAAAAAATCTACATAGATCGTACTAGTGCCATCAGGAAAACAGATTCCCTCTTCATCCTCTACGGATTCCATAGAAGAGGAGGATGGCCTGCTAGTAAACAGACGCTGGCGAGATGGCTCCGAATGGTAATATCTGAAGCTTATTCTCATGCAGTAAGGTAGGTCCTTCTTGGGCAGCACAACAGGGTGCATCAGCAGAACAGATATGTAGGGCAGCCACATGGTCTTCCATAAACACATACATCAGACATTATGCCTTGGACACTTTTGCCTCTGATGACGCAGACTTCGGGCGGAAGGTCCTCCTATGCAATCATGAGCGTCCCCACCACTAAAATGGCTTTGGGAATCCCAATGTTATCCTGTGGATAATCCTGTGGACCCAGCCAGAGAAATGAACGTTATGGTAAGAACTTACCGTTGATAACGTGATTTCTCTTATGTCCACAGGTATCCACAGGGATCCCACCCGGACGCATCTGATTTGAGGATCTAGACAATCACTAAAACCTCTTCCTTCTTGTATGGATGGGTGTGCATGTGTGTTCTTATCGCCTGTACAGGTCTCTACCTAATGTTCCTGCCTAAAATCGCTGTGGAAAGAACTGATCTGACTGAGTCAGTGGACGGGACTATATAGGGGAGGCCCCAATGCATCCCGGGAGGCCAGAAAGCTCTTGACCGTGTTGGTGTCATTTTCGCTGTCGCTCGACAATATCCCAATGTTATCCTGTGGATACCTGTGGACATAAGAGAAATCACGTTATCAACGGTAAGTTCTTACCATAACGTTCATTTTAAAACCAGACATAAAGGATGACATTCACAATAGAACTGTAAATACTGTGGAGACTTTATGGGTAGAAAATGCATGCAGGGGGGAAAGGGAATTTAAAAGCTACTAATAGGTATATGCTACAAGCTGCCTGATATTAATGTGTCTGATAAATTGTTACTAAAGCAAATCGAAAAAGCGTCAGGGTTAGGAGACATAATAGTGTTGGGCATTTTTAACTATCCAGAAATTAATTGGACATATGATTCATGTGATACTGCTAGGGGTAATAGATTTTTAAACACACTAAATGATCACTACTTACTTCAATTGATCAAGGAACCAACTAGGTACAATGTAATCTTAGACTTGGTACTAACAATGGGGAATTGATATCGAATATTACAGTAGGGGATCCCATGGGAAACAGCGACCACAATATGGTCACATTCAATATCAGTTTTTACAAACAGCCCTATATAGGCTCTACTAAAACTTTAAACTTTAGCAAAGCCAACTTTGCCATGATGAAGGAAGCTTTAAGGGGCATTGGGGGTAATTCAGACCTGATCGCTCGCTAGCATTTTTTGCAGCTCTGCAATCAGGTCAGAACTGCGCATGCGTATGCACCGCAATGCGCAAGCACGTCGCACAGGTACAAAGCGGATCGCCACTCAGCGATGGGTTTGTACATTCGCACGGGCGATCACAAGGAGATTGACAGGAAGAAGCCATTTGTGAGTGGCAACTGACCGTTTTCTGGGAGTGGTTTGAAAAACGCTAGCGCGTCCAAGTGTTTGAAGGGAGGGTTCCTGATGTCAATTCTGGTCCCGGACAGGCTGAAGTGACCACAGTGGCTGATTAGGTCCTGGGCTACTCAGAGACTGCACAAGATCTGTTTGTGCAGCTCTGCTACACATGCATTCACACTATGGTGGCCAATCTCGGGATCCCGGGATTTAGGGCCAAAAACGGCCAGGATTCAATCCTGGGATTGGAAGCTCCAAACCCAGGGATCGAGGGATCAGTGTTGAGCATCCACAGGACGCTCAGATGCTGCCCGGCTTCCTTCTGGTTCCCCAGCTCAGCGAGAGAGTTCATGCTGCGCCGTCACACGCAACCAGGAGAGAGCGGAGGATGTTCCCCACCCACCCGCCCCCGGTATATGTTGAGTTATGTGTGCAGGGCGAGGGGGCAGCCACATAGTTAAAAGCCAATCCTGGGAATCCCGGGATTGGCCATTTTTCAATCCCGGTACCCGGGATTGAAAAAATGGACCGGGATTGGCTTCCCTAGTTTGCACACTTGCAAAGGGAAAATACACTCCCCTATGGGCAGCGACTATCTGTTCGCAGTAGTGCAAAAAAAAACCCTAGCAAGCGATCAGGTCTGAATTAGGCCCATTGACTGGGATTTTTTGTTTCAAGGCAAGACTACCACAGAGAAATGGAATGTATTAAAAACGTTCCTCACTAGTTATTCTTGTAAGTTCATTCCTATGGGCAGCAAACGTAGGAGTTTCAAACCAATGTGTCTTAACAAAAAGATTAAGGAACTAATGGGCAAAAAAAGAGGAGAGCATTCAGAAAGTATAAATCAGACGGAAAGGTGGAGTCATTCCAGTACTATAAGGATTAATATGGGTAATTGTGGATATACAACACTGCGCATTAAAAAGGATAGTGCAGCCCAAATCCAATATCAGATGGGGGAAAAACACCAATTCCCAATGAACATACCAGAATAATTAAAGGATTCCTGGCGCTCTTTCCTTATAGATGTAACAAACCACATTGGGTATCTTACAATAAAGATTTCATATTGAGAGCAGAAATTAATGCTTTAATAACATCACACTAAAAGACATATTACACATTTAAAAACAGCAAATACATAAATATAAAGTGCATAATGTGAACAGGTGCCGTCTAGTCCATAAGGTGACTTCAGTGCAGAGATCAAAAAGTGTCTCACCAATGATGGTAATTGCGGTGTGCTAGCTTTTTTTTGAAAGCCGCAAATGCAGTCCTAGGCTGAATAGCCTAGCACCACCGCACTGAGCACATTCAGCAAGAAGTCCCACGGCACCTTGCACAGTCCTCAGTCCTTCACCATATATCAGCAATGCGTTTCAGTCATAGGCATGACCTTTTTCAAGCTGGATATGGTGCTCTAACCAAAGGGTCCTTATATACCTCTCCTAATTACTTCAATTACGCTAAAGCAATCAATTCCGACATTACTTCCGAGTTCGCAAACCGGAAGTGACATATTTGCGTTCCAGCCGCTACTTCCTGTGGCTCAGCGGCTGTTACTGTGCATTCCACATGTTCCTTATGATAATCTCAACACAAGCTTTTAGTCCCTCTATGTATCCTGGGCTTAATAGCAGCTTAAGCGTACATTCTTAGAACACAGCTGTTGATGCCGCCGACGCAATCTTTGTTGGGGGATCCTTATTACCTTTGCCCATTTTATGTATAGGATATGACAACCCACTCATTACCAAAGCTTAGTGGTACTTCATTCCCAGCCAGTCCGTCCCTATCACTATGGTGGGTTGTCAAAAACTCTTAATCAGGGATACATAATTCCATTGCAGTGTAGATTCAGATATCATAAAAAAGAGAGGATATAAAAATGGGTTATTCCAGAATATATACAACCAGTTAGAATTTTAAAAGTTTATAATTTAAAAGCATAAACAACGTGCATACAATAATTATTTTTAAAAACCATTTCAGCTCAAAATCTACATTGTAGCCATTTGGTTTAAGGGAGTCTAGATTAAAAATCCATTGCATCTCACATTGTGCCAAACGTGTCTCTAAATGCTTATTTTTCCACTGTGGCTTTACTTGTTGTACCCCCTAGAAAACGAACAATATGTCCTTCACATTTATTATGTTTTATCTTAAAATGATCCGACAAGGGGTGCATTTCCAAACCTTTACGTATGTTATAAATATGTTCGGCTGCTCTGGTTTTCAGGGGTCTTGATGTTTATCCCACATAAACCATGCCACATCTACATTCCAATAAATACACCACATTACGAGAATGGCATGTAACAAAATCGTTAATTTTGAATTTTCTCCCTTTTGACTTCAAACTCTGTAATTTTGCGTGCCACATCCTTTCTTGTACTGGTGAGGCACATCAAACATGAGCCACATCTGTGAAACCCTTTATTGCATGTCCTCCCATTATTATTTTCTGGCAAACTGCTTCTTACAACATGATCTTTTATTGACTTGGCTTTTTTGTATATAAACAATGGCTTTGGGGGTAGGTGATTTCCTAATACTGGATCATCCAATAAGATAGGACAGTGATTCCTAAAGATAGAAACATAGAATTTGACAGCAGATAAGAACCACTTGGCCCATCTAGTCTGCCCCTTTTTTATTTTATCCTTTAGGCAATCTCAACCCTTTTTTAACCTTAATTCTTTGTAAGGATATTCATATGCCTGTCCCAAGCATGTTTAAATTGCCCTACAGTCTTAGCCTCTACCACCTCTGATGAGAGGCTATTCCACTAATCCACTACCCTTTCTGTGAAGTAATTTTTCCTTAAATTTCCCCTGAACCTCCCCCCCCTCCAGTCTCAATGTATGCCCTCGAGTTCTAATACTTCTTTTCCTTTGAAGAATGTTTCCCTCCTGAACTTTAAGACCCTTGATATATTTGAAAGTTTCTATCATGTCCCCCCTTTCCCTTCTCTCCTCCAAACTATACATGTTAAGATCTTTTAGCCTTTCCGGGTAAATTTTGTGATGTAGGCCATGCACCATTTTAGTTGCCCTTCTTTGTACACTCTCTAATGTATTTATATCCTTCTGGAGATATGGTCTCCAGAACTGGACACAGTATTCCAGATGGGGCCGTACCAATGACCTATACAGTGGCATTATCACTTCTTTTTTCCTGCTACTGATTCCTCTCCCTATGCAACCAAGCATCTGACTTGCCTTTCTCATTGCTTTGTTGCATCGCTTTCCTGCCTTCAAGTCACTTGAAATAGTGACTCCTAAATCTCTTTCCTCCTCAGTAGTTTCCATTATAGTACCCTTGATACTATATTTAGCCTTTGGGTTTTTGAGACCCAAGTGCATGATTTTGCATTTTTTAGCATTAAACTGTAGTTGCCACGTTCTTGACCATTTCTCAAGCCTACCTAAGTCATTAATCATTTGTTTTACCCCTCCCTGTGTGTCTACCCTGTTGCATATCTTTGTATCATCTGCAAAAAGGCATATCTTCCATTCAATACCATCTGCAATGTCACCAACAAAGATATTAAAGAGAACTGGACCAAGTACAGATCCCTGGGGTACTCCACTGGTAACATTTCCCTCCATAGATTGCACTCCATTAACTACGACTGTCTGTTTCCTATCCTGCAACCAGGTTCTTAACCATTTAACTGATTTATAATCCACCCCTAGGCTTTCAAGTTTATTTAGCAGTCTGCGATGTGGGACAGTGTCAAATGCCTTACTAAAGTCTAGATATGCTACATCTACAGCTCCCCCTTGATCTATTATTTTCATCACAGAGTCAAAAAAGTCAATAAGATTTGTTTGGCATGATCTCCCACCAGTAAATCCATGCTGTTTTGGATCCTGTAAGTGGTTTGATTTAAGATATTCCACTATTCTTTCTTTTAATAGTTTTTCCATTACTTTCCCTACTACTGATGTAAGGCTTACTGGTCTGTAGTTACTTGCTTCTTCCTTGCTTCCACTTTTGCGCAGTGGAACTACATTTGCTCTTTTCCAGTCCTCTGGAATAGCACCTGTATTTAGTGACTGGTTAAATAATTCTGTTAAAGGTGTAACCAGCACATCTTTTAGCTCTTTGAGTATCCTTGGGTGTATCCCATCTGGTCCCATTGATTTATCCACTTTTAGTTTTGAAAGTTCTGTTAGGACCTTCTCCTCTGTAAATGTATTTTCATCTACCTTATTTTTATGAATGTTCTTGCAACTTAACTGTGGCCCCATCCCTTCTTCTGTAGTAAATACTGAGCAAAAATAATTATTTCTCAATTTTCCTGTGACACCCTCCGTATTTGGTGATAAAAGCCCATTTATATGGATTATCACCAGAGTCGTTTTTTTTCTTTTTCCCTTAATAATTCTTTTCTATCAGTTTTCTTTACTACTTAACTTGCTTTAGTTAGAGTGTTTTGGTTATAACCCTTTTCCCGGAATCTATTAGCCATTACTTCCATCTGTATTTCTAATACCTGTGGACCTGTGCAATTCCGCTTCAAGCGTTTAAATTGGCCCACAGGTATATTTTCTAGCCACCTTTGATGGTGTTCACTATTAATATATAAGTAGGCATTGGAATCTGTTGGCTTCCGGTGGGTTTGAGTATAAATGGAGCTCGACTCAAAATATATACGAAGGTCCAAAAAGGCCAATTCTTTTTTGCTTTGAGTAAAAGTCAATGCAATATTAAAATAATTTGAGTTAAGAGATGTCATAAAATTATCCAAAGTCTCATTGGTGCCTTGCCAAATGAATTGAGATTAATAAATCACCTGGTCCCGATTGAATTCACCCAAGGGTTCTCATGGAGCTACACTCCAAATTAGCAAGACCCCTATATTTGTTTTTCATTTACTCACTTACATCAGGCATGGTTCCCAAAGACTGGCATATAGCGGAAGTAGGGCAAATATTTTAAAAGGGAAGTAAATCTGAACCAGGTAATTACAGAACAGTAAGTCTTACATCTATAGTGGGGAAAGTACTGGAAAGTATTTCATGGGGGCGATCTTCAGGTTGCCGGCGGGCGGGCTCCCGACAACCATACCGGTGTCGGAATCTCGACCGCCGGCATTCCGACAGATTTTCTCCCTCTTGGGGGTCCACGACCCCCCTGGAGGGAGAATAGATAGCGTAGCGAGCCCACAAGGGGCTCATTTGTGCTCGCCCAGCTGTCGTTATGCCGGCAGTCGGGATTCCGGCACCGGTATGCTGGCCGCCGGAAGCCCGACCGCCGGCATCGCATACTACACCCATTTCAAAGGATAGAATAAAGGAGTTCCTTGAAACCAATAAGGTTATTAATAGGATCAAATATAGATTTGTGAAGGATAGATCATGTCAATCTTAATAGGCTTTTATGAAACAGTGCAAACCTAGATCAAGGTAAAGAGGTGGATGTTATCTTTTTAGACTTTGCTAAAGCTTTCGATACAGTACCTCACATGAGACTAATCTACAAGTTAAGAGAACTTGGGGTAGGGAACACATTGTGCAATTGGGTGAGTAATTGGTTGGATAAAAGGGAGCATCGAGTGGTGGTAAAGGAAACTTTTTAGAAATGGACTGAGGTATTCAGCGGTGTGCAACAAGGGTCTGTACTTTTCATAAATGATCTATTAACATGTCTAGAGAGCATAGTGTAAATTTCTCTGACGTCCTAGTGGATGCTGCGGACTCCGTAAGGACCATGGGGAATAGACGGCTCCGCAGGAGACTGGGCACATCTAAAGAAAGATTTAGGACTATCTGGTGTGCACTGGCTCCTCCCCCTATGACCCTCCTCCAAGCCTCAGTTAGATTTCTGTGCCCGGCTGAGCTGGATGCACACTAGGGGCTCTCCTGAGCTCCTAGTAGAAAGTATAGTTTAGGTTTTTTATTTTCAGTGAGACCTGCTGGCAACAGGCTCACTGCAACGAGGGACTAAGGGGAGAAGAAGCGAACCTACCTAAGTGGTGGTAGCTTGGACTCCTTAGGCTACTGGACACCATTAGCTCCAGAGGGATCGAACACAGGACCCGACCTCGTCGTCCGTTCCCGGAGCCGCGCCGCCGTCCCCCTTACAGAGCCAGAAACAAGAAGGTGGTCCGGAAAATCGGCGGCTGAAGACTTCTGTCTTCTCCAAGGTAGCGCACAGCACTGCAGCTGTGCGCCATTGCTCCTCATGCACACCACACACTGCGGTCACTGATGGGTGCAGGGCGCTGGGGGGGGGGGCGCCCTGAGCAGCAATAATAACACCTTGGCTGGCAAAACTAACACCATATATAGCCCCAGAGGCTATATAGGTGTATATTAACCCCTGCCAGAAACGATAAAATAGCGTGAGAAAGCCCGCCGAAAAAGGGGCGGAGCCAACTCCCTCAGCACACTGGCGCCATTATTCCCTCACAGCTTCGCTGGAAGGAAGCTCCCTGGCTCTCCCCTGCAGTCCTGCACTACAGAAAGGGTAAAAAAGAGAGGGGGGGGCACAATTTAGGCGCAGTATATATATATTATAGGCAGCTATAGGGGAAAACACTCTGTATAGTGATATCCCTGTGTTATATAGCGCCCTGGTGTGTGCTGGCATACTCTCCCTCTGTCTCCCCAAAGGGCTTTGTGGGGTCCTGTCCTCTGTAAGAGCATTCCCTGTGTGTCTGCTGTGTGTTGGTACTGCTGTGTCGACATGTATGATGAGGATAGTGATGTGGAGGCGGAGCAAATGCCTGTGAATGTGATGTCACCCCCTGCGGGGTCGACACCAGTGTGGATGGACTTATGGAAGGAATTACGTGACAGTGTCAGCTCCTTACATAAAAGGTTTGACGACATAGGACAGCCGGCTACTCAGCTTGTGCCTGTCCAAGCGTCTCAAATGTCATCAGGGGCTATAAAACGCCCGCTACCTCAGATGACAGATACAGATGTCGACACGGATACCGACTCCAGTGTCGATGATGATGAGACGAGTGTACCCTCCAATAGATCCACCCGTTATATGATTGAGGCTATGAAAAATGTATTACACATTTCTGATGATACCCCAGGTACCACAAAAAAGGGTATTATGTTTGGTGAGAAAAAACTACCAGTAGTTTTTCCTGCATCTGACGAATTAAATGAGGTGTGTGAGGAAGCGTGGACTTCCCCAGATAAGAAATTGATCATTTCTAAACGGTTAATGGCTGCGTACCCTTTCCCGCCAGAGGATAGGTCACGCTGGGAAACACCCCCTAGGGTAGATAAAGCGCTGACACGCTTATCAAAGAAGGTGGCACTACCGTCTCCGGATACGGCCGCCCTAAAAGAACCTGCTGATAGAAAGCTGGAAAGTACCCTAAAAGCTATATACACACACACTGGCATTATATTGAGACCCGCTATTGCATCAGCTTGGATGTGCAGTGCTGCTGCGGCATGGTCAGACTCCCTGTCGGAAAACATTGATACCATGGATAGGGACAATATTTTGCTAACGATTGACCATATAAAAGACGCGGTCTTATACATGCGTGATGCACAGAGGGATATTTGCCGGCTGGCATCAAAAATAAGTGCTATGTCCATTGCCGCCAGACGGGGGTTATGGACTAGGCAATGGTCAGGTGATGCCGACTCCAAGCGGCACATGGAAGTTTTACCCTATAAAGGGGTGGAACTTTTTGGGGAAGGTCTTTCAGACCTCGTTTCCACAGCTACTGCTGGGAAATCGACTTTTTTGCCACAGGCTACCCCACAGCAAAAGAAAGCACCGTATTATCAGGTACAGTCCTTTCGGCCCCAGAAAAATAAGCGGGCTAGAGGCTCATCCTTTCTGCCGAGGGGCAGAGGAAGGGGGAAAAAGCTGCAGCACACAGCTAGTTCCCAGGAGCAGAAGTCCTCCCCTGCGTCCGGTAAGTCCACAGCATGACGCTGGGGCTGCTCAGGCGGAATCGGGAACGGTGGGGGCACGTCTCAGGTTTTTAATCACACAGTGGGCTCTCACACAAGTGGATCCCTGGGTTCTTCAAGTAGTATCTCAGGGGTACAGGCTGGAATTCGAGACGTCTCCCCCCCCCCCGCCGTTTCCTAAAATCTGCCTTGCCGGCAACTCCCTCTGCCAGGGAGGCAGTGTTGGTGGCTATTCAAAAACTGTATTCACAGAAAGTGATCGTCAAGGTACCCCTCCTTCAGCAAGGAAAGGGTTACTACTCCACAATGTTTGTGGTACCGAAACCGGACGGTTCGGTGAGACCCATCTTAAATTTAAAAGCCTTGAACACTTATATCAAAAGGTTCAAGTTCAAGATGGTATCGCTCAGGGCGGTTATTGCGAGCCTGGAGGAGGGGGATTACATGGTATCCCTGGACATCAAGGATGCGTACCTGCATGTCCCCATTTACCCTCCGCACCAGGAGTACCTCAGATTTGTGGTACAGGACTGTCACTATCAGTTCCAGACGCTGCCGTTTGGGTTATCCACGGCACCGAGGGTCTTTACCAAGGTAATGGCCGAAATGATGATACTCCTTCGCAAGAAGGGAGTTTTAATTATCCCGTACTTGGACGATCTCCTGATAAAGGCGAGGTCCAAAGAACAGTTGATAGTGGGGGTGGCACTTTCTCAGGAAGTGCTACAACAGCACGGCTGGATTCTAAACATTCCAAAGTCACAGCTGGTCCCGACGACACGTCTTCTGTTCCTGGGAATGATTCTGGACACAGACCAGAAAAGAGTGTTTCTTCCACTGGAAAAAGCCGAGGAATTGTCATCTCTGGTCAGAGACATCCTAAAACCAGGAAAAGTGTCGGTTCATCAATGCACACGAGTCCTGGGAAAAATGGTAGCTTCGTACGAAGCAATTCCATTCGGAAGGTTCCACGCAAGGATGTTCCAGTGGGACCTGTTGGACAAATGGTCCGGGTCCCATCTCCAGATGCAACAGCGGATAACCCTATCGGCCAGAACCAGGGTGTCGCTGCTGTGGTGGCTGCAGAGGGCTCATCTACTAGAGGGCCGCAGATTCGGAATACAGGACTGGGTCCTGGTGACCACGGATGCCAGCCTTCGGGGCTGGGGGGCAGTCACAAAGGGAAGAAATTTCCAAGGACTGTGGTCAAATCAGGAGATTTCTCTTCACATAAATATCCTGGAGCTAAGGGCCATTTACAATGCCCTAAGCCAGGCAAGACCCCTGCTTCAAAACCAGCCGGTACTGATCCAGTCAGACAACATCACGGCGGTCGCCCATGTAAACAGACAGGGCGGCACGAGAAGCAGGATGGCGATGGCAGAAGCCACAAGGATTCTCAGATGGGCAGAGAATCATGTGTTAGCACTGACGGCAGTGTTCATTCCGAGAGTGGACAACTGGGAAGCAGACTTCCTCAGCAGGCACGACCTCCACCCGGGAGAATGGGGACTTCATCCAGAAGTCTTCCAAATGCTGGTCAACCGGTGGGAAAAACCACAGGTAGACATGATGGCGTCCCGCCTCAACAAGAAGTTGAAAAGATATTGCGCCCGGTCAAGAGACCCTCAGGCGATAGCGGTGGACGCTCTAGTGACACCATGGGTGTACCAGTCGGTTTATGTGTTTCCTCCTCTACCTCTCATACCCAAGGTACTGAGAATAATAAGAAGGCGAGGAGTGAAAACCATACTCGTGGTTCCGGATTGGCCAAGAAGAGCTTGGTACCCGGAACTTCAAGAGATGCTTACAGAGGACCCTTGGCCTCTGCCGCTCAGACAAGACCTGCTGCAGCAGGGACCCTGTCTGTTCCAAGACTTACCGCGGCTGCGTTTGACGGCATGGCGGTTGAACACCGGATCCTGAAGGAAAAGGGTATTCCGGAGGAAGTCATCCCTACCCTGATCAAAGCCAGGAAGGATGTCACCGCAAGACATTATCACCGCATTTGGCGAAAATATGTTGCTTGGTGTGAGGCCATGAAGGCCCCGACGGAGGAATTTCAACTGGGTCGATTCCTGCACTTCCTGCAAGCAGGGGTGACGTTGGGCCTCAAATTGGGGTCCATAAAGGTCCAGATTTCGGCTCTGTCGATTTTCTTCCAAAAAGAACTGGCTTCACTGCCCGAAGTTCAGACTTTTGTCAAAGGAGTACTGCATTTTCAGCCTTCGTTTGTGCCCCCAGTGGCACCTTGGGATCTCAATGTGGTTTTGGCATTCCTGAAATCACATTGGTTCGAACCACTTAAGACTGTGGATTTAAAATATCTCACGTGGAAAGTGGTCATGCTGTTGGCCTTGGCGTCGGCCAGGCGGGTTTCAGAATTGGCGGCTTTGTCTTGTAAAAGCCCTTATCTGATTTTCCATATGGATAGGGCAGAATTGAGGACTCGTCCTCAGTTTCTCCCAAAGGTGGTCTCAGCTTTTCACTTGAACCAACCTATTGTGGTGCCTGCGGCTACTAGGGACTTGGAGGATTCCAAGTTGCTGGACGTAGTCAGGGCCCTAAATATGTATATTTCCAGGACGGCTGGAGTCAGAAAGACTGACTCGCTGTTTATCCTGTATGCACCCACCAAGCTGGGTGCTCCTGCTTCTAAGCAGTCTATTGCGCGCTGGATTTGTAGCACTATTCAGCTGGCGCATGCTGCGGTAGGCTTACCGCAGCCTAAATCTGTAAAAGCCCATTCCACACGGAAGGTGGGCTCATCTTGGGCGGCTGCCCGAGGGGTCTCGGCTTTACAACTTTGCCGAGCAGCTACTTAGTCGGGGGCAAACACGTTTGCAATTTCTACAAATTTGATACCCTGTCTGAGGAGGACCTGGAATTCTCTCATTCGGTACTGCAGAGTCATCCGCACTCTCCCGCCCGTTTGGGATCTTTGGTATAATCCCCATGGTCCTTACGGAGTCCCCAGCATCCACTAGGACGTCAGAGAAAATAAGAATTTACTTACCGGTAATTCTATTTCTCGTAGTCCGTAGTGGATGCTGGGCGCCCATCCCAAGTGCGGATTGTCTGCAATACCTGTACATAGTTATTGTTACAAAAATCGGGTTTTGTTGTGAGCCATCTCTTCAGAGGCTCCATTTGTTATCATACTGTTAACCGGGGTTCCGATCACGTGTTATATGGTGTGATTGGTGTGGCTGGTATGAGTCTTACCCGGGATTCAAAAATCCTTCCTTATTGTGTCAGCTCTTCCGGGCACAGTTCCTAACTGAGGCTTGGAGGAGGGTCATAGGGGGAGGAGCCAGTGCACACCAGATAGTCCTAAATCTTTCTTTAGATGTGCCCAGTCTCCTGCGGAGCCGTCTATTCCCCATGGTCCTTACGGAGTCCCCAGCATCCACTACGGACTACGAGAAATAGAATTACCGGTGAGTAAATTCTTATTTTTTGCAGACGATACCAAATTCTGAAAGGTTATATATTCGGTGGAGGATGCTGAGTCTCTTCAGAACGACTTATTAAAACTGGAAGCATGGGTTTTAAAATGGAGAATGAGGTTCAATATAGAAAAAAGTAAGGTAATGCACTTCGGAAGCAAAAATAAGAACACTACCTACATACTAAACGGGGAGAAACTAGGGAATTCTGAACTGGAAAAAGATTTAGGTGTTCACATAGATAACAAACTTAACAGCAGTACCCAAAGTAGGAATGCAGCAAAAAAGGCAAACAAGGTATTGGCATGCATTAAGCGGGGGAATTGATGCAAGGGATGAGAGTGTTATACTCCCACTATATAAATCACTAGTGAGGCCACATCTTGAATACTGTGTACAATTATGGGCACCATACTACAAAAAGGATATCCTGGAACTAGAGAAGGTTCAGAGACGAGCTACCAAATTGATAAAGGGGATGGAGACTCTAGAATACTAGGAAAGGCTTGCTAGGCTAGGCATGTCAACATTGGAAAAAAAGATTAAGAAGGGACATGATTAACAATTACAAATATATAAGATAACAAATTTGCTGCTGCGATCAGATCTGAATTAGGCACATTGAAAAATGTACTTGCTCTTAGTAATTTACCTAATACAAATGAAGAAAAATGACCGACCAGATGACGTCCCAACGTTCCGTTAGCCACGTCCAATGCGTTTCGTCAATGGACTTCGTCAGGGGGGTGACGACACCCCCCTGACAAAGTCCATCGACGAAACGCGTTGGGCGTGGCTAACGGAACGTTGGAAGTTGTGACGTCATCTGGTTGGTCATCACTTAGCAACGAGCGGTGCTCGCGGCACCTGAGGCCAGCCGTTTGAATTGGTGCGGGAGAGAGCGGTCCAGACGCTCGAACCATTACACGGATCACGGAGCCTGCTTTTAGAAGCTAAGATGTATGTGAGCATGTATTGTGATTAAATGGAATTGTAATTTTTACTCACACCTGCACCCTCCATTTTTTTCTTGTTTGCATGTACAATTGAGCCAGTGGCTCTGGTTCCAGCACGGAAGAAGCGGCAGGATACATCTCAGAGCGGGACACAGACTGTTCATTAACATAACTAATCAAAGAGACTGAATGAGATCTGAATGCGCGGCTTCTTTAAACTAAATATATATATATATATATATATATATATATATATATATATATATAATTATTTTTTTTAAGAGACCTTACCTTATAAATAGCTCTAGGGGCATATTTATATTTTAATAAAATGCAATCCGCTCCCCGTAAATTAATCAATTATTGCCGTATATCAATGCAATAAGGATTCTTCAGCTCGGTTGCACAGTTCGGGCATCCTATATCCATATACCTGTTCTTCGGACGGGTCTGGTGCGTCGGCGGGATCCTGGCAGCAGTGACTGTGAGAGAATGGCTGCAAAGCCACTCCCCCACCTGTCTGTGATTGCCCGCGCATTCCAGTGACGTCGGTCATGTCACTACAGGGCCCAAACATTCCGATTTTCTGAATATTTTGGTTAGCAGGTATCCTGATAATGGATGGGTGTGGTATGCAAGGTCGACAGTTATTAGGTCAACCACTATTGGTCGACAGTAACTAGGTTGACAGGGTCTGTAGGTCAAAAAGTCGACATGAGTTTATTTTTTGTCGTTTTCTCCGTACAGTGACCGGGATCCCCTATTTGTGCACCGTGTCCACTCGCATGGCTCGCTTCGCTCGTCATGCTTCAGGCAAGGTTACTATTCCCAGTTGTAGTCCGCATGGATCGTTAAGTATAAAAAAGGTTAAAAAAATTGTGATAAACTCATGTCGACCTTTTGACCTGTCGACCTAGTTACTGTCGACCAATAGTGGTTGACCTAGTTACTGTCAACCTAGAGACCGGATCCCATAATGGATACCTGACTTGTATCCGTTTTAATCACCAGGACAAGGGTTCCAATGAGAACCTGTCCTGGAGATCAAGAAAAAATATAGTGATCACATCTGCAATCACTTTACTACTATCTACAGACCCCCTTGTTTCTACTGTGCATGTGTGACTTTCCAGCTGTGCAATGCACCAAAGCCACAAATCACTTTGGGATGCCCTACAGTCCATCAGAGAGGGATCACAAGATCCTCTCTGGCAGGGCAGCCCCATAGCCGGTAATGGGCTAATGTGATGTTTCCCCATGCAGCTTGCTGCAGGAGCCGGTGGATGGGGAGCCTGCTATCCTCTTTAGTACTGTACATTTGAAGCAGTGGCAGAATTAGTGAGTGGTGGGCCCAGGTGCAAAAATGTGCTTTGGGCCCCCTCAGTCCTTTTTACAAAATAAGGGACTCCAAAAGGTATATAACCAAAAAAAGAGGCATGTACAAAGCATAATAGTCTTTAATCAAATCAGGATAATGCTGATTTGATGTAAGACTATTTTGCATTATACATGAAGGTGATAGCAATATACTACAAAAAGCCTTAGCGACTGCCATCTGCTATAGACCAAATAAAAAAACTGCCATATAATACAGACAGCAATAGTGTCTGCCATGTAATACAGTATATAAATTACCACTATATACTGCAGACATTATTAGTTATCCCCACATACTGTACTACACACAGAATTAATGACTGCCATATAATACAGACCGTATAAATTACCACCATATACTAAAGATAGCTTTAATGACCGCCATATAATACAGACAGCTTAAACTCCTAATTACATCGGTCTCCAAAAAAAAAACCAACATTAAACACTATAGTGTTCCCGCTAGGATGTGGGCAGGGCACGAGGTGTGGAGAGAGCATAGCCTGAGCATGCCCAAAAAGGGGGCATGACTGGTCGGGTATGGGGACACGGCCCTGCTTGCATTACTACTGGAGGTGTTACATCCCTATCTCCTTCACTATTTGGGCATGCCCAGCCATCAGTGTCTCATCTTGGGAGTATGCGCAGCACTTACGGCGGTGCTGGGCTTCACCTTAATGTGAATAGATGCCGTGTGCATGTGCACCGCATGTATTCACGTGGCAGCAGCACGGCACCGGACAGGCTGTTTAGCAGGGTGCCGCTAAAAAGACAGGGCACATTTTGTATTTTTAAAATCTGGCAGGGTTCAGCTACTAAAACAGCCTAGCATGAAGGCTATTCACACATATATAAAACAAAGGGGGTCATTCCAAGTTGATCGCAGCAGGAATATTTTTAGCAGTTGGGCAAAACCATGTGCACTGCAGGGGAGGCAGATATAACATGTGCGGAGATAGATTTGGGTGTGGTGAGTTCAATCTGCAATCTAAATTGCAGTGTAAAAATAAAGCAGCCAGTATTTACCCTGCACAGAAACATAATAACCCACCTAAATCTCTCTGCAAATGTTATATCTGCCTCCCACATGGTTTTGCCCAACTGCTAAAAATATTCCTGCTGCGATCAACTTGGAATTACCCCCAAAGTTCTCTGAGTTACACTCTCCTACTTTCACGGAGACCGATCACGGGCTCTGTAGCATAGTACGTTTTATTATAGATACCTAGTTATGGTGAACACCACTTTTGTTTGTATATATCTGTGTAGGGTGGTTTGTTTACATAGCACAACTTTAGGTCCTTCCGCGTTTTGCAGTGCATGTAAGATTTTAATTAATTGCACATTTGTTTAATTGTTGGGGGAGTGGTCTTATGTATTTGTATGGGTATTTATTCTGTCCCAGTCACTTCTTAACAAAGGACCAAAACATTGTTGGGCGTATTTTGCACAATTGCTTAATAAACTTACTTTCTAACGGAGGTCTGGCGAGTGCACCCAATTTTTCCAACACATTCTCACACTCTATAGCGGTGGGGAGGCAAGGTCGTGCCCTTATATTAAGGCTGAATCAAACAAACTGAATTCTCCCATAGGGAACTTCTGGGATGGGGGCATATTTGAGGGGCTACACCTCAAAAGTAATTGGAGGAACTGAGCTTAAATCTGGCATGGTCGTATAGCAGGGACATGCAGTCAGGGGAGGCAGTGCCTCCCCTGTCATTAATGAGTAAAATAATACAAGGAAGATACTTATGACACATTCTGTGTCATAAGTATCTTCGTTATATTCTTGTATTAATTTTAAGACCTAAAAAGAGCTTAGGAGGCACAGATAACAGTGCCGCCTGTTGTGAATGGGAATGAGATTAAAGCGGGGGGCGGGGCCAAGCACTGGGCTGTAAAAGCCCATTGAAAAACTTGTCAAAGCGACACTAGTATAAGTGCCGCTTTGACAGGGGCAGATGTGATTGGACAGCGGATCCTGGGCTGGATCCGCTGGTCCAATCACCCATAAGATGCGGCATAAGTGCTCACCTCCCTCTCCTCCACGTCCTCCGTTACCCCAGCGGGTTCCACCTTCATGTGCGCCATGCGGAGACTTCCACTTCCCCCTCCTGTGTCGCTCTGTCCCCCGGCGCTGTAACCTCGATCTTGAGGAGCAGGGACTCTGATTTTAAAAAAGGGTGTGTCCCCGGGAACGCGCTCCACTTCGATTGGCTTTAAGTTTAATGAATGATGTCTCCCTTGTCCGCTGCATAGAGGACTATAACAGTGAAGGAGGAGCCAATCGGGCAAGGGAGACATCATTCATTAAACCTGTGGCTGTGAGCTGGCTGAGGGAGGACGTGGTGACCCCTCCCTTCCCTACCTCTAGTGGCAGTGTAGATTGCGGGCCTACTGCCCTGCAATATGCCGGGACCTCAAATTTGCAGGGGATGCGGCGGCGTCTATACCGCGAGCTGGGGACCGGAGTCTTCCTGCATCTGCCGCCCGCTGCCTCATGCATCTGCTGGGTGACCTGGCATTGCTATCATCACCCAGCGTGGAGAACTGTCGACGGGACTCTGACGTGGAGGACGTGCTGCTGTGATGCCTAGGAGTGCAGCCGTCCTGACTGCTCCTGCTGGTCTCCGGTGATGAGGTGGGCTGCATCCCGCTGTAACTCCCCTGCCTGTGCTGCATTCATGCTTACTAGGAGCTGCTACAGACACTACAGCCGAGGTGGTGAGTCCCTGGGGGCAGATAGTGTGGACACGCAGTGCTCCTGGTAACCACACTCCATTACACACTCCTCTGCCCCCCCCCCTTCCCCCCCATTATCTCCAACTAAGCTAGCTACATACACTATGATCTGTGTATTGCCCTATCACTATCAGGGGATTTTTATTAATTTTAAACCTGTAGCCAGTCCTAGTGTTCCCGGGGACCCACCCTTTTTTAAAAAGTAAATATGCCGCCAGCAGGGAGCCACGCTCAGGGATTAAAGTGTTCCGCCTCCGTCCTGCCCACCCACTAGTCCCCTGGCGTCACCTTCTCCCTGACATCACCCACTGCTGTCACCCTCTCTCTGGCATCACCCTCTCCCTGGCGTCACCCACTGCTGTCACCCTCTCTCTGGCATCACCCTCTCCCTGCTGTCACCCCCTCCCTGGCATCACCCTCCCCGTCACCCTCTCCCTGGCATCACCCACTGCTGTCACCCTCTCCCTGGCATCACCCACTGCTGTTACCCTCTCCCTGGCATCACCCTCCCCATCATCTTCTCCCTGGCATCACCCACTGCTGTTACCCTCTCCCTGGCATCACCCTCCCCATCACCTCCCTGGCATCGCCCTCTGCTGTCACCCTCTCCCTGGTGTCACGCTCATCCTGGCGTGACGCTTTTCCTGTCATCCTCTCCCTGGTGTCACCCACTCCCTGTCACCCTCTCTCTGCCGTCACCCTCTCCCTGTCATCCACTGCTGGCTATTTTGTTGTCCAGGACTTTCATTAACTTAATAGCGCAGCATCCACGGTACTGTTAAGTTAGTGGAAGTCCTGGCCAACAAAATTGCATTCATGTCCTCCTCCCACTCTCTTCCCAGTCCCAAACACTGATGATTATTATTTTTTCTATGAAAATGTACACTATATCACAAGTATAATAAGCAGGCAGGCAGCGGGCATTGGCGGCAGGGGTCATCATCAGGATTCGGCAGACATTATGGCTGCAGTACCTCACAGCACGCCACTGTCGTATAGAGTCATCACCCGGAGCTGCATTCCAAAATATAGGGAAAAATAATTAAAAATGAGTAATTGAGACCAATCTAAAGTTTAAACTGTCATTTTTTTTTCTGCCACTTCCTGTTTGGCTTTTTTGTCAGTTCTATAATGTAGTCTATGGGAGGATCTTTGGGAAGGCATAACTCAGGGTAAAGGAGGAATTAAGACTTGGGGTTTGTTTTGTTAGATAGAGCTTGTCCTGGTGTAGTGCCTTTTGGGGTTAAGGTTTTTCACAAAGTTACAGTTTGTTTTTTAATTTAGTAAAATATGCCCAATTTTAAAGATAGGACATTTCAATTTGTTGCACCTGCGCAGTACATACGTGCCTGCAGGAGGTGTACAGTGGCTTCATTTGGGTGCACAAACGTGGCCGACTCCTGCACGCAAACTGAAATTCTTGTGTGTAAGTGGAATTAGCGGTGTTTGTTATACAAGGTGGTGGGGGAGTTTTGTGGTTGATGGGGGGATGCTGTGTGATTATTAGCCCTGACACTGCTCTAATTACAGAGTTTAATAAGGTCCATGCTGTGCCAGAGGTGGCTGTAAGCTCAGTAAGTGACGTCATCTAATTTATTCACTGCAATGCCGGGAAATTCAAATCTTAAAGTGCTCTATGTGGCAGCCAGCTGGGTGTGTTGCGCTGGCAGAGCTGGCCTTAGCCCATCGGCAGAATGGGCAATTGCCTAGGCCCCTAGGGCATCTGGACAGGTCCGCGCAGTGTGTGCAAGGAGTACGCTTGCTAAGGGACCTAGCTGCTCAGGGAGCCCAATAACACCATTTAGATTCTTCTTTTTTTATCACCTCAACTTGCCATCCACTGCACGCAACTTAAGGTGACAAAAAAAAAAAGAGTCTGAACGGTGCTATGGGGCTCTCTGAGTGGCCGGGTCCCATAGCAAGCGTACTCCTTGCAGACCTGTGACTAGGGCAGGTGGGCCAGCGTGCAGTGGCTTGTTAGGGAGGGCGTGCAGTGGATGGGCGAGCGTGCGGTGCTGGCTAGAGCGTGGGTGGGCGTGCAGTGGCTGGGTATAATTACTACAACCGCATGCTAGTGACACCCAGCTATGCCCCCCCCTACCTGCTGCCGAGGAAGATGACTTGGTGACTCCACTCAGTAGCATCGTCTCTTTAAACGTGCCAGGTACGTCTGCAAGATCTAGGCAGTGCCTGGCACCAGAGCATAAACATTTCACCATCCGGAGGGGAAGGTGGGCAGAAACTACCCTCACAGTGAGTCACAGCAGGCACATTGTCCCTGGCTAGGGCGGCGGCCAGAGCTCCATGCTGCCTCTGTTTACTGCTGGGCAATAGTACCCAGCCCATGCCTCCATCACAACAGGAAGTTTTTTTTATATGCGGACTGCTCTTCACCAGGCAGTAAGTAACAGCGCAGCCAGCCCATCCCTGGCAAGAGCTCCGGGGCCACCCCACCATCACCACACTTGGCTCTTCACCACACTTGGCTCTGGTGGCATCCCCTGTCCCACCTCCCTCCCATTGCCACACTGAGCTCTGGTGGCATCCCCTGTCTCCCCCCTCCCATCCCCAAGCTAAGCTCAGATGGGGACCCCTGTCCCATACCCTCCAACATTCTACACATAAAAATCGGTACACATTAGGGAAGTGGGTGTGGCCATGTCCCCTTTCCTATACTTTCAATGGACATTTGGAGAGTAAAAAATCAGTACAGACCATAATAAAAAGGTACTGTACCTGCCAAAAAGGTACAGTTGGAGGGTAAGCTGTCCCCCCTCCCTCCCTTCCCCACACTGAGCTCCGGTGGCCTCCCCTGTCTCCCCCTCCCTTCCATCCCCACACTGATCTACGATGGTGACCCCTGTCTCCCCCCTCCCATCCCCACACTTAGTTCTGATGGTGTCCCCTGTCTGCCCCTTCCAATCCCCACACTGAGCTCTTGTGATGACCCTGTCCCCCCTCCCTCCCATCCACACACTGAGCTCCGGTGGTGACCCCTGTCTTCCCCTCTCTCCCATCCCCACACTGAGCTCCGGTGGCCTCTCTGTCCCCCTCCCATCCCCACACTGAGCTCCGGTGGCATCCCTAGTCCACCCCTCCCATCCGCATACTGAGCTCTTGTGGACTCCCCTACCCCTCCCCCCCTCCATCCCCACACTGAGCTCCGGTAGCATCCCCAGCCCCACACTGAGCTCCAGTGGCCTCCCCTGTCCCCCCCCCCCCCTCCTTCCCATCCACACACTGAGTTCCGGTGGCATCCCCAGTCTGCCCTCCTCCCATCCCCACACTGAGCTCTGGTGTCCTCTCCTGTCCCCTCTCCATCCCCACACTGAGCTCTGGTAGCATCCCCAGCCCCACACTGAGCTCCAGTGGCCTCCCCTGTCCGTCCGTCCCCTGCCCTCCTTCCCATCCACACACTGAGTTCCGGTGGCATCCCCTGTCTCCCCCTCTCTCCCACCCCCCCCCCCCCCCCACTGAGCTCCAGAGGCATCCCCTGTCTTCCCCCTCTCTCCCATCCCCACACTGAGCTCCAGTGGCATCCCCGCCTCCCCCCTCCCATCCCCACACTAAGCTCCAGTGGCGTCCTCTGTCTCCCCCTCCCTCCTATCCCCACACTGAGCTGCGGTGGCATCCCCTGTCCCACCCTCCCTCACATCCCCACACTGAGCTCCGGTGGCATCCCCTGTCCCCCCTCCCTCACAAACCCAGCAGCCCTAACCTTCACATCAGTCTGACTCCTAATAAGCTATCTAGCTCTGCAGCAGCCCTGCTCAGATCCTTGATTCCCCACAACAGCAGACCTGATCACTCCCTTCCCAAACACTGCCCTCATACCGGCACTATGGAGATGGAGGGTGCCCTGTGACATGAGTGGCAATGCCCCACAGTGTGACCCAAACCACCATTGAATTGAACCCCAGCAGCTCCCTGGTTTTGTACCTGCACCATGGGACCTGTACCTCAGCAGCTCCCCGCTCCAGGCCCCGCCTCCTTCACCCAGTCATTGTCCTTGTACCTGCACAGTGGGACCCGGACCTCAGCAGCTCCAGGCTCCGCCGCCTTCCCCAGCCATTGCCCTTGCACCCGCATGCATTATGGGATCCGGACCCCAGCAGTTCTACCCAGGCCCCACCTCCTTCCCCCAGTCTCACAGACCTCGCATGTACAGTATGTACCCACACCATGGGATCCGGCACCCAAGCCATTAGCACTCTTCTCCAGGCCCCGCCTCCTTTCCCCAGTCACTGCCCTTGTACCCCCACCATGGGATACAGCAGCAGCAACTCCGGCCTAGCAGCGACTTGGAAATGAGGGACGCCCAGTGACATGAGTGGCGCTGCCCAGCAGTGTGGCCCAGGCCCCAGGATCAGCAGCTTCCAGCCCCGGTGAGTGTCCCCAACTCCTGCACAGTATCTGTATCTCTCCCTCAGTTGTCTCTCACTCTAAATCCCTTTTTCTGTCAGTGTCCTTTAGTCCCCCTCTCTCTGAATCCGTTTTTTTTTTTACTAAGTCTCTCAATCTCTCAGCTCCCTTTTCTGTAAGTCCCTATATTTTCCAGTCCACCCCGTCTCCACCTCTCTTTGAGCTCCCCCAATGTCTCCTCTTCTTCCTCAGCCCCCTGTCTGAATCTTTTCTTTTTTCCTCAGTGTATTCACTTCTGTCTCCGCCCCCTTTCTCTGAGTCCCTATTTTTTTCAACTGCCTCCACCTTTCCTCAACCCGTCTCTGTTAGTCCTTATTTTTTTCACAGTGTATTCAACTCTCTCATCCCTCTTTGAGTCACTATTTTTCCTCAGTGCCTCTAAATCTCATAGCTAATTTTCTCTGTCACAAGTTGTCCACTGTGTCTCTCTGCTAACTTTCTGTGTCTCAACCTCTCTCTCAATTCCCCCGCTCTCTCAGTTATCCACTCAGCTCAGTGTATCCACCTCATCCCTCTTTTTCTATGATTCCCTATTTGTCTCAGTATCTCAACCACTCCCTCAACCCCCCTCAGTCCCTATTATTTTCCTCTGTCCTTTCACCACTCACTCAGCCCCACCTTTCTGTGTCTAAATCACTATTTTTCCATCAGTGTCTCCACCACTCCCTCAGTCCTCTTTATCTAAATCACTATTTTTTCTCAGTGTCTCCACCACTCCCTCAGTCCTCTTTATCTAAATCACTATTTTTTCTCAGTGTCTCCAGCTCTTCCTTAGTCGTCCTCTCAGTCCCAATTTTTTGGCAACGTGTCTTCACCTCTCTCTGAGTCCCTTCTACTATACCTCTCATGCTGCGCCCCTTTCTTGCACATTGCTTTCCTACACTATCCCTGACCTTGCTTCCCCTCCCAGTACACACTGCTTTGTTACACTAAGCCTCACCCTGCACCCCATCCCACCACACACTGCTGTCCTTTACTACTCCTCACCCTACACCGCCTCCTTGCACATACTGCTCTCCTACGCTACCCCTCACCCTGCAACCATTCCAGGCACCCACTGCTCTCCTAGACCACCCATCACCCCCACCCAGCACACATTGGTCTACACTACTCCTTCCCCTGCACACCCTCCTTGCACACACTGCTCTAGTGCATTATCCTTCACCCTGCACTCCCTCCTCCCCTTTACCCTGAACCCCCTGCCTGTACGTACTGCTCTCCTAAACTACCCCTCAACCTGCACCCTCTCTCCTCACACTCTGCTCTCCTACACCACCCCTCACACTGCACCTGACCCGCACACACACACAGACTGCTCTACTACAATAATCCGCACCTCCTCCTCCCGACAATTACTCCCCCTCCCAGCACACAATGCTTTCTTACACTTCCCCTCACCCTACACCCCATCCCACCCCACACTCTCCTTTACTACTCCTCACCCTATATACCTCCCTGCACATACTGCTCTCCTACTCCGCCCCTCACCCTGCAAGTCCTAGCTGCACCCACTGCTCTCCTAGGAGTCCTAGACTACCCTTCACAACCACCCAGTTCACATTGCTCTTCTGCACTACTGCTCACTCTGCATTCCCCTCCCCTCACACATTGCTCTTCTACACCAACCCTCACCCTGTAACCAATCTCCACACAGACACTGCTTTCCTACACTACTTCGCTCCACCTCCTCAAAGGCACTGCTATCCTACACTACCCCTTAACCTACACCCCTTCCTGCACACACTGCTCTCTTATGCTACTCCTCACCTTGCACCCCCTCCCCATACACACTGCTCTGCTACACTACCCCTCAACCTGCATACAGTGCTCTCCTACACTACATTGCTTTCCTATACTTCCCCTCACCTTGCACTTCCACGCCTACACTGTGATAATGTCGATATTATCTTAGACCGAAAAGCTATACCTCTAGATACACTATTACCGTGGAGCCGCTATGGCCGCTAAACTGAATACACGTGCTACGCACTTTGTATGCTATTTGCGTACAGAGTCCTGCACGTGGTACGCACTTGGCGTACACACGCCGCGCTGAGTGTACAGAGTACACACAGCGAGCGCGCACACAATTGATAACCTTTAAACCTTGTTAATGATACAATGTAATGATATGCTTACACTTTAAACCCTTAACAGCGAAGTGCTGTAATGATGTAATACCTTTAAACATTAAGTAGCGCTGGCGGTACAAAGTACCCGCAGTGCGTACACCTTATCAATGCTTATACACCTTATACAGATTAATACACTATAAAGCCCTTGCAGGAAAGTGAAAACACAACACTGATTTGTAGTTGCAACCACAGGGTTCTAAGGCCACAGTGGATTAATTCCAAAAGGTAAAACAATACAAATCATACACTACAGGCTAACAAGTAAATCTAAACAGAATAATGGCTACAGAGAATGTACATACGTGAGAATGTTCGCAAGCGCAACCCGGCCGGTCCTCCGCTGGTCATACAGATAACGTTCAGAGTCTTCTGACCGGCCAGGCAACAATGGGATTTTTATACACAACATGCATACACAATACAATGGTCACTGTAATCTCATTGTCCATTGGACACAGGGATGTGTCTTTACATTACAGAAGAGGTCATAGGTGGATTTGAAAGGGTGGGCGATGTCTTTCCCCAACTGCTCTTGTGGGTGGTATCCTCTGGATTCCCACCGCATATATAATATACAGTAAATACAGTTAATGTTCATATTCTACTTTTGTACATAACTATACGCAGGAACAAGCGATCTTTCTCTAACCAACACCGGAATGTTACCCTCAAAATACCCTACAGCTGGATACTTTACATCACCTTCCAACCTTTATCTGACCCTTCCTATCATGCAAATCTCTCTGTCCAGGAACTGTTTTATCTATTAATACTCGTTGACATGGTCTAGGGGAACTATATCTAAAATGTACACTATTTGGGTTAAATATGTAATGTTCTAATAACCGTCTATGCGTTCACAAACTCTACCGTAAATGCGCATACCACGCGCTAAGGTGCATGGCCGTGAAAAGCTCCGTTACGCAAATTGCGGACATGTGCACGCACGGCAGACTGAGTGCATGCGCAGCGGGCATGTGCATGGGGGTTAGTACAAGGCATATGCATTACAATATTTTTCGACTTTGACAGTCCACCCTTTGGCAGTCAACAATAACTGCCACTATCTAAACATTAAACAGAAAAATATACAATACAATATCTATAAAATAATTTGATGGTAAGATGAGAGGAGTAGGCGGGAAATGTATGACCTAGTGGGATAGTAAAAGCATGTATGTATGAAATCCATGTCTGAGGGGCATGTATCATCGTGCCGTACATGTTCTAGATAAGCTTCGAGGTATTGCGAAGTATACATTAAATCCTTCTCATCCCGTATTAAGGGTCTGTAAGTGGGCCAACAAACACTACCGAGCTCTCTTCGGCTTCTTGTTCCAACAAATGGGGTGCACATTTAGTTGATGATACATGGAGGGGGAAACACATGTGAATGCTAATATATGTATATATATCACCTGTCGACTATGTGTGTCACTACCTGAAGGTTGTAAAGATGAAGATAAGACACGTATCACAAATACAATCACATAACATTTGTGCAATCGTTCTTAGGTGTTGGTTGAAGTCTTGTCCGGATGGGTGTATCTTTGCTGAAAGTGTTAATCAAAGTCCTTTCTGGATGGATGTATTGTTCATCAAAAGTCTTTTCCGAATGGATGTATTGTTCATCAAAGTCTTTTCCGAATGGATGTATTTTTTTTTGCTTGAGGGAAAACAAAGGAGAAACGGGTGAAAAAAAACGGACCGTGGAATCACGTCTTATCACAACATTGTCTCTATTGATGGGTCATAAATTAAATCAGTTGTTGTAACAATGCCACTGCTCCTCAAACTCATCACTTTGGTACTGCGCTTGCGCCGCGTTAAAATTCGAACACACCTAAATATCAAACCAATCATTATGACAACTCCCAGGATACAAAGGAGAAACTTTCCTACACTCACGATAACATTTTGAGCCCATTCTCCTAAACCTAAGAACCAATTGCGTGGGTTCAACCATGAGACCCAGCCGGTCAGTTCATTACTCACAGCAGTAAGGGTAAGGTTGTGTCTCCTCCGGAACTCCCACTTCAATTGCAAGATATCGTCCATCTTTTGATCTATGACCTCAGTTGGGTTATCAGTGCTGTTTGTAATGTATGTGCAGCACTTCACACCATACTGAGTTGCTAAGGTGATACAGTACCCGCCTGTCACTGCTGTGATATAATTTAGAACCATCCTGTGCTGGATCAGTTCCATTTTGTAAGCTTGCAATTCCCTCCCTGTGTACCTGAAGGTGTCATCATACATCTCGGTGATATTATCTATCAGGTTCGCTAGCGCATGGATATACCTATAATTTATAATTCCTCTGGCGGTACGGGTGATATCTAACGCGAGTAGGAATTGAATCCCGGTGGATTCGTGGATCAAATTAGAGGCTGCGTGCTCTGTCCTATCTATAAGGTGTCTCTTAACGATGTGTTCATAGTGAGTGTGAGTGTAAGGAGCTTGAGCATTGCGGTGAACGTCTTTCATCTTATTATGGGTTATGGTCATAACTTCTGGCAACACTCTTCCAATGTAACACAATCCCTCTGAGTTTGGGGCAAGCCACTTATATGCCTTCCTCCCGCATATGAAATATGCATCATCGGAGAGAACATATGGGACAGAATATGACATTACCATATTGCAAACCTTCCAAGTGAAAAATCCTATCCCTAACTCTCTCATCTGTTCAGTACACGTATCAGGCTGTATGATATGCGCACAGTACCCTGGTGATACTTCTCCAACCCACATGGTCCTACTTCCTAGAGTATACCTGTACCAAAAATACCTTCCACCGTCGGCTAATTGGCATATAAGTTCAGTGTCTACGGGTATTCTGTCGGCTATGTGTGAAAATGCCATGGTTTGGTTATTCCATGTCACTTCCCAATTTCCCAGCTTTTGGGAATTGGAAATGTTGAAACATACTAAGGATCTATCCACATGATATTGGTGAAGCTTCAAACTAGGGGGCCTAGAAATATTAAATTTCTTGTCCACCGGTCTCCCACCCCTTAATTCAAGTACCTCATCTATTGTTAAAGGATACGGTACTAGTCCTGACTTGCTCTGACCTTGAGGTACTTGTGAGCACACCCAGCATTCTGTTTGGTTTAAAACCTTACCCACTAATGAGTGATAATCACTCAATGGATGACGGTCCATGTTGATATTAAGGCTGGACTGACATCTCTGGATGCACCCGTACTCAACTATGTTTTCACAGTTTCTACAAATACAATTTTACTCAGCCAATAACCCTTCAAAGTGCCTCCTAGTTTCTTGACTACCAGATTGTTTTCTGATACTCGCCTTTGTTCGATGGATGTGTTGCTCTTGGAATTCTACAAATCCGTCCTTTCCATCAGAACCCATTCCAGATCCTTTCTCGACCTCTCTGGTACTCTCACCGAAACAGACTGCTCTGGTCAACAACAGGGTCAACAGGAAAACCCGGAATGCAGTCTCTTGGGGTAAGTCCATCTTGCTAAGGGGAGAGAAAATGGAGCAAGGAAGGGGGGAAAAGGAGGGTAATGGGAGATGGAGAAAATAATAAAAAGAAAAAAGAAATTTGGTGCGACAACCGCCTCTGGTCTTGTAGTTCTCTGTGCTCAGGTGCCGTGACAACAATCCTGCCTCTCAACCTTCCTGGAACAGGCACTCCAGTGATACGATTTCCTCTACACTCTGCTCTTTGTCACGGGCTTTCTCTGGGTCAGCGACCTTACAGTGGGACGAGTGGACCCAAGTCTCTCTCTCGGCAACCTTTAATGCTGTCGTGCTGGGCAGTAAGACTTGGTACGGTCCTTCCCACCGGTCAATAAGACAACCTGAGCGTAGAAAATTTAGAATCATTACATAATCCCCAGGTTCAATGTCATGACAATTACTGTTTGGTAGGTCAGGAATCACCAGCTTTAGATTTCTGTTTTGATTTCTCAACTGCTGGCTCATCTTAACCATATATTTTACAGTCACCTCATTATTGCATTTCAAATCATCCTGGGGGTCAATCATTACATGGGGTTGTCGACCAAAAAGAATCTCAAAGGGTGATAGGTTAAGGGGGGACCTGGGAGTGGTTCTGATGCTGTACAATACAAGTGGCAAAGCTTCTGGCCATAACAATCCAGTTTCAGCCATCACTTTGCTCAGCTTGTTCTTAATAGTGCTGTTTACTCTTTCCACTTTCGCACCTGCCTGTGGGCGGTACGGAGTATGCAGCTTACTATTAATTCCCATCAGTTTGCACATTACCTGAAAGACTTCACCTGTAAAATGGGTACCCCTATCGCTTTCAATTATCCTAGGGATACCATATGTGCACACAAATTCCTGCACGATTTTCTTTGCAGTGAACGTAGCAGTATTTGTGGCAGCGGGGAACGCTTCTACCCAATTTGAAAACACGTCAATACAAACTAACACATACTTTAAATTTCTGCAGGGTGGCAACTGTATGAAATCAATTTGTATTACCTGAAAAGGGCCGTCTGTTGGCGGGATATGGGATGGTTCTGTTGGTATTGACTTTCCAATATTCTTCCTCAAGCAGGTAAGACATGTCATTGCTCTCTTACCCTCATGAGAAGAGAATCCTGGCGCACACCAGTAGGCTCTCACCAGCTTACACATACCCTCTTTGCCCAGATGAGTCAGACCGTGTGCCGCCTCAGCTAAGCTTGGAAGATATGCTCTGGGGGCTACTGGCTTACCTTGTCCATCTGTCCAGAGTCCTGAGGACTCCTGGCCATATCCTTTTGACCTCCAGACTGCCTTTTCCTGTGGAGAACACAAATTTTGCATTTCACTTAATTTTTGTGTGTTGACGGTATTGAATACCATCAGTTGTGTGATATCTGTCTGTATGGGGGTGCTGGCTGCTGATTTAGCAGCTTCGGGTCTGCCCGGCTGTTACCAAGTGACACTGGGTCTTGACTGTAAGTGTGGGCTTTGCACTTGATAATGGCCACTCTGTCAGGTTCCTGTATCGCTGTTAGAAGCCTTTTTATATGGGATGCATGCGCTACAGGTGTGCCAGCTGCCGTCATGAAATTTCTAAGGCGCCATAAGGCCCCGAAATCATGCACTAGTCCAAAGGCATACCTAGCATCTGTATAAATATTGGCTGACTTACCCTTAGCCAATTCACACGCTCTGGTTAGGGCGACCAGCTCAGCAACTTGTGCTGAGTGCGGTGGGCCCAGGGGTTCAGCTTCTATGATACCTTTGTCATCTACGACTGCGTATCCAGTACACAAGTCTCCCGAGTCCGTCTGTCTGTGGCAACTACCGTCGGTGTAAAAAGTAAAATCTACGCCTTCCAGTGGGTTGCCACTAATGCCGGGTCTTGCAGTGAAAGTTTGGTTCAGATATTCCATACAATCATGTGTGTCAGTGTCTGTACTAAATCCTCCTTCACCATCACTCTCATCCTCCACCCTTTGTGCCTGTCCAGGCATACCCGGGAGGTAAGTTGCAGGATTTAGTGCGCTGCATCTCTTTATGGCGATGTTTACAGGTGCCATTAGTGCTAATTCCCACCTTGTAAACCGTGCTGATGAGACATGTCTGGTTTGGGCAGAGTTCAGTAAGGCTGATACTGCATGAGGTGTATGGATGGTTGTGTCCCAACACTACATCTTCGCTTTTACTCACTAGCAATGCTATCGCTGCAACACTTCGCAAGCATGTGGGGAGAGACCGTGCTACGGTGTCCAACTGTGCACTGTAGTCAGCTACCGGCCTGCTGGCATCACCATGTCTCTGAGTTAGGACACCTGCCGCACACCCAGCACTTTCCGTACCGTACAACTCAAAAGGTTTCCCATAATCTGGCATGCCTAATGCAGGTGCCTGTGATAGGCATTGTTTAAGTCTCTCAAATGCCAGTTCGGACTCATCTGTGTGAGAGATCCGATCTGGTTTGTTCGAGGAGACCATTTCCTGCAAAGGTAAAGCCAGTATGGAGAACCCTGGGATCCAGTTTCGGCAGTACCCACACATTCCAAGGAAAGTGCGGATCTGCTGCTGGGTTTGTGGCAGAGTCATGTCGCGAATTGCCTGTATTCTATCAGCGGTAAGGTGTCTCAGTCCTTGTGTCAAGTAATGTCCCAAATATTTCACCTTGGTCTGGCACAACTGTAACTTATCCTTTGAAACCTTGTGTCCCGTATTAGAAAGGTGAAACAGAAGCTGTTTCGTGTCTTTCAAGGATGCTTCAAGTGAATCTGAACACAGCAGTAAGTCATCTACATGCTGTATTAATACTGATCCGCTCTCAGGTTGAAAGGATTGTAAACAGTCATGCAAAGCCTGGGAGAATATACTTGGGCTGTCAATGAAACCTTGGGGGAGACGAGTCCAGGTGTACTGTACTCCTCTGTATGTAAATGCAAACAAATATTGGCTGTCAGGGTGCAGAGGGACCGAAAAGAAAGCGGAACAGAGGTCAATGACAGTGAAAAATTTCGCAGTAGGGGGAATTTGCATGAGGATGACAGCTGGATTTGGCACTACGGGGAATTGGCTCTCAACTATCTTGTTTATCCCCCTTAGATCCTGCACTAGCCTGTAACCCCTCCCCCCACTCTTTTTCACAGGGAAGATGGGACTATTGACAGTGCTGGACGTCCTAACTAGGATGCCCTGTTGTAGCAAGCGCTGTATGACTGGGTACACTCCTAATTCCACCTCTGGCTTCCGAGGATACTGTGGGATTTTTGGAGCTATCCTACCATCTTTTACTTGCACAACTACAGAAGCTACATTTGCCATCAATCCAGTGTCTTGTCCATCTTTGGTCCAGAGGGATTCCGGTATCTGGGAGATCATTTCCTCTACCTTGGATGGACACCTGTCTATAACAGCAGAGTGTGACATTAACCTTTGTGGGGTGTCTAACATATCCTGCACTTCCTGAACGTGATTCTCGGGTATATCTAAGAAGACACCCTCAGGAGTACAATATGACACACCCCATCTTGCACAATAAATCTCCCAAGTAGATTAATCGGAGCCGATGCAGCTAGCAAAAAAGAATGCTTGGTCTGCAAAGGCCCTATCGTAAACTCTGCTGGTCTACTTAAGGGATAGTGTTGCACTACTCCTGTTACCCCCATTGCTGAAATTGTTTTACCCGTGGTTTTCATACCTACCGTTGAATTTAACACTGACCTGGCCACCCCTGTATCTACAAGGAAAGGTAGTGATCTACCAGCTACGTCAACTGTAACCTCGGGTTCATTTCCAAGGCTAGCAATCAAATTCACTGGCTGCAAACTACAGGTGTGGCCTAACCCCTATTGTATGTTGTGACCCTCCCGCAGCGCGCTGGCAGCTACAATATGTGAGGGGGGTAGCTGAGAATTTCCAGAGGTCTGCCAGTCCTTCCTAGGTGGGTACCTCCTTGTTTCCCCTGCATGTGGCTCATAATTCCTCCTATGCGGTCCCTGATCCCAATTACGTGTGTTATGCTGTGAGTCATGTTCTGGTCTAGGGGGTCGATATACGTTGCTTTTATAATTACAGTTCCGTGAGTAATGTCCTTCCCTCTGGCAATTATAACATTTTACTACATACGACTTACCATCAGGGGTCTGGGGTTTAGGCTGATGTGGCTTCGTTGTCAGGGCTTTGATACTTACGGTCATCAGCTTATCCCCCTGTGATTCCCTGTGCTTAATGATGTTCCGATCGTGCTCGATAGCGGACTCTCTTAATGCAACCACCGAAATACCTCTCCAGTTAGGTTGAGTGGTTTGTACCCTTGTTCTCAACGTTTCTTTCAAGCCGTCCATTAATACGGACACAGCTACCTCTCTATGATGTACATTTTCCTTAATGTCCTCGACCCTTGTGTATCTAGCCATTTCCTGCAGTGCTCGATGGAAATATTCAGAAGCAGCTTCACCTTCTTTTTGTCTTATAGAAAAGATTTTATTCCACTTGACAACAGTAGGGAAATATACTCCTAACTGCAGATTGATCTGTCGTACATTCTCCTGAGTGTATTCATCAGTGAGAGGTACCTCTGCGTCTAATGTGTGTGTGTGTGTGTGTGTGTGTGTGTGTGTGTGTATATATATATATATATATGTATGTGTGTATGTATGTGTGTATATATATATATATGTGTATGTATGTGTGTGTGTGTGTATGTATGTGTGTATGTGTATATATATATATATATATATATATATATATATATATAAAAAATTTTTATTGTGCCCTGGATTTACATTTTTAATTTTCATGACAGAACATACTTTCTTGTGCTTACAGTGCATCCCTCATGTAGTGTGTGGCCAGCGGGTACTGAATTAGACCAGTACTGTGTGCTGACTTTTTAAAGTTGCATACCCACGGTGCGATTCTGCCTAAAGCCCGATTTTGGCTTTGCGAGTTCCCTTGAACTCCCTGGACGCCCAGAACCACCAATTTTGACTATACACACGGTGCAATTTGGCTATGTACAATTTTGAATATACTAGAAACTAGACTGTACACTTTCTAGTCAAAATTGACCTGCTTGCACAGTGTATTTTTTTTCTTGCAATACCGGCCCTGCAGGCGCGCGCATCGGCATGTAAGCTGTATACACACAGTGCGATATGTACTATGTTTTCTACTGATGTGGACTATATAGTCCATATAGGTAGTTAAAGTTGCACCGTGTATATGCATCTTTATGGTGATTGATCTCATAACCCTTTATTTAGGGTGATGACATCGCTGCGGCTTCCTACTCCTTCCCCCACTGCTCTTCTCCAGTACACTCAGGCTTTGCTATATGCCTGGCCCAGCACACAACGGCGTCAGTATATAATTAGTCAATCTGACACATTGTAATGCTGCCGGCCCCGTCATTGGGGTGGGCCCTAGCGCAACGCACCAGCTACACTGCTGCTGATCTGAAGGATACTTAATTCTGCCTTTAAACACATGGGAATAGCAGTTTCCGCATATTTTTAGGGCAGAAGTGGTTAAAAAAAAATATGCTCCATAGTGAGAATATATTATAGCTAAACTCCATATTAATGATCACTTTAGGATTTTTTTGGTAGGGTGCTGATTACGGAGGACACATTTAAATTTTGAAGTGCATAATTTTGGTGTCAACGCATTGCTACAACTGTGGTGTACTATGAATTGTGGGTAATACTGTATGGTACAGTATTTATGGGGTGCAGTCACGATATCAACAATGACAATGTAAACATTGTTGAATGTCAACATGGAACTTGTTGACATTACAAAATGTTGGCATATGAAAAGTCAACCTTCCGAAGAACGCCAACATTAGGGTTAGGCTGCGGGGGTAGGATTAGGGCTAGTAACTCACCAATGGAGTTCTGCATCGGCTGACACCCTGCTGGACCAGTGGACACCTCTGGAGCCGCCAGACCAGGTAAGGAGATTGCTGAACCACTGGGAATGTTATGTTGACATTCTAATCATGTCAACAGGATAAATACCACCATAACATACCAAACCCATGTTTATTTTAATTTTTACCATACATCACCAAAATCCCTTTAATACCCTTCAGTTCTCACCAATTGCCATCAGACCATTCCACATTCTCTTGCCCAACAGTCATGCCAATTCAGGGGGTATAATTTTCCATGCATATCATCAGACCACAATTGATACCCTGTAATACATCACAACTTAACTGGATTTGACCTCTGTGCCGTATTCCATCACAGAAGGAGGAGAAAAAACTGGCCACCAGAGCGGGGATATGCAGACTGCCGGAACGGGGAAGCAGCAGTGGGATCAGCAAAAGTTTATGCAGAGGCACGGGCTCTCTGCTGCATTCAGAAATGCATTGGGCACACCCACTCCAGTTCCCGTGGCCCCCCCGCAAGAGTCCTCCTATTGATTCCAATCTCCTTTTCTCCTGTCACTAATCTAGCCACTGCCAGAGACTCCGCCTCTGGGTGCCATCCAGCACAAGGTCTATCCGGCAAAACCGTATTCTGCTTGCTCACAGTGAGATTACATCTGCCTAATCTCTCCATCTCTTTGGGGCTGCGACCCCACCTACCTACATCAGTGTGCTGATACTGCTTTGGGGGTCCAGGAATGAATGGAGGCAGGTGACAGCCGTGCTCAGCATCAGGGAGTGTCCACAGCAACGCTGATTATCCAGTGTGACACTAAAAAGGCAAGATGGGCAGTGCAGGCATAGCTGTGTTACAACATAACGTTTATTGGTATCTACAAAATAGTAATATAGCACAAAATACAAGACAGGACAGAGTGAACAAAACAGAAAAACACCAGAAACACATAAAATGGACATGTATGTTAAATATTCTGCCCCTCTTATTGTAGCATCGTACATAAGTATTTACATTCCATAATCCACGTACATAATTTGAAATCCACGGACAACCCATCAAATTTATTACATGTGTGACAATCTCGGTGAGTTTTATAGATCACATACTACTACAAATAAAAATACATTATATTGCATATGTATGTAACGTACAGTAGCTGTTGCTCAGTTATAGCTGTTTGTGCAATAAAGCTTTTCAGCCTGAACATCCACAGAAGTAGTTCTATACAGGTATAACTTAGAAGAATGGGGGTAATTCTGAGTTGATCGCAGCAACAAGTTTGTTAGCAGTTGGGCAAAACCATGTGCACTGCAGGGCAGGCAGATATAACATGTGCAGAGAGAGATTT